>NC_069659.1:70535000-71160000 GCF_027244095.1 Hemicordylus capensis
GAACTTGGTAAAGAAAAACTTGTATGTAAGCTACTGAAAAGTATCTATGGACTGAAGCAGGCTGCAAGAGCCTGGAATGTCAAATTAAACCAGTTGCTAGTTAATGAGGGATTTACCAAGGAAAGGCTGACACTTGCCTGTAGTCGAGGTGCAAAGACAACAGATGCACCTTCCGTTGATGATCTGATAATTTGTTATGAAAATAGAGAGGATAGCCTTGAAATAATAAAGCATCTGAATAATGAGACAGAAGTAAAATAACTTGGGCCTATCTTGCACTACACATAGAGGGAACAGAGGATGGAAGCTATTTACTTAACCAAAACCAGAAACTAAATGATTTAATAGAGTATTTGGGACTTATGGAGGCCAAAGAAACAGGTACACCTATGGAAACAGGTTACCTAAAACAGAAGGAGGAGAGTGAACTTCTGCCAGACAACAGTGAGTACAGGACAGTGATCGGAAAACATTTATATGTAGCTATAATAACAAGACCAGATATAGCTGCCTCTGTGGGAATCTTGAGGAGGAAAGTAAGCACACCCAGCAAAGATGACTGGACTGTAGTAAAGAGACTAGGCAGGTACCTAAAAGGAACAATCCATCTACAATTAAAGTTGCCTGCTAGAAGTGGACAAAATTAGATCCAACAGACCAGAAGTCAACCAGTGGTTATTTATTCTTTTATGGTGGTGGAGCAGACATTTGGTTTAGCTGCAATCAATCAATAGTTGCTCTCCTATCTACTGAGGCAGAATATGTATCTGCCACTCAAGCAGGTCAAGAGGTGGTGTGGCTGAACAAGCTAATGTCGGATTTCAACATAGATGAACCAAAACCCACTGAGATGTTTGAGGATAATCAAAGCTGCATAAAGTTCTCACAAACAGAGAAAATTAAATTTAGAACAAAACACATTGAAAGAAAATAATATTATTATGTGTGGGATGCACAAGAAAAAAGGGACTTGTAGAATTGATGTATTGTGCAAGTGAACAAACGGTAGCAGATGTGCTACTAAGCCATTGCCCAGGGATCATTGCAAAACCTTGAGAGAGAAATTGACACTTATAGACAGCAGCATGAACCAATGAGAAGGAACATTGGAGCTTGGACCCTGGCAGCATCAGCTCTCAGCTGTAATGTTTCATAGTGACCACTGCTGGGAGGGGGGTGTTAGGGTCATGAATAAAAGTTCTGGACTCCTCCCCTCTTTGTTCTTCCAGTGTTCATCCCCATTTTGTCTCTCCAGAGATGGCTGTTTGTTTTGGGGTCTCTCTTCAGCCATGAGCTACAGCTGAAATTCACATTTGTTTGTAAACTTTAAAAAAAATAAATCCTTATAGTTCTTCATTACTAAATAACTGTCTCAAGACCTCTTGCTTTGCTGCTTTCTTCCCAAACTAGTTTTGCTTTTCTATTTGGGAACTGAACTGCCATTCTTCCCCTACAGTCCAGGTAGGGCTGGTTATGAGAACCACTGGGATTGCTCCCGATCCTGGCGCTCCTCCCCCAGGTAGCTCAGGTTTCAAACCCAGGCTAGAGGTGAGGTAGGAGGACAAACATACCCCTCCTACCTCATGCCCTTGTCATGTGGAAGCTTGGGCTGCCGGCAGCCATAGCTTCCATAGAGCTGAGGGGAAGCAGTGGCCCAGCAGTGGCAAATTTTCAATGCATCATGCTGCTTGCGTGCTGCATTCTGGGATTCCAGGAGGCCCAGTTCCCTTCCCCCCAGCTCCCAATTGCCATGCCACTTGCCACCTTTTCACTCCGGTTAGGATCCTGCCTTCTCCCCAGCCCTCCGACCCCCAGCAGGAGTGGTCGTGTGAATGACCTTAATACATGACATAATATTGTTCTCTGTGTTTTGCTAACCCGTCACACAACAGTAGCAGTAGGGTGGGAAATCAATAGCATTATTATGTCATGACATGATGCATTGTGTTATATTACATAAGAATATTACTAAGAAGTAGTGAGGGAAGAAAATAACTTTAAATATGTTTTGTTTCCCACCGCTGTTCTCATTTTTCTAATTGATTGTTATATTTTTATTGCTGCTGTTTTATTGCATTATAATCAGTTGATCATATTTTTAATGTATTTTATTGTGTTTTTTCAGTTTTGTAAACTACTTTAAATCCACTTGGTTGAAATTTAGTGAGATAAATATCTTTTAAATAAACTAAACTTTTATTGCATTCCATGTCTCTCGTTACACCTGGTTTTACCATAAGATTAACTTAACCCTTATTGCATTAAAGAATAACAGTGATTTTGGATCTATTGCATATAGTAACAGTTTCTGTACTTTTCCAGTTTGAAAACTCTGCTATAAATCCATTGTTTTTAGATTCCAAGCTTTAATTCCTGGTCTGGATGCACCACAAGATTTCAGTCTTAAACTTGTCACAGGTGCAGGAGTAAATATGCTTGTTCTGGGCTATAAGCCAGTGTAAATTTCATGTTAGGTGGGAAGGAAAGAAAACATTTGGTTGAGATTTTGTTTGTTCATTCATTTGATTAAATGGCGAGAGGACCAGCACTCAGTTCCTTCAATAGTTGGTATCACTATAATGAATTCTAGAAGATCTCCGGTGAAGCTGTGAAAGATGCACTGGTGTGATTTATCCCTTGTTAATCAGGACAGATGCAGCAGGGGGATGCTTGTGATGATTACAATTGTGCAAATTGATTTGGGTTCAGAAGTAAGAGTTCTTATCCAAGGGAACATGTATGTGAGGCACCATTGGTCCTAAATTAGAGTGTTTGGCAACCAAGTGCTGTCTCTGTACACTTTCTTCCACAGGAGAAAAAGAAGCAATTGTACATACACCAAGCAAACTGTCTGGACCAGAACTGACCTGCTGTGCTGTCTGCTAGGAGTATACATTTGTTTCATGGCCAATGGTGAAATGCTGAATTTGTTATTCGAAAAGAGTTGATAACTGCTTAGAGCCTTTGGAGTCTGGTGGTATATGAATCCATTAATTAATTAAATAATAATAAATAACAATAGGAAGGAATGACTCCTGAGTGAGCAGTGGTCCTGTTCTGGCCTCATGTGTACTTTTTGGTTTGTTGGTTTGTTAGTTTATCATATTTTATACCACCTGATATGTACATCTCTAGGCAGTGAACAACGTTTAAAAATGTATAAGAAGTCACTGATTAAAATCCACTAGCTGACCGGGCGCATAGCGCCTGTGCCCCTAGTTTAACTCTTTCCCCCCACTTCAGTTTCTTCTCCCTGTCTTCTGGCGGATGCCCGGACGCTTCTCTCCCCCACAGCTTGCGGTTTCTCCTGCCTCCTGCCGCTGCCTCCTCTTGCTGGTAGGTGCTCAGGCTGCCTCCTCCTCACTGCGGATGAGGCTGCCACTGCCTCCTCACCGTGGCTGCCACTATTTCCCCCGGCAGCAGCTCAACGGCATCCTGATGCGCATGAGCTCCCACCGCCTCAGCCTATCAGGCACCTCCGCCGCACAGCCAATGAGCTAGGCACTGGGGTGCACATTCTAAAGGTGCACCCAAGAGGATTATATATAGAGATGAAACACAATAAAAGCAATCGCATAAAACAGTTATTAAAACAAATTATTAAAATTAATTCTAATTAAAAGGCTGGAAGAACAGGTGAGTCTTGAGGGTCTTCCTGAAAACAAAAACAGAAGCAGATGCTTTTATTTCAGCGGCGAGCATATTCCAAAGCCCTGGGGCAGCCACAGAAAAAGCCCAGTCCTGGATCACCATCAGATGAGCCAGCAGCAATCATAATTGGACCTCTCCAGAAGATCATAAAAGGTGGGAGGGTTCATGACAAAGAAGGCACTCTCTTAAAAACCCTGAACTCAAGCCACTGAGGGCTGTATGGGTAATAATCAACACTTTGTATTTCACCCGGAAACATATTGGCAACCAGTGCAGTTCTTTTAAAATCGGAGTTATGTGGTCCCTTTGTGTTGTCCCAGAGACCAATCTGGCTGCAACATTTTGTACCAAGTGAAGTTTCCAGACTACATGCAAAGGCAGCTCCATGTAGAGTGCATTACAGAAGTCAATCCTGGAGATTACCAGCATATGTACTACTGTTTTGAGGTCATTTACCTCCAGAAATGGACATAGCTGATGTATCAGCCAAAGATGTTAAAATGCCCTCCTGGCCACTGCCTCACCCTAAGAAACCAGGGAGAGCTTGGGGTCCAGGAGCACTTTCAAGCTATGTACCTACCATTAGCCATGAAATACCATTAGCCATGAAACATGAAAGCCATGTTTAGCCATGAAATTCCAAGGTTCTCCAAGGTTGCCGGCATGAGCCTCTGCCAGGGAGGAAACTTGGAACCTTCTGCACAGAAGCATGCAGATAACCTACCCAGATATCCCCTACAGGGAATATCTCACAGTGCTCACACATGCAGTCTCCCATTCAAATCCAAACCAGGGGAGGCCCTGCTTTAAAAATGGGACAATTCATGCTTAATACCACAAGACAAGCTCTCCTCCCTTTTGAAGCTGTGATTTTTGAGCAGAGGATCAATAGGGTAAGGGGTTCTTCCTTCTTATCCCCTTTTCTGACAGCGGTTTCTCTATCCAAATCATTCCTGCTGCTTTTGCCACATGCTGTTCCACATGGATTTTGTGGTAGGGATGTGCGAACCGGTTCGAATCTGAACCGGTTCGGGTCCGAACCGGTTCCGGTTCGGAGGTTCGGATCGAACCGAACCACCCCTGGTCCGTTTCGAATCCAAACCGAACTGGGGGTGGTTCGTTTCGAACCGGTTCGGACTGGTTAGGATCGGTTTGGAAAGCTGAAAATTGGTCAGATGGTAGCTGGCACCCAGGGGTACCTGTCACCCAAACCCCAAAGCAATCGGACACTCGTACGATTTTTTATGAATTTTTGAAAAATATTTTTATTTTTCTCTCATAGGATATAATGGGACCCGAACCAGGCCATTATTTCTTATTCTGGAGCACTCATGGGTGCCAACAACCATGCAAACCCTGAAGCAATCAGACACCCCTATGATTTTTTATGAATATTTGAAATATTTTTAATTATTTTTCTCATTGAGTACAATGGGACCCGAACCAGTCCATATCCCCTGTTGTGGAGGACCTAGGAGCACAAAAGCAGGGTGGGTGGTAGACAGGCATGGGTGCCTACCACCCAAAAAATCTCAAGGCAATTGGACACTCCTCTGATTATTGGTGAATTGTTAAGTGTTTTTGAATTCCTCATAGAGAATAATTAGGATTGCAGCAAATGTATAGCTTCACGTCGGGGGGAAAGGGGTGTCGTAGAGTGCAGTGTGGTGGGTGGTAGTTCCTAGGGTGGGCAAGGAAGCTATCAGAATTATTTGAAAGGAATTGGGCAAAGAGGTGATTTTTAAGTGATTTTTGAAGTTTACGCGTCTTTAAGGTTTTTCCTCATAATAAGTTATAATGGAGCTTTCAGCAGCCCTATAAGTGCACATGGGGGTGCTGGGGTGGCCCAGAGCAAGTGGTGGTGTAGTGCACATAGGGTGCCAACCACCCCCATGGGTTTCTAACCCATGGGGTACAGGGATCTCTGGTAGGGGCACCCCCATGGGTACAGGGTTCTCTTGTTTCTGAGGTATTGAGTGTGGATTCTATGATAGCAAATGAGATTTTCAATGAGACACCATCAATCCACTCTAATATGCTATCATAGAATCCACACTCCGCCTCCTGCTTCTTCTCTGTGTGTGTGCTTAGTAGGGGTGTGCAATTTGGGATTTTGGGTGATTTGGCTCGGACCCGAACCAAATCACCCCTGTTCTGTTTTGTGCCCGAATCTGGGTCACCCGAATCACCCTTGATTTGGTTCGGATTCGGATTTAATCCGAATCTGAATCCGAATCGATTCGGGGGGGTAAAAAGGGGCCCAGGGGCAAAATTTTGGGGTGGGGTGGTAGTGCCCAACGGGTAGAGTCTACCACCCCAATTTCAGGGGGATTGGGCAAAGGGCTGATTTTTGGTGAATTTTTAAAGTTTTAGTGACTTTGGGGCAGTTCGGGGGCATAGCATGGGATCTGGGCAAAAGGAGTGGGGTGGGGTGGTAGTGCCTAATGGGTGCAGGCTACCACCCCAATTTCAGGGGGATTGGGCAAAGGGCTGATTTTTGGTAAATTTCTGAAAATTTCATATCTTTGGGGCATATTGGGGCATATTGGGGCAGAAAGTGGGGCCTGGGGCAGAATAGTGGGGTGTGATGGTAGTGCCTAATGGGTGGAGGCTACCACCCCAATTTCAGGGGGTTTGGACAAAGGGGTGATTTTTTGAGAATTTTTGAAGTTTTAGTGACTTTGGGGCAGTTTGGGGGCAGAAAGTGGATCTGCCCCAAAATAGTGGGGTGGGGTGGTAGTGCCTAATGGGTGGAGGCTACCACCCCAATTTCAGGGGGATTGGGCAGAGGGCTGATTTTTTGAGAATTTTTGAAGTTTGGGTGTCTTTGGGGCAGATTGGGGGCAGAAAGTGGATCTGCCCCAAAGGAGTGGGGTGGGCTGGTAGATAGTGCCTAATGGGTGGAGGCTACCACCCATCCCCAATTTAAGAGTGATTGGGCAGAGGGGTGAATTATGGTGAATTTATTTGTATGAGGTTTGTCTTCATAAGGTGAAGTGTGCTAAATTGATTACTTCCTCATATTATTCATAGTAAAGGAAAGTGTGAAAAAGTGAAAGTGGGGTCATGAGAGTTGTTTAATTGAAAAATATCTCATTTGCTATGATAGAATGAGAATTCACACCTTTTCTATTCACCATAATTCACCCCTCTGCCCAATCACTCTTAAATTGGGGATGGGTGGTAGCCTCCACCCATTAGGCACTATCTACCAGCCCACCCCACTCCTTTGGGGCAGGCCCACTTTCTGCCCCCAATCTGCCCCAAAGACACCCAAACTTCAAAAATTCTCAAAAAATCAGCCCTCTGCCCAATCCCCCTGAAATTGGGGTGGTAGCCTCCACCCATTAGGCACTACCACCCCACCCCACTATTTTGGGGCAGGCCCACTTTCTGCCCCCAATCTGCCCCAAAGACACCCAAACTTCAAAAATTCTCAAAAAATCACCCCTTTGTCCAAACCCCCTTAAATTGGGGTGGTAGCCTGCACCCATTAGGCACTACCACCACACCCCACTATTCTTCCCCAGCCCCCACTTTCTGCCCTAATATGCCCCAATCTGCCCCAAAGACATGAAATTTTCAGAAATTTACCAAAAACCAGCCCTTTGCCCAATCCCCCTGAAATTGGGGTGGTAGCCTGCACCCATTAGGCACTACCACCCCACCCCACTCCTTTTGCCCAGATCCCATGCTATGCCCCCGAACTGCCCCAAAGTCACTAAAACTTCAAAAAATCGCCAAACATCAGAGGAAGGTCCAATCGACTTGAAATTTGGGTGGCAGGTAGAACACAAGGTCCCCTTTCAAACCAGCTATTTTTGAGATCTGAACCGGTTCGGTTCGGATCCGAACCGGTTCGGATCCGAACCGAACCGGGGGGTGGTTCGGCAAAACCAAAACCGAACCACCCTGGTCCGGTTCAGACCCGGTTCGGATCCGAACCGAACCGGGAGAACCGGTTTTATGCACATCCCTATTTTGTGGGGGTATATTTAGAAAGAGAGAGGAAGAAAATGTAGAATGGGACAAAAGCACCCGCAGCAACACACACACACACACACACACACACTCCATTTCCCTTTTGTAAATTCCTCCCACTTCTAGAAGCTGCTTTGGTCATGCTACACTGCAACATGTAGTTAGCCCCATAGGAACGGACTCGCTGGCAGAGTTGAGAGACTCAGAGGCTATTGAGCCATTTTTGGAAGGGTGGTATAGAAATCGAATAAATAAAATAATAAATAAATAAATAAATAAACAAATAAAAAATAAATATTCTCACAACCACTTGAAAGTGGGCTAAGGGAGGCCAGCCCACTTTCAAGTGGCCGTGTGCAGTACCGGGAGCCACATGTCTCCCAGCTGCTAGCCCAGGTAAGTGGGTTGAATGTGCCGCGACAACACATGAGTAGACCCCCAACTGGGAAGCTACATCAAGCCTCCTGGCCTTGGGGGAGGTCTCCCCAGAATGCCCTGTGCACTTGTGTGGGTTTCTTGGGACTTCCGGGAGCCAGGCATACATCAATCCCCATCGCCCTTAGTGGCTCCCGGATGAAGCAATTATCATGTGGGTGGCCAATCTGGCCACCCAGGGTGGATTAGCCGCTCGTGTGCAGAGTAGCGAGTTTGACCCGGTCTCCCGGCCAAACCCCTTATGGCTCTCCACAGCACTCTCTACACCACTCTCACTATTTAATGGAAGAAAAAGGAATTGAAAGAGTGATAGCTTGGAAGAGGGATACAGTCTCCAATCCAGTTTTGTAAAATGGTTTCCAGACCAAAATTGGCTCAATGTGGGCAAATTATGGTTATACCCAAAGATGTGCACAGTGTGCATGATCACTGAACTTCATAATACACTATACTACACTACAATGAATACTTACATACTGAGGTGAGTCTCACGATCAGTGAGACTTGCTGGGAAGGGGTTTGTGGGGAGAGCGAGCTTAGCCCGCTTTCCCCGCATATGAGTTGGAAAGTAGCCCTGGGTGGTCGAATCGGCTGCCCACACAACTGCTGGCTCCATCACGGAGCTGGCAGAGGCTGCAGGGATCAAGGGCTGCACAGCCCCTGGAAGTTCCAGGATTCCCTGTGCAAGCACGTGGGGAATCCTGGAGAGACCCCCAGGGCCAGGAAGCTTGTTTCAGCCTCCAGGCGAGGGTCCCCTCATGTGTTGCCGCGCTGCTGAGCCATGCCGCGGCAACACAGGATCGAAAAGATGGGTTTAGCGGAGCACTCACTCCGCTAACCTCATCTAAGGGGAGGGGGAATTAGGAGGGTTTGCTGCCCGGAGCCACACGGCAGCAGACGATTGGGCAAAAGCGGGCTAGGCTCCCTTAGCCTGCTTTTGCCCCATTGTGAGAATCTCCTCATGGTTTTTCAACAAAGGTTCCCAGAGTGGTTTAAATAGATATAAATAAGTAAATAAGTAAATAAATGATATGAAGTTTTGAATTTCTTTTAAAAATGGCTTGCTTATTTTAAGTTCATTTTCTAGTGATGATATACAAAGATGCTAACTAATTTTCAGTGAGCTTGTGGGTTAGTAGTAGCCCAGCTCCAGTGAGCTGGGCTACTATTCTCATAAACTGAAACTGTAACTCAGCATTTTGAATTACTTAAAATGATACAGAGGAGTAATCCTTTTGTGCATTCTACTTCCATATAAGTGTATGTAAGATAATCACTTGATGAGCCTAACTATAGGTAGCTGAAATAATAAGTCCTATTGAAACTATTTCCAAGTATTTTTAAGATCACAGCAAGAATGTTGTTTATCATTGTGTTTGAAAACAATCACCTTCTCAGTGGAACACTTTTCTGGCTTCATGACTGCCTAAAATTGAATTATTAATGTGGAAAAAAAAATCAGCTGCTCCTAAAATAGGATAGCATAAAATGCCACATAACTCTTCTCAACATTTCAAATGTATATTTTAAAGAAACAACTATATGGTGTATATATAAGATTTGTAATTTGGCATGCATAATAAACTGTCATGTCGTTTGCAGTGTGAATGTAGAAAAGATTGCTATTGCTTTGACAGAGACGAGGAAACTGGCAGAAAGCATGATAAAGAAGTCAGCGCTTCCTCAAATGAGTTTTGTGTGCTTTTATAGCATTGTAAATGTAATATAGATATGGGTTAGCAAAATCCAGATTTATTGGCACGATAGCACCATTTTGACACTGCTCTGGTCAATAAGGTATTTTACATATAGCCTCTGGCTGTCAATTGACCATCATTATGGTTTTTGAGCCTGCAACTGAAAGATTTTATCTAGCCAGTCAGAAATGTCCTTTATGGAGGGAAATTTCAGAGATAACCCATACGAACCACCTGTCTCTGTTTACAGAGGCTTATACTGTGTCTGTTTTGCTTTCCCCTAAGATAGTCTAACTCAATGAAATCAGTAAGTAAATGATGGGTTGCATTCACTAAAACCAACTCATTTCATTTCATAATTATATGCAGAGTTGTTTCATGTAAGTGTTTTGTTAGGATTACAACATTAATGTTTACAACATTAATAGTATATTCTGAGGCAGGTTTTACGATCACAGAGACCTGCCTGAAGAGGGTGAGTGGGGAGAGCGGGCTTAGCCCACTCTCCCCGCACACGAGCAGAGAGTCTGCTCTGGGTGGCCGCAGTGGGTGCCCACACAACTACCGGCTCCATTACGGAGCTGGAGGGTGCTGGGAGGAGCAGGGGACGATTGGCCCCCCAAAGCTCCAGCATGCCCTGCGCAAGCATGCAGGGCATGCTGGAGAGACCCCCGAGCCAGGAGGCGGCTTTTCGCCTCCCCTCCGGGGGTCTTCTCATGAATAGCTGTGGCGCGGAGCTGCGCCGCAGAACGGGTTCGGGCATAGCCCCTACTCGGCAGATAGAGAAATAAGAATAATTTTTGCAACTTTTACAGTTTTCAAGAACATGACCTTTCAAAGTAGTCTAGCAACAGGCAAGAATGAGGACACACCCCATTGGCTGATATGACTATGTGATCACAACTCTGCTCATTTTGGAGGTAAAATTACTGCGGCTGGCTTTACTCTGTCTTTTTCTAACATTGCTGCCAAGAAACAAGGTCCCAAAATGTATCAGACTAAAGTAAATTGCATCATTTTAGAGGGGAGTGGGAAAAGTGGGAGCTGCTACAGTAACGTTCAGTGAGCAATCTGCAGGCTGCTAAGGTCTTAAGAACATAGGTACATAGGAAGCTGCCATATACTGAGTCAGACCAATACTAGCTCAGTATTGTCTACACAGACTGGCAGTGGGTTCTCCAAGTCTGCAGGCAGGAATCTTTCTCAGCCCTATCTTGGAGATTCCAGGGAGGGAACTTGGAACCTAGATGCTCTTCCCAGAGTGGCTCCACCCCCTGAGGGGAATATCTTACAGTGCTCACAATTCTAGTCTCTCATTTATATACAACCAGGACAGACTCTGCTTAGCTAAGGGGACAAGTCATCCTTGCTACTACAAGACCAGTTCTTCTTTTGCCTTGATTCTGCAGGGCCTTAGGTCTGAGTGGGGTGGAGCTCTGACTTGGGTAGGGTAATGGGTGGCACTGAGGAACCTTTCTTGACCACCATCCTGGGAGGGGGGAACAGAAGGCAGGGAAGAAGGTCTGTGCAAAGACATTATTACTAGCACAGACTGAAAGGATGTGTAAGTTGCATTTTCCCAAATCTTTCCTATTTTCCTAAAGGGGAAATACCCGATCTGGGAGCAACAAAAAGATTAAGATAGAAGCAGGGTATGAGGGTGCCCCCCCCCCAATCCTCCCCCCCTAAGTATTTATTTGTTTGTTTGTTTGTTTATATTAAATTTATACCCCACCCAAACTTATATCTCTGGGCGGCTAACAACAATTAAAACACATATAAAAGTTAAAGCAGTTCAACATATAATACATATAAAAGTCAAAACAATACAATAATTTAAAAACCATAAAATTAACAAACAGTATTTTTTTAATTAAAAACCTGAGAAGGCTTGGGTAAAAAATGGGTTTTCAGATGTTTTTTAAAAATAGCCAGAGATGGGGAGGATCATAACTCAGCAGGGAGCGCATTCCACAATCTTGAGGGAACAGCCTAGAAGGCCCATCTCTGTGAGACCACCAAACAAGTTGGCGGTAACTGGAGACAGACCTCCTCAGATGACCTCAATGGGCGGAAGTAGAGAGAATGAAGCTCTTTACAGGTGTTTCTTTTTGCAGAGGGTGTGGTGAAACCTAACCTCATCAGGGAGGGGGAACCAACGAGAGGAGAGCTGGTCTTGTGGAAGCAAGCATGACTTGACTCCTTAGCTAAGCAGGATCTACCCTGGTTGCATATAAATGGGAGACTAGAAGTGTGAGCACTGTAAGATATTCCCCTCAGGGGATTGAGCCGCCACTCTTGGAAGAGCAGAAGGTTTCAAGTTCCCTTCCTAGCTTCTCCATGATAGGACTGAGAAAGATTGCTGCCTGCAACCTGGGAGAAGCTACGGTCGGTCTGTGAAGACAATACTGAGCTAGATAGACCAATGGTCTGACTCAGTATGTGGCAGCTTCCTATGTTCCTCATGGCATAATTGCATCAGCTAATAAGGGTGCGTTTTCAGGATCTCTATGGGATTGCAATTTTCAGGTAACTTTAAAGTAATTTCTATGGAAAACTATAACTACTACAGCACTGATTCTTTATTCTGTTGTTATGGTATGAGAACTGATAACCTAATACATTCTGTAATTTAGGAAGATAGTCTATTAAGGCTGGAATGGACCACCTCATTCATGTATTGCCTGAAATTTGGACTTCCCAGAAATTGCTTCTCAGCATTGCTGTGTGTTGAAATGTAAGTATACCTGGGATCACTTGGATCCCACATTGATTTCAACCTCCTAGTAGCTTCTGTAAGGGAGGGGGGAGGTCAGGAAGAGGACAGTGGCATATCGACCAAGAACTTCTTAGCTGTGCTTCAGTCTTCTGCCTTTTTGTCTTTTATTTTGTCAGGCATGCTCCATCCAGAGGTTCCTGAATTCCGTCTGCTCTGTTTGACAGTTCTCTGTGTGTCCTTTGTTTCGATCCGGCCTTACTACTAATATTCCAACTAGCCCACAGATGGAAACAAACATGTATGTAACCTTGCTTGGCAGCCAGGTTCCTAACTGGTTTCCTTCTGCAAAGTGTAAGTAATTATAACCTTTAGCATAGGGCTCCAATGGTGATAAATGTAGCAATGGGCCACTTAGAGTATTTCTGGGTGCCAAATTTGTAGGCAGAGAAAACAGGAATTTACAATGAAAACTTGCCACCCTCCCTGCCTTATCAGCTGCCTTACAGTAATTAGATGAGCTCCTTAGTTCCTATTTATTTGCTTTCATCCAGTCTGCTCTACTAGAACTACAACAGGTATTCTTTCTTT
Source organism: Hemicordylus capensis (assembly GCF_027244095.1). Taxonomy (NCBI): domain Eukaryota; kingdom Metazoa; phylum Chordata; class Lepidosauria; order Squamata; family Cordylidae; genus Hemicordylus; species Hemicordylus capensis. The sequence goes on from NC_069659.1 coordinate 70,548,072, forward strand.
GCAAATGGAAATCACTACTTCTCTCATATCCTTTAAATAGTATACATAACATACATATTAGAGTTGATACTCGGTTGCACATAATGGTGTGCTTTAAAAAAAAACTATGACTCTCTTTAACATTTTCATTTCACACATCAAGGAAGTGAAATTAATAGACAACCTTTCTCTGTTAAGCCTCATCTGTAGATCTGCTCGTTGTCTCAGGCTAGATGCTCATTGCCTTGTGTTTTGGAGCCAGCCTATCCTTCTGATCCTTTCAAAATGGAAAACAATATTTCATACTCAAATAACATTGCAGTTGGGCGACTCCTTGCCTTAGGGCCATCAGAATCCTGAACATTTTGGAAATGTACCGTTGACTCCAAAGCAGCTTTCAGGTTGTTTCTGTCTATTTCTGTTATTCAAATGCATGTCATTTGCATTTGTCTTGCTAAATTTTCCCCTTAGTTAATATTTCATTGTTAGTACATGTTCCCACACTACAAAGGGGATACCTCCCTGATTCTGCTGTCAGCTCCCAATGTAGCAAAGCCTTTGATGTTGATATATTTGGTTCTCATTTCACGTTAGAGAATTCTGCTTGCTCCCTTGGGGTCATTCTCAGGGAAATGTTCCACTCAGTCAGCATGGAAGATAATCAGAGTTCTAGTAATTCACATTTCAAACATTTTGTTTAGATAATGTCCTGAGGCATCTGCCACTACTTAATGTTTTGGTGCTCTAACTCTTTCTCTCTTATTATGGTTTCATGCAGCAAATATCCACTTAGTGTTCATATAAATATTATGGCAAATGCCTGCTCCCTCACTGTCCTCTCAAGTGCAAAGGCATGGAAAGCTGTGGTCCACTGGAGCTAGATAGGAGTTTACAGCATGCATTATGCTATGAAATAAGTGATTTGGCCCTGTTCAGCTTGGAACTTACTGACCTCAACATGAGCCATATTGGTGCCCCACCAGAGGCTTAACATGCATCCTACTGTTGTCTGCAAAGACTGCAAAAGCAGGTGGTTTATCAAGCATAAACAGGCCATAATTCATGGCTGGTAGTCTGTGCTTTGCTTGGTATCTTACACATTGTGCTGGATTAAAGGCAGGAAATGACTTGAGAGAAACCCAGTGCACATGATCATTATTTTTCAAATTATTGAAACAGCAGAAACATAAGGGGTTGGGGGTCTACTGTCATAATTGTGATTCTACCTCCAGATGTAGAAAATGGGGAAGAACATATGCATATGTTCTTTTATATATTGACATTGTTCTATAGATGTTCATCAGTCTATCTTGTGTTGTGCAGACATTTTAAAGCATACCCCTGCTAACTGGGCAAAAAGCCACCTTTTAAACGAGGTGATTCTCTTTATTTAGCAGGAGGAGAAAAACTGGCCCTATCCACCCCCAGCACAGTATACCCAGTGACTGTTGCTGGTGTCTATCTTCTGTTTCTTTTTAGATTGTGAGCCCTTTGGGGACAGGGATCCATCTTATTTATTTATTTGTTGTTTCGCTATGTAAACCACTTTGGAAACATTTGTTGAAAAGCGGTATATAAATATTTGTTGTTAAATTCTTCTTAACCAGAGCTGATCAGCAATATTTGTGGTACAGTTTGAATGTAGAGGCCATATCTCGCCACTTTATAGCTAGCAATCTTTATTATCCTTTTATCCCATAGTGCATGATCTCTCTCTCCCCCCCCCCCACAACTTCCATTGGTTTTTAAAAAAATCTTTTTATTTATTTTATTCATTTAATGTATTTGTATACTGCCCCAAACCCAAGTCTCTGGCGGTTTACAACAAAACAATAACAACAAATAAAAAGGTAAAAACATTACAACAATTTAAAATTTAAAATGTTAAAACTATTAAAAATCATCAAACTATTAAAACAGTATCTAATTAAAAGCCTGGGTGAACAAATGTGTCTTGACTGCCTTTTAAAAAGTTGTAAGAGAGAGGAGGCTCTTATTTCATCAGGGAGCACATTCCAAAGCCTTGGGGCAGCAATGGAAAATGCCGTCCCCAAGTAGCCACCAGACAAGCTGGTGGCAACTGCAGCTGAACCTCTCCTGATTATCTCAATGGGCAATGTGATACATAGCAAAGAAGATGTTCTTTTAAATACACAGGGCCCATGCTGTTTAGGGCTTTATATACAAGAACTTGTATATTGCCTGGAAGCTTATTGGCAACCAATGCAGATCTTTTAAGATAGGAGTGATATGGTCTCTCCGAGTTGGCCCAGAAACTATTCTGCCACATTCTGGACCAACTGCAGTTTCTGGACTATGTACAAAGGCAGCCCCATACAGAGGACATTGCAGTAGTCAAGTCTGGACGTGACCAGCAGATGTACTACTGTTCTGAGGTCATTTACCACCCACAGGTCTCTCTCTATGAATAAATGTCTGTACACACACACACACACACACACACACACACACACACACACACACACAGTAGCAACTGATGATGCCCGTGAGGGCAGTGGGATGTAACTCTAAAAACAGCCAAACTTACCTGCTGCCAGGAACCAACATTCCTAGAGAATTTGCAGTGGCCGATCCAGCAATCCTGTGTGGAAAATGCCCCACCCTCATGAAGATGGTGCCCCACAATCCCGCAGGGATGGTACCTCATCCCCACCAATCAGCTGGCCTCTGCTCATGTTGAGGGTCTATCAGGTGCAGGGATTAGTGCACAGCAGGGCCACACAGAGAGTGAGCCAAAGACTCTTGGTTCCAGGAGTACACAGGTCAGTCTTGTGCAGGTTTCTCCACAACAGGTACATGCAAGGAATGCTCAAGGGTAGTGACTGCAGCTCTAATCAGCATGTCTGGATCCTGTAGCTCAATGTTCCAGCTTAGGGACTCAGCAGTATAGGGGAAAGAGCTTTAGTAGGTCAGAACAAAACAATATGCCTACAAAAATGTGCTGTTGTGGAGCCAAAATTGTGGTTTCTTCCCTCTGCTCAACATCCTTTTGTACATGTGCTTCCTTTCAAACATGAAAAGGTAGCAAACATGATTCCATGATTGATATATTTGATCCTATGTCAAAAATAGGATGACCTTTTCTAAGCATGACCTTTTCTAAGCAGCCTTGTTATTTTACGTATTATGCTGAAAATATAGTCATCTGGAAGGCCCTGTTCAAAAAATAATATTGGCTAACATGATGTGCAGTCCAACAGAGCCAGAAGGTGCCATGGCATGGCTGAAGTGCTGCTGGAAAGCAGCCCCAATGCTTTTAAAAACCAGCAGATGCACAAGTAGCATGACTGCATTTATCTCCATGCCCAACAATGGGGATAAATGTAATAATGATTCTTGCAAATTTTTAAAAATGTCAGGGCTGTCTTCCAGCTTTGCTGTGGCCCCACCACAAGGCCACAAGCTGCCACACTGGATTGAGCCAATAGTATCATTGGGTACAAACTAATGTATTTTCATTTATATTTATGTACATTGTATGTGTATATTTTGCACACACCACATGCAGCCACTCTTGGGAAAAGTCCCACCACAAAGACATCTGGCTGTGTTAGACTGCACAGCATCTCAACCACTTAGTCATGAATGGCAGCTTATCCCCTGCCTCATATCTTTTCCTTCTTCATCAAATGTTTGGGGTAATCCTGACTGAAGTCAATAACTGAGCTCCCTTTAAAATCAACAGAGCAAGAACAGGAGTCTAGGATTTTGTGATTCATAATGTTCTGCCTCTTTGCCTTTAATCAGCAGCAATTCTTCATGAGAACACCTAATCCGCAGGCCCCAATATGGAGTGCAGGGTTGCAGTGTCTATGAAGGGTTTGTCTTTATGTTGTATTCTCCAAAGAATCCTTAAAAATAATTATTCTGTAAATTACCATAATTGTATGTCTTACAGTTGTAATATTTTCATGCTAATGTTGTAATTTCCCCTCTCCATCTTTGGTTGGTTAACTGAATTGGCTTTAAGGCCTTTTGAAGCCTTCCCTTTTAAGTACGCCTGAGAATTTCTTTCCCTTTAGGTGCTGAAAGCAGGTGGCAGTTGAAGCACTTTTCATGACAAATCTCTATACAGTTGTCACACCTGGAAGGTGCTCTAAGTAGAAACCTAGGTTTAAAGGCCACTCACTTAATGATAAGAAAGGAAGATTAAGACTTTTGCATTTATACATCTAAGGTAAGCTGTTCTACCCTAAAATCCACAATTAATACAAATGTAGCTCTCAATTTTATTGACTCTTTGGCTATAGCTTAAGGGAATTTATTTAGCGGATTTGTCAAAATGTTCTACAATGTAACTTCTTGCATGAGACGTGAGGCAAATTAATGGTGTTGAATTAATTTTGGTTAAGTGAAATATTTTCTGATTTGTCCTCCCAAGTAGAGCGGAAATAGTTTGAATCCAACAGCTTGGAGGAATTATCTGACTCAGATTAAGCCATCCAGAATCTCTCAACATCATGCCTTTTTAAATAGGATTATACCTTTGAAAGCAACTGGGTGGCTCATTTGGTCAAATGTTTTGGTCCTCCAGGTTCGAACCTGACCTTAGGTCCAAAAACACTGTACCAAGTTTGGTCGTCTCAATATAATTATGAATGCATGTTTGTTTATACAGTTAGAACAACTTGGCACCGCAATGCAGCTGGCATCACATACAGCAAAGGTCTGGGATTCAATGAACAATCTTGGATGTAGATACATTGGCACAGCTGTTGGGAGAACCTGATATAGCACATGTCAGAAGGAGAACTGCTGACACTAAGAGCCAAAACGGTATTTTCTCATACTTTTGCTCATTATACTGCTTTCCACACAGCAAACACTGATGAGAGGGACTAAGAAAATGAAGACACCAACAGGCCACTTCTCAGGACATTCCTTGGAGCCTATTCTGATATATTTATTTATTAGCATTTACTTAATTATTACACTTATATAATATATTTCCTAAGCATTTCATGGGCTTAGGGAACTAATACCATAGACCACAAAACTATTATCTTTAATAACTCAAAAATAATAACAACAAAACAATGTAATAATAACAATAAACTCAGATGAAAGATAATTAAGAGCTTTTGTGTCCCTTTGCACAGAAGCAAGGTAGACACAGGAGCTGCTCACACAACCAAAAGGTCAGTAGGACCAGTGTCCTACTCATGTTTGGGAGCTGTGTGTGTTCCCAATTTTTGGTTGTGTGGGAGTAAACAACTAGTTAGGAGGAGGGAGAAGTGACTGTGTGGGAGACAGGAGCTGGGTATGGCAGCTTTTACTCCTACCTTGGTTAAATGCTGTGTATGAAAGCTGGGTAGGACAACACTGTCCTACTCAGATTCTGTCTCAGTTTAGTTTTTTTAGTCTATCTTCATTGTGCATGTGCCACAGTGGTCAGCTACTTAAATTCCACATGGGTTGTAAGTTCAATCTAGTATTCATCTATCACTTAGTGCTGCGATGGCACACACATGTGGCAATTCCCCCATGTTTGGATAGAAAATCAATAAACTGATTGGAAATTCTGAAGCAACAACAGTCCTTATCCCTCATACCCTCAGAGGTAGGAGGAAAAGGAACTGCTACCACATCCTGTTTATCAATGAGGAGGGTGAGAAGTGGAGGTAATGCCATGCTGAATCCTTCAGTGGCAGCAGCTGTTTTCTTCTAGGGGTGTGCAATTTGGATTTTCAGTGTTTCGGTTCGCACCCAAACTGAAACACTCTTGTTTTGTTCTGTGCCCTAATTTTGCCCACCCGAATCACCCCCGATTCGGTTCGGAGCCAAATTAATCTGAATCCAAATCCGAATCGATTTGGATTAGAAAAACAGGTCCTGGGGCCAAAAGAGCAGGGTGCATGGTAGTGCCCAATGGGTGGAGGCTACCACCCAAATTTCAGAGGGATTGGGCAAAGGGCTGATTTTGGGGGAATTTTTGAAGTTTTAGTGTCTTTGGCCGATCAGGGGCAGAAAGTGGGATTTGGACCAGAAGAGTGGGGTGGGGTGGTAGTGCCTTATGGGTGGAGGCTACCACCCCAATTGCAGAGTGATTGGTCAGAGGGCTGATTTTTGGTGAATTTCTGAAGTTTATGCGTTTTTAAGATTTTTTCCCCATTAGGTAGAATGGAGGATGTATCGCTTCACGTCGGGGGGAAAGGGGTGACCTAGAGTGGTGTGGGGTTGGTGGTAGTGCCAGGTAGGGGCAAGGAAGCTACCTGAATTTTTTCAAAGGATTTGGGCAGAGGGCTGATTTTTGGTGAATTGTTGAAGTTCACATGTCTTTAAGGTTTAGATTCTATGATAGCAGATGAGAGTGGATTCATGGTGTGTCATTGAAAATCTCATTTGCTATCACAGAATCCACACTCAGAACACGTCAGAAGCAACAAAACTCCAACAAATGAAATCACCAAAAATCAGCCCTCTGCCTAAATCCTTTGAAAAAATTCAGGTAGCTTCCTTGCCCCTACCCCGCACCACCACCAACCCCACCCCACTCTAGGCCACCCCTTTCCCCCTGATGTGAAGCAATTATACCTAAAGGGGGAAACCTCAAAAACGCTTAAACTTCAGAAATTCACCAAAAATCAGCCCTCTGCCCAATACCCCTGGAATTCGGCTGGTAGCCTCCACCCATTGGGCACTACCACCCCACCCCACTCTTCTGCCCCAGATCCCACTTTCTACCCCCAATATGCCCCATAGACACTAAAACTCTCAAAAAATCACCAAAAATCAGCCCTCTGCCCAATCACTCTGTAATTGGGGTGGTAGCCTCCACCCATTGGGCACTACCACCCCGCCCCACTCTTTTGGCCCCAGGCCCTTTTCAATTAAAGTGAAAGGAAAGCAATTTCTGCATTGAAATCAATGGAGGCAAAAAGGCGGGAAATTCAAAGAGACATCAAACTGAAAACGGAGGGGGAAGAAGAAGACAAGGCTGGCACTTTTCTGGGGCACAAAATGGAGACCCAAAAGAACCGACAAATTCGGACCCAAAACAGGGGTGATTCATTTCAGGTCTGAAATTTATTGGAACTCGTCAGGGGTGATTCAATTTGGCTCCGAATCACCCGAAATTGGTTGTTTCGGGCACAGATTGTTCTGTGCCCGAAACGTTTCGCACATCCCTATTTTCTTCCTCTCTGTTTGTGAATGGGCTTTGTCCCAGAGTACCATGCATCACTGCAGGGTAATCTGGGAAGAAGTTAATTTGTGGGTGGGAAGGACAGAAGGAGGGATCTGTGAAGGTGGATCTGTAAAGGTTCTTGGCCATGAGGCCCTCTGATAGAATGCCCAAGTTGTCTATCTCTGATGCCAGTCCTAAAAAGAAACATCAGCTCCCTGATCACATTTCCAACAGGTTTACTGTGGAAAGGGTTAGTAGTCCCTATTCCAACAATGGATAGAATGGCTGAGATCTTAACTAATGAAACACCAGGGTTTCATGCAGTACATTAGTGCTAGGGATAAGTTCTCAATTAGTGCAACACCAGCACTTGTGGGCAGGAGGGCAGGGTGGTAGTAAATGTTGACAATCTCCCTGTGTCACTCCAAAAGTGTTTTATTTTTTATAAAATTTTCCACCTTCATGCTTGATATAATTGATATATATCTTACATTGCATTTGTTGCAACTTTTATAACTTTTGGGGAGAAAGCAAATCAAAAGCACCCAACTAAATCAGATCTTTCTGTTTGAAATGATAATGTGACAAAGCTGACAGATATGCTAAAATTTGATTTCTTTAGTGTGTCCATATAATATGCATACAAAAATCAAAATACACACAAATTTACTTACCCAGTCATCAACCATCTCCATATGTATATAGGAAGATAGTAAAAACAAATCAGATATTACAAATAGAATTAAAAGCACGTTCTCTTTTCTGGAACATAGGAAGCCAATTGGGGCTTTGCCAGACAATTATTTTCCAGTGGAGACCTTTCCTCAAAGCAGCTATGAGTGATCTTAGGCAATGTTATCTGTTTATGGGGAGAGTGTATATTTTCCTGAAATATATTTTTCTGCCATGACAGAAGGGATAGCAGCAACCTAGTAGAAGATGTGAAGGGAATAATTAGAAGCCAGGGGAAAAGACATCACATTTACATCAGCCTCCAATGCTTGTTGCAGGAGAAGCCAGACGAATACCACTGCGAACATTGCTGAGAAGACCTTTAGCTTGGATGGTGACATCTGTTTCCAGAGAGATTTGGAATCCCCCTTCCCAATTCTAAAACTTGGCAGCATTGCAAATCTTTTCATTGGAAAACTGTAACTTCTGTCCCTCCTCCATCGTGCAATCTTTGGCCCTGTGGAGGGCCACAATATAAGAAATAGGTTTATGTCTGGCTGTTTTAGAATTCACAGAAATGATGCTGCTGACAAGGATGGTTTGACTACAACTGCATACAACAATCCATGTTTTGTAAGCTCATTTGGTTGGCAATGAACATAATCATAGTAATAATTTTTTTTATTAAAAATAGCTACATTTGTCCAGTATAAGATGAACATATCTGTCAGAAATACTACTTATTGCACACAATAGTGTGTGTGTGTGTATACACATACACACAAACACACACCCCTGAAGATATACATACATTTGAAGATGCTTAGAAGTGTCAACATTTTTCAAAAAGCTTTCACTTTTTAGGTGTTGCAGAAATGAGATGAGTAAGGGTGAATTTTGAAACAACAAAAAAGTAAAATGAGATATCCTGTCATGAAGATATAAAATAAACAGAATTAGTTCTGATTGATTCAAAGTTATAAAAAATGTCCAGCTTTACACAGATGGCATTTAGCTATAAAAGAGATTAATATTTTGTAATATCCTACTGAGACTAAAAGAAAGTGGGGGTTTTTTCCCAGACACTTCAAAACATGGTATTGAAAATGTTTCTTTTGTTTGGAGTCAAAATGTATTATTCTCATTTTATCAAATAGCATACAAACATAACTATCAAGGGATGTACTGTGCTGACAGGCTTTGAGGTGGAAGATTAGTTTTGAATGAGCAAAACTTCAAGTAATTTGCTGGTTCTTTCAATCAAAAGTGGGACAGATGTTTTATAAATAGTGTGCTCCATAGCATAATAAGTTATTTTAAAGGTTTGCAATAAGGTCAACTCAAAACCCATTCCAATGGCAACTGGCAGGTGGCAACAATTAAAGTATAAATTAAATCCCAAAGTTGTTTTTTCAAGACAAAGGCGGCTCTGATTTAAATTTAGTTGATGAATGGACTAACTCACAATGGCTGCTTGGTTACAAAAAGAAGCAAGTACAAGTTCTCATCAAAAGCAAATGCAACATGCATTTCCATCCTTTTATTCTGTGCTTGGTGAATGACAAAATGCGCTTGAATGACTTGTCAACAGGTATTCGAATGGAAAAAGCAGAGCACTTGTATGATGATAATGCTCTTGGTCCATACAACCAAAAAACTAGTTCTGTGAGCACAAAGGGCCTTGAATCTTTCTTTCTTGGAGGGCAACTTCCCCACCCACCCCACCCAAGTCTCCTGAAGTCACATGGGACATTGCTTTGGAAATTCAGGTGGGTTTCAATTCTGCTTGAATAAGGACCAACAAGCCACTTGAACAAGCCTAAACGGTTCTTTTGACCCTGCATCGGAATACTGTACAATAGCAAATGTAAAGTATCTATTTATCCTGTGTTTAGTACATTCATAATCAGTTCTTCAGTACAAAACCCTCTGTTAAGTGAAAATTCAACATGAGGCAAGCATGATCCAGTGGACAATTTCAGATGTCTCTACGTAGCCACTGAACAGCTTTTGAACATGCCACAGTATATTAGTTTCTAGTGCTTTAATTCACAGAACTGAATGCACAGTCATATATATACATATGCACATACTGTACATACACATACACATATTCATTCTCGTCTGGTAAAAAAAATGTTTCCCTTTGGGTCTGATGCAATGATAAAGCTCCACACAAGCAGGGATTATTAGATTTCTCTTATGTGTTGAAAGATGCTTTCATGTGCAGGCGAGAAGTGCATTGGGAATGTTTTCTTACACGGAAGATATTGTAGAAGTCTTTGCTTTCATGTTCACATTGTGATCCTTGGATCAAATTAAACGTCCCACTTGTGCATCATAAAATAACCATGTTCTAATCTCTTTGGGACCAATGGGAGAATTTGCTTGAGTCCCTCCCACTGAGGGACTTTAAAATGCTATCTTGGCTAGAATGTTCACAATAGATGTAAGCGCTTTCAAAATGGATGCCATTAATAGACATAAATACAGACAACATAGCTATCTTCAGGATTGTGATTCATCAGGCTATGCTGCCTGCTACCATAGTTCATGTTATATCATCCCTCCAGCTGAACACTCTTATCTAAATGGTAAGGTCCCAGTTCAGCAAATAAAAATACTCTGTCTCTTGAACCTCTCAAGTGCAAACAGCAGGGAAGGATAAAGGCAATAAAAAGGGAGGGACACACAATGAAAGAAAACAAAACACAGACCAGTGATAGGAAAAAAGCATAAAATGAAGGCTCAACAAGGAAAATAGAAATGTGATTGACAAGAAGGTTCAGAAAGCAGAGAACAGAAATACAACAGAGAGTGAGCAAAGTTGCAAATAAATAATGCAAACACAAAGAATAACCCAGATAAAATAAATATATGGTTGTTGTTTTTTTAAAGTTAAAAAATTGGGTATTGATACAGAGCCAAGGTGGTGTAATAGCAATTGCCTTATAACCTGAACTTGTCCATATTATCTCAAAAGTAAATTCACTTATTTTACTATGTCTTGTTCCTAAGAAAATGTGCATAGAGAATAGGTTAGAAAACCATAGCTTAGAAAACCATTGGGTCCTTTCTCAGTCCAGAAGTTCACTGGATGCATTTAACAACTCACCAGCCTACCCTATCTCACAGGGTTTGGAAGTTACAGTGGTACAATTTAGTGTTATTTCCAAACTCATTACTCACCTCTGATTCCAGATCATTAACTTAATATTTTAAAAAACATCAGTCCTACTTTTGGAATCTGGAGGGACTTAATTGCTTACCTCCTTTCCCTGTGAAAATTGTCAATTGGAGTGTGGAATTGTTTGGGGTCAAATGCTAAAATGGTACAAGTAGCACTCATTTCATTCTGTTCCATTTCACAATTACCACAAACCATTCCTGAGGAAGCAGTGATCCATTTTGGGTTTTGGGTCTGCTTAGTTATGTTTTGATTTCTACAGTCAGTCATAAGAACACAACTATAACCCTGATGGGTCAAGCCCAAGGCCTATCTAGTCCAGCATCCTGTTTCCCACAGTGGCCTACAAGATGCCCCTGAGAAGCCCACAGGCAATAGTTAGGGGTGGGAATTAACAAGATACTCTTTCCAATAATAAACCTATTGTTTCCAAACTGTCCAGGAATAATAGGCTTAGTGGAGAAACCTCCAATCACAGATTGGGGGGCTGGATGTGCAGTACAGAGGGACCACATGTTGTCTATTCATTCTTTCAATGGGTCACAGCATGTGTGTGTGTGAGAGAGAGAGACAGAGCAGGGGGGGTACAGATTTTGCTTAGTGCTTTGCTTTGTTGAAAAAATAGTTTAAGATTTATCAAGATTTTTAGAAAGAGGAAAAGAAAAACAGACTACTACCAGTCAGCAATCATCTGTCCCCCTGAAACTGAATAATTTTCTACCTTCCTCTCCTGAAATCACCCTTTTTTTTTTTGTTACCCCATCTCAGAAAACCAAGCCATTAGCATATAGAATAACAAGCTAGTTAATCAATTTATCTGGAATTAAGCAAGGCTCTGTGGGCTCCAGGAGTCAAAATCGACTTGATGGCACACTTTACCTTTAATCCCATTGAATTCAATGGAGCTGGCTCAATCGGAGGAGAGGACTTTCCTCCCCGAGTGATGCTCATATGTGTGTGTGAATAATTCTAGCTTCAATGAGTTTACCTGAGACAGTTTCTAGTCTACCTGAGACAGGTTTCTAGTTTACCTGAGACAGTCTAATGGGGCTATAATGTCCTTATTCCACCTAGTTCTTATTGTTATTATATTGTTCACATTCAAATCCTCTGATGTCAAGGCCAGTTTTAGTGGGGGAGGGGAATGTATGAGTTCCAACCAAATAAACTTTGCTGTATGCCATCTAGGGTTCCCAGATGTGGATTTTTACCCTGGATTTGCAACTATTTAAAACCCTCTCCAATTATGTCTGTATTGGAGGGGGTTTCCAGAGTTCCAACGATCCTGTTGCAAGCATTGGGGGGTGGCTCAAAGTACTCAATGGCTGTTACCTGTGAGTAGGCCCATTGGAAACAATGGGCATACTCATGTGTAATGTTTGCTTTATGGTGGCAGAAGGGACTCATTTGTATTCTGCTGCTGTGCTGGTAATTCCCATCCCATTTCCTCAGCCAAATGCTACTGTTCTTTTTCAGCAACCTGCCTCCTCGTTTTCTCAGTGACTAACTGTGACTGGCCCAATGGCCCCAAGAAGGGACTTCTTCTGACTGTGTTGTCTCTCTCTACAGCTGCATGAGCAGCCAGAAAGCTCTCTCCAGGTCAGGAAACCTATGCTCAGAAGGGGGAGGGTAGTGTTGAAAAGTGGAGAAGGGGTACATTACCGACCCCCAATGAAATTAACATGCACCATTTGATCCATGGGATTCTGTGACCCAGTGGTTACTGCTGTTTGAACTGTGTGGAAATGTTTCTGTTGTGGTTTCCTTCCCCCTTGAAAATGAAAAGAAAATACACCATTTGTCCCATGGGATTATGTGATTCAGTTAGAGGAACTGTTTGAACTGTGTGGAAAAAAGGTTGTGTGAGTTGTATTTATTCTCAAATTATCCTGTTTTTAGCTAGGGATGTGCATGGTCCGGAGCAGTCCGGACCGGCACTGAAGGGGGGCCTTTCTTTTAGGGCGGGGAGGGCTTGCTTACCCCTCCCGCCACTTTGCCCACTCCAGCGCCCGTATTCTATTGTGTAATTGGGGCGCTGGAAACCAGCCACCCCAGCCGCCCCCCCGTGAGCGGATTAGGGGCAAAAGAAAACTACTCCTGCCCTCCCACCCACCGCCCCCCGCCTGAGTGCTCACCACATTGTTTGCAAAAAAAAGAGAGGAGCTCGCGAACAGAGCTCCTCTCTTGCCAAAGTCTCAGGCCCAACTGGGGCCTTGGGCCCGTGCGTGCGCGATAGGACACCTGATCTAATGGAACTTCCGCTGGAGGCCCGGTCTACCCGCCAGGAAGTAGTTTTCCGATCAAGTAGTTTTCTTTTGCCCCTAATCCTCTTGCGGGGGCGGCGGGGGCGGAGGGGGCAGCGGGGGCGGCTGGGGTGGCTGGTTTCCAGTGCCCCAATTACACAATAGAATACGGGTGCTGGAGGGGGCAAAGAGGCGGAAGGGGTAAGCAAGCCCTCCCGCCCTTAAAGGAAGACCCCCCACCCAGACCCGACCCGGCCAAGTCCGAACCGGTGTGGACAGTTTGGAGGCCTTTAGAATGGCCTCCAGACCGGTTCGGACACACCCCTATTTTTAGCAAAGCATGAGTATGAGGGAACTTGAAACCTTCTGCTCTTCCCAGAGCGGCTCCATTCCCTGAGGGGAATATCTTACTGCCCTGGTTTCATTTGAATGGGAGACCACGTGTGTCAACACTATAAGATACTCCCCTTGGGGGATGGGGCTGCTCTGGGAAGAGCATATAGGTTCCAAGTGCCTTCCCTGGCATCTCCAAGATAGGGCTGAGAGAAATCCTGCCTGTAACCTTGGAGAAGCCGCTGCCAGTCTGTGAAGACAAAACTGAGCTAGATAGACCAATGGTCTGACTCAGTATATGGCAGCTTCCTATGTTCCTATGTATATATTTTTAATCATCTGCATTGCACATTTTGTCTGCATTTCAATGTCTTTTTTATTAATCCTCTCATTTTTTTAGAAGTTTCCTTTTAAAAATTAAATGTGACCATGCTAGATTACCCAAGAAACTTTCCTTTCATGTAAGAATTGAAGATGATACAGCGATGTTAACTTGGACCCCTGTGTGCTGATAGCTACAACTGCTATTAAAATGCTAAAAATTCAGCTACAGGTTGTGAAACAATAGCTGACTAATTCATGGTGATTACTTTTATTAAACTGTTTCAGAGTGATGGGGCTTGCAATTATGTCCAGCAGTTATTTTCAGAATTGGCACTGTCCACCATTCAGTGCCAGGCTATAGGCTATAAAAATATAGTGTAGGCTGTTTTGCTTCCCCAACATTTCAGAGAATGACACAGAAAGTCCAAATTGTACTGAGCAGAGTAAAAAAAACCAAACACAAAACACACACACAGAGAGAGGGAGGAAATTAAGCCTTTCAAGAACTAGCTGAACTGGGCGCAGAGCATCTGCACCTCTAGTTCACTACCACTGTTCCTTGCCACCCCACTGCCATCACTGTCTTCTTCCGCCTCTGCTTCCCCCTGCCAGCCAGCCAGCCAGCCAGCCAGCCAGCCAGCCTCCACCGCAGTTCCCCCCCCCAGTGCTCCCCCCACCCACCTGCTTGCCTGCCGGCTGGCCAGCCCACCACTACTTCCCCTGCCTGCCCACTGCCGCCGCCGCTGCCATTCTCTTATGTCATTTTGTTTCCCCGCTGGCCAGCTGGCTGCCACCGCCACCATTTTCTTCCCTTCCGCCTGTCCCCATTGCTATCCGTCAGTTGCTCGAACTCTTGCGAGAGCTGCCACGCATGGGATTAGCAATGGGTCTGCCTAAGAGAAATATATATAAAGAAGATAGGAGTAGGAAACATCAAAGTGTGTGTTTTATGTCAGTATGAGGCGATTTTCATTTCCTCAGGAAAGCGGGCTAAGGGAGCAACTTAAAGGAACAGTTCTCCCCCTACAGATGAGCAGAATAAAGAAAGAGTCTGGAGCTTTCTGGGGAAAGTTGCAAAGAGGTTTCTTGCTTCCAGAATCAGCTTTTAAGAAGAAGAGTTTTGAGCTGAGCCAGTGGTACCTGAAGACTGCCTGTGGGCATGCTTGCTTCCCATCTGCTCAACCTGTACATTTGTAGGTAAAATGACTATTACTAAAAGGATTACTCATGCTCCACTCTGAAATGAAGGTGGCCCAAAAACGAAATACGATGCAATTTCCTGCTTCTGTAGGTAATGAAGAATACAAAACAATCTATTTGTGAAGTTAGCTTCTTGACACTAAAAATGTTAATTGGTATATCTGCATGCAGCATTATAAAAACATTATTGCCATGCCTGATTGGTAATATAATGTTTAGGGATATTTCTCCAGAGCAGTCATTGGTATATTTCACTATGCATTTTCTTACTAGTGTAGTAAATCCCTGCATTGGGTCCTAAATTTGATAAAGCCTTGGATGCCCTGTCATTCCTAATAAGGCCTAAGATGCTAATGTTAATAAGCAGTGCACCTCTAATTTTCATTTACTAAAATTAGAACTTAACTGTGAATGCAACAAGTAGTTGCACTCAACCAATTATTAAGCAATTGCTTCTTCAGCTTCACACTTAAAGAGTGTCAGTTTATTCAACATTTTTGAAAACAAACATTAATGGTAGTCAAAATGGCTGCAGAAGAAGTGTGAACACTTCAGGTAATTAGAAACAAACCTGAAATTGGAAGGCTAAGCAGTAACAAAAGGTGCTTATTTTCCAAAAGTTGTCATGTCACACTTCAGAATTTCAGCTTTTTCTTCTGGGTGTCCCTACAGTTGAAGGAAGCCTTGGGAACAAGAGTGTGAAGCTGAAATTGTTAGCTTTGGCTTATGGAAAGAATCTGATACAGCAGTAAGGACAATGAATAACCTCAATATATCTATGGAAAATGAGCATGGATATCTAGAAGGTCCTTTAGGTGTCATTTGCAAGCTTATGGAAAGGTATGTGTATGCCATTGAAATTAGGACATGAATCCAAACTAGACCTTATATCAAAGTTCTGTGTTTGTGGTTCCCTGTATTGTTTTCTTTTTCATTCATCATCATCCATGGGGTGGAGGGATTATTTTGATTACGAGTGTGGCTTGAAAGTGTAGCCTGTTACCAGTGATATGGGGAAATTCGGACATATGCTTTAAAAAAAAAAGGAAGCAAGTTGTTCTGGTAAGAACTAATCTGCCTTTCAGTATAATATTTCAGTAAACTTTCCTTTCTTAATTTATAATTATATCCTCACAAGTTAACCCACTTCAGCCTTAAATGATCACACATCTGCCATTTTGAATTGGGGCAGGTGACATAATCACAAATTATAATAACAAAAATTATGCCACTGAGGTGTCCCTATATGTCACTCACTACAACTATTCTAAAGGTGGTCAGCAGGATAGCCCACCTGCACCTCAACATTCACATGTCAGCCATCTTGAATCAGGTTGGATTGCATCATCACAAACTAGGAGTGTGCAGAATGGGTTTAATCGAACCAAGGCCCTGCCAGCCCTCACTGCTGGGGGGAGTGCTGGTGGAGCCTAGAGGAGCTGAGTAACGGCCACCGCAACACCACAGGCAAGGCGTCCTCTCGCCTGTCCCCCATCTACCCTTTCAACTCTTTTTTAGAGTTAGGAATCCCTTTTGCTCGTAAAGGGGAATCCTTACTGGATTCCACTTTACAGTCATCCTGAAACAGGTCAAGCCAGGCCAAACTTAACTGGTTTGACTGCATGAACCAAGCTGCTGGCCAGTTCTAATGAACCAGCTCACGGAATGACAATTCCATTCAAATTCAGTTTGAATTCAAACCAAACCACCCAAAACAGTTCCATGCACACCCCTATTACAAACTATACCATTGAAACGTCCCTATGTGTCCCTACAATGGTAGCAAATTTGGTTCAAATTGTTTTGGTGGTTAACAAGTTAGCCAACTTAGCCAACTTGTATTTCAAAATGTTCATGTGTCTTCCATCTTGAACTGGGGTGGATGACATCATTACAAACTACGCCACTGACATGTCTATACAACTCTACCCAATTTGGTCCATATTGATCCAGGCATTGTGAAGCTGATGAGCACGCACACACTGACACACCTCACTGGCATACACACACACACACACACACACACACACACACACACACACACACACACAGACTTCTTGATGATCTCATAAGTTTACTTTCCTTAAGGAAATTAGGCAAAAAATGTGGAGATCTCATCCTAGTAATTCCATGTTACTTCAGTGTAATTGTAAGTAATTTTGATGCCCAAATAATGATGCTGAGACACAAAGCTTGAAATTTTTATAGTGACCAAAATTTTACTGATTATTGAGCAGCTAATTAACAAATCTCACCAAGAAACTGAATTTTAAACCTACAACAATCAATAAAGAGCATGGGATAAGTAATAGATGTGCACACATTCTTTTTCAGAATCTAATTTGTTTCAGTTACAGTTTAATTCATGTTGGGACTATGTTACAGGCCAGGCCTGATTTATATACTAAATATGCTCATTAGCTAGTATACAAAATTAGGTCTGGCTCATGACCAAGTTCTTTTATATTAGTGACCATGTATGATCTGGGTGCATGGAAGAAAGGAGATCAAACCATTCCTCAAAGATTCAATGGGCTTTATTGAGTATAAAAGACTAATAACATAATCTAGCAAAGCAGAAAGCAGAACGCTCTATCAATATCAGCAACAGTATTTAAACAGAACATCCTAACCAGTACCAATATTCAATCGTGTGCCTAACTAACATGTGTGCGTGCAATTAAATCTTCCTAGATTTAATACAGTTCAGATACAGACAGAAAAGGGGGGCGGTGTAAGGAAAAAGCTGAGGGCTTGCATGGTTCAGGAGTTAGTAGAGGAAAAGGGTGGGGGGGAGGAGAAGGAGGGGAAAGGATGGGGGGGGGCAAGGCTTGGAATGGAGCAGCATATTTACCAAGGACCAGAGACTTCTCGTCAGCTGAAGGAGTGAGGCGCTTGGCTGGAGACAGGAGTTGTTGCAGTGCTCAGATCATGGCTGAGAGCTGGAGCACCATGGCTGGGGAGTCTTGACTTTCTCACTGCACAGTAGAAGTCACTGACAGCCTCTGACCATGGGCAGAGTTCCTGCTTGTTGCCTCGCGGTTTAGCAGCAAACTCTGGGAAGGTGTGGGAGCAGATTGCCCGTAGGCACAGAACTGCTTGTAGGAGACAGTTCCTGTCCATGGGCAGAGTTCCTGTTTAGCCCCGCGGCTTGGCAGCAAACCCTGGCATTGCTGTGAGCAAATCTTGCTTTAGGCACAAGATAGCTAAACTGCCATGTCCACAGACTGCTTCTTATAGTGGTTCCATCCTTTGATGTCCATTTGAGTCTTCTGGATCACAAAAGGCGTTTATTCCTTCTATCCTCTGAATATTGTCTTTTAATTACCAAAATTAGCTCAGGATATTTGGTCAGTTCAGAGAGATCTCAATCTTATCTTCTGTAAACTGCTATCTTGAGGAGGGGACATAGTCCAAAGCAAATCTGCATCCCAGATGTGCTAGCCTGGTCCCAAAAGGTGTTAAAAGTCAGGAGAGTTAGTGTGAGACAGCAATTACATTATTTCTTGTGTACCTCTATCTAGTGTGTATTTATAACAAAAGAATATTCAAAGTAACATCAAAAAGTAACATCAAAAAGGGGCACATGTGAGTTAATCAACACATTTGGACATGGCAGGAGCATCCTGTTAGTGAGGTGAGGGGATTACTGGACAGCAGGTTAATTTCAGCAGTGTGAGACTGGTAATTAAGCCTGACCCATTGTCTCAGTGAGTTTCCACAGACGCTGATAACCAATGCTAGATTGCCCCTGCCTCTACAAATCATTTACCAGGCATTACCCAGCCAGATCTAATTGAACTCTTAATATAAAATGAAATCAGACACAGGCCTATATTTCACATACTTCTGAGTTGGTACCTCTGGTTCTGATATGTTATAGACCATTCATAACAACTAGGGATGTGTAAGCCAGCTCACACTGAGCCAGATTTGACAGTGAGCTGGCCCAATTCAAGCAGTATGAGTTTGAACTGGACCGGCCCCCAAAGGGGAGATGCAATTCTGAGTTTGAATAGGACTGCCCCCCAGTTCACGGAACAGCTCATTGTGCTCACAGACTGGAACCAGCTGGGCTTGATCAAGCCTGAACCCGAGCTGCCTGGGGAGGCTTGAATCCAGTCTGGATTCGAGCCGAACCAGGCTAACATCCAGCTCACAATCCCACATTGGGACCATTCAGGTCCAGTTGGGCCCCATTAGGTTATTTTTTGCCTTTATTACAACAAATGCACACTCCTAATGCATAGTATAGTTGTGACAATCTATGATTATTAAGGGAGGAAATATTGGTTAAAATGTGGCATTTCATTTTTATTTCTGCTCCAGTTTGTTTTTCCAATACAATCAGTGTTGCTGTCAAGAGGCACTTTTCCTTTACTCCCTTATGTTCACATCACCTCCCATCTGATTTAATTTCCTCTCATTCTATTCAGTCTCCTAACTGCTGTCTGGTTATTTTCAGTAGCTCCTTGCTTCCTTTTGTTTTCAGGTCTCACCCAACCATCAAAATACTCTGTTTTTTTAACTTATGTAATAATTAAACAAACACATCTCTATGGGAACTCTGAGAATGATCTTTGCAGCCAGACCAATGAAGATATAAGTCATGAATAGGCACTGAATGGCTACAACTTTATTAAGGAACAATAATTGGAACAGATGGGGATAGGCTTTCAACCCCCTACAGTGCAGTAACTAGAGGTTCACCACCAACAGTGCAAGCCCTAGTCTAAAACACTATGGATGACACACCTTGGCTCCAACCAGCATTGTTTCCCTATGGTTGAAACTGCCCTTCATAGCTGAGCTGTCAGACATCTGCAACAGATCACCTCGTTCCTCCAAAAGCCATAAAGCCTTGCAAGTTGGCGATGCCCCAGCAGTCTAGGGTAAACTCAAGCCAGAGCTTGCTGAGCTGTGAAGTATCTGAGGACTTGCCCGGCTTCCTCTTTATACCAAACATGTGCCTTATGGTGTTCACCAAATGCCACACTATTATTGCAGTCTTTACTGTACCTGCCACAATAGGGGGCTAGCCTACACCTCCCACCAACCACACAAAACTGCAGCCAAATCCCACAGTAAATCAGGCCCCCCCCCCAAAAAACCAATGCAAGAGGAGTCAGGTGAACCCCATCTTCCATCAAGATCTCATGAGCAGAAAATAAACATCTGGATGGGGAATACATCCCCCACCCTGATGAAAAACAAACCTACCCATATCCCTATTGAATTTCCTACATGCTCGGTCAAGCCTGCCCAAGTTCTGTGGTTTCCTTCCATGCTGTAGCAGGTCAAACTAAAGCAAAGGGACACCAGGATTCCATTGCAAAATAGCTTCCAAGCCACTTAGTTGCTTATGAGAAATGGTCAGCCCTACCCTATCTCCAAAGTTATTCTCCTTCAGATCTCAGAACTGTGGTAAACTCTCTGGTAACCTCTAGGCTTGATTACTGCAATGCACTCTATGTGGGGCTGCCTCTGTGTGTAGTTTGGAAAGTTCAGTTGGCCCAAAATTCAGTGGCTAGATTGGTTTCCAGGGTTTCTTAGAGAGACCACATTTATGCCTGTTTTAAAACAATTGCATTGGCTACCAATAAGTTTCCGGGCAAAATACAAAGTGCTGGTAATTACCTTTGAAACCTTAAATGGCTTAGGACCAGGTTACCTTGGAGAACCACTTCTTCTGCATGATCCCCACCACACACTAAGGGCATTCAGAGAGGTCCATCTCAGGATTCCGCCAACTTGTCTGGCAGTGACTCGAGAGCGGAACTTCTTTGTAGTCACTCCTGGGCTATGAAATGTGTGCCCTATAGATATCATAACATCTTTGTTGATAGCATAACATCTTTGTTGATAGCATGACATCTTTGACAGTCTTTAAAATAGTCCTTAAGACATATTTTTTAGTCTGACTTTTAGTCATCCTTGAATGTTTTAAATTTTTTTTCATGGTTGTTTTAATAGTTTAATAGTTACTAGTTGGCCCGGGAACAGAGCAGCTGCACCTCTAGTTCCCTCATATTCCCCCCCCCACATTCTTGGCTCCCCCCCCCCACCGCGTCCACTGCCGGGATTAGCCACAGGTACATCCGAGTGAATTATATATATGGATGGTTTTGATAGGGTTAATAGTTATGGTTTGTGAACCACCTAGAGCCTTTGGAGTCAGGTGATATATTAAATAAATAAATAAATAAATAAATAAATAAATAAATAAGCGATATTGGGAGGCTGGTATGTCCTTTCAAAAGAAATTGTAAAAGCCGATCAAAAGCATGTTCCACATATCAATCCAACAGATTGATGCCAATTGCCCTGGTCTGAGATGCATCCCACTGCCAGAATCATATGCTTCCTTGTGGGCCCAGAACACTACCATGCGAAAGACTAAAAACCTGAATGTCAGAACACCACATAATGCATATATTACACACACACACACACACACACACACACACACACACACACACACACACACATATACTGGAACACCAACCCCGACTATGCTGCACGTCTCTGTTCCAGTAGCCATAAAAGTTGCACAAATGCAAAAGGAATGCAGTGAAAAATTACTGGTATCGCTGACATATCAGTTAACTAACCATAGGAGATGCATGAGGTATTGCATGAGTTACTCTGGTGAGCACTGTTCCCTCTAAGGTGTGTACACGTGTGCGTGCTCATATGTTTTTGGATGTCTGCTCAGATTTTCAATCCTGCTCAGGTTGAATCAGGAAGGCCCCACTCTGAATGTACATGTCTTGATACTGCCACCAAGAACAAAACTCATTCTGCACAGAGATGAAAATAATTAGAGGGACCACTGCTGGTGAGTACTTCATGCCAAATGGCAGCTAGTCCTAACTGCTATCGAATTCTCTGCCATGAGATGCATTGATAGCCACTAGTTTGGATGGCTTTCAAAGGGGTTTAGGCAAATTCATGGAGGACAGGTCTATCAATGGCTACTGGTCTGGTGGCTATAGGCCACCTCCAGCTTCAGGGGCAAGATGTTTCTAAATATCAGTTACAAAGGAGCAACAGAAAGAGAGAAAGAATGCTGCATCTTTTGCCTGTGGGCTTCTCAGAGGCATCTTGTGAAACAGGATGGTGGAGATAAGCCTTGTGCCTGATCCAGCTGGGCTGTTCTTATGTTCATATGTTCTTATGATGGACCAATGGTCTGACTCATTATACATTAAGACAGCTTCCAATGCTCTTATAAAGTTATGTCCTTGAATGCACAGAATACTAAGCAAAGTAGTCCCCCCAAATATATACCCCTGTTTCCCCTGCTGTGTCAACTCAGTGCTTGGCTGCCTTAATCACTAGATATTATGTATAATAAAACAGACCCTCTAAGTATGTAAGCAATTTAACCTGAATACCAAGTAACAAGAGAAAAAGGATCACTTTCATTATCTTTTTATTAATGCATGTAAGCATGATGAGATACCTATACAAAGGACAGGAAGCCACAGTCCAGACAGCACATGGTGAAACAGACTGGTTCCAGATCGGCAAAGGAGTAAGACAAGGCTGTATACGTTCTCCTTCTTTATTCAATTTATATGCTGAACATATACTGAGAGAAACTGGATTAGAAGATGATGAGTATGGTTTTAAAGTTGCAAGAAGAAACATCAATAACCCGTGCTACACTGATGACACCACTCTGATAGCTGAGAATGCAGATGATCTGCAAGCTCTAGTAATGAAAGTCAAGAAGCACAGTGAAAAAATGGGAATATAATTAAATGTCAAGAAGACTAAACTAATGACAATGGGTTCAGCAACCAGCCTCAGATATGACAATGAAGACATTGAAGTGGTGGATAGCTTCTGCCTTTTAGGATCAACCATCAACAGTAAAGGATCCAGCAGTCAAGAAACACCACAGACTAGCACTTGGTAGGATTGCAATGAAGGCCTTGGAAAGGATATTTAAATGCCATGACGTGTCTACACCTACAAATATTAGAATCATTCAGACAATGGTTTTCCCCATGACACTCTATGGATGTGAACGCTGGACTTTGAAGAAGCAAAATAGAAAAAGCATTGATGCTTTTGAACTTTGGTGCTGGAGAAGACTTTTGAGGATACCATGGACAGCCAGGAAAACAAACAAATGGATCATAGATCAAATCAATCCAGAATTTTCACTTGAGGCACAAATGACAGGCTCAAACTATCATACTTAGGACATATTATGAGGAAACCCAGCTCCCTTGAGAAGTCTATAATGCTGGGGAAAGTTGAAGGAAAGAGAAGAAGAGGGCAACCAGCAGCAAGATAGATGGACTCAGTTACGACAGCACCACTGCGAGACCGTAAAGGCCAAGTTGAAGACAGATCATCCTGGAGAGAATCTATCTATGTGGTTGCTAAGAGTCGACACCGACTTGAAGGCACGTAAGCAAGCAAGCAAGCAAGCAAGCAAGCAAGCAAGCATTTGGTTAGTCGGACAGTTGAATTAAATGGGACTTGGTGTGATCCAGCAGTGGTATGTTGTGAGATGGGTTCAGGACTGGGGACAATCCTCCAAAAACCAATCTTTGTGCATATCCGACAGCACTGAAGCAGCTGCACTGGTGTAAGCCTATATGTTCTTTTTTGCTTCTCATCTCCTCATATAAAAATATAGCTAAAATGGACTTGGAATCACTTGCTGAGCATCTTGACTGCTTTACTGCTGGTACTGCATTATTCTACAATGTTTGCTAAGAATAACAAAATTCTGTACTGGAGTGCTTTCTCCTCTCCACCCCACCCCACCTGCAAAAAACATTTCTCTTCCCTCTGAAGAAAAATTTCTTTCAATACTTTAAAAAATCCAATGGCATTAAAAATAAAAGTGCAGACACTTTAGGACAATATAATGAATATAATTTTAACATCTATATTTCAGGTCTTCTTCAGCTGTGGAAGTGACACTCTATCCCTAGAGTTTCACAAAGAAGCGTACAATGTAAAATAAGCCTGAAATGCTGCGGCGTTGAGAGAAACAGTCTACATAAAATTCTTTTGACCAGGGATAAGCACTGGAAGTGACAGATACTCCTTTGGAGCAGAACAAGTTTTTCTCCTGCCCTTGGCAATGATTGCTTGAACCTACAGTTTGGCATTTCAGCAGTAATGACTCTCTAGAAAATTGGTTGCAACCAGAAGGATAAAGTATGGGGTTGAGCAAAGGACTGTCCTAGGAGATCTGTGTCACAATAAAATAGCAGGATGTTTTTGTACATACGCCCTGGTCCTGCTTTTGCTCTTGCTCAATGTTCAACTTTTATTTAATCCAGCCACTGACTTGAAGACTTTGATTCATCAGCATTCACAATTTGTTGGCACATAAGAGAAGCCCTGCTGGTTTTAAAACAAAACCATGAAAAAATTCCTGAAAGAATTGGACTTTTAGAAACTACTTTAGAAAAATTAGAGTGGTGTACCCAATTCATCTTCACAATCAGCCAGTGAGGTAGTCTTTTGGTTGAATCCTGTCAAGGTTCATCACTGTGCACTACACCGCATTTGCTCTCAGAAATAAAACATATGCCTATCAACAAGGTTAGGCAGCTTTAGGTCAGTTCATTAGCACATTGACATGAAGCCAGAATTACAAGATAAGAACGTAGGTATCTTTTCCTATAGAAAAGAAGAGCAGTATACTTGCACAATTGTTGCAGTTGCTCCCACTATGAATAGGCTTGGTCCTAAAATATCTAAAATCACTAGTGCTTGGGAACAACATGGTAGGATATGCAATGCCTGTGAACGAACTGTAGTTATGGATCCTCAGGATCGTTAGTGTTCAGGCTTAGATTAACATCTATTTTGGGTTTTATTTAGATTTAATTTAAGCCCTTTGGACTATGTATTCTTTTGCTCCTGAGCCTACACATGCTTCAGATTCATCTAAAAGTATGATCTTGAGGCCTACCACCTACAGGAAAAATCTCAGAGCCATTGTACCCAAACCAATGAAGTCACAAGACTTGGAAGGAAAGGCCCACAACTTTTTAATCGAAACAGACAAATTAGACAAACAATGGGCTTGGACTCCCCAGCCCTTCACAATGCTAAACAACTCAGCCCCATAACCCATTTCTAAAACTATTCGGTGATTACAACCCAATTTGGAGCAGAATCACAGCCCTAAGGCTGGACCCTGCTCCATGAGCTAGTTCAGTTGGAAATATACATCTTCGAGAAACATCCCGTCCCCCCAGCTATTCAGCCTTTAAGGATGGAAAGGTGTCCATTTTGAAGAAGGGACTCAATGAGCCTTCAAGCCTGTTAAAAGGATGTTCGGGGCCAAATTACACATGGAGCCCTTTCTCACGATCGAGAGAAAGGGCTCAAAAGGGGCGAGGGTAAGAAGCCTTGAAGCTTTCCTCCTCCATAGATGATCTTCCTGATGTTCCTGGGCAGTGGATCGACCACCCAGATGACTGCTGGCTGCTCCCGGCAGTTGGAGGTTTGAGGGCCAGGAGGCCCCCAGAAGCCTCATAATGCACCATGCAAATGAGTGATGCATTATGGGGACCCTCTCAACTCAGGCCAGGAGGCTACCCACCTGTAGGTGCCACGCAGAGGTGTGCAGCACCGACACATGATCAGTTAGCCAGGGGTAAGAGTGCACTTGGGCCCTTAAACCTGGCTAATAGTGGGGGCTCCCAACAGGCTTTGCCACCTCGCTGCTGCTGGGAGCTGTGCAGCTCCCGGAGGTTCACACACAGATCAAAAACCAGGCTTAGGCAGCCAAGCCCAGTCTTTTCTGCGAGTGTGAACAGTCTCATGAGGAGGAGTGGACAGCATTCCATGTCAAGAGACAGCTGTGTTTCCTCCTTGGCCTTCCCAACAATGAGGCTGTTCACACAACCAAAAACTGCATAGGACACTTATTTTAGAGCTGTGTGCACTCCCAATGTTTGGTTGTGTGAGAGCAAACAACTAGATAGGGGGAGGGAGAAGTGATTGCTTGGGAGACAAGAGCTGAGTAGGGCAGCGCTATCCTCCTCAACTTTTGAATCCAGGATTTGAACAAGTTTGAAAGAAAAGCTGTCCTACCCAGCTCCTATCTCTCATACAATCACTTCTCCCTCCTACTACCTAGTTGTTTTTGTTCCCACACAATAAAAAATTGGGAGTGTGCACAGCTCCCAAACCTGAGTAGGACACTTGTCCTACTCAGGTTTCATGTGTGAACAACCTCAGTTTCCCCATTCTGTGCCCCGAAGCAATAGCCAATGAAGTGGAGTGGGCCCCAATAAATGCTTCCACTGTAATTTTACATCAGATCGAAATTAGCTAAATAATGCTGGAATGATGTTTGGACAAGGCATGGCATAGTGGCAGCCAAGCATAACATTGTACTTTGGGTCTCATTACAGTGATTCTTTCTCACCATTCAATATTAGATGAACAGAATGGATGATGACAGGCTTCTTAGAGTTTCATAACCTGCAAGAATAACAATATCGACTGTACCTGTAATGTGAAGCTGCCAAATCTAAATCCATTTTTAATATGTGGATGGATTTGATGCAGATAAAAAGAACTGATCACAGGTAAAGTTCAAACATAACAAAGTGTCCTCCTGTTATTTCCTGAAATGACACACAAAAAGGTCTTGTATGCAATCCCTGGATGTTACTTTCATTTTGGCTGTTTTGATGGTTTTTGCACTGGGGAATTAGGAGTCCTGACATATCACATGTACAGATGCAATGTTTTCTTCAGGCTCACTTGTGATACTGTGTCCAATTGAATTATTCAGATTTCTGCTGAAACTTACTAGACAAGTGACGGAAAGTTTGTAAACTGTACATGCAAGCTCACAGGTGAAATGGACTGTTTGCTTTCCCTCCAGGTCACATTATTTATTGATTTTATTTAACATTTCCCTCCTGGAAATAATCCTCTAAACCGCACATCTCATTTTCTTGAGGTCTCCCTGAAGGCAAAGGCTCAAACAGGGTCACTTAAATATATTGCAAACAAATAAAGAAAAAATATTTTTATTTATAATGATACAAGTGGTTCAGTATTATCTATCTATCTATCTATCTATCTATCTATCTATCTATCTATCTATCTATCTATCTATCATATTTTATAGCGCCTGATATGTACATCTCTAGGCGGTGTACAAAATTTAAACTATTTAAAAGACACAGCTTAAAATACATGGCACAATAAAAAACAATAGAATAAAATAGTTAAAACAAGCTATTAAAATTATTAAAATTAATTCTAATTAAAAGCCTACAAAAACAGGAGAATCTTGAGGTTCTTCCTGCAAACAAACAGAGAAGGAGATGCTCTTATTTCAGCAGGAAGCATATTCCAAAGAAAGTTGCAGGAAAGGAAGTGTAACTGAGGTGTGCTTCCTTCAATGTTGTTTACAATATCACATTTGAAAAGGAACTTGCATATGGTGCACAGAAATCTTTTTTCATAACCAGCAATTTCCCATCCACCCCACTGCAAGTTTCTTCTATAAACCTTTTGAATACTACAGAACACAAATATCAGCATCCGATTCCAAGAGCACTTCTTGAATGCAGGCATAGCGTATATAACTCTGGGCATTAAACACACCTGTTGCTATCTTAAATTCAACTTACTCCTCACAGGAAAATAATGTAAAAATAGATATGAGAATGTGGTATAGTACAATTTCTTACATAGTATAGGAAGTAAGACACATCCACCTATCCATGCATTACATGCATACAGTAGTTAATGTGGGTTCAGTGAAGAATATGAATAAACATCAATGTTTGTGCACCTTCACATTAAAGCATAGAGGAGTTTCTGGAGGGATTTCACACGCCAATCAACAGGCATAATCTCGATCTTGGAGAATGTGCACAAGTGTACAATGTCAGTTGGGTAGGATGTATATTGACTGGTAAATGTATCTATTCTCCATTTGAAGAGAATATACTACATTTATATGAAGGTTATATATATTAACTGGGCAATATATGGGGATTCTCCATTTTGACTGGGCAGTGTTAAAATTAGGGATGTGCAAAGTGAATTGATTTGAATTGATTTGAATTGATTTGACTGGAATCTAGGAGATTCAAGCAAAATCAACCCATCTCTAATTCACATTGATTTGAATCTATTTGTCACGAGCTTTTCTGTCCACTGTTTGGTCCAAGGTCTCTCTATCGGAGCAGCCAGCAGCTCAGGAGTCATTCTGCGTCTGTAAAGAAGCACAAGAAAACTAATCACTACCAGTACCCAGTCCGCAGCATTCCCCTGAGACCCAGGTCATTCACTAGATTCCAAACGTCCTGAGCCCAAAGGGCCACGGCATCCCCAAGGGAGGTATCGAGGCTGGGAGAAGCTGTCTGGTCTTGCTCAGGGATCAGGTTTCGAGCAGGGAAGCCTGGGTCTCCAGAGTCTGAACACGAAGCTGGGAATTCCACGTAGCCAAGGTTGGTCTGTAGCAAGCTCAAACGATGCATTGCTTCCAGCAACTTGGTCGTTGCCTGTTGACTGATTTATAGTACTTGGCCTAATTGTTCTCCTCCCCCAGTCAGCTGTTAGAGATTCAGTGTTTATCTTGGTGCTTGCTGAGGAGCCGTTGACTTCGTCTAAGTGTCTGCAGCTGCTGTTGCACACCTCTGCTCTTGGAGGGTTTATGGTTGTTCATCCTCAGGCCTTCCATCCCCCATCTCCTCTGCCCCAGATGGGCCTTCTTGTCCAGAAGCGTCATCTTGACCCGTTTCAGCTTCCTCCTGCAGCCCGGCAGCTGAGCTCTCCCCTTCAGATGCCTCTGCCCCTACTGGAGGGTTGCCAACCTCCTGTTCTTCGCTATCCAAGGATGAGGTCATGACTCTATTCCACAACCACTTTGGTGCCTTTTAAATACCATTCAGACACCCTGATATGTTAAAAAAGGTGCCTAAACAGGGTTGAACTGAGCTGAATTCAAATCAAATCAACCGTGTTTTGAACTGTTGATTTGAATTAGAATTTAATAACAAAATTTGATTCATGCACATCCCTATTAAAAATGTACTGCTATCCATTTGTACATATTCTCAAAGGATTGTCCCTTGCATATTTCCTTTTTCATATTATAATCTGTTGGTCTATGTGGTAGATACAGGATGAGGGCAAGTGCATTCATAGCCTCTCTGGGTCAGATTTATACATCTGTAAGCTTTACATGTTCAAAATGCACAGGAACTACAGCTAGGATAAACATACAACTTTTCAACAAGTTGGGCAAAGAAGATTAAAGATTAACAGCCAGTGTAGTTATAGAATTGAGATATTACAAATGCTTGCAGATTTCTCTTTCCAGTTCAGATGTTTAGGGTGGTGGAAATGTGTCTAATGCTCAGTTAAATAGAATTCAGTTTTTGAAGATTTCTTTGTATAGTACTTGGATTTAAATCACAGGGCATTTCAGACCTGCTACTATGTTCAAAGGAGTTACTGTAAAAGGATTTATGAAAGATATTGCTACTGAGAAGTAAATATAGCAGGCATTCTTGTGACTGGATTTGAAATGAAAGAGATTTTACACTTTTTCTGCTTAAGCAAGAATCTCATCAGTTGAAACAGAAAAAAATATACTTATTGGCTGTAATCTTGTGTTGTGTTGATGGTATATTTTATCTGCTGGGTGTGGAATTAAATCTTCTTTCTAGAGTAAAAGTATATTAGAATTCAAATAAACTAGTTAACTAGTGCAAAAAAAAAAATTGTAATTACTCTCGCATTGGTTAAGAATATAAAACCACAGTCATTCAGAGCCTGACATTAATGGCTTGGATTACCATTACTTAGTAGTTTGTTCCCCATATGGATGAAAAGGCCATTGAGTATTTGTAAAAAGCTGATAATCTTTTAAAACCGAAGAGAAAATTAGATGTTCATATAGTGCTTCATCTATCCAGCAGATTGACAAGGTGAGCTGTGTTCTGAAACATTATGCTTTATTATGTAGCAATCTTGTAAATTATACACTACTAGGAGGTGTCATTGACTGGGCAATGTCATCTTTTGTGCCTGTCGTTGACTTGACAAAGTCATTTTGTGTAGGTTACACTTATAGGAAAGTTCAAGAAATGAACTTAAGAACATAAGAACAGCCTTGTCGTCTGCTATCTAGTCGAGTATCCAGTTTCCCACATTGGCCCACCAAATGTCTCTGGGAAGCTACCAGCAAGAGGGGAAGACATGCCATGCTGTTGCTCCCCTGCAACTAATATAGTTTTGAAAAATGATCATTATAGTCAGCATTTCTGATAACAACAATAACAACAAACACCTTTCACCCAGTGTAAAAAGTAGTGCATTTAGCTAGTTTAAGTGGCAGGGTTATGTATGTAAAATTTGGTTTCTGTAGGTAATTGGAAAGTATGCACAAACTTTTCAAATTATTTATTTCATGGCCAATAGGGTTGCGTGTTTTGTATTTTTTCTGTTTCAATTTGTACCAAATCGGAATCAACCCCATTTTGTATTTTGTCCAAAATTAAGACTTCCAAATCACCCCAGTTTTGTTTTGTATCCAAATTAATCCGAATCTGAATCCGAATTAATTCAGATTTTAAAATGGGTCACATGGTCAAAAGAGTGGGTGGGGGTTATAGTGCCCAATGAATGGAAGCTACCAAAAACATTTCAAAGGAATTGGGCAAACGGCTGATTTTTGGGGAATTTTTGAAATTTGCACATCTTTCATATTTCCCCCATAGGGTATGATGGAGGTTTCAGGAAAAGTATAGCTTCACGTGGGGGGGGGGGTGGCCCAGAGTGGAGTGTGGTTGGTGGTAGTGCCCAGTTGGTACAAGGAAGCTACCACAATTTTTTCAGAGGAATTTGGCAAAGGGCTGATTTTTAAAGAATTAATGAAGTTACACATCTTTCAGATTTTCCTCATAGGGTATAATGGAGGTTTCTGCAGTCCCATAACTCCACTTGAGGGGCACTGGGGTGGCCCAGAGCAAGTGATGGTGTAGTGTACATAGGGTGCCAACCACCCACATGGGTTGCCAACCCATGAAGTACAGGGTTTTGTTGTTCTAGAGGTGTTCTGAGAGTAGATTCTCTGGTAGCATATGAGAGTGGATTCATGGTTTTTCATTAAAAATCTCATTTGCTACCAGAGAATCTAAACTCAGCAACTCAGAAACAACAAAGCCCAGTACCCCAATGGGTTAGCAATCCAGGGGGGTGGTTGACACCCTCTGTGAACTACACCACCACTCACTCAGCACCACACCAGTGCCCCCCAAGTGCAGTAATGTGGCTACTGAAGCCACCATTATTCTCTATTGGGGGAAAGCTTAAAGACGCTCAAACTTCCCCAAATCACAAAAAATCAACCCTTTGATCAATTCTTTTGAAGTCTGGGTGGTGGCGGGCCACCTTGGGGCACTTGCTCCCAACCCACTGTTTTGCCCCAGCAGACTTCTTTCTGCCCCAAATCTGCCCCAAAGACACACACTTAAAAATCAGCCCTTACACCAATTCCATGGGAGTCTGGGTTGTGGCAGGCACCCCTTGGGGCACTTCCACCCAACCCACTGTTCTGCCCCAGCAGACCCCTTTCTGCCCCAAATCTGCCCCAAAGACACTGCAACTTCGACAATGAGCCGGCGTGGTATAGTGGTTAGAGTGTTGGACTAGGACCGGGGAGACCCGAGTTCAAATCCCCATTCAGCCATGATACTAGCTGGGTGACTCTGGGCCAGTCACTTCTTTCAGCCTAACCTAATTCACAGGGTTGTTGTGAGGAGAAACCTATGTATGTAGTACACCACTCTGGGCTCCTTGGAGGCAGAGCAGGATATAAAATGTTTAAAAAAAAATCCTAAGAAAGCAGCCCTTAGGCCAATTCCATGGGAGTCTGGGTTGTGGCAGGCACCCCTTGTGGCACTTCCACCCAACCCATTGTTCTGCCCCAGCAGACCCCTTTCTGTCCCAAATCTGCCACAAAGACACACAAACCCCTCACTCCCCCAAGCCCATGCCCCACTGCTGCAACCCCCAAGCCCACACTACATACACTGTTGCAGCAAACTACGGCTAACAGCGGCATCAAGTATGCCCTACTCTCCCTCCTCTACCAAGCAAGCAGTTCTCATCCACAGACATTTTTTCAACACATCAACAAAAATAGCAGAGCTTTACAAAGAACCAGTTTCCAAAGCAAGATCACACAGAGGCAGCAGAACAACGAACTATCCTAGGCAGGCAGGCAGGCATTTGATTTGCATTATATACTATATACACATACATGGTAACTACATAGGGAGCAGTATGCTGGGCTCAGGCAGATAGCAAGGCAAGCATGACATCATGGAACCTTGAATTTAGACATGCAATGCAAAATTATTCCTTTCTCTGTCTCTCTTGAATGAGGCAGCCAGAAAGGCAGAAGCAAGCGAATAACTTGTTAATGAATTGAAACAAAACTTCCCACCTCCACCCTCAAAGCAATCAGCCCATACAGAGTGGAAACAGGGCATTGTTTTTTAGAGCTGGCAATCAGAATTTCTTAGCACATGATTGCATCACAATAGAACACATTCCAAGGAAATGAGCTTCCTCAGAGATGTTGTTCTTGCTTTTTGCATATCTTATCTTCTGCTAATCTCTTCTTGACAGACATTCACTGCCTCCCTAGTCAGGAGACCAAAGCTCCTAAGAACAAAACAAAACTTTGGCTCCAAAATAGGGTCATTTCGATTTGTATACAAAAAATTATGTTTTTAATTGTTTTATTTTGATTTGTATACAAAACGTCTGAAAATGCCATTTTCGGACACAAAATGTTTTGTTGCCAAATCAAAAAGCACAAGCCTAATGGCCAATCAGTAGTGTATAGATTTAGTGTTAGCATTTTATAACATGGGTTTTCCCCCTTCTTACTATTGTATTAGCCTCTCTGAAGCTTTCAGAGAACAGAACCTTTTGTTTATTTTTTTTTTAACCATGTAGGCCAACACCTGACATCAGAACACTACCTTGTGGCTGACTATAATGAACCAAGGGCACATTTTATCCTCTGTTACTGACAGCTCCTGAGTCCTCTGCAATATCAAATAATTGTAGTCCTCATATGTATGACTTTACACTTCTGTTAGTTAATTTCTTGCATTTTCTTTTAATCAATTTCATGATGTCATCTAACCATCCTGCATTAGTTCCTAATTTTTCTTTTTATTAAGCAATGTTCCTGTCTTGGTGTCATCATAAACTTCATCAGCAAATTTTCCTTTCCTTTCCCAAGGTCACAAAAATTCAGAATATTAAATTTAACAGATACTAAGGAACTCTTTGAATGTGACTTTAACTATGTGCTTTGACCAGTTCCTTATTATCCAGCAGTGTGTGTGTGTGCGTGTGTATGTATATGTACACACACACACACACACATATATACACTGAATCATTATTTTTTCTTGAATTCCTAGCAGATTAGATTTATGACATTTCCCTTTGTAGAAAACCTTGAAATTGTTGAGAAAGGATATTGAATTGGTTATATTTTTATTATGATTAATAATAATGTATCAGATTTTTCTGCACCTTTAATTATAATTTTCTATATTATTTGTTCTAATGTTGTACCAACTGATGCAGTTACCATGGTCACCATTATTCCTGTATATATTTGTTGTTTGGCATGTTAATCAAGATTGGAACCAATCTGGAAAATATTGCAAGTGGCAGGAATTAATAATTTAAAAATGAGCAAGAACAAATGCAAGCTTTAAGCAACAAAAAGAATGTCCCTACGGAAATTAAAAACACAAAACTTGACATTGAATGACTTTTTCTATGAAGAAATGAGAAGAAATTAGAGCTTATAACAGTAGTGGCCAGTGTGGGCACTGCCAGGGTGGGTGGGAAGGCAGTGGTGAGAGGCACCTTTAAGTATAAATTAATAGGTGCTTATCTCCGCTATCGCCACACCTAAATGCTGTTTCAAGCAGCAGCACATCACCCAGCACCCCCTGCGGAAGGGGATCGCCTCCTCCACTCACCTGGCCTCCACAGAGCTGATCCCCCACAGGAAGCAAGTGAGTAGAGGATGTGGTGGTGCTGAGCGGCACACTACTGCTCAAAGCAGAGTTCAGGTGCAGTGGTAGCAGAGGTTAATTTCCACTTAAAGGTGCCTCTTGTTGCCACCCTAGTGGTTCCCGCTCCTGGCTTATAATGGATGACAATGAATTCTAAGTCAACCAGATGATGGTTTAGAAGAAGTCTATACTTGAGCATAGGAAGCAAAGTATTAAAGAGAGAGCAATTACTGTTATTTGTGGGGAAAGTATCTTCAAGCCTTTAGAATATAGCTCCCTAAAGGACAAATTGGGCAGGCTCTCATGATCCACCCAAAGGTTCCGGCCCAGGAGTCAGGAAATTCACATGGCATGTGTGCTCCCAATTCCTGATCACAAGAACTCACTGTCTGGTTGGCATCACACCAACCCAACATTTAACTGGGATCAGAAACTGTAGATCAAATCCCAGATTACTGATCCTGGTTAAATGTCAGGTTGTTGCACTACCAACTCAACATTGCTGAAAATTTAAGGGTTCTTACAATTGGAAATTGGGCAAGTGTGTGCTGCACTAATCTCCCTGTTCCTAGTTCAGAGCCTTCAGGTGAGTCATGAGAACCCACCCATAATCAGTTGCAGTTTTGAATTTGAACATGGATGCAGGTAGCTGAGAGTTTTTAGATGGAATTGACTGAAACAGTCTGGGAACCTGGTGCAGGATCACCAGTTTTTCTGCCTGTTATAGGAGTTTCCTTCCAAAATGTGCTGTCTGTATAGTTGCAAATAAAAGGATCACAGGCGTAACCCGGAGGGCAGCCAGGGCATCTGCCCTAGGCACCACTTGAAGGGGGCACAATTCCATACCCCCCATGGCCCCACCAACCTCCAAATTTTTTCTTAATTAAAATTAAATCCCCCCTCGGGTGCCGCTGGGCAGGCCTGCTGCTCACCACTGCCACCCACTGCTGACATCTTCTCTCCGGCTCCAGGCACTGGTGCACCCTCCCCCCCCCACTTGCACAGGCACAGCAGCAGCGCACTTGCATGATCTCCAAGTCCGGGCAGGGGTGGAGGCCTGGTGTGCATGCCCATGACCTGACCACATGGGTTGAGGCAGGGGAGAGAGTGAGAGACTAGCAGCAACTGCTGGGCGCGTGTGCTCTTCGTGTGCTGTGCAGTGCTGCCATTTTCATTGTTCGTTCCCGACCGTTTCTGTTTTTGCCCTCGAGCCGCCACTGCCTGCCCAGTTCAACAGGGCTTACTCTATGCAGACTCAAAAGTCCCTTAATGTGGATTCCTTAAAGGTAGTGCAGGCTGGGCTAAGCTTCTTCTGGTAACCAAAGAACAAAAAGGCAAGTGGGCGGCAGAGAGACTGGAGAGCCTTTCCCTTTTCCTAGCCTTGGGGTGTGGGCTGCTGCGCAGATCTGCCGGTGCACCCTGGCGACGAGCCCAACATTGCCCTGCTGCTCTCTCTCTCTCTCTGTGCCTATTTGTAAAGCCACCATTAAAAAAATAAACCACCTTGAGTGAGCAAGGCAAGGCAGTCACAGAGAGTGAGAGAGACACCAAGAAGTGGGCACTCACAAGGAGCCTTCCCCTTCTGATGGGCGGAGCAGAGCAGGCACCACCAGGCAGCACACATGCCAAGTTGCTGCTTATCCTGGTGGCAATTTCATTAGCAATGGGAGGGAAGGGGAAAGTTTCTTTTAAATCTCTCCTCTCGTAGTTTCCCAGTTACACAGTTTCTTCTCCTCTCCCTCTCCCCCTGTGTGTGTGTTATGCTGCCTGATTTCACTGACTTTGGTCTCTCTCAGGCTGTATCCTGAGGGAATAAAATAAAAAGGAGAACGAGAGCTCGCCAAAGAGGGGTGGGGGGTGGAGTGGAGAGGGGGATTGTTTCTTTTCCAGGCAGTGTTGTTCCAACCTGATTGTGTTCATTTCTATGGCTAGGGAGGCTGATTCCTCAAGCGTTTGGAAAGGGAGAGGCCTGTGACTAAGATTGGGGAGTGACTGCTTTTGGTCTCCTGAGGACATGAAGCCTTGTTATCTTGGGAGCTCAACTGAGAGGGAGAGGATGTATCCTGGGAAGTGAGTTCTTCTTAAATGTGTGTGCATTTAGTTGTGTTCAGTCCACTCACTTCCTTCAGAATAAATCATTTAGGATTTTAAAAAAATACCTGTTGGGAGAAAATAAACAAATCACAGCTCAGTCCTCCTTGGGGTTTTAGGTTGGATTTTTCGTCCCCAGTCCACACATCTTGAAAGTAGTTGGAGTTCTTTTCATACTGTTTTGCCTTGGGATGGGCTCCTCCTGTGACTTCCCAATAGGTAGTTCAAGTTGGATTTCTCTATCACTGCATACTCATGCCGGAAAGGTTCCACCGATTAGTTTTTAACCTGCCACGCAGTTCTTAAAAGGTATATGAAAAGCGAAGAAAGGGTAAGAATCCGAAGCGCAAGGCAGCACAATAGTGAGGAAAATTAAAAAATGATATTTTATTTAGTCTTCAATGTTTATTGAAACAGTGTTTCTCCTAAAAACGGCACAGCCTTCATTTGGTGTTTTATAAGGATTCCATCTATATTATATGTAACAAAGTTGGGTCCCCAGATGATGTTGGACTACAACTCCCATCATCCCCAGCAATGGTCAAATGCCACTGGTTGGGGATGATGGGAATTGTAGTCCAACATCATCAGGTGATCCTGTCTATAAGTGTTTGGTATTGCACCTAAAAAGATACTGGGGCTATTCTGATGATCTGCAAAAATCGGATTAGGAGAGCCTAGCCCGATTTTTGGAGGTAGTCAGAACCACCGGGCTTCTAGAGCGGGTAACCCGCTCAAGAACCCCTGCCCCAAAACCAGGTTTGTGGAGCGAGCACTCCGTAAACCTGGTTTTTAGAATTGTGAGTAGCCACAGCGCAGCTTTGCGCGGTGCCTACTCATGAGTAGACCCCTGGAGGGGAGGTGAAAAGTTGCCTCCCAACTATGGGGGTCTCTCCAGTTTGCCTTGCATGCTTGTGCATGGCATACTGGGGCTTCCAGGGGCCGCATGGCTCCCGAGCTCCCCAGCCCCCTCCAGCTCTGTCTCGGAGCTGGCAATTGTGTGGGCGGCCGATTCGACCACCCAGGGCTCCTTCTCCACTCGTAGGCAGGGAGAGCTGGCTTAGCCCACATTCCCCGCTCACCCAAAGAAACCGGGTCTCACGTATCGTGAGACCCGGTTCACTTACTGATTCCTGACTACATTATAGTTAGGAACATATGAAGCTGCTATATACTGAGTCAGACCATTGGTCTATAAGCCTTGAGTCGCCACAGAGTTAGAGGTTTGGATAAGGAGCAGGTTGTTGGGC
This sequence comes from Hemicordylus capensis, assembly GCF_027244095.1. Lineage (NCBI taxonomy): Eukaryota > Metazoa > Chordata > Lepidosauria > Squamata > Cordylidae > Hemicordylus > Hemicordylus capensis. Next base: position 70,585,571 of record NC_069659.1, read on the forward strand.
CAGGAAGAGCAGGTTACACACATGAAGGGAAGTTGTTGTTGCCCTACTGTATAAATCCGTATTCAGCAGGCCAGTGAGTCTAACTAGCTCAGCATGAACTTTAAAACGAGACACAGCAAGGCACAATGGACTTCTTTTCTCTATACATGATTTTCTTCCCTGCTGGGAAACATTACAGCTTGTAGTCCAAGTGATTTCTTTCATTACCAGAATTGTTGCACTTCATCTGTGCTTCTTGAGGTCCCCAAGTAACTACACATTATGTTAAGTGCATCCTTGATTCTGATGCTCTTAGCTTTTGTTTACTAAATAGCAGCTTTGTATTTTTGTAATTTTCTATTTTGTATTTTTGAGCTAATATTATGGTAAAAGACAAGTTTTCTGAAAGATGTGTGTCAGATGTTTGGACAGGGGGAGCGCGGGATGGGGGGGGCGCAATTTCAGTGCTTGCCCTAGGTGGCATTTTCCCTAGTTATGCCCCTGAAAAAGATATAACAGACACCATCGCCTGTTTCAGGTAAGACAAGCCACTGCCAGCCTTAGGCTCACATGCTCCTCCTTCCATCCTCTTTCTCATGCAATGAAAGGAGTCTGGGGTGTAGCTATAATTGAGTGGATGGGTTCAAAGTACCTGGGCCTCCCAGATCCACCCCTCCCTATTTTCTTTATTATCTCCCTGACTCTGAGGGTCCGCCCAGGAGAGGGGCAAACGCGGCCCCCTGATCCCTAGCTCCACCACTGGAAGGAGCATATATACAAAGAAATGTATTGGAAGCTTTTATTTGTGCATTGTAACAATCCAAAATAGAACATTCTAATCTGCTACCTTCATGTGTGAAGCAGATAGGAAGGGAAGGGGACTTCATGAACCCAAAGCTCAACACTCCTCATTGTAACAGAAAACCATGATCGGTTGTGATCTTTGAACTGGGCCCATACATCTCCAGTGGTCACTTATACAATGCAAATAAAACCTATAGACCGTCCATGGACTTCTCATTGCATGGGAAAGTTGAGAGTTTATAACCTGTTTTGTCCAGAGAGGAACATATAAAAGAAGACATTGAGGGTCTTCTCAAGATTGGTGAGAAGAGCATGGGGAGGGTTGACGAGGAGAGCAGGCTAAGCCCGCTCTCCCCATAGACAAGCAGTCAGTCTGCTCTGGGTGGCTGAACCGGCCATCCATACGACTGACGGTTCTGTTATGGAGCCAGCGGGGGCTGAGAGGATCATGGTGTGTGCAGCCCTCAGACGCTCCAGCATGCCCTGTGTGAGCGCACAGGGCATACTGGAGAGACCCCCGAGCCAGGAGGCTGCTTTTCAGCCTCTCGGTTGGGGGTCTACTCGTGAGTTGCCATAGCGCGGAGCCACGCTGCGGCAACACATGACCAAAATGCCCAGGTTAGCGGAGTGCTCATTCCGCTAACGTAGGCTTAGGGGAGGGCTATCTAAGCGGGTGACCTACTTTCGTGATACTGGGCTCGGCTGCAAGCCCGGTGGTTCTCACGATCAGGTGAAATCGGGCTAGGCTCCCCTAGCCTGATTTCACCTGATCGTGAGAATAGCCTCATGCTTTTGCTCAGATGGGGTGAAAAATCATATTGTTTATAGAAGTTCATTGTTCTTCACTGACAATAATGGGAGTACTAGAAATAGAATAAATGGCATTTTATCTGAAAGGAGATAGGTTAGATCAAAATCTAGTAGTGGCGGGGGGAGGCTTTCTAAGCTCAGATAGCCCAGTTTAAACTGAACAATGGAAAATGTCACAGATTTATGTTTTCAATGGTTACCAGCCAAATGCTTCACATGCTAGTGTGATAAGTCATTCACAGAATCAAAAGCTGTGCTCTATCTGGGTTTGGGAGCTGTATGTGCTCTCAGTTTTTGGCTGTTTGGAAGCAAGGTAAGAAGAAAACCTGAATTCTGATTGTGTGAATGCAAGGTAGGAGGAAAGGCTGCCCAGGTTTTCCTTCTACCTTGCTTCCACACAATGGAGCTATTCTGACTATCAGTGGAAAGCAGGCTAAGGGTGCTTAGCCTGCTTCCCACCGATCGTGAGATTCACTGGGCTCGCAGCCAAGCCTGGTTCAGTCAAAGCGGGTCACCTGCTTAAGTAGCCCTCCCCTAAGCCCAGGTTAGCGGAGCGAGCACTCCGTTAACCCGGGCTCTCCGATTGTGAGTTGCCGTGGCATGGCTCTGCACCCTGGCAACTCACAAGTAGACTCCTGACCGGGAGACTGAAAAGCAGCCTCCTGGCTCGGGGGCCTCTCCAGCATGCCCTGCTCAGCCCCTGATCCTCCCAGCCCCCACCGGCTCCATAGTGGAGCAGGCAGTCGTGTGGGCGGCCACTTCGGCCGCCCAGAGCAGACTGCTTGGTTGTCTCCCTGGTAACCCTCCACAGGCAACTCCCACTGATAATGGGAACTGCCTCCATCACTTCTACCCAGGTTTTCCTCCTTCCTTGCTTCCACACAATTGAAAACTGGGAGCACACACAGCTTCCAAACCTGGGTAGAACATAATTTTTGATTTTGTGAATGACATCTGAGAAAGGTCATTATGACGGGCACACCAGAGTCTCATGAAGGAGACTCTGCATGCACAGAATGAGTTTTATCTGCCACTTTGTATTGTCTTCCTTGGGAACACTCAAGTTTTCAGGGCCACTGTAATTTTCTCTCTGGCATGCTGATTAGGAATATGGATGGATACAGTGAGAAGACAATAAAGCTTCCTTATTCCTTGCATGTCACTGCATGTCACTGCTTCATTCTCTTGAACACTGTAGACAGTGATGGGAGGATGAAACAAAAACACTCCTCCCTTCCCTTTCCCTTCATATTGACACTGCTGCTCTCCACCACTGCCAGACCATTAATTACAGGACAACTGAAAGTAAGAATTTTTGGAGGGGAACTAGAGGCTGGTGCAGGCAAATGGCAGGAATGGGAGAAATATATCAGCAAATTTATCTGAGCTAGCATCTGGGAGGAACTTTGGAGAAGTTTATGTTTATCTCTCATTTGTGTGTGCACCCTTACAAGCCCCACCCACACACAGACAAATTCTCCTCCAAGCCTGAACTTGCAAATGTTTGCCAGTATGTCTAATTAAGTAGTTTTGAGAATTCTCTGGTATTTTCCTGTTTTATTGTGGGCAAGGTACAATTGCTGACATCGTATTTCTGTCTTTTATCTCTATCTATACATCTCTGCTTTCATAACCACAATTACTGTATTCATCTGAATCTAATTTTTGCCCAAGTTCTTTGATGTTAGAAATTGCGGGGAAGGGCACCTGACATTCAGAGTCCTCTTCCTTTCAGGTATAACCTGTATTTCACCTGTGTTTTTAAGGGGATTATCTTAAATTCAGAGAGGCTATTCCCATGATCGGCTAAAATCTGTCTAGGGGAGCCTAGCCCGATTTTAGCAGACCGTGAAAACCACCGGGTTCGCAGACAATTCTGGTTGCCTCAAAGCAGGTCACCCGCTTCAGAAGCCTTCCCCTTAGCCCAGGTTAGCGGAGCGAGTGCTCCACTAACCCAGGTTTTTTTGTCATGTGTGGCCGTGGCATGGCTCCGTGCTGCAGCAACACACGAGTAGACCTCGGGGGCTTGGGGTCACTACAGGATGCCCCACACACTCACGTGAGGCATCCTGGAACTTCTGGGGGCCACGTGCCCCCCAATCACTGCAACCCCTAGCGGCTCTGTGATGGAGCCACTAGTCGTGTGGCCAGCCGATCCGGCTGCCCAGGGCTTCCTGGGGATCATCTGTGAGGAGAGCAGGCTAAGTCCCACTCTTCTTGCTAATCCCCTCTGGTGAGTCTCATTGATCATGAGACTTGCCTCTGTGTCTTCTATTCAAGTAAATATGGTGATAAAGTAATGCAATAAGTCAGTGGTTCCCAAACCGGGAGTCTCCAGAGGTTGCTGAACTACAGCTCTCATCAGCCCCGGCTGATGGGAGCTGGGGCTGATGGGAATTGTAGTTCCGCAATCTCTGGAGTCTCCCAGTTTGGGAACTGCTGCAATAAGTGAAACAGTTCAAGAATAAAAGAAAATCTGTACACATCCACAAATAATACAGTGCCAATGATCCCTGATGTATTCATGTAAATAAGTATTACACTGTGAATCAGACAATCATGAATATGCCTAGCAATAATTTCTGCATATGTTACAGTGGAGGTGGCGGGGTACCTCTACATTCATGGTAATTACAGCTGGCCATTTCCATGATTTCTTGGTTGGCATTGTTCTGTTGAACAATGAAAACGAATGCCTGAGTCAGATGCAGACTGATTATTTTGATACAAAATCTATCATGGATCGCCCCTTAGACTGGTAATAAAGGGTATTATTTTGGGGTATTATTTTCGGCATCAAAGGCACAGTGTCACCCTCTCTAGTTGAATAGCTGAACATGGTATATATTTGAAACATGTTGAAAACTCATTTTCTATTTTTAAAAAACCAACAATATTAAGTATTGCTCAGTTATAGAACTGCACCGCTGTGCTGTGAAAAGACTTCTACAGAGATCCTTTAGACCTATAAATGCTCAATTACCAGATATGGCAAAAAGATAAAAAGAATCCTGAAAATGTGTAAGAAAAAGACAAACAGAGAACGAATAAGCAGGAATGAGATAATGAAAAAGAACATTTACCTGTACTTCTAAGAAAAATGATGCTGTGAGTATCGAAGAAGTCATGAGGTCAACTTCCAGTAGCCAGTCAAACCTATGGTGATCAAAGGGGAATCACCACACATATTCTAAGCAACTGCAGTTGTTACAAGAAATCATATCAAGGAACAGCTAAAGAAGGTGAAAAATAGAAAAAAAACCATTTTCTCTGTTTTCTCTCACACCTTTTCTAACAGAGAAAATGAAGTAAAATGGCGGGGGGATGATGAAATTAATGTTCAAGATTATATTGTTGCCCAAAGCAGAACTACAGAATCTTTCCTCATCCAGTCAGCTATTGAAGAGAAAGACCTATTCAAAAATATTTTGCAACCTAGCTCCCGGTTCACACAATTGTTCTGGGTTTCATGTGGGTTATTGATATTAGTGTGATTGTGTGAATCCATGCCAAGGTGGGAATCTCAAATTCCTCAGGCCATAAACCACCTTGAGATGATGATGATGAATTATTTATTTATTACATTTATCTAGTGCCCCATGCAGATAGCTCTGGGTGGTGCACAACAACAAAAATAAAATCCACAAATCAATCCTTTAAAAAATGATCATTACAGAACAATTTAAAAACAGCATAAAATCATTAACAATTAAAACATTTAAAATGGTTTAAAAACCCTGGAAAGCCAGGCCAAACAGATAGGTTTTAAGGGCTCTCCTGAAAGCCAACAATGAGCACATACTACAGATATCTGCCGGGAGTGCATTCCACAGCCCAGGAGCAGCTACAGAGAAGGTCCGTGTTTGAGTTGCCACCAGACACACCAGTGGTAACTGGAGATAGACCTCCTCAGATGACCTTAACGGGCGGTGGGGACCATGCAGAAGAAGGCGCTCTCTAAGGTAAACCGGATGGGTTCACACAACCATACTAATGTTGGTAACCCCCATTAAACCTAGATTTGAATGATTGTGTGAACCAGGCCAGTATGTTAGCCTTGGGAGGACAGGAAGCAGTTTCACAATCAATCTCTCTTCCAGCTTCATATTAAGAGTTCAAGCAAGTATTAAGAAGGGAAGAGGAGCAATCCATTCCAGTGCAAGTAAGTAATAAGGAAGGGTTTTAAGCAGGAAGATGGGGAAGAGGCTGGCAAACTATATGAGAAAGACATTTTTGTGATTCTTCCTTTTGATTTTTTTTTTTTTTTTGGTCATGAAAAGCAACTGCAGAAGGCTGAAATTGAGAACAGATAGCCAGAGGATGGGCTGCTAAACCCTTTGTTGCCGTGCTATTTGTCCAATTACAAACACCTCAGGTACTTTTATCTCTGTGCAGTTAAAAATGGTCTTCCTATCTGTTCACTCATGAGTGGATAAGCCACTGGGAGTGTGATTTTGAAGAGGGGGAAAGATAAGCAGTCTTTCATCCCATACATTCTTGCTTCTGGTGTGAAAAGGTGTTTTAGGAAACAATAATACATGGTGAAGTGCGAATGTTTTCCCTGTCTGCTGTTCCCGTTTCCTTTACAGGGTTTCAAATAAATGACACCTATTTGAAACTTTTGGGGAAATTGCTTGGATGATGTGGAATAGGGAAACAGCAGTCAGAGAAATGGTTACATCCCCTACATCTCCATTCTTGTCCCTTTCCTAAAACTATTTTAAAAAACAGTGTTGGAGCTCACTTACATATATTTGTGTATAATATGTAGTTAGCCCCTTTAAGAAATCCAGTCAAGGTCGAATTCAAAATTCCTTCCTCTACTAAAAATAATTCTGTTTCCTGTTGACAGGAAAAGATAATTGTATTAGCAGGACCTCAGGACTATGCCAGTTCTCAGCTTGACGCATCAAATCAATTTGTTGTGCCTCTGAAAATTCTATGAGGCTATTCACATGTGCGTGCAAAATTGGGCTAAGAGAGCCCAGCCCGGTTTTGCATGCATGTGTGAACCGCCAGGATAGGGCCTGATCCTGATGGCACCACAGTGGCAAACCCACCTACAGAGCCACCCTTCAAAACAAGGTTAGGAGAGCAAGGGCTCTCTGAACCCCGTTTCTTTGATTGTGTGTCAGTCGCAGCTGCAAGCAGCCACAGCAGGTAGACTCGGGGAGGGGAGGGAGATCTCCATAATGCACCACGCACTCACACAGTGCATTATTGGAGCTCCAGGGGGTGGGGCAATTCGTGGCAACAGGTCCCAGCACCCTACCCTCAGAGCTACCAGCAGCAGCCTGTGCTTGTGTGGGTGGGTGACCTGCCCACCCTCCAGGGAGGGTGGAATGATAGTCTTGAGGAGGTAAGCTCTTTAGGATTTCCTCCCTGAAAACCAAGTAGCCCTTTTTCACTGCTCATGAGAAAGGGCTCTATATCTAAGATAATCTATATACTTGTCTATAGAAAACCTGGATCCTGGGATATCATTTCTATGTATTTGAAGTATGAAAACTGTTTTTTAATAAGCTGGTTTGTAATTTCTGGTGTAACTCTAACATACAAGTGTACCTCATTATCCATGGGGGTTCTCTTCCTGCTGTTTTCCATGGATAATGAAACCATGGAAAATAAGGCATTGAGTCAATGGGGATTGGGAGTTGCCTTCAGGGCAAAAAAGGGCACAAAATAGTAAAAAAATATGGCAGAAATAGGAGCACAGAAATGACATACAGTGTTCTACAGGTCTCCAAATGTCCAGTGACAGAAAATCCCCCAATTTCAGGGATTTTCTGCAAAAATAATTTTGTTGATTTTTTGTTAAACAGAAGAGCCACAAAATGGCACCTTTTTAAAAAAAAATGGTGCCCAGAAATGACTCCAGAGTCACTTCCAGCCAACTAGGAACCATGGATTTGCAGATATTAACCATTTCTGTACCTGCATATGCTGAGGCCAGATGCCTGTTTTCAGACCACGGATCCATGCATCCGCAAATAGCAGTACTGTGTATAGCGAGGTCCACCTGCATTAATATAAATCTGGTTGAAAACTATTTGTGGATATTTATTCTACAAAATGATAAAACACTTTAATTTGTTCTGGGGCAGACTAGTTATTAAAAGTGAGAATGTAGGTGAAATTATGTGTCCTTGAGTAGAGGATATAGACATTTTTTCAAAGACCTCGAAGAATCCTTTAGGTTTTATATTGCTGTTAATGAAATATTTTTTCTAACAATGTTCCTAGTGTTAATTTGGAAATTAAAATACAATTGTGCTAGGGATACCTTCATTAAAAAGTTTAGTGCTTGGGAAATGCAAGCCACTGCATGTTTGCCCTCTCCATCTTTATTTTATTTTTTTTCCAAACAGCAACAGACAAATGGTTTAATTGAATACCTGGGCAATTTAATGAGAACAGTTATGGGCCGACAAGCTGGTTAATAAGAGTGGGCAGTCAGAATTGGATATGTTTAGAGAACAAATGGTACTTTTTAACCCTGCCTGTTCAATTCCAGATCCCAGGCTACTCCCCTCAGGGTTTTCCAATCAACTGGGAAAGAATCCAATAACATATGTGAAATCGTTCCCTTCCACTTAACACTGTTTACCCATCCCATCACCAGCTTATTGAATAAGGCTAATATATATCCTATCTGGATTTTGCACTCAGTCACTTTTTCTGAGTTACTGATCTACCCCCACCATTCTTCCATGGCACTGAATCTTTTACATTCTTTTCTACTTTGATGTCATTGTGAAGGTCAACATATTTTCCTGCAGCAGTATATGTACAGTTATGTAGTTTTAAGCCTTTTCTACTTGTCTTTCCCCCCTCAGGAATATTGCATACGTTTTCATGAATGTTTTCTGTCAGAAATAAGTATCAATCCTAAAAAAAACACCTGATAGAAGGGGGGGGGTCTTAGTGAGTAATACCCATAACCTCTAAAGTCAGAGTGCATGGCTTAACTTCAGTGCTTGGGTGTAACTGAAAAGAGACTTGTGGCATTAGTGGCATTTCTAGCACATAATAATAGAGAGCAAAGAAAAGAACATCGCAAGAAAACTTCCAGGCAATGTATTGCTTATTTTATCCCTCCAAAAAGGCCTTTCTACTTCCACAGAAGCTAGGATCCTACATACGGAAGCTTGAGTCCTACATATGGAGTCAACAGTTTCTTGTTGCTTTCATGATCTGCTCAAAACTCGGCTATGATATGTAATCTGTTTGATTTATCAAAATATCTGGGATAATAATTTGGGCTTTACAGTGGGCTTGCTTACATAATCAGTTTGGCAGTGTACAATCTGGGCACTGAAACATCCAGTTTACCCAGTCAGTGAAATCTGTGGCATTCTCCAGTCAAGCAGGGGAGGAGAGCTAATCTTGTTGCAGCAAGCTTGGATTGTATGCTTTGCTAAGCAGGATCCACCAGGTTTTCATTTGAATGGGAGACATTTGAATGGGAGCCAGTGTGGTATCGTGGTTAGAGTGCTGGAGTAGGACCAGGGAGACCCGAGTTCAGATCCCCATGCAGCCATGATACTAGCTGGGTGACTCTGGGCCAGTCACTTCTCTCTCAGCCTAACCTACTTCACAGGGTTGCTGTGAGGAGAATCTTAAGCATGTAGTATTAGGTATGTAGTACACTGCTCTGGGCTCCTTGGAGGAAGAGTGGGATATAAAATGTAGTAGTAGTAGTAGTAGTAGTAATAATAATAATACTTGTACTACTACTACTACTATTACCACTATGATATCTATATACCATTTGTCAACCAAAGCTCTCAAAGTGGTTTACATAGACAAATAAATAATATATCAAGAGGATGTGGCCCTGTTCCCAAAGGGCTCACAATACAAAAGAAACATAAGTCAGATACCAGCAACAGCCACTGGAGGGATGTGGTGCTGGGGTTAGATAGCGCCATTTGCTCTCCCCCTGCTAAATATAAAGAGAATCACCACTTTGAAAGATGCCTCTTTGCTTAGTTAGCAGGGGTGCTAACTACATGTGTCAGCACTGTAAAATAGGTGATGGGGCTGCTCTGGAAAGAACATTGGCATTAGGGATGGGCCCGGACTGGTCTGGAGGCCATTGAAATAGCCTCCGGACCGGTCCAGACCGGTCTGGACCTGGGCGATCCGGTTCGGGGGGGTACCTTTAAGAGCAGCGGGAGGGTTTACTTACCCCTCCCACCGCTTTCCCGCTCTGGCACCGTAATCCTATGTGTAATTGGGGCGGCAGGACACCTCCCTGCCGCCCCTTCCCCGACGTTGCTTGAAAAAATGCCCAGCAGTCCTTTGCGTGCGCGCACATTTTTTCAAGCAACGTTGGGGAAGGGGCGGCAGGGAGGTGTCCTGCCGCCCCAATTACACATAGGATTACGGTGCCAGAGCGGGAAAGTGGCGGGAGGGGTAAGTAAACCCTCCCACTGCTCTTAAAGGTACCCCCCCACCCCAGTGCCGGACCGCAGTTGGCAGTTCTGTGCACACCCCTAATTGGCATGTTTGCATGAAGAAGGTTCCAAGTTCCCTCCCTGGCATCTCCAAGATAGGGCTGAGAGAGACTCCTGGCTGCAACCTTCGAGAAGCCACTCCCAGTCTGTGAAGACAATACTGAGCTAGATGGACCTATGGTCTGACTCGCTATAAAGCAGCTTCCTGTGTCCCTATGTTCCTAAGTAAGTATAAGGGTTGAGAGAGGTGTTGGTGGTAGACTAGCTGGGACTTACTGGAGCAGTCCAAAAGAGTGGCATAGTTAGGGCTCATGGACAGTTCAATCAAATCTCTCAAGTCATGAAATGCATATCGATATGCCCTGCCCGGTATTCAAAAACAAAATAATGCCCATTATCAAGCCTCAAATAGTGTTGCAAGTCAACTTTCAATTATCCATGATCCTTCTCAGCCGACATTCACTTGACAGCACTCAACAACATTTGAAGTTGGCTTGGTAACGCCAGGTTGAGGTGGATCCCCAACGTGCTCGGCTCTCCATCTGCCTGATTGTTTGAGCTTCACATGACACAGTCGTGGAAGTAGTAGCAGAAGCACATGCTCAGTGGGAACTGGTGGCTTGGCTGCCAAATTTAGCACTGATGCACATTTTAAACCTGAAAGAGGAAAAAGGGGGCGAGGGAGAAAAGAAAGAAACCCACTGTGCTATTGGTAAGTTCTCCCACAAAGAAACATTCTTTATGAAGTAAACGTTATTTTTGCAAACAAATAACTAAACAAATGAGAGATTTAATAACAAAAATGAAAGGAAGAATGAAACAAAAATTGCACACTTGTATAAAATAGTTACATTTCACAGTGCATTTAATGACCAGTGAGAATTACTGTTATTACTGCTGTTGAATTTGATTGCTAGGTAGTGTCAGCACTATGCTACTGGTTTTATTCTGCTGTCTTCTGTCCTTTTTTTTTATTATTGTATTGCATCTTTGTACCTTTGTGTTATTTTCCATTTAATTGTGTTTTAATCTAAAATCACCTTGTGAAGTTGGAAAGCAAGAAGAGATTAAATAAAAACTGAAAATGAAAAATGTTAAAGCTGTGAAATGTTAAGCCTGTTCTCATGAGCAGCCCAACCCAGGCTAGGGCAACGCAACATGAGTTGGGCTACTTGTGTGGCATGCTGAGATGCAGCCTGATCCCAGGATTGTTCTAGCAGGTAGCCCAACTTTTTACCCCGGCCCTTAACCAGGGTTAAAGACATGGGTGTGGGGGTCATGTGTGCTTGGCAGGGGTCATGTGTGCATGCAGCCAGAGTGCACACAGAATTGGGCAGCAAGAGCACCCAGCTGAGGAAGGATCCCACAATGTACCACACTGCTGGGATGGTTCATTGAGAGATGTTGGAGGACTTCCTTGTCTGGTTCTCTCTGATTGCAGCGGTGCTGCTCATGTGCTGCAGCAAGTGGCAGAGTGAACTGGGGTGGTTTTATTGTGTGGGGCGAGGCAGATAGGAGCCTGCCCCACTGCCAGCATTTTTGGTTATGTGCACAACCTCTTTGTCTGTCAAATGCCACATTTCTACCAATAAAATGACAGCTGTAAAAATTTTGGTGTTGAGTATGCTCTTTCCTGATCATGTCATACAGCATTTGAAGTGCAGATTCCGTTCAGTTCTTTATGTGACGTCTTAAAATTCTGTAACCTTAGGAAAGTGCTGCATTCCAAAACTATGAAAATAATATACATACATTCTCAATGTTATGTAAAGTATTATATATAGCTTTCTACATGATATTCATTTTTAAAAAAATCTGAAGGATCATTTTGAATCACCTGGTCCAGACAATTATGTACAATATTGTTATGTCAGCATACAGAATGGAGTTTAGATCTTCTATAAGAACAACTGTGCTGTAAGTAAGATATTTGTGCATACTGAGTTTTCTATTATTACTGAGCAGTCCTGATCTTTCTGAACAGAAAAGCACAGCAGTGAGGAACTTATACAGAGAGCTGAAGATCTTAAAAAACAGTTGAAGAGGTGTTGTTATTAGCTGCATTTGGCACAGTACAATCATAACAAAACTGAACATTTACAGTAGCATTATGCAGTCTTAATTTGTATTGCATTAACAGAAGAAGTAGCTATAGAAGTGGTAACAAAGATGAGTTTTGGTGACTAAGCACTTCTACAGAGATTCCAACTGAGTGGAGATTTTCTGAATACCGTGAACGATTTTCATAGGCTTTAACAGACATTGAAAGCATTACACTTAATAATGGCACAGATTAACTAAAAGTAGCATAATGTGAGTAAATTACACTTCATCGTAGCTAAGAAATAATTAGAAATGGACCAGAATATATAAAGAAGTTTAACACTTACAATTCTACTAGGTTCTGCTGAATGCAGGAAACTCTCCCAAAGACAAAAGATGAATATCTTTGGGGGAGGGTGATGTCATATTTGAAAGAAAGACCACCTATGTAGTTTAGTCTTTTCTTCATCTGACAATGAAGCTTATTGGGCTAGTATTTTCAATGATCTTCTATTCTAATATGAACATGATGGGTATTTATATACCGCTTTTCAACCAAAGTTCCCAAAGCGGTTCACATACAGAGATTAATTAATTAATTAAATGGCTGCCTGTCCCCAAAGGGCTTACAATCTAAAAAAGAAACATAAGAAAGCCACAAACAGCTGCAACTTGAGAGATGCTGTGCTGGAGTTGGATAGGGCCAGTTGTTCTCCCCCTGCTAAATAAACAGAAACATAGGAACATAGGAAGCTGCCATATACTGAGTCAGACCATTGATCCATATAGCTCAGTATTGTCTATACAGACTGGCAGCAGGTTCTCTAAGGTTGCAGGCAGGAATCTCTCTCAGCCCTGTCTAGAAGATGCCAGGGAAGGAACTTGGAACGTAGATGCTCTTCCCAGAGTGGGAACGTAGATGCTGTTCCCAGAGTGGGAACGTAGATGCTCTTCCCAGAGTGGTTCCATCCCGAGGAATCTTCCAGTGCTCACACATCTAGTTTCCCATTCATATGCAACCAGGTAGGACCCCGCTTAGCTAAGGGGACGAGTCATGCCTGCTACCACAAGACCAGTTCTCCTCCTAAGAGGTTCATTCCTGCTACCACAAGACCAGTTCTCCTCCTACACCACTTGTAATTCATTGTGATTCAATGACATTGTGGTTCAATGATCTTCGTTTCTATATTTGTTTTGGATCCTCCTTTCCTGAAATCTCTACTACCATTTGAGGAAAAAAGCACTCGCAGCCAGTGCATGAACGTAACACTGGATGGTGAGGATCGGGAGAGCAGCAGAATCTTATTGTAGCACTATACAATTCTCATCCATTACCATGCAAAGATAACACTGGAAACACAGCACCAAAGAAGCACAGTAGCACTCATCTATTAGATGTGTCATACACCACAGCATTGTCTACTCCTGGAAAGCTTGTTCTGTCTTTGTTTATCTTTTGTTTCAAAAGAATAAACATATTTGTGTCTAGTATTTGTTCACTTATTACAGAATTTTATGCTCAAAACTATAATGTGGTACTATTCTTCATCTTAATTCCAGACATCATTAACAATGCATCTCCAGATGGCAATGTCCTGAGCTCTCTTATGTCTGAATGCTCAAATATGCTATATACCTGAGTATATGTTGGCAATTTTTAGACACAATCCAGCTAGTCACAAATATGTTACACATTAAATCAATCATATTCTGGCTGTTTTACAGGAGTTTTACAGGAATTCTGGTTCCTATAAAGATTCAAATATTAAAGATTACAATACACAGATGGGCAGTAAAAACCAAGCAATCCTTTCAATGGGGATGCACAAATAGGTTCGAGTTCAAACCAGTTCGAAATGGAAGAGGTTTGGTTCGAAGGTTTGGATTCAAATCAAACTGGGCATTGCATTGGCAATGCTGGTCTGAGTCCTCCTCTGTCTCTTTTTCTGCCCCCCTCCCCTCTGCTTTAAACCTTTTTTCCCTGGTGTGACACTCTGTGTGTGTGTGTGTGTGTGTGTGTGTGCTTCTGCTGCTGCCCCCCCCCATCCTGAGTAAGTGAGAGAGTGAGTTTCTCTCTCTCTCTCTCTCTCTCTCTCTCTCTCTCTCTCTCTCCTCTCCTGCTATGGGTGAGGGGGGCCAGGCCCTTTAACCTGAGTGGCCTCTCTGGAAAATTTCCCTAACCCCCACTATCCCACCACTTTTTTTGCTTCTGTGCTGACTGGTGGCTGCTGCTGTTAATTCTGGACTGAGCTGAGTCTCCAGCTCAACAGCTGCCAGTTGCTTTATTTTATTTGGGGGTGGGGTGGGGGGGAAGCTTCTTGTTTTCTCTGGAGCAGGTGTTCTTTTTTAACCCTTTCATTGATGGGCCCTTCTTCTTCCATGCAGGGTGGAAGGGGGATGGGTGTAGAAAGCAGGTGAGCACCAGCAGCCCCCCTAGGTCTGCTGTCACCCAAAAGGCCCAAGACGTCATCCAGTATGCTGGAGGCCACCCAGAGCAGGAATGTTTGGTGGCATGTTGAGATCCCTCAAAATGCACCAACCACTGCTTCCTGCATCCACTGCAGGGCACAGGTCAGTCAGGGCAAGGATACTAAACATCTGGGGATGACCTCCATGTGGTGACACATGTGACTGTGTCACCCATATCTCTTGACTCTACTGGCAGTCCTACTGCACCTAGTATGTCTGCAACTAGCTTTGACATGGGCTGTGCAAAGGATTCCATGAAGCAGGAAACACTGCTGGTCAAGCAGTGGATGCAGTCATCAGACAAGAAGCGTCCTAGTCATTTGGACCCACATCTGCTCACCTGCCTCATAGAGGAGATGGTGGTCACTGACAACCAACCATTTCAGTTGGTCGAGAACACCAGCTTCTGTCAAATAAGACGCTAGCGCCCAACTACACCATCCCTTCTAGGATCACGTTCAGCCAGAACGTGGTCCTCTCCCTGAACAGGAGGTGAAGGGAGTTCGTGTCAGACATGCTGTGTGTAGCACCGACTGGCAGCAGCATGCATTTCACCACTGATCTATGGAACAGTGTGAGTGGAATTCACACTTCATTCCTGGCCTCAAGTGCTCACTGGTGGGGCTCGGGGGGGGGGGGGCTCTGGTGCTGCCTCTGGCTCCAGCATGTCGCATTTTGGCACAGGTGGACATCTTGCACATGGAGACCTTGGATGTCAAGCACACCAAGGAGGAGGTGGCAGTCATACTCAACCGCCAAATTGAGAAGTGTCTAGGCAGGTTGCCACACCTCACTTGGAGCTGTAACATTGTAACAGACAGTGGGTCCAACATCATTGTAACAGACAGTGGGTCCAACATCATGGCAGTGAAAGACTCGGAGTATGTGAAAATCTGCTGCATGGCACACACACTCCACCTGGGTCTGAGGGACACCCTTAACCTCAAGGAGGCAAAGGCATCCAGGGAACAGGGCTATCTCATGGTAGGTGCTGTTGCTGCCACAGCTGTGCTTGTGGACAAAGCCTGCAAGATTACAGCTCACTTCCACCCGAATGAGAAGTCCAGGTGCCTGCTTTATGAGCAGCAGTGTGACCATGGCCTTCCTCAACATCTCATCCCAATGGATGTAGATACTTGGTGCAACTCCACCTTCCTCTTGTTCTAGCACTTGCTGGAGCATGAGGTGGCCCTCAATGACCTGGTGAGAAATGAGTCCTTGGGCATGCGTGACCTATCCACTGCGGAGTTGATGCTAATTGTCCAGATGGTGTTGGCACTTGAGCCCTTCCTGTTTGCCATGAAGAGCTTGTGTGCTGACACCACGCATCTGAGTCATGCCCTGCACGTGGCTCTCCTCCTGGAGAAGCTGATAAGTGAACTCTGGACCTCACTGACCACATCAGAGGGGCATGCTCTGGCTGGAAGGCTGAGGACTGGGGTTGTTGACAGGTCAATGAGATGGGTGACAGAGAAGAGTACATTCTGTCTTGTCTCTGTGACCCAAACACCAAGGGTAATGTTGTTTGTGCAGATGACTTGCC
Source organism: Hemicordylus capensis (assembly GCF_027244095.1). Taxonomy (NCBI): domain Eukaryota; kingdom Metazoa; phylum Chordata; class Lepidosauria; order Squamata; family Cordylidae; genus Hemicordylus; species Hemicordylus capensis. The sequence continues at coordinate 70,601,678 of NC_069659.1, forward strand.
CAGATGGAGGGAACTCTTGGTCAATAGAGTTAGGGAGGAGGAGGTGATGAGTGTTGGAAGTATATGAAGACAACCAAAGCTGCATTCAACTCTCCAGACATATTGATATGAAGTATCATGTAGTGAGAAGTCTGCAGAAAGATGGACTAATCAAGCTGATCTACTGCCCGACAAATGAAATGCTTGCAGACATACTCACTAAGCCACTACCAAGACCCTGCTTTGAAAAACTGAGAGAGAAAATGAATCTTGTGAACTGAGTCACAAGACATCGAGAGGGGGTGTTGGAAGTTAAAGGACTTCGTGCTGTCTCTTTGTCTCAGACAATGGAGGACAGACTAGTAAGTCAGAGGGCTAGAGAGTCAAGACATTGGTCATCCCTTCTCCACTGCTCTGATGCTATCCCTTTGAAATGGGATACTCTTAGGGATTAACTTCCTCTCTCTCTCTCTCTTTCTTTCTCTCTCTCTCTCTCTCCCTACCTGCCTTTCTACCTTGCAACATGGCAAGCCTCTCTCCCTGCACCATATGTGCAGAGAAGATGCAGAATCCATCTGCATCCAGCTAGATAGATAGATTAGAGATCCTAACTCCTCACTTTCCTATCTAAAATGGAGTTCCTTAATAAATGCCTTTTATATTGATTTGAAACTATGAATTGGCTCCAAGTTACTTTACTCTCAGCATACATGCATGCTTAACTAAATCCGATGTAAATCCGAAGATGTAAAGAGTCGTACCAAACATATTGATATGAAGTACCATGTAGTGAGAAGTCTGCAGAAAGATGGACTAATCAAGCTGATCTACTGCCCGACAAATGAAATGCTTGCAGACATACTCACTAAGCCACTACCAAGACCCTGCTTTGAAAAGCTGAGAGAGAAAATGAATCTTGTGAACTGAGTCACAAGACATCGAGAGGGGGTATTGGAAGTTAAAGGACTTCATGCTGTCTCTTTGTCTCAGACAATGGAGGACAGACTAGTAAGTCAGAGGGCTAGAGTGTCAAGACATTGGTTATCCCTTCTCCACTGCTCTGATGCTATCCCTTTGAAATGTAGATTGGTACTCTACATTTATGATTAACTTCCTTCCTCTCTCTCTCTCTCTCTCTCTCTCTCTCTCTCTCTCTCTCTCTCTCCCTACCTGCCTTTCTACCTTGCAACATGGCAAGCCTCTCTCCCTGCACCATATGTGCAGAGAAGATGCAGAATCCATCTGCATCCAGCTAGACAGATAGATTAGAGATCCTAACTCCTCACTTTCCTATCTAGAATGGAGTTCCTTAATAAATGCCTTTTATATTGATTTGAAACTATGAATTGGCTCCAAGTTACTTTACTCTCAGCACACACGCATGCTTAACTAAATCCGCTGTGTTGTGCTTCTGTGCACTCTGCTATAATGAGAAAGGGATTCTCTCACCACAGAGAATTTCCAACAATGAGGACCGCCAGAGACCAGGAGGGCGGTGATGTTGCACCCCCCGAGTGTGCGCAACCCACACCCAGCAGCAGCAGTGCGGGTGGCCCTTTGACTCCCACCCCTTCTTCCCAGTTCAGTGGCGTGGCATCCCAGGCAGCGGCACTAATGCAACAGGCAGTTGCTAAATCAGCCCCCCACTCTTTCCCCTCTTCAGTCTAGTGCTCACGCACACACACACACACACACACACCAAACACACATGCACCAGCAATGATGAGTATGTGGTCTGCAGCCACTTACATACCAAACATGTATGCACGTCCATGATGACTATGTGGTCTGGTGCCACCATGCATTTGAGGCCTGTGTGGCCTCCAGCAAAGATGTGGTGGACCTGCCACTCTGAGGCACTATTCCCCACAGGCAAAATGGATGCACGAAGAGAAGAGCAGAAAACCAAGTTGTGTTACTTTAAGTTCTCTTTCAATGTGGTGTGTTTTTACCTTGTGCCTCTTTCTCTGAAGTTTGCGTGCGGGGTTGGTTTTATTGCCTAGTGCCATCTTGCTAGGTCTTGTTTGTGGCTGTTTAATGCAAATCCTTACCTTTCAACTACCCTATAGTGATCTCTTCTAACAAAAAACAAAGGCAACATTTGTCAGGGGGATTATTATTGTGACTCTTCCCAGCCAGCCTGCTGTGTTTCACCTGCCTCTCTCTTAATACAGTCGTTGAACAGAATGATGACTGGACATTATGCTCCTTAACTTCCTTCTTAAAGGGCTAGAGATTAGCTTTAAAAGTTGAAAGCTGGGAATCCAGGCAAGCTAATGGGCTAACTGGGCACTGGCGAACATGCTTAAAATCTGGTAAATACCCAGAAATCCAGGGGAGATGGAAACCATATTGGGACTCTCTGATTTTGTATGGCTTGTAGTCAGCGCTACTGTTTTGGTTTCCTGTTCTTGCTAAAGTACATTTTGTCTGTTATACTGTATCCAGTTGTTCGGGCGTCCTACTGCTGTCTGCTGCTGTGTTAACTGTGAACCTAGTTTTACTGTTCCTTCATTTTCCAGTCAGAACAAATGTTGCAAAGTTGTTCAAGAGCTTCTTAAGGGATGTAAAATGTAGAATGCCACGCAAGCAGCAGCACTCTTAATCTCAGCTGTTATGAAGGTTCAGCAAATGACTTTCTTCTTTTTCAGAGGAAGAAAGAAATGAGAAATTATTCTGCAAAAGTTGTGTTGCAATTTCACTGTTAATATTCTAGAAATTTGCTATGATATTATGTAGAAATATCACTTTTCCTCACATTGAAACAGTGATCCCATGCAAATGTCCATAGAACTTTAGAATGATAGGAAGGAATATATTTTGTATAAACATGTCAGCACAGTGCTACATTAGTTGAAAATCTAGATTCAAATATTTAGTATGGTCATTGAAAAGTACATAAGAATTAAACATATCACCATCCATCCACCATCAATTTGAAACTATAAATCTAATCAATAAATCTGATTGCAAGAACTCTATATAACCTATATAAATATAAACAACTACTTAAATATCACCATCTGCTAAAAATAGGGGATGAGAGAAAGCTTTTACAGTTTCTTGGTGCACTTTGTGTGCAATTGCACAAAATTTAGCAATACATGCAGTTACACATATATTTTTGCTGTAGATGAGGTAAGAAACATAAAATTACTCTGACCTACCAAGTAAGATAAAAAAGAGACTACTAATTTACTACTCAAACTTTACTTTACTCAGTTTGAAGCCTGCTCTGGGAAGAGCAGAAGCAGCTTGTGGAGGTGAGCAAGCTTTTCAAAACAGAACAACATCTAGCCTTTCCCCCTTTCAAACTAACAGGAGGAGGGGAGATTTTGAGGGGCTGGTTTTCCTTTAAGGGATAAGTCCGTGTGTGTGTGTGTGTGTGTGTGTGTGTGTGTGTGACTTGCCAGGGCTAGCATTTGCCAGGGCTAGCAAACTCCAGTGTTTTTGTTTCTCCCTGCCTGGAGGGGATGTAGTCAATTAGGGCTGGGGGTGGCCCCACAATTATTTAACATTCCTTTGACCCACATCCTGTGCCTCAGTTTGAAGCCTACTCTCTACACAAGAGGTGGAGGCCCGAGAACATAGCGAACAGAGCAAAGTGAACAGACCACAGCAAACCGGACTTTGGAGTTTTGCAGGAGTTTAGCAGGAAGTGTGCAGGGGAGACTGGAACAAACCCCTGTTATCACAAGGAGCCCGGTGGTGAAGAGAAGGTAATTACAAATCTCTTTCTCATATTCTTGAGAAAGGCTGTTTGGACAGTTAAATAGCTGACCATTACAGCTGAGACCTATCCTTCTAATAACTATCTCTAAATACTGTAATCAGCCAACAAAACCAGTATGAAGATAGAAAGTCAGCAGGGTAGGGGACACTTCCCAGTGTATTGCACAGAGTGCCACATGTATGACTATTTGCCCCATGGGCAGTAGTCATGGGTGTGTGTTCAGTGCATGGAGCTCCTGGCTCTCAGGGAACAAGTTCATTCCCTTGAGACCAAGGTGGCAGATCTGGAGAAGCTCAGAGAAACAGAGAGGCATGAAGATGAGACCTTCAGGGATGTAGTAGAGGCATCCACTCCAGGGCTGATAGAGGGAAATGGTCTGTGGAAGGGGTAAATGCTCCTTTACTAGGGGCCTCTTCTGTGGAAGATTAGCCCATATCCTCTCGCATAGGGGATACTCCTCCAGGGGGTGGGGGCCTCCTTGTAGTGGGTGATTCAATCATTAGCTATATAGAGATGGGTTTGTGATCCGCATGTTGACCAAATGGTGACTTGCTTGCCTGGTGTGAAGGTTGCGGACATCATGCAGAATATAGATAGGCTCTTAACAAGTGCTGAGGAGGAGACAGATGTCGTGGTGCATGTCGGCACCAATGTGGGGAAATGTAGTCAGGAGGTCCTGGAAGCCAAATTTAGGCTGATAGGTAGTGTTTTGAAGTCCAGGACCCCCAAGGTAGTATTCTCAGAAATGCTACCTGTTCTACGCACAGGTACAGTGAGACATGCAGAGCTGAGGAGTTTCAATGTGTGGATGAGATGTTGCTGCTGGAAGGAGTGGTTTATATTTGTTAGGCACTGGGATACATTTTGGGCCAAGCAAGGCCTGTACAAAAGGGACGGGCTGCACTTGTACCAAGATGGAACAAGACTGATGGTGCTTAAAATTGAAAAGGTTTAAAATAACACCTGGAGAATAGCCGACAGGAGCTGGGCAGTATCCAGTTCAGCAAATGCCATCTGTTAAAGTGCAAGGGTGCAAAGGATTCAGATAAAACAGAAGGGGACAGAGCAGAACCACATAAAGAGCAAACAGAGGGCTGTGCCAGCTGGTCTGAGAGTCCAAAGAAAGATAGCAGAGACTAGGTGAGAGATTCAGAGTATAGGGGCTTATATGCCAATGCTAGAAGCCTCCGAGCCAAGATAAGTGAGCTGGAGTGCTTGGTTGCTAATACAGAAATAGATATAGTGGGCATAACAGAAACATGGTGGAACAGTGAGAACCAGTGGAACTCAGTTGTCCCTGGATATAGACGCTGTGGAAAAGACAGGGAAGGGTGCCTTGGAGGTGTAGCAGCACTGTATGTTAAAAAAGGGATAGAGTCTAACAAGGTAGAAAATTTAAGTGGACTAGAGTCCTCCACAGAAACCTTGTGGGTGACAATACAAGGCCTGAAAGGGAACGTGCTACTGGGGATGTGCCAACGCCCTCCGGATCAAAATGCTGACAGTGACTGGGAGTTGCAGCAGGAAATCACGGAGGCGTAAAGGAGAGGCAAGGCTGTAATCATGGGTGACTTCAATTACCCACACATAGACTGGGTAAATTCACAGTCAGGTCATGACAAAGAGGTCAAATTTCTAGATATGCTAAATGACTGTGGCCTAGAACAGTTGGTCTTGGAACCCACCAGAGGGAAAGCAACCTTAGACTTAAACCTGAGTGGCACCCCGGACCTGGTGCATGATGTCAGTGTCATCAACCCTTTAGGGAACAGTGACCATAGTGTGATCAAATTCAGCATACATATGGGGAGAGAATCACCAAGGAAGTTTCAGATGATACTAAACACTTTCAGGTAGTGAAACCCAAAACGGATTATGAGCAGCTCCAAAAGGATCTCTCCAAACTGGGTGAGTGGGCGACAGAATGGCAAATTCAGTTCAGGTTGGCAAGTGTAAAGTGATGCTCATTGGGATGAAAAACCCCAACTTCAAGTATACGCTGATGGGATCCGAGCTGTCGCTGACTGACCAAGAGAGGGATCTTGGGGTTGTGGTGGGCAGCTGTGAAAAAGGCCAGTTTTTATCATCCCTTTTTACTTGGTTGGCATCATTAAGAATTCATAGTATATGTGTGTGCCATTTTTTTTTACTTGTTCAGGTCTGCATGTTACAGTTGTTTGTGCCAATTAGATATCAGGTTCACTCTTGACACCAAGTGCATATCCATCCCTCACTTTTTCTTACATCTTTCAGAATCTAAAGGTTACAGAAAGGAGGCGAAAGAGAGAGGCTGTTTATTTACACTTCTGTCTAAATCTCTAGAGAGCTGGGACAAGTATGTATACAATACTCATTTAGATTTAGTCTCAGTAATGCAGCTTAATCTGTTTGCTCATATGACTTTCATGTTTATTAACAGGATATATCATTTTGATTACAGATGTGCAAATTGATTTGAATTCAAATAAATTAGACTTGAATCTGGGTGATTTGAGTGATTCAAATTCAAATTGAATCACCACTTAAAAGGGCAATTTGATTTGAATTTGAAATGAATTTTTGAAATTCTATTTAAATATGATTCAAGAGCCATTTGTCACTTTTAAAAAACCATTCAGGCCCCCTGATGTGTTTTTAAAAAGGCACCAAAACAGGGTCAAATCAATGTGAATCAATTTCAAATTCAAATCAAATATTTGAATTGAATTTGAAACTGATTCGGTTTCAAAATAAATTTTTGGAATTCATTCAGAATTCAAATCAAATTCAAAAGATAGAAAAAAATGTTTCATGCATATCTCTAATTTTGATAAGCTAAAAAAGACAACCACAATTATTCACACACATTAAAATGTTTATTTTTCAATATAAATATTTATAAAAAATGTCAAAAAGCAGATGTAAATATCATCTTCAAAGATAAAGTGGCTGGCATGACAAGAAAAAATTACTCATGGTAGTCTTATTGAAATTAAAAGTACAATTAAAAGGGATTGACTAACTTGGCATTTTAATTTCAGTGAGACTACTCTGAGTAATTTTCCTTGTCATAAAAATATAGGAACCACCTTGCTGGATCAGGCCAAAGGCCCATCTAGTCCAGCATCCTGTTTCACACAGTAGTCCACCAAATGCCTCTGAGAAGCCCACAGCACTGAGGGCTGGCACTTCCTGGGACTTGGAGTGTGTGTGTGTGTGTGTGTGTGTGTGTGTGTGTGCTGAGCAGGGAAGGTGATGGTTGCGGCCACAGGTAGTGAGACTTGAAAGCAATAGTAGGCAGCTCTGAAGGCTTAGATAGGATAGGCAGGTGCCTTAGTAATAACTGGCAAAATGCAGATTTGTAGCTAATGAGTGGGATCAAAACACATACACATTATGATATACATAATGTATCAATTGCTTATCTGCAGAAATACAGAAAAATATAGAAACCATGAGTTGCTTTATATTTAACAGGACTATAGTAGTGTATAGGTTTGTATCTAACATAGCAGGATCAAACACAAGTGCACATAAACACAGAGGAAAGGAAAAGTACAAGCCACAAATAAAGCACAGAGCAGCTATAAAAGGCTGCTTTTTGAAGAGTAAATGCATTCTGAAGTCACCAGGGTAGCTTTGTCTTCCTGATTATTTTAAAAATGAATATTACTTCTAATAAAAATAAAAAGAACAACAACTGAGCCAGTACGGTACAGTGGTTAGCAGGATGGACTAGACTGGGGAAATCCAAGTTCAAATCCCCATTCAACCATGAAACTCACTGGGTGACCCTGGGACAGTCACATCACTCAGCATAATCTTCTTCATAGGGCTGTTGGGAGGTTACATATAACCTTGTACACCACTCTGGACTTCTTGGAGGAAGCACAGGCTATATGTGTAAAAGCAAATAAATCTATATAAAGATAAAGAAGAGACTAGCTGCAAAAAATAGAGAACAAATGCATTCAGAAGTTACAAGGGCAGCTCTGTCTTCCTATTTAAAAAAATGCATATGTAAATAACAGAAAAATCACAGGTTTTTCAATGATGCTTGCTGCAGCTATGAACCATCTCCTGTAACTTAGAGCACACTATGGGAAGCAAAGAGCATAGCAACACATTCTCCCTACTTCATGCCTGTTGAACAGCTGGGGACCCCCCTCTGCCCACCACATAGCCTGGGTGTCCATCCTAGCAAGCAACAAAAGCAAGCATCCTAGTAACCCCTGCTAATTTGGCAAAGAGGCACCTTTTAACACAGTGATTCTCTTTATTTAGCAGGGGGGTGGGAAGTAACTGGCCCTATCCAACCCCAGCACAGTACCTCCAATGATTGTTGCTAATGTCTATCTGATGTTTATTTTTAGATTGTGAGCCCATTGGGGACAGGGTTCCACCTTATTTGTTTGTAATTTCTCTGTGTAAACTGCCCTGAGCCATTTTTTGGAAGGGCAGTATAGAAATCATAAATAAATAAGGGCAGTATAGAAATACATAAATAAATGAGTAATAAAAAATAAATACATTGGTTTTGTAGGGATCACTTCCTTGATGCTTGCCCAATAAACCATAACCGCCAGTAAACATGTTAATGTTATTACAGATACTGGCCACAATCCATTGAAAACCCGAGTTAGCTCTCTGCATAGCAAATGGATTTCTAAAATTATGCTCCTTCCAACAGATTCCATTCCTTCTCTACAGGCACCACACCCACATGGAAAGCCACTTCCACAATTATTTGAAAAACGGTTTGGACTCAGAAATCCATGCATATGCCCTAAAAGAACTTTCTGGCTTCTCATGCCAGTTTCTAATCTAATTAGTCCAGTCTTACAGTTTGTTGTTCCTTCCAATGTTTCATGGCATGTCATTTTGGGAATGGGCCATAATGCTTTGCACACAGATCAGAGAGCAAGGAAGAGAATGCAGAGGTTACATTCCTCCCCTCCAAACAAACATTAACAAAGAAGCCAGAAAAATATTGGATGTACCAACAACGAGTCAGCCAACTACCTCTTCTCTAACCAAAATGATGACTGGATTCTTCTGTGTAGTGTTTTATAGCTGTTTCCCTCACACACACAAGGAAATCTTAAGTAGATTTAGCTCAACTCAATTTTCTCTTTCCCTTTCCCTCATTTTCCTCTTGACTCCTCCCCACAATCTCTACAGGAAAACATTGCTTCATGGAATACAAATAGTTAAAATAAACAAACTTCCACACCCTCTAGGCACTCTGATTGGCTGCCTGAGGAGTCAATCAGGATTAGTGATGATGATGGTGGTGGTGGCGGTGATGCTCTTAACACACAGTCTACCAGATGTTATTGACTGGATTTGATACTTTAATTATCGGGCCCTTTCCAAGGGTCTAGGATAACTAAAGAAAAATAAAAGATAGTGTCCTAGTATTCATGCTATCCCGAGTAGTGTGGCCTTCTATAGTTGATGCATTGTAATTTTATCGATGCCCAAGGTGTCAAGATGGTGTTCAGATTCTTTTGTTACTGCACCAAGGGCACCAACAACTATTGGTATCACTATTTTCTTCTTCCAGAGCCACTCAATTATTATTATTATTATTATTATTATTATTATTATTATTATTATTAACACAGTCAGACAGGTGTTATTGACTGGTTTGTTTTATCCAGACATCAAGTCCTTCCCAAGGACCTGGGATGGCTGAATTTTATTATCAATGTTGTTGCTGTTATTATTATAGATATCGCCACAGAATATAGGCTGTTCCCAGTAAAGTTACTTTTTGTAATTGGCTGATGGTGATTTTTGTGGCCCCTGTGGTGTTGAGGTGCTCTTCAAAGTATTTTGGAATTGCACCTAGGGCAATTCCAAAACACCTCGAAGAGCACCTCAACACCATAGGGGCCACAGAAATCACCATCAGTCAATTACACAAAGCAAAGTTAAATTATTTAACAGGTAATTTATTTAAATAATTTATTTAACAAATAATTTAACAAAAAGTTAAATTATTATTATTATTATTATTATTATACATTTTTATCCCACTTGTCCTCCAAGGAGCCCAGAGCAGTGCACATGATTATGTTTCTCCTCACAACAACCCTGTGAGGTAGGTTAGGTTGAGGACATATATGACTTGCCCTGATTCACCCAGTGAGTTTCATGGCTGAATGGGGATTTGAACTCAGGAATTAAGGACTCCATGTTCCTAGTCCAACACTCTAACCACTATACTACACTGCCTTCTGATGCCTTCTGTTTGGTGCTCAGGGCATTTTAAGTTCCACCTTCCTCATGAAAACAAAGGGAAGCCTTGCAATTGGCTCCTGCTTCATTCATATTCAAATGTGAACAACTCTTTATGTTCCTTTTGGTCTGGTAAAGTATCCCACCCTACATAAACCCTGGGGCCAGGCTGCAGTCAGGGAAGAGGCACAGACAGGGAGGTAGTCACAGAAATGGTGACAGAAGACATACAGGGGAAGCAAAATTGCTGATAAATATTTAAGGTATTTTCACGTGGGCTGCCCACTCTGTCCTCAGGTAAGAGGACCCACTGACCCGCAGGTAAGAGGGGAGGGCATGCCCTATCCCCTGCTGTTGCTCCCCTGTAACTGATATTTAGAGACATCTTGCCCCTGAAGCTGGAGGTGGCCTATAGCCATGAGACTAGTAGCCATAGATAGTCTTGTCCTCCATGAATTTATCTAAGCCCCTTTTAAAGCATCCAATCTAGTGGCCATCCCCACATACCATGGCAGAAAATTCCATAGATTATTTATGTGCTGTGAAAACGTACTTCCTTTTGTAGTCCTAAATTTCACAGCCTTCAGTTTCATGGGATGACCCCTGGTTCTAGCGTTGTGAGAGAGGGAAAAAATTTCTCGCTCTCCACTCTCTCTACTCGATGCATAGTTTTATACACCTCTATCATGTCTCCCTGCATTTGCTTCTTTTCCAAACTAGAAAAATCCTAAGATGCTGTTGTCTGTACTCTTGAGGAAGGTGGTCCAGGCCCCTGAATATCAATTATCTTGGTTGCCCTCTTCTGTACCTTCTCCAGTTCTACAATGGAAATTGATGTCCAACATTCTTCTCTTCCATTCACAATAAAATAAGATAAAGGTTGAAATACAAAACATAAGGATTATATAAAAACAAAGTAAGTTTATTCTTCAAAACCTTTATTTTTATTCATTGCATATGTATATGCAATGAATAAAAATATAAAATATAAAAATATAATTAATCAATTATATTATTAATCAAATAATATTCATAACTATTTCCAATGATTACAGTGATATATTTCATTTCTCTGTGAGTGCCAGGATTTTATGTGAGTCCTCCATAGGACATAGTCATTGTCATTATTTTATTTCCTAGCCATCTCATAGGAACATAGGAAGCTGCCATATACCGAATCAAACCATTGGTCTATCTAGCTCAGTATTGTCTACACTGACTGGCAGCAGCTTCTTCAAGGTTGCAGACAGGAATCTATCTCAGCCTATCTTGGAGATGCCAGGAAGAAAACTTGGAACCTAGATGGTCTTGCCAGAGTGGTTCCATCCCCTAAGGGGGATATCTTACAATGCTCACATGTAGTCTCCCATTCAAATGCAACCAGGATGGACCCTGCTTAGCTGAGTGGACAAGTCATGCTTGCTACCACAAGACCAGCTCTCCTCTAATAAACAAATAAACAATATTTGATTTTTATCTTAAAGGACAAAAATAGGGTGTAGTAGAAAAAATGAATCTCTCTCTCTCTCTCTCTCTCTCTCTCTCTCTCTCTCTCTCTCTCTCAGAGCTCCTTGCATTTAGGCAGCACTATATGTTTTTGGGAACTGCATACAAAGCATCCTGCTGTTCCACAGAATCATTGCTCACTACTTAGCTAATGGCACCATGTACTGTAGTGAGCAAATCCTATTAAATTTACTTTGGAATCGCTAGCAACTTCAGTAGCATTTAAGATTGTCTTCTCATCAAAGAATCTTCTCATTCTGCTTGTAATTATTGCACTGTTTCCAAATGCATGATTAAAAATCTTAATTACTATCCAGAAGGAAAGCAGCTTCTATGGCTCCTGGCCAAGAAAGACTCTGCAATTTCCCCAAGCTTTGCATTTGTAAAGGCTATTTCTTTATCGAGAGTGGGTACCTCACTCTCTGGGCCAGGAATATAATGTGACACTTGTGGCCCTGCAAAATGAACATAAGAACAGCCCTGCTGGATCAGGCCAAAAGCCCATCTAGTCCAGCATCCTGTTTCACACAGTGGCCCACCAGATGCCACTGGGAGCCTACAGGCAGGAGTTGAAGTCATGCCCTCTCTCCTGTTGTAACTCCCCTGCAATGGTATTCATTGCTATTCAAAATGGTAAATGATGACAGAATTGCATTGCTTCCAAGTCTGGGTTAAATGAAATATATGGGTGATTTGACCATTAGGGCCTTGTGATTTGGGCTTTCCTGGTTTCCCCCCATCTATGGAGTTCGGTTCAATCCTATTGTTCAGCGAGTTTAAACCTATCATGTTGATAATGTTCTTCTATTTTCTACTTAAGACTTTGTTTTTCAACTGGCAAAACAGATTATGAACTTCTAGGCCAGTTAAGAGACATGTACTTTGGGACCACAAGTGGCATCTTCCCAGGAATGAAGTTGGATTCAAGCCTTTTTCATTACTACAAAGTGAATTTTTAAGTGGCTTAGCTTTAGTAACTTGAAGAGACCAGTTCAGAGACACTGGGCCAGTTAAGGGTCAGTTAAGAGACACCTACTTCAGGACCACAAGTGGCATCTTCCCAGGAATGAAGTTGGATGACAACCTTTTTTCATTACTACAAAGTGCATTTTTCAGTGGCTTAGCTTTATTTTTAAATTATTTTTATATTTTATATCTTGCTCTTCCCGGAGCCCGGAGCGGTGTACTACATACTTACGTTTTCTCCTCACAACAACCCTGTGAAGTAGTAACCCTTTAGTACTAACCCTTTAGTAGCTTGAATGGCACTGAAAGTACTTTTGCCTCCATCTGTGCTATAACTCAAGACACAAACACACACTTAGTCCCTTAGAAAGATCGTCCCTTAGGTTGCTGTCTTGTCACTTTTACGAGTGCATCCCTTTGAACATTGTGAGACTTAACTTCTGAGTACATGTATATAGGTTCACCACAAATTGCTTCAACTCATGAAGGCTGCTTTCATGAACAGCCTAGCCCAGGCTAAGCTGCTTGTGTGGAGTGCCAGGATGGCTTTCAATCCCAGCACTCCCACACAGCCTAACCGTACTCTGAAGCCCAGCTTCTAACCAAAGTTAAGGGCATGACCAGATTCTTAACCTGGCTGCCAAGATTATGTGTTTCCTCAGACTGCATGCAGCCTGAGGAGACACAGAGATAGGCGCCTAGAGCACCCGTCTCACAGGGGAATCACCCAATGCACCATGCTTGTCACACAGTGCATTGTGGGATTTCTGGAGACCTGCACTGCCAGCAGTGGGCACGTGATAGCATGCCTGAAGAGGAAGACATCAGTCATCTGGGGAAAGGTAAGTTTGGAACAGCCTTCCTCCCACATGGGGTTGTGAATAGGCTTGTGGTTTATTCTAGAGCTTATCAGTGATCCTAAATAATGTGATTCATGAACAGGAAGGCAGCATCCTTTTCTCCATATTACTCAGTCAGTCTTTATTAGTACAGCCAATGGCCAAACTCCATATTACTCAAGAAAGATGAAAATGTAAATAAAAAGCCATGCTCATCTTTGTAGAATCTTTGTCCTCCCTTGGTCTTCTATGGGCTGGTTTGGTCCGTTTGAGGGGCATTTCGGCTCTCTCCATGGCCATGTCGGCTACTTTGGAGGCAACCACATATGTGCCCTGGCCATTTTCATGGCTGGGTCATGACCTGGATGAGGCTGGTCATGACCTGGCCATGCACATGGCCAGGGTGCATGTGTGGTTGCATCCAAAATGGCCACTGTGCCCACAGAGAGGCCAAAACAGCCCATAGAAGACTGAGGGGCTGGCAGGGGTGGGGGAACCACAGGAGACCCACCCAGCAGCCACAGTAGCACCCTCCAGAGTCCACCAAACCCAGCTATAAGAGTATAACTCCCCACTTTAGAACCCTGAACCAGCTTGAATTTGAGCCAAGCCAAGGTTCTAGCTTGGGGTGCCAAAACCAAACATGCCTGATTCAGCTCTAGTCTGGTTCAGACTCAAACTGAACCGGGCAAACCAGTTTTGTGCATACCCCTAATCAGTCCTATCTGCTAAATGTCAGGGAGGAAGTGGGGAGGGGCGACAGTCCTTTCTAGGAATAGGGAATGGAGCCTTCTCCTTCTTCAGGTGCCTTGTGAGCTGGAGCTGGATCTGAGCTGAACCCTTCTAGGACAAGTCTCACTGTCTGGTGAGTTTATACTTCCTTCTCTATTCCTCTCATTTGCCCCTCCAACAGTCATCATCTATGCATACTCCAAACCCAGCTCATCCAGATTTATAAGGCCTTTTTAAAGAGCATTCTTTTGGTAATATAATTATGGCAAAGCAGTGAAAACATGTCTCCCCCTACCCATTTTTTCCATGGTTAGCTCCCACAGGCTGGGGTAATGTTTAAAGGGCCAGGCTACAAAGGTGGCAGCTGTAGGTCTTGAAGAGTAAATCAGATTGTGTGGGTCTTGAAGAGAACGTCAGCATCCCATCAAGAGGTCCCCCCCCCCTCAATTATAAGGAAAAGATCTTTGCAGTCAGCTATAGTAAGGTCATTAACATTACTTCAGTCGTGTGGGATCCAGTCTCCACAGTAACATTTGAAGGGTTCCCACTGCAGAATATGTGTTGACTCCCTGCAGCTCTCTCTGTTTAGCTTTTTGTAAATCATAATAAAAATCTGCAATTGGATGCAGCATTTATGCTACAACTAAATTTATAGCAGGCATGAAAAACATGAAATCCAAATTAAACTGTTTTGCAAGATTACAATTAGCACAGGGGGGAAAAAAGGTCCTTATTAACAAACTATTTCAGTAGAGAACAGGGCATATGGTAAAATATTGCTGCTAATGATTGTTTGTCCCAAAAGGTCAAACAATACATACTAAAAACTTCATTAGTACAAATACAAATAAATATGGTTTTGCTCATAACCGTAAGCACCCTTGAAAGAAATTGAAAGTTTTATTTACACAAATAATTTATCAGCCACAGTTTAGTCAGTTTATAATTTTGAAATAATTAGGGAGGCTTTTTTTCCTTACTAACAATGTATAATATATATATTTCCAAATGATTGTTAACTACAATGCAGAGGAAGGAGAAGGTGTAGATACATTCAAGTAATGTGCAAAATCAGGTAATGTCAGTCAGATGTAGATAACAGTACAAAGTGCTGCTTCATGGGTACATTGAGGAAGAATGGAGTGTTGCATTTGATTCTTGAAACAGTCTTGCTTTTGTTCATCACATTGACTTTTGTATCTGAGATATGTTCATGTATTTGCACCTGAAATATGTTAATACATTATAGCACTCTGTTCTCACATTCTTCTATACACAGGTGAATATGCAAAGCACAACATTTGTAGAACAAAGTTTAATGTTTGAATTCCAAAGTAAGGTCTTTGGGAACTGTATACACTTAACCCTCATAAAAATCCAGGGTACAATACCCTCAGGGTCTGCCCCTTAGAACAGTATTTCCTTAGCAATAAAGTATTCATATTATATTAGTGTGAGGAAAGAGAGTGCATATACAAGAGTTGTACAGTCATCCATTCTTACTGATGTCAAATAAGAGGGGGGAAACCCCCAGTGAAATATTATTTTTCCTTAACATGCATTTACACTTTGAAAGGCTGAGGTGCTTAATGTCTTCAGTTTAGTTAAACATTTTTTGCAATCAGATATGTCCATTTTTAAGAGTTTGAATCCCAGAAGTCGTCCAAGAAAGAGCAAAGGGTGCATTCATACATACACTTTTGACACTCATTGGACCGGGTGTCACAATCCGTTTGGGGTGGTGAGTGGGAACAGCGGGCTAAGCCCACTCTCCCCACTCACAAGCGGGGAGGGAGGCCTGCCGCCCACACGATTGCCGGCTCCGAGATGGAGCCGGCAGGGGCTGGAGAGCTTAGGGGCTGCGCGGCCCCAGAAGCCCCAGTATGCCCTGCGTGAGCGCGCAGGGCATACTGGGGAGACCCCCAGAGCTGGCAGGTAGCCTTTCGCCTCCCCTCCAGGGGTCTACTCATGAGTAGGCATGGCACAAAGCTGCAACACGGCTACTCACGATTTAAAAAACCAGGTTTGTGGAGCGCTCGCTCCACAAACCTGGTTAGGGGGCAGGGGTTCTCAAGCGGGTTACCTGCTCCAGAACCACTGGGCTTGCAGCTGAGCCCGGTGGTTCTGATGATCGGGAAAAATCAGGCTAGGCTTTCCTAGCCCGATTTTTCCTGACCGTGGGAATAGCCCCATTGACTACTGCATCAAATGATTTTTTACATGTGGGGATGAGCCATCTTCAGGTGATGTTAACTGAAGCAAAATATTTTTAATTGAGACAGTTATACATGTAGCCAAGAGTATTCTAGTATTGAATTATCAAGAGATGTAGAAGAATTTACTGCCAGCAGTTTCTTCCTAACTTAAGCAGGGCTTCCTTTTCCCTATTGAAATCCAGAGTCAAGATTTCGTTGTCCCTTTGTGCCATTATTTTATCAATACAAAATATGTCAAGAAAGAAAATCCAGACCCTGAAACAAACTGCTATCATGACAAACACTATTCCACAACCTTATCTTCTAGCACATGGCTTGTAGTTTAACTTGCCAAGTGTAATTCTTGCTTTAGTTTTCTAAACATCTGCACTTTCAAATCAAATGAGATGACATATCCATCTAGGATGCCAAAGAAATAAAAGCAATGCCAACTATGCTTATAACTGCAGATTTCTTTTGTTTGTTTGTTTTTTGGGGGGAGGGAGAGGAAAGAGAGGGCTTCCTATCTTAATATGAATCAAAAATAATATTGAGGCTCTTCTCACGATCAGTGAGAAGACCCTGGATGGGGTTTGCAGAGAGCGCTCTCCCTGCAGACAATCAGTCAGCCATCCCTGAGTGGCCGCAGCGGCCGCCCACACGACTACTGGCTCCGTCATGGAGCTCGTGGGGGCTTGGGAGTTTGGGGGCCACATGGCCCCCAGTAGTTCCAGCATGCCCTGTGCGAGCTGCTGTTTAGCCTCCTGGTCGGGGGTCTCCTCATGAGTTGCTGTGGTGTGGAGCCACACTGGCAGCACACATTCCGTTAACCCTGGATAGCAGAGTGCTTGCTCTGCTAACCTGGACTAAGGGGGGGGGTGGTTTGGGTGGTTTGCTGCTGGGAGCCACTTGGCTCCCGTGGTAGCACACAACTGCCAAAAAGTGGGCTAGGCTCCATTAGCCCACTTTTTGGCGGCCGTGTGTATCGCCTCATTAACTTCCTAAACATCAAAGTGGCTTATAAGAAAGCATTCCCTGTTATACAAGATTTTTCTGGTAAAAACAGGTGCTGACAATCTGTCCATTAACTCAGTAGGAAGACATTGAGGTGGGTCTCACGATCAAGGAGACCCGCCTCGGGAGGGTTAGTCAGTCTGCTCCAGGTGGCCGAACTGGTCGCCCACATGATTGCCAGCTCCGTTATGGAGCCGGCAGGGTCTGCGGGGATCAGGGGCCGTGAGCAGGGCCCCGAAAGATCAGGGCCCCGAAAGTTCCAGCATGCCCTGCGCGAGCACACAGGTCATGCTGGAGAGAACCCCAAGCTGGAGGCTGCTTTTGAGCCTCCCAGTTGGTGGTCTACTCTTTAGTTGCCACAGCATGGAGCCGCGCCACAGCAACATACGATTAGAAAAACCGGGTTTGCGAAGCACTCACTCTGCAAACCTGGTTTAAGGGCAGGGCTACTTAAGCGGGTGACCCACTTAAGAACCACAGGGCTCGCAGCCAAGCCTGGTGGTTCTTACAATGGGAGAAAATTGGGCTAGCTTCCGCTAGCCCGATTTTCTCCCATCATGTGAATAGCCTCATTTATTTATATCCCTCCAGGTTGATTTTATGAGGGGAAACCTTGTAAAACCTTTTTTCCCTTTCAGATTGTGAGCTCTTTGAGGACAGGGGGCCATCTTATTATTATTTTTTTATATCTGTGTAAACCACTTTGGAAACATTAGTTGGAAAGTGGTATATAAATATTTGTTGTGTTATATTGTAAATTGTTGAGTTGCTGAACAACCTTTCTGTGGAATTTGGGCCAAAGTGAACATGCAGCTTTTGGGGACCTACAGTAGAGAAGAGCACCTGGGCACTGAAGAAAAACCAGCACAAAAAGGCTGTTCTCAGGCGCAGAGGGAACCGGGCTAAGGAAGCCCAGCTCGGGTTCCCCCGCAGGTGAAAATCACTGGGAGCTGCTTGATTCCCAGTGGCACCATGGCAGCAAGCCTGTCTTTGGAGCTTGCCTCCAAAACAAGGTTAAGGGAGCAAGGCTCCCTTAGCCTCATTTTTAAGACTGTCTGCCAGCCCTGGCTGCTTGCAGCCAGGGCTGGGAGAATGTGGGCTGCTGGCCAGCATCAGGGGGATTCCCATAATGCACTGTGCACTCATGCAGTGCATAATGGCAGCTCCGGAGATGGGGTGATGTACTGCGGCTCCCGACCCTCCACGTTGCCTGAGGGTGCAGCTGCACATCTGGGCATGCAATCTCCATGCCAGGACCAGCAGCCCAGAATGTCTGTGGGGAGTTAAGCATTTCAAGGCTTTCTCCCCACTTGAGAAAGGACTCAATCAGTGCTTCATACAATAGTGTTTTCTTGTGCTGCTGTATAGGCCTTTAAAAAAAAGTTTAAATATTTTCAGACAAATTATTATACTGGTTTTGAAGAAAAGCCATTTGTCATACTGTTATGATTGCCAGGGGTTCCCCCCGCCGCCACGCATGATAAAGCAGTGTGAAACCACAGATGAAGATGAGGCTATTGAGGAAGCTCAACATATTGAATGTCATACAGATTAAAAATACTGAAACTCTGCTAGAAATGATAATGTACAACAGGAAACCCCTGCTGACTTGGCAAAGAGGCACCTTTTACCATGGTGATTCTCTTTATTTAGCAGGGGGAGAGTAACTGGCCCTATCCAACCCCAGCACAGTACCTCCAGTGACTGTTGCTGGTGTCTATCTTGTGTTTCTTTTAGATTGTGAGCCCTTTGGGGACAGGGTCCGTGTAAACCGCCCTGAGCCATTTTTGGAAGGGCGGTATAGAAATAGAAAGAAAGAACATTTTAATATGGAGTTATATTATACATACATAATCTGAGAAACAGTGGCTGACATCCAGACTAGTATTGCACTAGCACATCAAGAAAAGTTGAGTGCATTTAGAAAGCTTGCAGAGTTGTATGAAGTTGTGCTCTATGGTGCAAGACCTTCTCCGCAACGTGTACAAGGTTGCTCAGCATGTCATCTAATGTGTCAATGTGTCAACATCTTCTGATAGCACAAGCTGAGTCTTTCTTTGTGAAACTGTTTATTTTAAAATATATAATAGAACCCTTGAATCACAGAGATTTAGCTTGAAAGGGACCTTGGAGGTCTTCTAGTCCAATTCACTGCTCAGGGTTATTGCCTACAGCAGAGCCTACAAATGGCTACAGAGCCAATTGCTTGTTTTTATAATGGTTGTTTTAGTTTTGCTGAATTCATGGAGAGTAGTCTACAGATATATATATTTTGAATTAAAAAGAGTTTGAGGCTATTCACACGATGGGAGAAAATCGGGTTCTCCCATCGTGAGAACCACCGGGCTCGGCTACAAGCCTGGTGGTTCTTAAGCAGGTCACCCACTTAAGTAGCCCTACCCTTAAACCAGGTTTGCGGTGCGAGCGCTCTGCAGGCCCAGTTTTTCTAATTGTGTGTTTCCGTGGCATGGCTCTGTGCCGTGGCAACTCATGAGTAGACCCCCGACTGGGAGGCTCAAAAGCAGCCTCCAGGCTCGGGGTTCTCTCCAGCATGCCCTGCATGCTCGCGCAGGACATGCTGGAACTTCTGGGGGCCACATGGCCCCTGCTCCCCCCAGCCCCCACCAGCTCCATAACAGAGCCAGCAGTCGTGTGGGTGGCCAGTTCAGCTGCCCGGAGCAGACTGACTGCTCGTGTGCAGGAAGAGTGGGCTAAGCCCGCTCTCCCCACTAACCCTCCCAAGGCGGGTCTTCTTGATCGTGAGACCCGCCTCTTT
Source organism: Hemicordylus capensis (assembly GCF_027244095.1). Taxonomy (NCBI): domain Eukaryota; kingdom Metazoa; phylum Chordata; class Lepidosauria; order Squamata; family Cordylidae; genus Hemicordylus; species Hemicordylus capensis. Next base: position 70,621,640 of record NC_069659.1, read on the forward strand.
GTATATTAAAATGAACCCGAAATATCACATAAGGAAATAATGCCACAAGCCACGACCACATTTACAAACCCCACAAATGCTTTAAAAGAAGGTGCCCATTCCAAACAATCAGCAGTCAAGTGACATGGCAAAAGCATCCCTTCTCAACGTATGTTCAGCTTTTCAGAAAGTTATCTTACCTCATTTGAATATACCCTCCCATTCATCTTGAACAACTTGTTATATATTATAACATTCTATGCATCATATAATCCAACCAGTCCTGATTTTCAAGCCTTCATGTGATGCAACATTAACATTCTTTGCCAATGTAGGGCCTGGTAGGTGAGGCAGAGTCAAGGCTTGAGTGTTTCCTATGTTCAAAATCCCCATTCCGGAGGATAATTTTAGTTTTGATTTTGCTGAGCGAAGCAAAATCACTGCTCTTTTCCTCTCTTTTACCTTATCCAGTTTCCCTTATTTGCCATTTGCTGTTTTTCTCCTCTAGCAACAATCTCTACATTGCGCCACTATAATTCATGCAGCTTTTGACAAGCTATTAATTATATATATATATATATAAACTCATTTCTATTATTCTTTGCCATCAACCTAAATTATTCCTCATTGAAAATCAAATTAATTTAGGGTAGCAATGCACATGACCTGCATTTTTGTAATTTCCAGTTGGGATTATCTGTAGGAGGCAGATATTTTCTTCCTATCCACAGGCAGTTTAGACCAGGTAATTTTACCTGTTACTCCAAACGTGCCTCTATTTGAGCATATGCTGATTCAGTGGACTGGTTTGTCTAGTGATAAATGCAGCCTTCCGATAAGCTAAGGTGCTATTATAATCAAACATTTCTTGCATTTCAAATTACCACAATTTCTCATGCAAAGTATAAAGAAGGATAATGTACATACCTTTAGAGCTCATTTTGAGTTTCAAAACAAGTTACAATGCAATCACCTGTTAACCTTTTCATCCCATGGGTTTTTCTACAAAAAGCTAATATCCCTGACAGCTCCTTGTTTATTTTCAGATCCATGCGCTGCTTGCCACTTACGACCTTGCAAGCAGATTCACACCTTGCAAAGTCCCTGACCTTGTAGTCATTAAAATCCAATCACACACTGGGCAGGTTTCCATATTCATTAGGACAGCAAGAAGATAGATTTGAACATGCCTCTGAAGTGACCAATACATTCATCAGCCAATTTCCATCTTCTTCAACAATTCCAGCTTGCTTAGGGATATTACGAGATTAATTGACACTGAAAATCTTTTGCACCCAGACACTAGCAATGTTAAGCAGATGCAATATGTTCCTAATTAAAAGGGCTGTGATCAAACATAAATTGTCAATTATACCTTGTCCTGTGAATAGCTGCACAAAGTTATAAGAACAATCACTTTTGTTTATTCTTTGATGTAGCAGCCAGCAATGTCTTGAAATATGAATGGCTTATCACGATAATTTATAACTGTCTTATACTTCCAATAGAAAATCAATGTCGTAATTTCACATGTGGGGGAGGTCTATGATGTAGTGTTTCTTCATTTTGCCCCTTCAGATCATGGCACATTTGGTGATATTGTGCCAGAGTCTATACCCGGTCCAGGAGTCGGCACTGCAGTGCTGGGAATGCTGCTGCTCGCTCCTGACTTGTTTGGGGCGCAGCTTCATTGCCTCAGCCTCTTTCAAACAAGACATGAGGCTTCACTGACAGCCGATTGGCTGAAAGGGTGCAGGGGGCAGGACTTAGGCCAGTTACAGCTATGCACGCCGGCATTCCACTCTCAGTCCATTTAGAGCAGCAACTGGGAGAAACCGCCCGCTTTCTTGGGCAGTTGAGGTGCACGGCGGAGGTGCCTTGGCAGTCAGCATGGGCTGCCTTCAGTGGAGATCAGCAGCGTCTTGGTGGGAGTCTTTGTTCAGCCTGGGACGGGAGCAGGTGTTGTCTTTGTTAAATCGGATGAGTCTTGCTGGCCAAAGGGGGTGTCTGGGGCTTGGGGTGCTCGATAGGTAGTCATTCTTGGTGTGCGTCCCTTGTGACCTGCTGGGATAGGGGGTTGTTAACCTGAGTTGGCTGTTTCCTTGTTGTGCCCAATCATTCCCTCATTTCTTTAGGATGCCAGCTTTGTGGGGTGAATTGGGGCCTTTGTCTTACTGCTCCTTTGCTGCTTTGCTAGGCATTTGATAATTTTCTGTTTCCTGTGGGTTTTGCTATGTTGTGGGAGGCAAGACTTGATCATGGGTTGGGTGGTTTGTTTGTTTCCCCCCACTCCCTTTCTGTTTTGATCAGTTTTACACAACCCAAACTGTTGTTCTTGGGCATTTCCCAGGGGGCATTTTTGTGTTCATTGTAATGCCACCACAAAAGGCTTCTTATAAGATGCGGGGGGCAGGCCCATCAGGCCCCACAGACCACCACCGCCACAGTCTTCTTATTCTGATGAGCTGGATATGGCCATTGTGCATTGTGCCCTCATTGCATGTTTAGAGACGCTTGAGGAGTCCAAACAACACCCACAACCTGATAAGGAAAAAGGGGGTCCTTTGAGTGTTCCTTCTCGCCCTAAATGGGAATCTAGGGCAACCCCAAAGGCCAAACTAATGCAATCTCTCTATGACTGCTTAGCCAGATTGGAGGAGCAGTGCCCTGTGCCTGGGCCAGCGATTCCTTTGACACTGGTGGCTCTGACTGAGCTGAAGGAGAATCATGCACCAGCTCTGGCATCTGAGGGTGCCACGCCTGTGGACTAGGGTTCAGGTGAGGCAAACGCTAGTTTATGGCCTTGGTCAATGGGCCCTTATGGTTTTTACCATTCTTCTTTTCAGACGGATTTTTGCACTAGGGTCAGGCTGGCGGGGGGGAAAGGTGGGCTTCCAAAAAAAACCCCAACACACCCATGGGCTGGGTCTGCACAGGTGTGGCAGGGCACTGGCCTTTCCACACAAGGTGGTTCGCCCGACACAGTTAGTACTAACCCTATAGTATTGCAACCAGTGCCTAGTATGGAGAATTACTCCTCACCCTGGTGGGGTTTCTTTGCCGCTTGGTGATCATCTGATCCTTGCCACTAAAGAGCACATTTGGCATGGGGTGTATGTTGACACTTTTCAGCTCTTGTCATGGCAGTCTGAAGCAGTGCCTAAGGAGTGGGAGCAAGCGAGGGATCAGGAAAAGAGTAAGAAAAGGCCTATTGACAGGAATTTGATAACTGGCTCTCTGCTTATACAATCGTTATGGGGTTGGTCATGCAGTTCCAACTTGCCTGTGGCCCTGCTCTGGTTAAATACTTTGATATTATTCACCGTGGCTACAGAGATTTGATGGGCAACTCTTGGCTTCACAATGATCAATTGATTAGGATGAGAGCTTCATTGGAGCCTGCCATAGCTTCGGATAAACGTAGAGCATGCAGAAGCTCACCCTCTGCCAGCTGCGGGTTCTGTTAGGTCACCTGAATTTTGCATGTAAAGTCATGGTTCCTGATAGGGCTTTCCTTAGGCGTCTGTGTGATGCTTTGTTGGGTCTCCGCAAATCTCACTACAGAGTCTGGGTCATGTCCCACATGAAGGTGAACCTGCAGGTTTGGGCGACATTTTTAGACTCCTTTGAAGGGGTCTCCTTTTGGAGGGTGGAACAACTATTTGAATCAGGGTTGCAAGTTCACTCTGATGCAGCCGGGGGGAATGGCTTTGGGGTCTATTTCAGAGACAGTTGGTGTATGGCCCCCCTGTTCTGCTGATTGGGAGACTTGTGGTACCACCAATGACCTTACATTTTTAGAGTTCTTTCCTATAGTTTGGCAGTTTGCATCTCAGCCAAGTGTATTGCTATCTCTACCATAAGGTTTTGGTGCAACAACATGGCTGTGCTGCATGTCATCAACTCGCAAAGAGGTTGGTCTGAGTGATGTCCCTAGATCGGCCATTTGTGTTGCAGTGTCTTTGCCACAATATTTGTTCATGCCTCGCCATGGACCGGAGTTGCAGAACAGCATTGCAGATTCACTCTCTCATTCACAGGAGGAGTGTTTCCACCAGCTAGCACCAAGGACAAGGCAATTCCTGAATCTCATGCCATTGTTGCTCTGGAACCTTGGTGCACAGAAGTGTGCAGGGCCATTTGGGCATCCTTGGCTCCCAGAACACGGGTGGCTTACAATAGGAAGGTCAGGTTTTTCCTGCACTTTGAGGTCCCAGATAGAGCTAGATGATCATTGGCCTGCCCTGTCTGAACACATCATGCAATTTATGGTCCATCTTAAGTTGTCCAGCTGGTCTTCTACCACCATTGTGGGTTACTTGGCAGCTCTGGCCTTCTTTTCCAAAGCCCAGGGCTTTGCTGACACTACCCTTGATTTTCAAATATTCTGTATGCTTGAAGGGTGGTCATGTGCCTGCCCACCTTTACCTGATGCATGGTGACCTTTTATGCCTGATATTATAGAGGCCATGATAGGTTTCCTCGCTTCTGACTGCAAGTCAGCATACCAGGTCTCTCAGTTTCATGTGGCCATTGTCATGGCCTTTTAGAGCTTCCAAGCTTTTAATCAGAATTAAGAAGGGTTCCAGGGCTTGTGTGGTTCAGCTGCATGATATGACCATCTTTGAGCAGCATGTGACCTTTAAACTTCACTATTTGAAGATGGATCAGAAGGGTGGAGGGTATTTTATCACTCTTCATCGAGCTATTGGCTCTATAAGCTGCTGGTGACAGTGCTTAAGCATTATGTATTATTGGCAGGGTCCACTCCAGGGTGCCTGTATAAGCATGCTGATAGCTTGCTTTTGACTCAATTTCAATTTGGGGCAATTTTATTTTATTTATTTATTGTTGCATTTATATACCACCTTTCATTAAAAGACAACCTCAAGGCGGTTTACAAAAGTTAAAACATACAATAAAAAGGCAATAAAAACATCAAGCTAAAAAATATAAAAACATATAAAATACAGGCATAAAAACAATACAACAGGTAAAAACACATAGAAGCTGCAGTAAAAACGATTATGTAAAAGCCTGGGTAAAAAGCCATGTTTTAACAAGCATTCTAAAAGCCGCGATGGAGTCTGAGGAGTGAATGGCCACTGGGAGAGCATTCCAAAGTCTTGGAGCAGCAACAGAGAAGGCCCTGTCCCGAGTGCACGACAGCCGGGCCTCTCTCATTGTTGGCACCCGGAGCAGGGCCCCCTCAGATGTCCTCGTAATGCGGGCAGCAACCCTTGGGAGCAGGCAGTCCCTCAAATGCAATATTGCAGCATGCCCTTAAGCAAGGGGGCGGGCCCACGGGGGTCTTTTCCGTGCACTCATTCCACATAAGTACAGCATCTACTGCTGCTAGATTGGCACTTCCTGATCTTGAGGTGCAGAGGATTGGGCGGTGGTGCTCCAATGCCTACAAGCGGTATGTTCGAAAATGTTGATGTATGAAGATTTTTTTTTCCCCTCTCAGCAGGTCTGGCTATGGCCCAGAAGACTGCCAAGGTGCTGATTGTGGGGCATTCTATTGTATTTTGGGCCCACAAGCAGGCCAGGGACTGGGCTGTCATGGATCAATCTCATGGATTGGTAGTAGGGGCATGTTTTTTTTAAAAAATTAACACTTGTCTATCATCCATGAGTTCTTTGCAACCAACTCGCCCCCAGATTCAACCAACTCATCCATCTGGGTGAAAACAATTTGGTAGATAGGTCAGGGCTGTCTGTGTCACATCAGGATACTTGGGACATATGGAAACCATTAGGTCCTGGATCCCAGAAGTCAGGGTGTTATGGTCTGATTTGTTACAGCGCAGGGTGTGGTGTGGGGCTTTGAGGCATGGTAAAGTGGACAAGGCTCATAGGATAATTAATCTATCATTAGGTGGTTTTGTTACCTCGATTGGGGGGACCCAGGCATTGTTTTTTTCTCGTCCTGAGTTGTTCCGAGGGGATGGGGTACATTTATCACCCCTGGGGTGTGATATATTTTTGGGCAATATTCAAGGAGGATTGGCTGCAATTTTGGATGGTGGGTGGGTGGGGTAGCACCAAGCTAGGCTGGCTCTCCCATTGTCAAGCACTATGCAGTAAGAAATGGGCAGTGTAGTTTCTGGTGAGCACCTTAAAGAAATGCATGTTGGCATCAGGAGGAGGCCTTGGCAGTCCTTAGAGGCTCCATGGTTCAAGGAGCACTGGCCCTGGATTCACTCTCCCCTGACAAGGGATGACCCTCTTTTAAGGACCCCAAAGCTTGAGGGGGTGATCTTGAGAGAGGTGGCTCTGACATAGGTTGGCTAACAGCATTAACCACAGGGCTAATGCTGGCTGGAGCCAAGGGGGAGATTCTCATGACCAACAAAAATCAGCCTAGGAGACCCTAGCCCAATTTTTGTTGGTCGTAAGAACCACCGAGCTCACAGCTCATGAGTAGCCGCTCGCGCAGGGCATACTGGGGCTCACGGGGGCCACACGGCCCCCGCTCCCCCCACCCCCCCCACTGACTCTGTCACGGAGCCGGCCATCATGTGGGTGGCCAATCCAGCTGCCCAGGGCTCCCTTCCTGCTTGTCTGTGGGGAGAACGGGCTTAGCCCGCTCTCCTTGCAGTTTTAACAAAAGCGGGTCTCACAGATTGTGAGACCCGCCTCAAGGTGTATCAAATGTTCTCATTAGGTGGATTCACTGGGATAAGTGAATATATACTTTCTGCACTGTGAGCAAGTGGGGGTGGAGAGCCAATCCTCCAGTTCTTCTGATTTGATAAAGTTGTGGCCCATTTTTAATTCTAATTTAATTTTAATTTTAACTGTGGCCCATTTTAATGGGCTTGGAGGCAACTGCCCACTGCCCACCCTCCATTAATACAATGGACATCTGCAGTGTCTGTCAACAGATCTTCCTCCTCTTTCTCTCTTTTTGATGGAATCCCTCAGGCCTCTGTACCTGACCCCTTGCTATTCAATCTGTATGCACTGTCCAAGATGCCTTATTCAAATCCTGAGGTGTTTTGCATCATCTATATACTGGCAAAACTCAGCTCTGCCACAAAATTTTCTCCCTCCATTCAGTCCCATATTCCCAACTCTCTGTCTGACATACCAGCTCAAATCCTTCATCACTTCCTCAAACACAATATGTCTAAAACCAGATTCCTCATCTTCCTCCCAGGTCCCCTCCACTTGTACTTACTACTTTCTCTTTGTTCGTTGACAAATCACCATTCACCTACTGAACAAGCCTGAAGCTTTAACTTTATCTTTGACACCTCTCTCCTTTATTCCCCATATCCATTCTGCTGTCAAGTGCTAACTGGGCAAAGAGGCACCTTTTACCGTGGTGGTTCTCTTTATTTTGCAGGGGGAGAGTAACTGGCCCTGTCCACCCCCAGCACAGTACTTCCAGTGACTGTTGCTGGTGTCTATCTTATGTTTCTTTTTAGATTGTGAGCCCTTTGGGGACAGGGAGACATCTTATTGTTTGTTAATTCTCTTTGTAAACCACCCTGAGCCATTTCTGTAAGGGCGGTATAGAAATAGAATTATTAATAATAAATAAATAAACAAATAAACAAACCCAGAAGCTCCAACTCTGGGTAGCCCAGATTGGCTACCCAGGTTTAAAGTGAGGTAGGAGAAGAACAACTCCCTTCCTAGCAGCTCCTCTAGTCATCTGCACTGCTGCTGCTTGCAAAACTGCTCCTGGGTGGCTGATGGCCATGTTGATCAGAGAGTCAGCGGGAAAGATGGGTCAGTCAGAGTGGGCCTACTGCAGTGCTAAGGGCAACTGCTCTGTTGCTCATGCAGTGCATTGTGGGATCCTGGAGGACCCAGTGCAGGGTTTCCACCCTCCCATCTGAGCTCTGGATTTCATCTCCACATTGCTCTTGTGGATGCTCAAGCGGCAGAGCCCAGATGAGACTTGTGTCACATGAGAGCAGGAAGGTAAGAAACTGCTTTCTCTTATGCCTCCCACCCCCAGTTTAGTGTTGAGAATGACTTTAATATGTTTTTAAACAGCTTTAATAAACTAGAGAAGAAACATTCCCCACACACACAATGGTCCAATTAAGAGCCATTTCCCACCTCTTGTTGTGCTGAACCTTAAGAGACAACACAGAGCGCTGTCAAGTCCCAGTGCCATCTTGGAAGGCATATGCAGAGCACTAGGAAGTGTTGTCCTTCCCAGCCCTGTTCCCATAGAGATCTATGGTAGAATGCATTGGGAAGGTCTGTACTTCCCTGTGTTATGTGCATGCCTTCCAATATGGCACTGGGGCTTGAGAGGACTCGATTTCCTTTAAAGGATCCCCACTGTCAGTGGGCAATGTGCAGCACTGAACGGTGGGCAATCATCTCTGCACAGTGAATGGAGTATTGGGCTTTGGCCAAAGTTTTGCACAAGCTTAATCAACAACTAGTCCGGGAAGTACACTTAGGGTCAGTTGGAGCTACAATCAGCTCCTGGGCCTTGAACTAGAATGCTGTTCTAGCCACTCCACTTAGAATGTTTGTGTCACTTTAGTGATGCAAGCTAGAATTCATGCCAATGCAATTAAGGCTCTATTGTAGTCAGAGTTACTGCCACTGCAATTACAAGGTCTTACAGAGAGCAATGAAATGGCCTTCCTTCCCTTTTTATTACTTTCCCATGAATTATAGGCTTCAGATATAGATGTATAAGGCATTGCTTGCCATGCTGCAGTCTAATGATAGGATTATTCAGTGCATCTTTCCAAATGACCTATATTATAGAAATTGGTTTGCAGCTTTTTGCCCCTTTTACCTCTCTCTCTCTCTCTCTCTTTCTCTCTCTCTCTTTCTCTTTCTTTCTTGAAGTTTTCAAGATCCAAAATAAGTGCTGCTTGGGTTACAAAGGGGGATTGTCTAATTTTGATTTCATGTACCATGTTTTCTGTGAATACGTGCCAAGATGGCAGTACAGTTGTGAGCAGATGTGGGCTAAATGCCATAGAAATCCTCCAGAGCTATCTTTACCATTGTCTTGCTGCCCATCCACTATTTATACATTTACAGGCTGTGATCACAACTTAGCTCCAGAAATGTAGATAGTTTGAGCTATATACCAGCAGTACTTGATTGATCAACACAAGAACTCTCAACTCTGTAAAAGAGAGTTTTCATTTTCTTTTCAGATATTTGGAAAAATTGAACCGTTTTTTTCCTTATTATTTCTTTCATTTTAGGGGCTTTACTATTTCCAGACATCCTTTACTTTTTTTAAGCAGTAAGTGATTACATTTTTCATATAAGCATGCCCGCACATTTATATGAATAATAACAAAGAAATGTTTAGTTATTGCTATATATCATGGATTAATATATATATTGATCCTAGGGTTAATTTATGAATGTCTGTGGGTCAATGGGTGGATCGTGGTCCATATCTGACAATTAAATATGATTACTGGTGGCACAGTTTAGCTGAGAAGACTAATGGAAGAACAGCAAAAGACTAAGGACCATACAGAGACTGTGGGTGCAGTTGTTTGTTTATGAAGTGGCACAATTACAGCTTGGCAAGTTATTTGTCCCAGCGATACAGATGACTTTTTAACTGCATATTTCCGGTTGTTTCAACCAATCAAAAACAACCAATATTGGTTGTTTTAGCCAATCAGAACAACTCAGTTTCCCTCCATAATTTTAAAACAGATCAAATCAAATCAAACCCTTTACCCTCCAAAATCTAACCAGTACAGCTCTTCTCCCTCCCAAAACAAACTGTAGAACAGGAGTTGTGAACTTCTGACCCATGCACAGCTTCTTTTTTACACAGAATGTAGGGAGTAAGCAAATACATATGCAATACAAAAATCTGTAACACAAAAATAGGAGGTACAGGCCCTCATTCTTTCACAGTATCATTACAGATGTTATCAGATAATGGCATTAGTAATTCTGGCTGACATCTTGGCTAACACTTGAGCCTATTCAGGTGTTATTTAAACATCAAAACATGCCAAAAGTCCTTCCCGGTGCATCACTCACTATTTTCCCCAGCATGCCCATCACGCTTACAGCATCCATCTGAAGAGATGAATGCTGTAAATTTAATCATGGGCGGTGCCATGAATGGGAGGCTTAAACACCTGATCACGAAAGCAACCACCATCACTTCTACAGCATTTGTCTCTTTAGACAAATGCTGTAAAGAGACACACCTGGGAAAATCAATGAGTGACACCCTGGGCAGAACATCCAGAGCATTTTTGGAGGCTGTACACAAGTAGAGCCTCCATTAAGTTTTGTTTGAATGGGAGTTATGTAAAATATTTATCTATATATACTTCAAAGACAGATGATCAGGAGGTCCCAAATATAGAAAAGCATAATAGGAAATGATCCTAGAATTTGTGTGCTTCAGATATTGTACAAGTATGACCTAAACAAAGAAGTTCTTATAGGATTATCTGTCAAACCAGAAATTACCGCCCACATAGTTTGGAGTAAATTTATCAAGTATAGTTTTTAGGCTCAAAACATTTGAAAACACTCTAAATTCTTTGGGACATTATGAAGGAAACACATCTCTTTCCACATTCAAAAGTCCTGGGTTCTGGTGAATTATTATCTGCAACCCTGCAGAAAATAACCTTGTGAATATAATTCCATATACTGTTGTTGACCTTAACAAAGACTCTCATTAATCATTGAATGTGTATATATTTATTTTTGTACTCATAGAGGTGGGGGTTCCTCTTTAATTGCTCAAGTACCAAGTAATGAGAGCTCTTTTTTCCTGCTGCGTGCTAATTAGCTATTGGAATAAGATATAGGGATGATGGGTTTGCAAAAAGTCTCTCCCCCCCACATGTGTTTGGTGATCAGGCATTCTGAGTTCTTGACATGATTCATCATACACAACAACATACCATTTACATTCTATTTATCTCGGGAACACTAACATATTTGCTAAGAATATTCTTTTCTAACATTTAGGGAAGATGAGCTAAAAATGTACAGTTGACTGACATAATACAGTACAATCTGTTCATAGAGTAGGATTCTTTTGGAGAAATGCTGCTTTTAATTCCTGTAATCTTTATATTAGATACTGTTTATTCAGTTTTATTGACAACAATCTGACACATACTCTCTTTACATTCCATAGTATATTAATAGTGATATGAGCATTGGGTCTTAGTTATTTTCTGTATGCTTGAACGCTCATATCAGTAGTATGCGACTAAAAATGTCAATCTTCATGGACAATGTGGATTTATTGAAGATATTTTTTGAGATGTTGACTGGAAAGCACCAGACATCATTTGACTATCAAATTGTTAAAGGGGCATAGCCCCTGTAGTTAAAGCATGTAGCCCCCCCCCCAAAAGATTCCACAACTATAAGCCTAAAAATTCTATTGCTTATAAAAAATGACAAATGTTGAGCTAATAACTTGAAACGTGGCATATGTAATCTACTTCATGAGGTCTACAAATGCACCTAAGTTAAAACTATAACTTATTTAAAATTTTAAATAAAATTCCATCTTGATTTGTGCCTCAAAGACCAAGGAGCAGTGTGGGTGTATAGAGGGTAACTTTTAAGCAAGCACAATTTATGACATTGCACAACACCACTACTAATCATTTATTTATTTATTTATTTATTCATTTGATTTATATACTGCCCTTCCAAAATGGCTCAGGGCGCTTAATCATGCGACATGTCTGTTAAAGCATTAGGCTTAGTTTCCAGTTTTCCAGCTTTATGAAGCTTGAGCCAGATAGCCTTAACTCTGGGAATATATCAGCAAGATCTATCTGAGATATCAGCAGAAATTGCCCTCCCCTCACAAATGCAAGTTCTCACACTTACACAAACAGGGATGGTATTGCTGCATGCATATATTTTGTGCCTGTATGCACACAGCTTTAACTGGAATGTCACCCACTGACAATTATGTAGTATTAAAAAATGGGCAAAGATACATAATCCTGTTGTTCCTACTGATCCTACCCTTCTTCCAAGGAAATCAAAGCAATGTACATGGTCCCTCTTCAATATGTTATCATCACAGAAACCCTGTAAGATAGGTTTCTGGCTATATGTCCCTGTCTCCTTTACTCATCCTGGCTAGGCTTATCGGGTCCGGCCTCAGAGCAGGGACAGGGAGGAGGCTGGGCATCACCCAGTGCCTCCTCCATCCCAGGCTGCTAGCTCCTTGTGTCTGCGCTTCTCCAGGGGCCCCTGACACTCTCTGCCAGCCAGGCTCTCATCCCCGGCTGGCTCCTTATATACCTCCTCACAGGCTATGCGTTGTCCACCCGCAGTTACGGGGCCAATGCCCCTCTTTATTACCTGTAATTGGTTACCCCTTACAGCTGTTGCCAATGCCTCTCCCTCTCCTCCCTCCTCCTGCTCAGAGCCCCTCCCTTCAGGAGGCATGCTGCTGATGTTATCCTCGCACACCACTCCTTCGGTCTTATCAGGACTCTGCTCTTCCTCCACTAGAGCTGAATCCCTGCCCGTTGGCAGTCTTTCCTCCATCTTTCCCGGGCTGCCACCTATCCCTGTCACCTTGGGCCCTCTCACCACTCCATCCTCGGAGGTAAGGACAGCCGGCCTCACCGGACAATAGGTTAGGCTGACAGAGAATAAAGAGTTCATCTAGGGAGCTTCTTGGCTGGGTGGGAATTTGAACCTAGGTCTCCCAGGTCTAACACTACCTACTACACTTCACTAGTTTTATGCCCTGCAGTCACTGGAACATCTTGGTAGCTTGCCACCAAGTCATATCCGCTGATCAGTTCTCTTCTCCTTGTGCCAGTCTTTAGTAAAGATGAGATAAAGCTCATTTTTAAAAATGTAAAATAAAGTACCAGAGCTTGAAGAAATTGTAATATACAAGGAAACACAATTGTATTTTGCTATGGCAGCATAGTGAGAATTAAGGGTATGCACGGAACCAGTTTGGCAGCCCTTTATGGGCCTCTGAACCAGTTCGAAAGGCCAGCAGTTTGGCCGGTTCGAAGGTGGGGGGAATCTCTTTAAGGATGGGGGAGGGTGCTCTTACCCCTCCCACCACATTTTCCCCACCAGGGAGAAAATGGTCTGGAGGGGTGGCAGCATACCTCCCTGCCACCCTGGTTCCTCCTTGGACCGGAAGCGACCGGAAGTTTCCACTGCACATGCGTGCAAGGAAGTATGCTGCCGACCCGCGGGACCATTTTAGAAGGCAGCACCAGTGGGGGAAATGTGGCGGGAGGGATAAGAGCACCTCACTTGTCCTTGAATTGATCCCCCCCCCACCTTCGAACCAGCAGGCACCGGTTCCATGCACACCACTATTGAAAATGAGTGATTGGCTCAAGGCCAACTCATGAGCTTCACGATTAAGAGCAATGTCAACCCAGGCCTTCCCAGTCCAAGTGTCTACCTGCTACATTGCATTGACTCAGTGTTGTAACCTGCAGAAATGTGGTGCCTTATTTGAGAAAGTCAACTGCATGAACCATTTTTGAAATCTGAACGTGCATTTGTGTTATATCTCTATGTAAAGAGAGTACCTTTACATATCTCTCCAAACTGCGGGAGTGGGCAACAAAATGGAAAATGTGGTTCAAACTTAGCAAGTGTAAAGTGATGTATATTGGGGCAAAAAACTCCAGTTTCACATATATCCTGATGGGGTCTGAGCTGTCGGTGACCGACCAGGAAATTTATCTTGTGGTCATGGTGGACAGCTCATTGAAAGTGTTGACTCAGTGTGCGGCAGCTGTGAAAAAGGCCAATTCCATGCTAGTGATCATCAGGAAGGGGATTGAAAATAAACCGGCTAATATTATAATGCCCTTATACAAATCTATGATGTGACAACATTTGGAGTCCTGTTTACAATTCTGATCACCATACCACAGAAAGGACATTATAGAACTGGGGGAGGTACATAAGAGGGCAACCAAGATTATCAGGGCCCTAGAGCAGCTTCCTTGTCACCTTAAGTGGCACAGCGGGGAAATCCTTGACTAACAAGCAGAAAGTTGCCAGTTCAAATCCCTGCTGGTACTATATTGGGGAGCAATGATATAGGAAGATGCTGAAAGGCTTCATCTCACACTGCGCAGGAGGAGACAATGCTAAGCCCTCCTGTATTCTACCAAAGAAAACCACAGGGCCCTGTGGGGACCAGGAGTCAAAATTGACTTGATGGCACACTTTACCTTTACCTAGAGCAGCTTCCTTACGTGCTCCTTCTTTATTTGCTACTAGTGGTTTTGTAGCCCGTTGGATAACGGGCGCTAGGGGAGCTCTGCGCTCCAGACCACCGCCGCCATTACCCCTCCCGCCCGCGGCTCTGGCCGGGTCCGCCACTCACCGCCGCCCGCAGCTCCGGCCGGGCCCGCCACCCACCGCCGCCCGCGGCTCCGGCCTGGTCCACCACTGCCCGGGCCCACCGCCGCATTATTCTCCGCCGCCTCATCCGGCGGCCATCCTGGGCGGCCAGAAGCGGCCGCCCCGAAGAAGCCAGGTAAGCGGCAGCACGGCCAGGCCTCGGCCATGGCTCTGCTGCCTCCCTGGCCGCGCCGTCTCCTCTGGCCGAGGCGGCGGCTTTGCCGCCGCCTCGGCCAGTGTCCCCCGCTGCCGCTTACCCGGCTTCTTCGGGGCGGCCGCTTCTGGCCGCCCAAGATGGCCGCCGGGTGCTGGCGGTCATGGCTCCCTGGCCTCTTCTGGCCATGCGCTTCGCGCATGCCCAGAAGAGGCCAGGGAGGCACGGACACCAAGCGTTTTATAGATAACATCTGGGGCTTTTTAATTTAGAAAAAAGTCATCTGAGGAGAACCTTTGGAATTCTCTGACACAAGATGTGTTGACAGGCTACAGCCTGGATGGCTCTAAGAAGGGCTTAGATAAATTCATGGAGGACAGGTCTATTAATGGCTACTAGCCTGAGGGTTATAGGCCACTTCCAGCCTCAGAGGCAAGATGCCTTTAAATATTAGTTGAAAAGGAGTGAAAGCAGGAGAGAGGGCATACCCTCAGCTTTTGCCTGTGAACTTCCCAGAGGCATCTTGTGGGCCACTGTATGAAATCAGATGCTGGACTAGATATGCCTTGGGCCAGATTCAGCAGGACTGGATCCAGCAGAGAATCTTTCCTATTTAGATATACTTTGAAACACACATGTTCCAAGCTTTTTGAGGACACATATTAGAATATCTTTAATTTGTGACCATTTGATTAGCCATGTGTTCTGTTTAATGCATTGAATAACAAGAAACCTTAAATTTGTGTATGACTTACAAAGAGTTCAATTTATTGAACTTATTTCCCATTGCTGAAATCACAGTGTCGCCTTTCTTTTTTTAACAAAATGAGTAGCTTTTCTACATTGCAGTCAAAATCTGAATGGACTTTTTAGTGCTTTGCTGAGCTTACACTAGGATTTATTATGCCAGCAACAATCCATCTGGGATTGTGGTTTTTTCTTCTTCCCCTTTTCGATTTCCTTGATACTCACTAACTGAAGTGCCTGTCCTCTATTTTGTTTCTGTCAGAGCTGATTGCTTGTCTATTGTGTGGCTTTAAAATTACATACTTGTTAATGAGTCCAAATGTTGTGGATCTATTTTAAAAGGGGGTTGGGGAGGAAGGGAAATTCACAAGTGTGGCACATGAGGAACTGCAGCCCAGTGCCTTACTGTATATTGTGTATGTGAAAAACAGAACAGTGGAATATATTTGTAAATCTTTTCAACATTTTTAAGATCAGGAAGCAAACTTATACATTACAGTGCAAACACATGTTAACAAAGACATAACAGCCCCTTCTCTGCTGCTAAGCAGCCTCAGAAGAAACAGGAGAGTTCCAACCCCACATTTTCAAATTAAACACAAGTCTAGAAAACTGACAATGGTATAAATAGTTCTGCAGAACATTTGATAACAAAAGAAACGAGAGGGATAGGAGAAGCACTCTCCTGTCCTTTATCCAAAACAAAACATCTCCTCTTGTGAGCACGTTGCAATGGAGAAGGTGTAATGAAAATTGCTTTACATACAGTTGCTGTGCAATAAGTTGTTTCCTCATTTTACAGTAAAATCCTTTGAACATAGTTTTTGCTCACAGAGAAAAGTGGTGCTAGACACTGAGGCCAGCATCACTCAATATATTTCAGGTTGTTCAGTTGCATCATTAACTTACTCCAGCTGTTCCCGTAAATTCCTCTCCCATGCACTTATTTGAGAAAATGATCATGGACTAGCCAGGAGATGTTAAACAATTAGTTCCCTTCTCTTGGTTGCCACTGCTCCTGCATTATTCAAACATGCTGTTGTATGTATAATATTTCCACTCACAGGGCCGCTTCTGCCCTCTCAGTAGGTATGCTCAGCTACAGAAGTTTTTTTCCTGAGCATAAGCTTCCATACTTACCTATAATAACCGCCCTGAGCCTTTTGGAAGGGCGGTATAAAAATTTCAATAATAAATAAATAAATAAATAAATAAATAAATAAATAATCATGCACCACATATTCCTGCTGCCCAGAAAACAATGTTGGGGTGATTTGACTGTTCCAGTTAAACTCTTTAAAAACCACAAGAGGTTTTCTGAATAGTCAATGGATACCCCAACAGGGTTCTCATCAGCTGCAGCCGGCAGCTTTACTACTAGCTTAGACTGCTCTCCCCGCAAACAATCCCTGCTGCAGCCCTAGGCAGCCGGATTGGCTACCCACACAATTGCCAGCTCCATCACAGACCACACATTTTGCTCCATAACTCCTCTTCTACAAGGACTAGAGCTTAGCTTTTTTTAAAAAATGAAAGCTGGGAATCTGGGGAAATTAATAGGAGGGATCCAAATCTCGAATCAAATCGAATCAGGTGTGATTCGATTTGTACCCGAATCTAGCCAATGGACCACAGGGGTGATTTGTTTTGTCTCCAAATCACCCAAATCAGCTACATTCGAGTACAAAGCGATTTGAACCCAAATCAATTTGCACATCCCTAATGATTAGCATTTGTATAGTGATTTCAAATGTTCAAACTGCTTCACCTGCATTATCTTCTTATAATTCTTACAAAGTCTGTAAGGCAAGTAAATATTATTATCCCCATGCTGCAACTGGGCATCGGAGGCTGAGTTGCTTGCCTTGGTCACCTAGTGAGATGTTCCAGGGGGCTGGGGCACCTTCCTTAGCAGGTAAGGCTACAGTATCTAGGGATTTTTAGTTTGGAAAAGAGGTGACTACATGGAGATATGATAGAGGTGTATCAAATTATACATGGAGTAGTGAGCATGGACAGAAAGAATTTTTTCTCCCTCTCTCCCAACACTAGAACCAGGGGTCATCCCATGAAACTGAAGGCTGGGAAATTTAGGACCAACAAAAGGAAGTACTTCTGCACACAACACATAATTAACTTATGGAACTCTCTGCCAAAGGACGTGGTGATGCACACCAGCTTGGATTGCTCTGAAGGGGGCTTAGACTAAGTTGTGGAGGAAAGGTCTATCAATGGCTACTAGTCTGCTGACTATAGGCCACCTCGAGCCTCAAAGGCAAGATGCCGCTAAATACCAGTTGCAGGGGAGCATTGGCAGGAGAGGGGACAAGCCCTTACCTCCTACCTGTGAGCTCCTTGAAGGCACTGAATGGGCCACTCTGTGAAACAGGATACTGGACTAGATGGGCCTTGAGCCTGATCCAGCAGGACTGTTCTTAATAGCAGAGATGCGATTCAAACTGGAAATTTCCTGATAACCCAGTTTCTTATTCACTAGACTACATCAGCTCATGCCACAGATTATCACCTTGGCCTGGGAAATCAGGTGATGTTAGAGAGCCAATCTGATAGAACTAACTGATATGAACTTCCAAACACTTCCTTCTTGGGTCTGCACAACTGCTACTACAAATACTACTGTGAATATAATAATAATAATAATAATAATAATAATAATTCAATTTCTATACCGCCCTTCCAAAAATGGCTCAGGGCAGTTTACAAAGAGAAATAACAAATAAGATGGCTCCCTGTCCCCAAAGGGCTCACATTCTAAAAAGAAACATAAGACACACACCAGCAACAGTCACTGGAAGTACTGTGCTGGGGGTGGATAGGGCCAGTTACTCTCCCCCTGCTAAATAAAGAGAATCACCACGGTAAAAGGTGCCTCTTTGCCCAGTTAGCAGGGGTATATTTATATAATGCTCTTCAACCAATGTTCTCAAAGTGGTTTATAGAAAAATAAATACAAAAATAAGATCGTCCCCTTCCCCAAAGGGCTAACAATTTAAAAAGAAACATAAGGCAGATACCAGCAACAGTCACTGGAGGGATGCTGTGCTGGGGTTGTATAGGACCAGTTGCTCTCCCCCAGCTTAATGTAAGAGAATCAATATAAGAGAATCACCACTTTTAAAGGTGTCTCTTTGCTCAGTTAGCAAGGGTTAACTTGTACCCTTTAATCTTACTAGGGATGTGCAAAAAATTTCAGGCACAGATCGATCTGTGCCCGAAATGAGCAATTTCGGGTGATTCGGGTCCTAACTGAATCACCCCCAATGTCCCCCGATATTTTGCAAGGGGACCAGTCTTCATCCTTTCTAGCTTACTACCTGGCTGATGGGGGCCAGATAAGTGTACTTGACTACAGGCCTGGAAGCAGTGGATTTTCTTTCAGACTTTGACATCATTCTTATTGTAAAAGCAAAGGGTGATCCCCCTCACTCACAAGAAAGATATATCTAGAACTGCTGACAATAGATTTACTACTACTTTGTTATTGAATATACACACAATATATTTTAAAGGTAGAATCTTGATGTTATCATTGTAAAAAAGAATGAATTTCTACAGAATCTTCTTAGATATGTTATCATCAATGAGATGTGAAAGTGAATTTTAATATGTTGGTGTGTTATTTATTACAACTGAAAGTTTCTTCAGCTCAGCTGCTTCCTATGAGAGGTAATATCTTGCACTATAATATTTTAGAAGGAGCTAAAGTAGAACATGCCACATAAATCATATGATTTTAATCTTTAAAAATAAACTCCCAACCCATGCAGCTGGGAAATTCAGTGTAAGAATTCAGTTCAGTATTTACTAACAACACTTGGAGAAAACAACATAAAATAATTGTAGCCAAGTGTTGTTAAGTGTCCTCAAAATGTATTCTAAATTGAATGCCTATATAAATATGGACATTCAGAATATATGTTCCCAACTTTGAATATACCAGGCCAAGAAGGCCACTGATCACCTTCCTCTTTTATTTTGTCTACTGTGATTGATGTTGCGGTTAAAAATTATTTCTAGGATATTTTAAATTGATGCATGAATTATTTGTATCATTTTCATATGTCTTGTAAGTTGCCTTGGACAATGTTGGTTGAATGTTTATCTACACATATTTTAAGCAATTTAAACACTGTAGCCTCGTACTGAGCTATAATTTATTGTGACTGGGGATGATGGGAGTTATAGTTCAGCAACATCTGGAGTACTACAGGTTGGGATTCCCCTGTTCTAGGGAGCGTGCCCTTCTTGTTTAAGCTTCTGAGCCACCTCCCTAAGGAGTTTTCACTACCTTTGAAAGAAATATTTAATTATTTTCATTATTTTTATGCCACTTTGAAAATAATTGGCTGGCGGCATAAAAGGTTGGTGGCAGCAACCTGTCTTTGTGGCATCAAGGCAGCTTTTTATCTAAAAGTTTTAGATCTTGAGTAAAAACAAGATGAGCATTGGGCAAATTCCAAAGATGAGCCAGATTGTTATACCCACCACGCAAACAGGAAATGAAGAATGAGGGAGAGAACTTGAGGGTGAGAATGATTGGGTGTACTTCAGATAAATGCAGGACTTAATGTGAACAGAGGTTCCCCAGCACTGAGCCCAACCCTTCATTTTCATGCTCAAGTTGAATCTCTGACACAAAATCCATCACATAGATCTTCAAAGTACACGGAGGCATCAATTTCTACAATTCAGTCTTTATGCTTTTCCTATGAGCTGCACATGTTGGAGCCAGAGTTGTATGCCCTGTATCTCTCTGTTTTTAGAAATGATCTTAAGGAAGTATTTTCTCTGAGGCCTAGGGCAGAAACTGTTGCTTGCTGTCCACTTTTATATGCATGAGGCATTCACCAGTGCAATACTATAAAAGAACCTCACAATCCAGATTGCTTATCAAAGCTTGCATGCACACGTGAAACTAGGCTAAGGAAGCCCAGCCCAGTTTTGCATGTGTGTGTGTGTGTACTGCTGGGATCGGGCCCAATCCTGGCAGCAACATGGTGGAAAACCCGCCTATGGAGCCTCTCTCTAAAATGAGGTTAGAAGAGTGAGCACTCTCCTAACCATGTCCTTTTGATTGTCTGTCAGCCATGGCTGATTCCAGCCACAGCTGGATGACTGTGGGGTTCCCAGTTGGCTCTGGGAAACAGAGGGGGAAACCCATAATGCACAGAGCTTCGGGGGAGTGGGCCAACGCAGGGCTAGCATCCAGCACCTCAAACTTCAGAGCAACCATTGGCAGCCAGTAATCAGGAGCCCAGAGGGAAGGACCAAAGCAGCCCAGAACATAAGAAGCTGCCATATATTGTGTCAGATGATTGGTCTATCTAGCTCAGTATTGCCTTCACAGACTGGCAGCAGCTTCTTCAAGGTTGCAGGCAGGAATCTCTCTCAGCCCTATCTTGGAGAAGCCAGGGAGGGAACTTGACAGTGTTGTGGGTAAGCCAAGGGGGGGTTCCCTTCCTGCCCTTGTTCAGGTCTCTTGGTTAGGTAATTTGCCAGACACCAGTATCAGAGTTTCAAATCAAACTTTATTGTGTTAGCACAGAGCTCAAAAGGGTGGCGGCCATGCTGAGAACTTAGGGCAACCTCCTTATATAGCATGCCGTATAGAACTTATTTTTGCACCTGCGCACCTTAGCTCAACTAATACCTATGTCCATATATGGTTATACACTTGGACCTACAAGCCTTGATTTGCTGAGATAGCTCTTTTTGTATCTTTCCTATACACGTGTCTAGTTCCTGCCCCACTGAAAAAGGTCAGGCCTGTTCCTTGCATTATCTATGTTACTGCTTATTGGCATATCAGCATTTTAGCAAGAACTAAGTCTTGCACCTGCATAGCAAAACATTCATTTCCTGGAACACTTTAGTGGTTAAGCTACATCCTGTCACAGAGAGACAGTCAGTAACCAACTGCATCTTGTTACAGAGAGACCAATGTCAGTTAATAGCACATCAACTTAAGCTAGAGCAGGAAAATATTTTAGCTTGAGCATGTTTTGAAATGCTATCATAAATCCCATCAGCACAGAAGGCTATCACAAATCCCAACAACAGTTTCTGTTCTTCCCAGAGCGGCTCCATCCCCTGAGGGGAATATCTTACAGTGCTCACACTTCTAGTCTCCCATTCATATGCAACCAAGGCAGACCCTGCTGAGCTAAGGGGACAAGTCATGCTTGCTACCACAAGACCAGCTGCCCTCTCAGGAAGGACTGCAGGGAAGTAAGCTTTTTGAGGCTTCCTCCCTGCTAACCCTCCTGCCCTTTCTTGCTGGTCGTGAGAAAGGGCTCAGTGTCTCCAATTGCTACTGTGCATAACAAGGACAGCATGTGTTGTTGATTATATGGGATAAGGATTGTGTGGGCATTTTTGCTGTAAGCTTCTGAAAATAATGTGCACAAATAATGATAAGATAATAAGAATAGTTCTCATTTGCTGCTAAATTATTTGCTTATTTATATCAAACATTTACATACAGCCTTTACAATAAAAATCTCCAATTAAAAAGAGAAACTAATCACAAATATAAGATAATCCAACCAGTTAAAACTGCAAGTTTACAAAATGAATAAAATAAAAAGCTTGTTCAAGCTTCAAATATCGGAAGATCTGTCTTTTACAAAATTATTTACTAAAAAGAAAGAGGAAAGATCAGGGTAATTAGTTATTTTTTTCATTTACTACTTGCTCTGTGAATTGATGTATCCTGAGAGTTTTTTTAAAAAAATCCTTGGTGTAATTTTATATAGATAATATGTCTACTGATTTAATAGGTGAAACATATTTTTGTTGCAAGCTTATAGAAAGAACTAAATATTTGTGCAAACTGTTCTAGGGTTTGCAGCAAAAGTACCCACTGAGATGTCTACTTCCCATTAACACCTTACTATCCAGGTGTAAATCCCAATGAACTCCGTGAAACATACAGTATGTGTGTAGATTTAAGCCAGAATCTTTAAAATCAAAAGAGTTTTCCTTACCAGACAATGCAGAGTAGCATGTAGAAGCTGATCATGACTCCTTAATCTAAATGAACATGTGTACTTTCAGATGCAAGAGAAACTGTCTCTATTATTACACAGAAAAATAAGGAAAAACATCTTATTACACAGGAAAAAATATGATTTTTGAAAGTTGCGTACAGTTCGTAAAAATACATGTGTTTGATATAATATTTGGAACATAATGACAAGATATATTTGTTATTTAACTGGAACAGAAGAAAGTAATGATATTTAATATATTCAATTTCATTTTGATTTAAACAAGTGATACCTTGAGTCAAGCCTCCCTTCAACCAAATTAAATATATGATTCTAGTAATACAGACTCCACCTTCGTTCCTGTGATAAAAATTGTCTTACTCTTTCTTCATCTGCTAATCTGCCTTGAGCTTCTCTCACAGTCTAACTACTCCCAGAATAAAAATGGGGCCGGAAAAGACACTTAACCTCCACAGGGAAAATTGTTAAAATTGTTTGCCCTTGAGAACACAAGGATCCACACAGAGTCATCCTGATGACTCTGAAGGATTTTCCTGCTGCTAGGACTGATGAACCTGTTGAGGCACTGGTCAGGCTCTGGGATAGAGTATCTTGAGCATTCTCACCCAATTCACAAAGCTTGTTTAGCATATTGTGTTATCTCTTTGCTGAGGGCAAGTAGCTGGAACAATGGATAGACAACAATGGAGAGAAAAATGGGAAGAGTCCAGCTAAACTCAGACTAGAGTTCATTTTAGGACCTACTTCATGTGGTGAGAATGATAAAGGAAATGTACTGGTTTTTTTTGCCTTCACTGCCTCTGTGCAGACTCCATTATATTGGGGCTATTACAAAATAGGCCTACTTCAGGCCTATTACAAAAATGATGGTGGGGTAGAAGAACCCTTAAGTGCCTTCTGTGAGCAATTTGCAAGAGACGTTACAGATAAAATTGTTCCCGTCTAGTACATTCCTGAGTAGTTCCAGAATCTAGTTCCAAAATAGATTGCTTTAGCAACTATCTCCTGGATGTCTGAGGTCGAGCACTAGTGCACTTGATCCTTAAGAACATAAGAACAGCCCTGCTGGATCAGGCCCAAGGCCTATTTAGTCATCCTGTTTCACACAGTGGACCACCAGAGGCCCCAGGGGAGCCCACAGGCAAGAGGTATGTGCATGCCCTCTCTCCTGCTGTTGCTCACCTGCAACTGATATTGAGAGGCATTGTACCTCTGGGGCTGGAGGTGACATTTATAGACCTGCCATCCATGAATTTGTCTAAGCCTCTTTTAAACCATCCAAGCTGGTGACCCTCACCACATCCCATGGCAAAGAATTACATAGATTAATTATGCACTGTGTGAAAAAGTACTTCCACTTGTCGGTCCTAAATTTCCCGACCTTCAGTTTCATGGGATGACCTCTTGTTCTAGTACTGTGTGTGAGAGAGGAAAATTTCTCTCTGTCTACCCTCTCCACTCCATGCATAATGTTATACACCTCTATCATGTCTCCCCTTAGTTGCCTCTTTTCCAAGGTAAAGAGCCCCAGATGCTGTAGCTTAGCCTCATAAGGAAGGTGTTCAAGGCCCCTGATTATTGTAGTTGCCCTCTTCTGCACCTTTTCTAGTTCTACAATATCCTTCTTAAGATATGGTGACCAGAACTGAACACAATATTGCAAATGTGGCCACACCATAGATTTGTATGAAGGAATTAAAATACTAGTTTTCTTATTTTCAATCCCTTCCTAAAGATCCCTAGCATGGAATTTGCCTTTTCCACAGCTACCATGCAATTGTTGGAGACACCTGTACCCGAAAATTAAACCCAGAGGTACCAACCCAGAAGTATATGGAATTCAGGCCTGTGTCTGATTCCATTTTATTAAGAGTTCAATTAAATGCCTGAACTCAAGGTGAACTGGCACCCAGGTCTCATGACTGCCTCTGCTAACTGCTCTGTGAAGGAAGAGGCAATCCAGCATTGTATTGTGAAATGGGTACTCAAAGAAACACAAGGGCTAGGCCTGAGCTATCAATATGCTAAAATGTAACTCACTATCAGATAATGTCTGTGGAAGAGGCCAGGGGCTGAGCTCCCCTTTTCTGTTGCAAGAAGTCTATGTTAATCCTTGTCAATGATGGCTCTGCTCTGCCATCCCAAAGGGGATACTCAACTACTGTCTATAGAAATTCCACTCTAGGAAAACACCTGTTGATTTAGTCCTTTTACTAACACCTTTTATCACCTTCTGGGACCAGACGCCGAATCTGGGGACAAGAGAAGATGCCCATTTGCAGCTCAGAGATGCAGATTTGCTATGGGCAAAATAGAATGTCCCTTCCCCAAGATAACAGAAGATGGGACTGAGATTACCCTGGACTGACCAAATATCCTGAGCTAATTTTGATAATTAAAAGACAATATCCAGAGGATAACAGGAATGGATACCTTTTGTGATCCAGGAGACTCAAATGGACATCAAAGGATGGAACCACTATAAGAAAGAGTCCCTGGACATGGCAGATTAGCAATCTTTTGCCTACAAGCAAGACTTGCTCATGAGCAATCCAAGGGTTTGCTGCCCATGCCGCGAGGCTAGAGGCAGGAACTCTTTCCAGGGAGAAGGGACTGTTTGTGACTTCTGCTGAGCAGTGAGAAGTCAAGACTCCCCAGCTGTGATACTCCCAATCAATCTTGCCTAACAAGCATACTTGCTCAAGATCCATCCCAGAGTTTGCTGGTAAAGCCACGGGGCTAAAAGCAGGAACTCTTTCCATGGACGGGAACTGTCTGTAACTTCTACTGTGCATTGAGAAGTCCAGACTACCCAGCCATGGTGCTTCACTTTGCTCTGAGCAGCTGACCTCAGTCTGCTTGACTACTTGAAGCTTGCAGCCCCAGGCTCCTGTTATCCAGCACCCGCGTTTCTCCTCCATCTGAAGCCTGCATCACTCTCAAGTTCCAGCAATGAACAATTCCTTTGAAGCCTTCTTCGTGAACCTGGTGAGATGCCTATTCAATGCACAGCCTAGCCTGCTCCCCACTTTCCTCCTCCTTACTAATCACTGCCACCCCCTTTCTAAGCCCCCCCCCTTCCTTCTTCTCTCTCTGCTTCTCTCTAATGTTTTATTTAGGATTTGTTAGAGTGTTAGATAGCTGTAATTACTGATTGCACACACATATGTTAGTTATGCACATTACACTACACTTGAATTGGAAACATGTTTTTAATGTGGATTATTTTATCCTGATGAGCAACTTTTTATAATAAATCTCTCTATTTCTGTTTGCGCACCCAGATCCTACATGGTCACCATCTCCAAGAACCAATTCTGTTTGTGTATGATGTGACTTTGCCTCTTTCCCTCTGAACATGTACAGAGTGCAAAACCAGGTGTAGTTCACAACACAATGAGTTGACACTTTCAATGAGCTGTCCACCATAACTTCAAGATATCTCTCCTAGTCAGTTACTGACAGTTCAGAGCCAATCAGTGTATATGTGAAGTTGGGGATTTTTGTGCCAAAATAGATCACTTTACAATTGCCAACACTGAACCGCATTTGCCATTTTGTCACCCACTCCCCCAGTTTGGAGAGATCCTTTTGGAGCTTCTCTAAATCTGTTTTGGATTTCACTACACTAAATAGCCACTTTGAAAACCTGGCCACTTTGCTGCTTACCCCAACTTCTGGACCATTTATGAAAAAGTTAAAGAGCACTGGTCCCAGTACCGATCCCTGGGGAACCCCACTTCCTACTTCCCACCACTGTGAAAACTGTCCATTAATTCCTACCCTCTGTTTCCTGTCTTTCAACAGGATCCACACATGAACCTGTAGCCTTATCCCATGACTGCTAAATTTACTCAAGAGCCTTTGGTGGGGAAATTTGTCAAAGCTTTTTGGAAGTACAACTATATTATGTGAACTGGATCACCATTATCCACATGCTTGTTGACACTCTCAAAGAATTCTAACGGTTTAGTGAGGCAAGACTTGCCCTTGCAGAAACCATGCTGGTTCTCCTTTAGCAAGGCCTTTTCTTCTATGTGTTTAACAATTTTGTCCTTAAGTATGCTTTCCATTAGTTTACCCACACCAAAGTTAAGATGACTGGCCTGTAATTTCCCAGATACCCTGGTTCCCTTATTGAAAATTGGAGTTACATCGGCTACTTTCCAGTTCTCTGGTACAGAGCGTGATTGGAGGGACAAGTTATATATTTTTGCTAGGAGATCGGCAATTTCACATCTGAGTCCTTTCAGAACTCTTGGGTGGATGCCATCTGGCCCTGGTGATTTGTTCCCTTTTTGTTTTTCAATACAGTTTAGAACATCTTCCTTTGTCACTTCAAATTGGCCCAGTTCTTCAGTCGCTAAAACTGAAAAGTTCAATTCTGGAGAGGGTTTCTGATCAGTATCCTCTGCCGTGAAGACAGATGCAAATAACTCATTCAGCTTCTCTGCAATCTCCACATCCTCCCTTATCATCTAAGAAGCCAACTGCCTCCCTGGCAGGTTTTCTACTTCTGATATATTTAAAGAAGTTTTTGTTATTCCCTTTGACACTTCTAGCTATATGCTCCTCAAACTCTCTTTTTGTATCCCTTATTGTTTCCTTGCATTTCTTTTGCCAGAGTTTATGTTTCTTTTTGTTGTCTTCATTTGGGCAGGACTTCCATTTTCTGAAGGAAGTCTTCTTCCCTTTTATAGCTTCCCTGATGCTACTTGTTAGCCACACTGGCATCCTCCTGAACTTGGTGGTACCTTTCCTCCTTCTTGGTATACGTTCCTACTGTGCTTCTATTATTGTGGTTTTAAATTGGTTCCATACTTTCAAGAGTGATTTGACCCTCCTGACTTTCCCTTTCAACTTCCTTTTTACTAGTCCCCTCATTTTTGAGAAGTTTCCTCTTCTGAAGTCCAACACATCTATGCTCGACTTCCTTGACAATTCTACACTTACATATATGCTGAATTGGATCACATTATGGTCGCTAGTACCCAATGGATCTGCGAATCTCACATCTCACATCAGTTTGTGGACACCACTTGGGGTTAATTCCAAAGTCACCCTTCCTCTGGTTTGTTCCGTGTCTAATTGTTCTAAGGCATGGTCATTTAGCATGTCTAAAAATTTGGCCTTTCTTTCATTACCTGAATGTGAATTTACCCAAACTTTGTGTGGATAGTTGAAGTCACCCATTATTACTGCCCTTTCTGTCTTTGACACCTCTCTTATTTGCTTCTCCAACTCCAGGTCACTCTCAGTGTTTTGATCCATAGAGCGATAGCACATCCCTAGTAACAGATTTCCTTTCTGTCTTTGTAATGTTACCCATGATTACCTTATGTGGCACAGCGGGGAAATGCTTGATTAACCAGCAGAAGGTGGCTGGTTTGAATCCCTGCTGCTACTAAATTGGGCAGCAGTGAAATAGGAAGATGCTGAAAGGCATCATCTCATACTGTGAGAGAGGAGGCAATGGCCAACCCCTCCTGTATGCTACTAAAGAAAACCACAGGGCTCTGTGGGCGCCAGGAGTCGAAATTGACTTGGTGTCATGCTTTACCTTTAATGTTACCCATAATGATTCTGCGGAGGACTCCGGTCCACCTAGGTTTTCTAGCTTGTTGAAATCTACTCCTTCTTTGATATACAGTGCTACTCCTCCCCCAGTCTTCCCCTCCCTGTCCCTTCTGTAGAGTTTATATCCAGGAATAACCATTCCCCACTGGTTCTCACTATTCTAACAGGTTTCTGTTACACCCACTATATCAAAGTTTTCATTAGTAACCAAGCACTCCAGCTCACCCATCTTTTCTTGGAGGCTTCTGACATTGGTATATAGACACGTATACACAAGTTGATCACCTGGTGTTGGTGTGTGCTATCCACCTTACTAGCCTTTGAATGTTTTGGCAAGCTGTCATGTGTTTCCTTCTGCTCAACTGCTGGTTCTTTTCTGTCTTCTTCTGGTTTACCCAAAACATGTGCACTCCCACACCTTAGGGGATTTTTCTGGCTGAACCAGATACCTCTCAGTTACTGTCAGGAATCTCCCAGGCATCATTTTAAAAGCTGCTCTGTGACTTTTTGACTTTAAGTGCCAGCAGTCTGGTTCCATCTTGGTTCAAGTGGAACCCATCGCTTTTGTAGAGACTTGACTTTCCGCAAAATGTATCCCAGTGCCTAATGTATCTAAACCCCTCCTTCTTGTACCACCATCTCATCCACTCATTGAGACCCCCTCAGCTCTGCCTGTCTCAATTTTCCTGTGCTTGGAACAGGTAGCACTTCAGAGAACACTACCTTGGGGGTGCTGGATTTCAATATGCTACCTAACAACCTAAATTTGGCTTCCAGGACCTCCCAACTTCAATTCCCAACATTGCTGATGCCTATGTGCACCATGACAGCTGACTCCTCCCCAGAACTGCCTAACAGCCTACCTAGATGAAACGTGACATCTGCAACCTTTGCACCAGGCAGCCAAGTCACCATGAGGTCTACAAGTGGGTCACAGATCCATCTCTCTATGTCCCTAACACTTGAATCACCCACTACTAGGAGGCCCCCAACCCCTGGAGGAGTATCCCCTGTGCAAAAGTATATGGGTGCATCACCTGAGGATATGGGCGCATCACTAAGGGAGTGTTTCCCTCTTCCTCAGACCGATGTCCTCCTTCCCTGAGACTTTCACTCTCCATGACAGCAGAAGCACTGTCAGCCTGGGGGTAAGGTCTCTCTATCCCATCCCTGAGGGTCTCATCCACACCCCTCTCTGCCTCCCTGAGGTTCTCCAGGTCAGCCACCTTGACTTGGAGGGAATAAACTTGTTCCCTGATAGCCAGGAGATCTTTGCACTGAATGCAGACCCAGGACTTCTGTCCCTTGGGCAGACAGTCATACTTGCGTCACTCTTTGCAATACACTGGGAAACACCTCCTCTCCTGCTTGCATTCTACCTTCATAACTTGTTTGACTGGCTATTTAGAGTATATAGGGCTTGTACACTTGAAGCTACGTTTTGGGTGCAGTTCTCAGCTGATTAAAAGTTTTAAGTTTGTCTTCCAAGAAAATTACAAAAGTTGGGTATTACTCACCTTATTTTTGTGCTGGGTGTCTTTCTGTGATGAAGGGGACCACTTATATGCGTCCCCACAGAGTCCCCCTCAAAATCTCACTATACTGCTGCAAAACTCCTTCAATATGTGTTTGCAAACTCCTGTTTGCAAAGTTCCTGGGAGAAATCTCATCTGGTATGAGTCTTGCACCAGCAGGCAAACTGACTCAGCAGGCAAACAGGAATGTGACCCCTCTCACAAGCTGGAATGTCACTCACCTGGAATTAAGGCTAATTCCTCTGACCAACACACAAATACTTCCAGCCAGCCAGAAATCAAACCCTAGAAAATTACCAGCCCTAACAAACTTAACTTATCCTTTCTCTTTTGTTTTCTTGGTGATTTATTTATGTATTTTTAAAATTTATTTCCTTGCTGTGTTTACTTGCTTAATATCTTCTTAAGAAGAGAAATACAAGCTTGTTGCCTCCTCTTCCTTTAAGATCATCCTGAAGGTCGTGGAGAAGGGACTTGCTGATTGAATGGCAAATATTGTAATGTGGACAGGTTATGGTCTTAGGAAGCTGCCTTATACTGAGCCAGACCCTTGGTCCATCTAGCTCAATATCGTCTACAGAGACTAGCAGCAGCTTCTCCAAGATTACAGGCAGGAGTCTCTCTCAGCCCCATCTTGGAGATGCCAGGGAGGGAACTTGGAACCTTCTGCATGCAAGCATCCAGTATGGAATGCCAAGTGTGGAATGTCCCTATGAGGGGGCAGAATATGTGGAGCTTGTTGTCATCTGAATGCTGATAGCACAACTATATATTTCCTTTGCAGTTGAATCCAGGAATATATACTGCAGATGTGCTTAACTGGAATTTGGAGGCAGTGAAAGTCTGAGGAGGTAATTGTTGCCTTGAGAATAGGGAAGATGAGCTATATTGTTTTACATAAATAAATCCTATCTCCACTTCCTTGAAGTCCCTTAAGATCATCAGAAGAGCCTGGCTGGACCTGCCCAAATGTCTATCTAGTCCAGTATCCCACTGTAGTCAATCAGTTGCCTCTGCAATAGGGGTGTGCATGGAACCAGCTGGTCTGGTTTGGTTTGAGTCTGGACCAGACCTGAACCGGATGGGGCCAGTTCGGTCCAGCACCCCCTCAAACCTCCCCCATCCAGTTCAGTCTGGGGGGGGGGTTGTGATTTTTTTTTAAAAAATAATAATAATAAAAAAAATTACTTACCCCTTTAGGGGAGTTGTTGGAAGTGGTGGGGGGGGGTGCCCACAGACCCCCTCCCCCCTCCCCCCGCTGGCCTCCATTCATGCCTATACCACTGCATGACCCAGGCCATGCAGAGGCCAATTGCGCAGGCATGGTGGCCTCCAAAATGGCCACCATGCCAGCGGGGGAAGGCCCGAACTGGCCGAAGAACTGGCCAAATGGCCGGTATAGGCATGAAAGGAGGCTAGTGAGTGGAGGACTTCCGTGGAGACACACACACACACACACACACACACACACACACTGTCTCCAACAATTCACCCAAAGGGGGTAAGTAAAAAAATAATAATTTTTTAAAAAAGAAAAAATTGTTCGCGAACCCCCAAACAGTCTGGGGTTGGACCGAACAGGGAATGGTTCAGTTCAACCCCGAACGGTCAAACCGAACCAATTCAACGTCAAACATGTTTGACGTTGAACCTGTTTGCACATCCCTACTCTGCAAGAAGGGCATTTAGGCAAATATCCCTCTCCCATCCTTTCTCCTCAGCAATTGGTATTCTAAGGCATACTGTCTGTGTTTGGACATTGTATATACCTGGACAGGGTATTTCTGAGTAAATTTACAGAATTAAATTGTCATTATCTATCTATCTTATTTATATCTCTAGGTGGTGTATATAATGCTAACTAAAATATAAAAACTAAAAACAAATATTAAAACACTTTCACAGAATAAAAACAATGAAAAACAATTCACAGAGTTAAACAAAATAATTTTACAGGATGAAAACAATTTAATAGTATAAAATTAATTTTAATTAAAAGCCTGAGAAAACAGGTGTGTCAAGGGTATTTTAAAAAGTAAAATCACTGGAAATCACTAGGAAAAGTTGGCAGATTTTGTTTATGAACTTTATCATTTGATAGCCATCAGATGAGCTGATTAGATATTTCCTCCTTCATTTCATTTACTTTATGCATGTTAGCGACATCCTTAAAATTCCTGGCAAAGAGAGTCAATTTTACAGGCTTCTGCAATCTATTCTATAGCTAATTCTTCTTTATTCCAGAGGCTCCTGAAATCTTTAACACCTTTCAATAGAAAGGCAAATAGTAGGCAGTACACTCCCATTGATTAAATGTGTCCATGTAAATAATTTAATTCCTTGATGAAATGCACTTTTCTATAACAAATGTTTTCATTGGCTCATTGACAGAGTTTTAGTGAGGTCTTTCATTTCTACCATACCTTTAGTAATTATCCATGTTCTACTGATAGTTATTTATTGTTTAATTAAAATGTATACCAGGGATATAAAAGCCATTAGGATAAAACATCATGTCAAATCCAAAAAGTTGCAATAAAATTTGAGTACAAGACTGCCTACGATTTGCTTCTATATATTTATTGCCAGTGTCTTGTAATAGGCCTGGGGGTGGTAACTAGTTCAGAGGTAATCACCTGTAAAAAAAGAAGGTTGGATGGTCAGCACTTGAATTATTAATTCAGCCACTCTAACCAAAATAATGCACATTCATTGGTTTATGTGGTGACCTAAGTGACACAAGAAATAACACGCTCCCTATGCAGTAATGGTCGAGAGAGAAATGCTTATTTGAAAACTCTCCGGGTATCTTTACAAATACAACAAATATTTATATACCTCTTTTCAACAAAAGTTCCCAAAGTGCTTTATAAACAAACAAACAAACAAACAAACAAACAAACAAACAAACAAACAAATTTGAATGGTTCCCTGTCCCCCAAAGGGCTCACAATCTAAAAAAAACCAAACACATAAGATAGACACCAGCAACAGCCACTGGAGGGATGCTGTGCTGGAGCCCCCTTTGAGAAGCACGAGGATTCGGGGGCCCTGATTGGCTGCTTGGCCCGTGTGGGGGCAGAGCTTCAGCTGTTTAGGGCTTGCTCTGACTCCAGCAGCTCAGTTTGTTCCGTTCAGGCATCGAAGCTGGAAGTGCTTGGCCGAAGCTCCTGGCTTCTGGACTATTGCTTCCCCCGGGCGCGGCAGTGATGGGAGCGGGGTTTCCACCCGACATGGTGGCGGAGGCTATTTGGGGGTATTTGTTAAACCCCCCGGAGGTTTAGTGTAGACCCACGGGCCAGTGGGGGAGGGCGGTCATGGCCTGCTTAGCCTTGGCAGGCACTCGGGCGGGCGCATCTTCCTCCCCCCACAGGGTTTTGGTAGGGCCTTCAGGCTGAGCTGGCACTCTGTGAGCGCCTTTTTCATTCCCCCTCTCTCTTGGGCATTGCTGAGCATCTCAGTGGCCACCTTTCAGCATTTAGGGCAGCAGGGATTGTTGGCCTTCTAGGGGCTTACCCCCATACCTCGTTCATCTTTCTGGGGATACTGCTCCTGGTCTAACTGGCCCAGAAGCAGGGCCTGTAGGTTGGTGGGTTGGTTTATACAGGATCTCCCCTGCCCCCCGCACACATACACTCTATAGCAACATGGGCCCAAAGAAGGCTAAGGGCAAGAAGGGAGTAAAATGGGTCAGGCCCCCTCCCAGGCCCAAGCCTACTAATGATTTCTCATCGGATGATGACGTGGATATGGGAACTATTAGGGCGCTGATAGCATGTTTAGACGCGCTAGAGAAAGAAAAGCAAAAAGCTTTTCCCAGTAAGGATGGGGGCGGCCTACCCAGGCCTGGGTCTTCTACAAGGGGTGCTAAGGAAGCTAAACTTTTACACACTTTATCTACCAGCCTGGATGTGTTGGAAGCCAAGGACTAGCAACCAGCTTCAGCGCCTATGGCATTGCCTGTTGACAACACTGCGGCAGCGTTGGCTGCTGAACCCACTGGGAACAGCGTGGTGGCTATTGAAGGTCCTGGATCTTGTGAGTCCTTGCACCACACTTGGCCTTGGGGGACATCCCCCATGGCCGCTGCATTCAATCCCTACAGCTGGCATCCGGGCCTTTATGGCCCTCTTACATCTTATGGGGCATATGCACAAGTATGGCAAGGCACTCCTGCAGCCTTGGGGGGGTGGGGTGGCACTAGCCAACGTACCCACGGCAGCTCAGTCCACTTCAGCCTCCCAGGCCCCAGGCCCACCTTGTGACTCTATCCTCCCGCTGAGTGACCATTTGTTACCGGCGGTAAAGGAACGGATCTGGCAGGGTGAATTCGTAGACGTTTTTCAGTTGTTATTCAGAGAGCCAGAGCTGGTTGAGAAGGAAGGAGACGCAAGAGGGATGAGGAAAAGTCTAAGCGCAAGCCAGTAGAACACAATTGGACAAACTGGCTCTCTGCCTTCACAGTATATATGGGCATGGTTCTTCAAGTTCACATGTTCAAGGGCCTGGCGTTGGTAAAATACCTCGACATAATTCATAGGTGGTATATGGATTTCATAGGAAACGCCTGGAAATGCTACGACCATTCCTTTTGCCTTAGGGCATCACTGAACCCAGCTATTCCATGGGACAAACAACATCAGGAGCTTTGGCTTCTGATTATGACTCCATCCCAACCTGTGAGCAGGCTGACAGCGGCCACCTCCTTTCTATGACACATGCAGCGCAGTCATCAGGACCAGTCGCTGCGCAGGGGCTTCAAGGTCCCTTGCCATGCTGGGCTTTCAACACCACTGGTGCTTGCAGTCGCTCGCCCTGCCACTTCAGGCATGAATGCAGGTTTTGTGGGGGGAAACATGCCAGCCTGTACTGCCAGTGGGTCCAGGGTGCTTGGGGGGGCTTTAAAGACCAGTGTCCAACTGGAAAAAAGGTGGGGGCCCCCACAGGGTGATACTTCTGGGAAAGGGCCCTAGTCCAGTTAAGCTTCCTGTGCTTGCATGGTTGTTGGAGGCCTACCCACTTAAGGAAAAGGCCGATTATTTATGGTTAGGTTTCAGTTGTGGGTTTCGCATTCCATACTTGGGGCCAAGGGAACATTTTTCTGCGCCAAATTAGAAGTCCACCCAAGGAATGGAGGAGGTGGTGCTGAAGAAAATTCACAAAGATGTGGCACTTGGGTGGGTGTTGGGCCCCCCATCCCTGACTTGTGCATCTCCCCATTGGGAGTTGTACCTAAAAAAGCACCGGGTGAATACAGGACCACCTGTCCTTCCCCCACGGCTCTTCTGTGAACGATGGGATTCCAGCAGAATTGTGCTCAGTGAAATACACTTCCTTTGACCAGGCAGTGAGGATGGTGTGAGCCTGTGGGCCAGGTGCACTCCTAGCGAAGAGTGTGAAACTCCTAGCAAAATGCAACATTGGATCTGCATTTCGCTTGCTCCCGGCTCACCCGGCTGACTTCAATCTTTTAGGTTTTGTATTCAAAGGCCAAATTTACATCGACCAGGCCTTGCCAATGGGATGCTCAGTCTCCTGCACTGCCTTCGAAGCGGTCAGCTCCATGTTGGAGTGGGTGCTTCACTGTAGGACAGGACTTGAGACCATGGCTCACAACCTAGATGACTATCTTTTTTCTGGCAGTGAGCATACCAATCACTGAATACGCCTGCTAGAGGCCTTTCAGGAGCTTTGCACTGACCTGGACGTGCCTTTGACGCATGATAAAACTGAGGGACCCTCCACTACTAACTTTTCTTGGCATCGAACTGGACGCTATAGCAGGCAGTTCTCGCCTGCCACAGGCGAAGCTGGTGTCTTTACGGGCTATGATACATGACTGCTTGGGAGTGCATAAAATCTCGCTAAAACAATCACAGCAACTTATTGATCATCTGAATTTCACCTGCAAGGTAGTTGCCTCAGGATGCCCCTTCCTTAGGCGGCTGTGTGATGCTACTATCGGGGTTAGGTTGGCACACCACAGAATTAAAGTCACAGTGCCCATGCGGGAAGACCTTCAGTTGTGGGCATCCTTTCTGGAAGCTTATAACAGGTTTTCCTTTTGGAAGAAAACGCTGCTGCTGGAAGCAGACCTACAGGTCCAGTCTGATGCCGCCGGTGGGCTGGGCTTTGGAGTTCATTTCCGGGGTCGCTTGTGCACTGAGAAATGGCTGGATTCCTGGGTGCTAGCCGGCACCACAAGGGATCTAACATTTTTGGAATTCTTCCCTATATTGGTGGCCATTCATATTTGGGCTGACCTGTTTTGGAACAAGACCGTGCACTTCTGGTGTGACAACCTGGCCGCTGTTCATGTCATCAACCAGCAAACTTCTAGGTCCCCCAGGGTTATGAGATTAGTGAGGGCATTTGTCCTGGCATGCCTATCTAACAACACCGTGTTCTTGCCTTGCCATGTTCCAGTTGTCCAGAATAGTCTGGCAGATGCACTATCTCGTTTTCAGATGCTCCACTTTCATCAGCTGGTGCCGAGAGAGAATAGTTGCCTGACATGATGCCCCCATGGTTATGGAGCCTTGGCGCATAGAGGCACATAGAGCCATTCTAGCATCCTTGGCTCCAAGCATGCGAGCTGCATATGGCAGGCAGTGCAGGGTTTTTCAGGATTTTAGAAACCAGGTCGGAGTGGGGCAGGAATGGCCCCACTCCCGCAGAACATCTGATTCAGTTCCTAGTGCATCTCAGGGAGAAGGGCCTGTCGCCCCTGGCCTTGGCGGGCTATCTGGCTGCTATCGCATTCTGCACTAAGGCACAGGGCCTCCGGGATTCCACTGGGGACTTCAGGGTAAGGAGAATGTTGGAGGGCTGGTCCAGGGAACACTCGGTGCAGCCTGATAGTCGCAGGCCCCTCACACCATCAGACGTGCAAAGTGTTATTGGACTCCTCCTGTCCATCTGTAGGTCCCCTTACGAGGTCATCCTTTTCCAGGCAGCCATCCTGGTCTTATTTTTTGGAGCCTTTAGGGACAGTGAGCTCTTCCTGAAGGGAAAGAGTGGGCCCACCACCCGGGTGGTTCAGTTCAGGGACCTGACATTGAGACTGGGAGCAGCGCAACTATGCTTGCATTTTTCCAAGACTGATCAGAAGGGCAGGGGGCAGCTAGTCTCCTTGCACCCGGCTGGCAATGCCTTGTTGCGTCTGGTCCGGGCATTGAGTGAGTTTGCGGTCTGGCTGAGGGTTGCCTTTTTGTCCATGATTCATTCACAGTATCAGTTTTGGGCAGTGGTGCACCAAGCCTTGGCGGCAGCTGGGGTTCCCACCGAGAGGTTGTCATTGCACTCCTTTCGTACTGGAGTGGCATCAGCGGCAGCTAGGCTGGGTTTCTCGGGTGAGGCTATCCAGTGTATTGGACATTGGTGGTCTGACATCTATAAGTACTACATGTGCTAAGTGCCTGTGTGGCAATTCAATGGTGCCTGTGTGGCAATCATCAGCTGTTTTCTCGTTGCAGGCCCACCAAGACGGTAGGAGAGGACGCGGGTCCTCATCCTGGGCCACTCCATTGTGTTCTGGGCCTACAGGGCAGCATGTGGGGCATCTCCTGGAATGCAACTCGGACTCAGCCAATGGGCATCGATCTCCTGGATCGGCCAGCGGGGCATGTTCTTTGCCCAGTTCTTGCCCCTGCTACAGGAATTCCTGTCGGTTACGTGCTGGTGTTACACATGGGGGGAAATGACTTAGCTACTCAGTCAGGGCTGTCCATTCATTATAAGCTCATGCGGGACCTCACGCAGCTCCTTGAATAGTTGCCCGGGCTTACAGTACTGTGGTCTGACATGCTGCAGCGTAGGGTTTGGAGGGGTGCCAAGGCCCCTGGTAAGCTTGATTGGACCTGCAAGAAGGTCAATTATTACTTGGTGAGTTTTGTTAGATCCTGTCAGGGTTGGTCCGTGGCGCATCTGGGCATTGTTTTCTCGGCGTCTGAGTTGTTTAGAGGGGAAAGGTCCACCTTTAACTCAAGGGAACTTCCTTGTTCCTCAGGGATCTTAGGCAGGGATTGGCTCAGGTTTTGTATAATGGTGGGTGGTCGCAAGGAATCAAGCTAGGCTAACTCCTGCTGTGGCATATTCAGTGCGGTCAGGAATAACATTTGAGGCCAGTGAGAACCTTTAGGTAAGCTTTTGGCTGCAGGTCAGACAAGGCAACTCTCTAGAGGCTGTACGGCTCAGGGAGATCTGCTCTGGATGATCCACTCGGTCAGGCTAAGCTCACTGGAATTGCTGAATGGCTACCAGGGGTTGCTGCTTTGGCTGAGGACTGGCAATAGGCCGACAAGGATGGGCAGCCCCTGCTCTAGAGCAATGCGGCAGCTTCGAGCCGAGGTGTGTCACCCGATGCCATAGGCCAGGCACTCTCTGCTGGCACGTGCCTTGGGATTCTGCACTGGATGGGGTGGTGAGCCAATTCCTGCTCTCTTTAAAAGTTATTAATAAGTTAAATAAAACTGTGGCCCTTGTTTACACCAACTCTTGTGTCTTGTGTCTTCTTGGGTGCTGGGGCGAAGGATAGCCATCAGTTCAGATATCTGTATAATGAATTAACCCAGATTGATATTTTTGCACAAGCACTTGTAGCAGTGTTTTCTTCAAACATACACTCTTTTAGGACTGAAGATGCTTAAATTTCATTAAGCTCTGTGCATTGCCTACACTTGTTTAATATGATTATTTACACTTTGAAGATGTTACATACTGATGATAATTAGTTCTCATTGATGGATGTATTTTCATTTTATATATATATATATTTGAATACTGTAGCAAAATAGTTTGTGATCTGATGCAATAGGATGGCTTTAATTACATTTTTCAATCTGATAGATCATTTTGCCTGATCCCGCCCCCCCCCCCTGCTCATACATACAGATTCTGTGCATACCTAAAAACTGTGCACATCTGAAACCTGGGTACTACCTGAATGGTAGTTGTGCTACCATTAGTTTTCAATGCAAGTTTGTTCCCATTCATCTTGATATTCTCAGTTACATCTTTTCTGTACCCAGGGGTGTAACTACCATTAAGCAAGGGGAGGTGGCTGCCTGGGGCCCCCACACCTCGATGGCCCCCCCAGAGGCATCACATGACTCCCCGACACCTGCAGAGCTTCGGTGCAGTGGAAAAGCCAACCCCAACTTCGGAGCAAAGTTGGCATGCATGCAGCAAAGTCCTTGTCTGCAGAAGCAACTCTGAGCAGGGAGCGCTCTTCCCCATGGGAGGGTGGAGGGACGGGGTTAAAGCGAGGGAGTGGAGTTTTCTAGAGAAACTGACATAATGGGGATGTGAGTGTGAGTGCACTATATATTGTGAAGTGTGTGTATCAGCGAGGGGCCCATTTTAAAATTTTGTCTCTAGGCCCACTCCAGCCTTGTTACGCCCCTGTCTGTTCCTCTATATAGGGATGTGTGAACAGGATCAATGTTGGACAGGTTCAACATCAAACCAGTTCAGTCTGATGGTCCAATATTGAACCAAAACATACACACACCTCGGTTTGATATGCTATTGGACCAACACCCCTCCCCCAGAAAAAATGGGGAGGGGTTCGCGATTTTTTTTTTTAAAGTTAAACAAATAAAATTCTAGTTACTGCCACCCGGTCCGGGGGGCTTAGATTCGGCTGTGGGGGGGTGTGGGGGTGTCCCCTGCCATAGCCCCCCTCACCTCAGAGATCTCTCCACCCTCACCTGAGCCACACTCATGCTGCTCCTCCTCCATCTGGTTGTTTCCATCCCCCTCACCCTTCTTGGTGACTCCTCCATCCCTTTCCTCCACCCCTCTCAGCCCGCTTGGTCATGGCCACAGCGTTGGTGGTGCCTGTTGGCCAAGCTGCAGCCCCCCATCCCCAGAGAGCTCCCCACTCCACCCCCACCCTCACCTTCACCCAAGCCCTGCTCCTACTCCTCCCCACAGGAGCAGCAGCAGAGGTTTACCGGTCCCTTCCTTGCTGCTGCCACCACCGTGGTCACTTGTTCCCCTCAGGCCACTGACAGGCCCCCAACCATCCCTTGCCTGCCTGCCTGCCTCCGCCAGTGCCCTTGGCAGCCCCAAACAGCAGCAGTGTTTGACTGGACCCTTCCTTGCTGCAAATAGAAGCCACCATGGCCACTCATTCCCTTCAGGCCACTGACAGGCTGGGGCCCATCCCTCGCCCTTTCTCTCTATCTCTTGCTTCTTATTCTCTCTTCTCCACTCTCTATTCGCCTCTGTATTTCCCTCGCTCCCTCTTTCTCTCTCTCTCTCTCTCTCTCTCTCTCTCTCTCTCTCTCTCTCTCCCTTCCTGAGTTAACAGATCTTGTTCATCTTGTTTCCTCATCTAATTTGCATAGTGGCAGCCTCCTTCTCCTGAAGGTGCTCTTTCCTACCTCACAACCCCTTTCTTCGCAGACCCCTGCCCACTATTCTTTTATAGTGAGATTCCTCTCCTCTACAATCAAGAACATCTTCCAACCAGTAACAGTTGCATTCCAACTGACCTTAACCATCACAGGCTCATCCTCCCTTTCTGCATATGGAATCCCCACTGCCCAATCAGGTGCTTCTGCTCATGAACTCTCGCAAGAACTGTCACACACGGAATTAGCCACGGGTATGCCTTAGAGAATTATATATAGAGAGATTGTGATTATGATTATTGTGATTGTACCATCATTATATGCCTGTTCACAAATAATATTGAAAAGTGGAATCTGTGTGGAGTGGAATAAGACTGTCTGAATAAGTCTTATTATATATCTGAATAAGGCTATGAGTGTTGTTCTGAAGGGATACCTGAGTGAACCGTTGTTCTGCAATGGCTGAATATCTTGCTACCCTACGTCTTGAAAGGAACACACTTCAGTCAGTGAGAGGGACAAAGAAGCAGTGTGATGCAGTTTGAATTTGTAAGGTACAGTGAGGTACACACTGGGATACAACCTTAGTGGGTTGTAAAGGGAGGGGCTATAACTCACTAGCAGAGCACATGCTTTGCATGCAGAAGGTCCTAAGCATACATTCCTTGCATCTTAAAGGACTGAAAACAAGAAAGGGCTGAGAAATCCTGATCTGTCCAAAATCCTGGCAGACTGCTTCCAAACAGAATGCAATACTGACCTAGATGGACTGGTTTTGTATAAAGCAGCTTCATATATCCAACAATTGTTCATTAGAAATCTGATCCAAGATCAATGCATGTATGACATGCTATATGAATCAGTTTACTCCTCTGTACTGTTGTAAATAAAGCAAATATCACACTCCAAGTCTGCTCTTTCTCTCTCTCACCCAAAGAAAACTGTTGCTCTTCCCTCCCAACACTTGATGTCTCAACACAGATGTCTCAACACTTGAAGAACTGGACAGTTCTTAATGGTATGGATTCTTTCTGACTGCTGCTATTGTTGCCTGCAAATACAGAGCCATTTTATCACCACTGAGGGAGGTCTTCAGAGGGTTGTAGAGCAGTAGAATTATCCCAGGAACACTTTCCGAAACCTCTGCATTCCCTTAGAGTAAACTGAAGTTAATGTGGGATTTTAAAAGATTTCACTGTATGAATCCCATGTGAAACAGAAATAGTGCCTGCAGTAATGGCACAGTTGCTTGCTGAGTATCACATTGTATGTGTTGTAATGCTGACTTCTAAAAAGTACACAGTACAATTAGAAAAGTCTGCAGTGCTGTTCCTCTATATGCACCCCTCCATTTAATAATAATAATAATAATAATAATAATAATAATAATAATAATGCATTAATAATGAACAGA
The DNA here is from genome assembly GCF_027244095.1 of Hemicordylus capensis. Taxonomy (NCBI): domain Eukaryota; kingdom Metazoa; phylum Chordata; class Lepidosauria; order Squamata; family Cordylidae; genus Hemicordylus; species Hemicordylus capensis. The sequence goes on from NC_069659.1 coordinate 70,662,790, forward strand.
GGGACAATAACAAAAACAGAAGGAATAGAACTGCCCAATGGAAGCAACATCAAGAACCTGGAAGAGAAAGAACCTTACAAATACTTGGGCATTCTCCAGGCTGATAACATTGCACACACTGAAGTTAAAAGAAAAATGGGAAGTGAATACATCAGGAGAGTTAGAAAAATCCTCAAGTCCAAACTCAATGGCGGGAACACCATACAAGCCATAAACACCTGGGATATACCTGTTATCAGATACACTGCAGGAATAATAGACTGGACCCAGGCAGAGCTAGAGACGCTAGATCGTAAGACCAGGAAAATCATGACCATCAATCATGCTCTGCACCCCCGCAGTGATGTCGATAGGCTATACCTCCCTCGCAGCTCAGGTGGAAGAGGAATGCTGCAAGTCCATCAAACAGTAGAAGAGGAGAAAAGAGGCCTTGAAGAATATTTCAAGGACAGTGAAGAAGATGCACTTCAAATGGTCAATAATGCGAAACTATTCAACACCAATGAAACAAAGCAGGCCTACAAGAAAGAACAAGTCAAGAACTGAGCAGAAAAATGGAAAAAGAAGCCACTGCATGGTCAATATTTGCACAATATAAGTGGAAAATCAGACATCACCAAGACCTGGCAATGGCTTAAGAATGGCATCTTGAAGAAAGAAACAGAGGGTTTAATACTGGCTGCACAAGGATAGGCACTAAGAACAAATGCAATAAGAGCAAAAGTCAAAAAATCAACCACAAACAGCAAGTGCCACCTTTGTAAAGAAGCAGATGAATCCGTGGACCACCCTATCAGCTGTTGTAAAAAGATTGCACAGACTGACTACAAACAAAGGCATGACAAAGTAGCAGGAATGATACACTGGAACATCTGCAAAAAATACAAGCTACCTGTAGCCAAACATTGGTGGGACCATCAAATTGAAAAAGTGGTAGAAAATGAAGATGTAAAAATATTATGGGACTTCCAACTACAAACAGACAAACATCTGCCACACAATACACCAGATATAACTGTAGTCGAGAAGAAAGAAAAACAAGTCAAAATAATCGACATAGCAATACCAGGGGATAGCAGAATAGAAGAAAAAGAAATAGAAAAAATCACTAAATACAAAGATCTACAAATTGAAATTGCAAGGCTGTGGCAGAAAAAGACCAAAATAATCCCAGTGGTCATTGGCGCCCTGGGTGCAGTCCCAAAAGACCTTGAAGAGCACCTCAACACCATAGGGGCCACAGAAATCACCATCAGCCAATTACAAAAAGCAGCTTTACTGGGAACAGCCTATATTCTGCGTCGATATCTATAACAATTGACAATAAAATTCAGCCATCCCAGGTCCTTGGGAAGGACTCGATGTCTGGATAAAACAAACCAGTCAATAACACCTGTCTGACTGTGTAAACAAGAAATAATAATAAATACTCCAAACCTTCTCTCCTTGTGTTTTTCTACTATGGTTTTCAAGTTATTATTTTTCTATCACAGTGTTAAATGTGGCTGTTGGGGTGGGGGGAGTCCACCTTGGAATCTGTCTGTGAAGTATTGAAGGCATCTGCTTACTTTGTAGGGAAGTGCAAAACTATTGACAGCAAAACATTTTGACTTGAAATGAGCCATTTTGAGAGTTTTGAGCTCGAAAAAAATTGCCCTCTTTTTAAAGGGCCTGTTTTGAGCTGGGAGAAAAGCAACCCCATTTTGACCAAAACAGTTTGACACTGAGCGCCATTTTGGAGGCCTCTTTTTCTCTTGCTGATTGGTTTTCTGGAACGGCTTCCAGTTGGCTTGTGATCTCTTTGCTTCTTGGTTGGCTTGTTATCATACCAACCAAGTGTTGTCATGGGCAACTAGATAGGGTGAGGAAGGAGGGGAAAACACAAAAATAAACAGATTTCAACATGTATTCAAAGGGACTGGGAGGCAGAGAGACCTCTTATGCTTCTCTTGAAGCAGAGGATACACCAGGAGAGGAGGAAGGTAGGTTTGATTTCGTCGTTTTCTTTCCTCAGCATTGTATATAATGTGTTGTGCTATTGCTGCTATAACAATCTGTTTTTGCTGGATCTCAGATTGACAAAGGCAAACTTGGGTGCCTTCCTTGAGTTGTGGTTTGGTATGGTTTGTTTCTGAAAAATGTTGTGGTGAGAAATGGACAGTGACAGCCCCGCACCCTCTCAATGTTTAATATTTCTTGGTGACTGCTATGATGAGCTCCATGTCTGGCCTTGAGACTAACTTGTGCTTCACTCACTGCTCTGGTCTGCTCTGCAATCTTCATTGCAAGGTGTACTCAGTCAAAATGTGGCTGAAGACGTTGCTGTAGTTGAGCTTATGGCTATGCTTTCTTCTAAGGATGCTGCTGTGGCAGATGTTGCTATGCTAGGAAGTAAGGAGTCGTAATTGTGCGTGAGAGAGCAACTTGTGCCAATGATGTTACTGCAGCACAGGCACTGTGGCTGGCAGTAGATTCTGAGTCAGTGATTCTTCTTTGGCCAATTTTGGACTGTGTTTGAAATGTGTATTCTGTGTTGGCAGAGACAGATTCTGTTGCAGTGTTTTTCAAGACAGGGTTGGAAAAAGCATTGCCAATTGCAATGCAAAAATTGTTTGCGCTCTGTGAGTGCAGCTTGTTCGGGCCATAAGGAACAATGGGAAAACTCAAAAAAATCCCATTGTTCCCCATGGGTTGCTCCTAGCAGAACCCTCCAAAGTGGGTTTTGTGGTAGGGCATGACTGCTACCTACCACCAACGCACAAAAGAAGTGGGCAAGGAGGCAATTTTCAACAAATTGTTAACCTTTACCCCAAATCCCCATAGGATTCAAAACATTTTGTAAGAGGAACAGTCAAACTGGCTGTTTTGACGAGACAACTCAAAATATTTCTAGTGTTTCAGCCATAGGATCCTATGGGAGATTTAGGGAAAGATTAAACATTTGTTAAATATTGCCCGCTTACCCCTTCTTTTGTGGGCTGGGTTCCCTATGGCCTAAACACTTGAAACCTTTTGAGTTGTTTCATCAAAACAGCTGGTTCAACCACTATTTTGTTGAAACATTTTGACCATTTTGCATTTCGAGCATGGGAAAAGAAATGTAATATCAGTTTTGTACACATCCCTATTATTTTGCATTTATACTTTTCATACTGTTGTGAACTAGAAAATGTTCACAACAAAAAAAGCTTTATTTCTCACTTACTGTCAAACAGAAACAACAGCCATTACTTTTTAATTTCATTGTTTGTCATTTGATTACAAGGAAACAATGCTTAAATGAAGAGCTCTCAACACTCACTTTCCGAATGCATGAACCCTTACAAAGCTACAGTATAGCATAGCATAGATGTCAGAACAGGCCATATCCCTTAAGGAGTAATTAGTCAATTCCTTCGTTCAATCTTAAGAAGCAAAGGAAAGCTTGTATGGTATAAGTAAATACTGATCACATCAAGACAGTTTATTTAATTAAAAATGACTATAGTTTGACTTGCACTGTACAAATATCCAAGCAGTTATGACTTCACAATAACACTTCATAGCTCCATGCTGATTTTTAGGTTTTTCAGGTTTAAAGGCTAAGCATATGATCATTCAAAGTGATCAACATTTTCAGGCCCGTTTCCCCCAAAGCAGTGATCCAGATGTCAGCTTGCAGTATTCCTGTGTGATGCTTTTGCACTGAGCTATACCTGCAGGAAATAAACCAAGCACATACCTGGTGGCGGTGCGGGGAGAAGAAACAAAACAAAAATGTTTTCTGCAGCGTAGACTGCATTCTTCAAGTTGGTTCAATAATAACCAGCTCTGTGTGGTGCACAAAGATTGGTAAACTTATTTGGTCAGTAGAGGCTAGAGTTGCAGCATAAATTCAGAGACCTCACAATTCAAGCCCACTTTAGCAGTCCTTTACTGTTGCATCCTACTATGAACATTCTGATAAACATAAGCAAGTATGCTATGGTTTTGACAGAACAATTTTATGTTCATGCTATACCCAGAATTGTTATTGGTAGTCTCATTCAGACATTATCAAATTGCCCTGCTGTAGCCATGTACAGTGGGATGAAAAGGGAAGGGAGCCCCAACCTCGCTACATCAATCAGTAGCATGGCTCGCCTCTCACACTTACAGTGGGCTTGCTTGAAGAAGGAAGAGCCATATGTATTATGGTGGGTGCTCCCATGATTGCAAGACTGGATAGATCCATTCTCACAATCATGGGAGTGCCTACCATCATACTTAGAACTCTTTCTTCTTCAGACATGTCCCACTGTAAGTGTGAGCAGTGCTGATTGATGCAGCAGGAGTGATTGATGCAGCATCCTACTCCTTTGCCCCACTTTTCACAGCTACAGTGTGGTTATTTTATAATGTGTGAATGAGGCTGCTATCTTTACATTAATGTGCATGATAGATTCTGACAATATATTAGCATTTTCACATCAAAATACTTGAATTCTCCTGATATTTTAAGTGTGTCAACTATAATGTCAAATGATATCAGATGGAATCTGGAGTGAAATACACAGACAAGTCTTTAGTTTTGTATATAATGTGTACAGCTTTAGGACTACTAACCAATGATGCAGTGGGAACTGAAAATGATGGATGTGCAACATGTGGGTCATTGCCTTCAGAAGCTAACATGACTCAGATAATCTGCAGAGGCACCATGTGAATATGCTTTGCATGTGGTCAAGACCAGCTCTGAGGCAGGAGATCTGGTCTTGAGGGAGGAGAGCTGGTCTTGTGGTAGCAAGCATGACTTGTTCCAAGTTCCCTCCCTGTCATCTCCAAGATAGGGCTGAGAGAGATTCCTGCCTGCAGCCTTGGAGAAGCTGCTGCCAGTCTGTGTAGACAATACTGAGCTAGATGGACCTATGGTCTGACTCAGTGTATGGCAGCTTCCTATGTTCCTATGTCAGTGAGCAGAGCTGGATTAGAGATATAAAATAGAAAAAATCTGATGGAAAGAGTTCCGGTTTCATCTTCTTATCAGGTTAAGAGTGAGAGGTGAATGTGTTATTGGTCTTCCATTTTGATGTTCTTTGCTCCACAACTCACCTAGGAGATGAGGCGGGTAAGCCAGGTATCCAGGCAAAAATCACCAAAGAAGGGAAAAAACCATGGCTACCTCAAAATGTGTGTGGCAAACATAGCTAGCTAAATTTATATACCCCTGGTAAAAAGCTCATTGCATAGTGTACCCACAAATGTAATGTGTACACAAATCCCTTTGGACTCTTTAATGCATGGGAAGGGTTGAGCAAACAGAATGTGTTGAAAATTACCAGTTAAGGCCCTGAAATGAAGTTTCTCCTCCAGATTTCACACATTACTATATTATCTAATCTGAAGGATATACTACTACTGTGTGGAAAAAGCAGTGTCTTAGGAAACAATATTCAGGGAGTTAATTAACAGGCAATTCTCACTATAATATACATACTTTTGGCACATAATTTTTCTGGTACCTGTAATGAAGGGCTCATTGAAAAAGGTCAAACCAAGAAATGCAAAAGCAAAAAGATGTGGAATGGCAGCAATTAGAAATAAATTGCATTTCATGTTGCATTGCTATTAGAATTTATGCATGTTGAAGTCAAGAGGATAATGATGTGAATTTCTCGACAAATTGGGGGAGAGGTGAGGATCATATCCAGGGCCCCAAACTCTAATGGAAATTTGCATTGAATTCCTGGAAAATCAGAATGAGATGCAGTGGAGATCCAAGGCAAAGCAGAGCAGAGACCTGGGATTCACGCATCTCTTGGAACTACTCCATGGATGCAGCCAAAGGAGCAAAGGCACTTCAGTCAAGCCACAATTAGTGAAGAGAAACAAACTATTGATGAAGAGCTTGGGAAAGGAATTTTGTGGAATATGCATGGAATTCCTAAAGGGAATGGAATCAAATAAAGAGGACAAGGCTGAGGAAAGTTGCTGGGTATAACGGCTCTACCCTGACCCCCTGACGCCTCTCCACACTTTGTGCAAACTCTTGAAATATGCAACTTTGGAGAAAGTAAACAAGGTTTTTAAACAGCAAGTATCTAAATGACTTAAGTAAGAAAACATGCCTTTATTTCAGCTATAATTGGCAAGTTTGTGCATTTCTAGTCAGCATATTGATGGTCAATATTTCACATAGTAGTCATTAGCCACTGAGCTAGCATTTTTCAAATAACATTTCATCCAAGAGCAGAATTTAGTGATGTTTCATCATGTTGGAAAAATATAATGTCTTGGTCACTTCCCCAGAAACCAAGAGAATAACTTTCAAAGAGAGCTCTTTTGAAAAGATTGACCCTAGGTTGTACTTCTAACTAATTAACTGAAAACTCACAATGCTCATTCAAACCAGATGCTGGGTAAAGAAGGCCATTAGGCACATACATCAAAGATATGATTATTAGGGTGACAAGGGAGGTCATCTGCTTGCTCTATAATAGATATGTCTTTCCTTGAAATGCTCTTTCCATGCACCAGAATTCCCAAGTGATCTCCCATCTTCTACAACCTCAGCTCATTAACATGAAATTCCATGACTCTTGTATCTCGTTACACATACCACATTCTTCCTAGCAACGAGATTCCATTTTTTAAAAAAATCCAGAAGACATATCCTTTGCCCTTCTTTGTCCCCCACAGCAAAATCCCCATTTGACTATTATCAGTAGGAATGAAAGAGGCTCAGCTCTGTCTTATAGAAAGAGAAGGTTTTGACAGTTTCTATTTCAAGTTTCATCCACATTTTGAGATACAACAGTTGGTATCCACTGTTTTGTATGTAGAAGATAATCTCACTTAATATTTGTCAGACTCTCTTAACCTTGCTGTACTGTTTCTGATGCATATTAAGGATATTAGAAGAAGAAGAATTATAGCTTTCTACTGTGCACAGGTTTTAAAGATTCTCATAAAGGTAGATGCTATGAAGCTGAGAAATATTTTATTCTTTCCAGCAGGCAGACTAGAAATGTTTTAATCTCCATTTTACTCTAGTTGATCACATTAATGCTTTCTAAATATTAGGCCCTCAGCTGAAGTTACTTCATAATAGAGAGAGAGATTTTGATTTTTATATATCCAGTTACACTTGGGTGAAACCTAGTATAGCTAATATATCTTAAGGAGTTTGACTGCTACTTTAATTACGTAGGCTTATGATTTTGAAAAAGAAAGCAGCTCAGAATATGAGTTAGAATACTTGTATGCCTTTGTTTCTGGTTATTGTTCCACATTGTCTTCATAAAGCTGTATGCATGCAGTTCTATTCAGGCATTTTACCACTTACTGCTCACACACTGCCACTCAATTAATATGGTAGATCAACACTGGAATTTATCACTGCAATGCCGCTTACGAACCTTTTTCATCCTGAATCACACTTCAGTGAGAAAATGGGGTACACTGCCTGCCCAACATAGGGGTGTGTGTGTGTGTGTGTGTGTGTGTGTGTATGTGTGTAACAGTAGTGGTGGCAAAGCTGCCTCATGATTTTTATTTATTTTGAGTCAGCTCCAGAAGTGGGGAGTTTAAGCTCCCCAGTTCTGGAGCTAGCTTGCCCCATAATGCAAGGGTAAGGGCACATTGCTCCCGTTGCAAAAGAGCAAGTCAGCCCCAATACTGGGGAGTTTAAACTTAGAGTGAGTCCAAGCAGCACAGAGGTTGAGAAAAACTGCTTTAAATGACTGAACAGGGCTAAAACAGCGAACAGTTCTGTGGCAATATATATTGTCATGATTGTGTCTGTGTAGCTATGATTATCATTGCATGCCTTCATATGCCCATGTTATTCTTGACCATCAGCTTGCAGACCTGTTTGGCATGGCAGTCATTGCCATAAAAAGAAGGGCCAATCAAAACATTACAGCACCCATATGTGGCTCACGGAGAAGAACTTATCTGTGGCAGGGGGCCACCCAAGACGCATAACAATTGAGAACCCATGCTGGTCTTCTATCCAGCGTTCAAGTCTTACTATGAGCACATACTACTGGTAGTATGCAGTTCAACCATACTGAATCTCCTTCCATTAGCTCCATATGATGATTCAAATGTTTATCTGCAGTTCCTTTGTGGGATCAAGGGTAATTTTAATTGCTTAGCAACCATGAGAATTATGAGGTCAAATATATAACATCTGGTTACCAGTCAGAGCTAGAAGTTCCTAATAACAGAGGGAGGTATGTATAGAAGGAGACATAAATTTGTGGGTATTACAAAGGCACTTAAGCCTACATAGAATTATTGCAGATCTAAAGGAAATACATATGCCGGGGTTTTCTTTGCTCCATAGTAAAATAGCAGAGACTCTAATAAACCGTTCGCTTCTGTTTTTTGTATTCTTTACATGCCTAATAAATTAAATTATCTCCTTAGTTTTCAGTTTGTAGATCAGCAGTCACAGGTGAAACTATTCAGAGTAGGAGAAGCATGAGTTGGACAAAGAGGCAGACATATGCCACACATGGTTTATCACAAGATTAGCTTAGCTTTTGAGCAGCCAGTATAAAAATACAAATATAACCAGCAAAAAGCGTCACCACAAACCTTGTATCCTTAATCTGCCTAACACCTATTGATATTAATTCATCACTTTCTTATCATCTTCTATGTTGATTACTGCATGAGTATATTGAATATACACTAGCACGGTATATTGAAGCAGCGGGTGCTTTCTCTCAGTGGCAAGCCTTGCAACCATGGTCTGCCTATGCGCATTTTGAAAAAAGGATGCTCTTTTTGCCCTGGAAGTTTAAAAGCCATTTTCTCTCATGTAATTTTCTTACCCTGTCAGAGAGGAAAATGTAGCAAAGAGGAACTAGATGACAACTGCCAGCAATTTTTAGGAAATCATCCTTGAATCAGCGAGTCAAGTAAAGTTGCCAGCACATAATTATCCCCTTCATATGTCCCACTGATTTTAGAGTCAGAGAGCAATTCTACATGTTTAGTCTTGATTTTGATTTTCTCTAAGTGTAACAGCAGCAATATTTCTTCATTAACAGGTAAGAAAGCATCATTCAAATAGCAGGAAACCTGCATTCTGGCTTTCCTCAGGTGCTTCCTTCTTCCTTCTGCATTACCATGTGCCTCTTCATCCTCAGGCATTCGATTTTTATGCTGTTATGTCATCAGCATTTCTTTCCACCCTTCCTACACACAATTTAATACCAGCATAGCCAGGTAGTCATCGTGCTTCCATTAAATAATGCTTCAGCAGCAGATGGCAGGAATGACTAAGCATGCATTTGCTACAATATATAAGGAACAACAGCAACAATAACAAATCTGCCAGCTGGCTTTTTTCACTGCTAGTACATAGTATCATACTGTTTTCAAATATTGATTCAGAATTGATGGGTTTTTTAAAGAGTGGCAGTGGTGGTGGGCTCTGTGACAATAGACATCTACATATGGGTTCTTTATTATTTGTATTTCACCATCCTGCAAGTACAATAGACAATAACCCTATGTTTGGAGCTAATGGGCTGGTATGAATGACAATATCCAACTCGCCCTCCAAACAGAGGAGTTGCTGTATGCAAGTTTTCATCCTGATACTGCTTGATCACATAGGAGAGGAGTACTGAATTGCCCCGCAGTGCACTCTTAGAACACTATTTTAAAGAGGAGACCTGGTCTTGTGGTAGCAAACCTGACTTGTCTCCTTAGCTAAGCAGTATCCGCCCTTGTTGCATATGAATGGGAGACTAGAAATGTGAGCACTGCAAGATATTCTCCTTAGGGGATGGAGCCGCTCTGGGAAGAGCATCTAGGCTCCATGTTCCTTCCCTAGCAGCATCTCCAAGACAGGGCTGAGAGAGATTCCTGCCTGAAACCTTGAAGAAGCCACTGCCAGTCTGGGTAGGCAATACTGAGCAAGATGGACCAATGGCCTGGCTCAGTATGTGGCAGCCTCCTATGTTCCTAAAGTAGTGTTTAAATTGTGCAGTGAGTGGAAGTTCGCATGTTCTCCCCATGTGAATATGGGCTAGCAAGACAGTGTGCTATAGAAGTGATGGTAAAATGTGCACATGCCACTTTTGGCATGTGTTACCAGAACTGCCCCGAGGTGCTGGCTAGACACCGCAACTATGCTTTTGGTTTAGAGTGGGGGAATCCGCTTGCCTTGGGGAGCAGTTTGGCTTCAGTATCAATTTGAGGAAATTTGAAGTGTGTTGGAAACATGAGGATACAGGAGTACAGTTCAAAAGTTTTATTAAGGGTTAAAATGGGGGGTACAGAAGGCAGAGGTTTAGTTGGGCAAGGCAATATATCTTAGCAGATATTCTAGACAAGGGTATGGCTAGAGGCAATTTAGCTTGAAGTCCTAATTATGGATCAATTGGCTTGGCTAAGGTGCCTGACTAGAGCCTGGTTTAAGACGTACCGTGAAAAGTGCTTGAAAGTAGGGAAGCTGAAAAGAGTTGTGGGGGGTGGGGGAGGAGAGGCTTAGAAGGTCAAGAAGTTAATTTACCTATCCTTCCCAATTAAGTTGATGCGTTCATTGCATATTGGCAGAAGTTTCCTCTTTAGGAACAGGCAGGAAGGTGGGGGAAGAGAAACAAGGAGCAAAGGGCTACCACTCACATGTATGAGAGTCTGTAGGATAGTTATCCAAAGCACATGGATAGTTATCCATATGCTTTGGCTAGAGGTGAATATACCTTGTAATGTGCCCTGGGGCAGTTACCCAGAGGGTAGCATATTTCATGAAAGGCACAGAAATCTATTGCCACTCAAACTTAATCACTCTGAGGGTAGCTTGCCCAACAAAGGCAGGAAGAAGCTATATAAATGTGATGTAAGTGGTGAATAGGACTGTACTCAATTGACCAGGTGCGGAAAGATTATGTATCTATCGTTTAATGGGCCGCTCTACTGAGTCCGTGCCAGCTAAAATGTAAATTCAACATTTGTTAATTCAAAATGGGTTTGGGAAATGTGCTTCCTTATCTGAATTTTTCTGAAAGTAAATTGAAGTCGCCCTAAGGTCATTCACATGACCTTTTAGTGCTGAGCTAGGAGTGCTGGGTGGGGGGAGGCAGGAACGCCTCTACCTCCCCCCAAATTGATCTTCATTTCTTCATGGTCTGCAAGGCTCTCGTGCCCACACAATCCACCTGCTCTTGGCAGTGCAGCATTTTGGAGGCCAGGAAAATTCAGCCCAGCCTCCAGATATCTCTAAATTCACAGCACAAGGAGCATGGTTCCTTGAGGGATTTTCCCTTAAGCCAGTGCTCTAGGCACCCAGCTCTGTGTCTGCTTGGGCTGCTCTGCAACTCAAGCAGACACATGACTTGAGACCTGGGTACAAAAGCAGCCTCATGCCCTTTTACCCAGGTAAAAGTCAAGGGGAAATTTCTTGGCTACCTGGAGAGGCAGAACCAGGATCGAGGGCTTACAGGTGAAACTCGGAAAATTAGAATATCGTGCAAAAGTCCATTAATTTCAGTAATGCAAATTAAAAGGTGAAACTGATATATGAGACAGACGCATTACATGCAAAGCGAGATAAGTCAAGCCTTAATTTGTTATAATTGTGATGATCATGGCGTACAGCTCATGAAAACCCCAAATCCACAATCTCAGAAAATTAGACTATTACATGGAACCAAGAAGATAAGGATTGTAGAATAGAACAATATCGGACCTCCGAAAAGTATACAGTGTACTGTGCTTGATTGGCCAGCAAACTCGCCTGACCTGACCCCATAGAGAATCTATGGGGCATTGCCAAGAGAAGGATGAGAGACATGAGACCAAACAATGCAGAATTGCTGAAGGCCGCTAATGAAGCATCCTGGTCTTCCATAATACCTCATCAGTGCCACAGGCTGATAGCATCCATGCCACGCCGCACTGAGGCAGTAATTGCTGCAAAAGGGGCCCAAACCAAGTACTGAATACATATGCATGCTTATACTTTTCAGAGGTCCGATATTGTTCTGTTCTTCAATCCTTGTCTTATTGGTTCCATGTAATATTCTAATTTTCCGAGATTGTGGATTTGGGGTTTTCATGAGCTGTACGCCATGATCATCACAATTATAACAAATTAAGGCTTGACTTATCTTGCTTTGCATGTAATGCGTCTGTCTCATATATCAGTTTCACCTTTTAATTTGCATTACTGAAATTAATGGACTTTTGCACGATATTCTAATTTTCCGAGTTTCACCTGTACTCACATAGGGCTGTCCAAGCCTGGGAACAGCCTCATTATTTGTCATGAACACAAATGCTTGGGAATGCAGTAATTCCAAGGGATTGGGATTAAATTACTTTCAAAATGATTCTCCAGCCTTTTCAGATGTTATGGCAGGAAGCAATGCTCATATGTAATGGGAGTGGCATTATGGATACAGACTACTCCTCCAGCCTGTGTGCAACATAAGAATATGTATAGCGAGTCCTTATTCATATAGAGGCTTTGCATGCAAAAAGAAATCCTACAAAGGCAGACATTCTGATAAATATGAATAAATTAAGAGAGGAGCTTGATGTGTCTGCCACCCACTCCTGAAGGTACATTCCTTCATTTCACTCTGCAAAATGGGTTTCAGTCTGTACACTCTTAAGAAGCCTGTAGGATGTAGTAGCTGAGCTGAATATATTGTTACAAATCTTTCAGTGCTGCCGACAGTGTATGTCTCCCATTGCACATGATTGGTGACAGCAAATCAAGAAATCAAGGGAAATTCTCCTTTTGTAATGTTTGTGAATGGAAGGGAATCTTTTCTTCTTTTGGACTTCAGTTCAGTATGTGTGAAAAGTCATATATGTATAGAATACCTAGTGGTGGAAGGTCTAGATGTTCAAAGGCAAATTATATAGTACAGAGACTTCTTTTACAACCCATCTCTACATGATGATGATTCAAGCAGTTCTACTTTCAAAACATCTTTGCTGTTTCTCCCTTGCTTTTGTATTATCCTGAGATTTCTCAGATTCTAATGGGTCTTTTTTATTTAATAGTTTGGAATGGGATGAAGGCTGTCGGCCTGACAGTTGGGAGTTCCATGTGTAACAGCAGTAAGGTCTTTTTAGCATGTGTTATCTAAGCAGCAGGTTTCAGTCTTTTCCAAGTTTATTTTGTGATGGCAGAGTAAAAAGAAGGAGAAATAATCCCTGGGTGCTGTTTAATTAGAATGACTGATGTTTGTTCTGAGGTTTGCAGACAGCACTGACACTCCGGTATGCTTTTGCTAGGTGATAGCCCAGTGACAATTGACAGAACAACAGCATCTGCAAAACTAGGGGATAATAACATTCCTATGTTTCAAGCACTTCTGGGAGAACAGATAAGCTTTGCTACAGGATCTCAAGGTCATAAAGCCAGGTTCAGCTGCAACAAGAAGCAAGTTCTGGATCTGAGAATAACATTTAACATTTTTAGCCCACTTTCTAGTAAGCTTATGAAATCACATGGCATTCTATGTGAGTTTCAGTCCATGTGTCCATGTATCCATGTGTGTGCCCCCCGCCCCCATCAATTTTGCAGTGCCTGGACCAATATGAACCAAATTTGCTACAGCTGTAGGGACCCACAGGGACAACTCAATGGCATAGAATGTGAAAATGTCAGCCATCTCCATTTTGAGATGGTGGACACATAAACTTTTGAGGCACGTGCACTAACTTGTGGACAGTCTAACTGGTTTGAACCAAATTTGCTACAGTTGTATTGAGTGACAGACAGGGACACCTCAATGGTGTAGTTTGTAATGACGTCATCCACCCTGATCCAAGTTGGCGGACACATGAACATTTGAGGTGCATGAGATCTAAATTGTGGACCTTGATTTGAACCAAACTTAGTCCAGTTGTAGACACAGTGAGAGGAAAGTAGGCTGATTAATTCTTACTAGAACTACTTGTTTACATTTTTGTTATTTTGTTATATTACACAAATTTTGTTACATTTTTGAATTTTAAGATTTGCCCCTGCTGTTTGTTGAAGGTCAAATGGAGGTTGAATTTCAGTATGACCAGACAAGGCATATTCATGCGCTAAAGGATAAGGTGGAGGTGTCCAGGCAAGGGAAGGGCAGAAACAGTCAATCTGAGATAAAATTTAAGATACATGTAAGTCAATTTAAGAGAAAAGTGCAAGCCTGTTGCACAATCATATAGGAATCAAAGCCTATGAAAGAGGTTTCTTGAAGACATGACTGGTCATCCTTAGTTCCCTACATGGCCAGTGTTCAATAGCCAATATAATGGTGCAGAGGCTAAATCTCTACCCGACATGTCAGGTAGAGGATGGAATGTATTCCTAGCAAGATAATGCTTGTGCTGTGCCAGTCCTACAGAATAAGAAACACAACCTTTCAAATTACAGACTCTTCAGCTGGCATATATGTCTTTCACACACATAAAAATGAAAATAAAATTGTGTTATATGTCAATGTTCATGTCCTGCACTTAAACAGGAGCTGGTGTGCATTTTCTAAATTTCTTTAAGCCCTTCAAAAGCAATACAACAAATGAAAAAAACATTAGCAATAGAGGAGATTACTTTGGAAAGCCCAGTAGATAGGTACACATTCTAAAACAAGAGGGTTGTTAGACAGTAACAACAGAAAAACAAAACGGATTATGCCACTTTTCAGACTAAGTGGATTATTGTGCCATTACCTGCATTGGACACAGGCTGCTTCATTGGTCTGGTTGTTTCAAATTTTCATTACATATAGCAGTATCTGTCAGAGGGTAAGGGCATTTCAACATGTTGAGAATGAGCATTTTATCACATAAGTAGATAAAATAAATAAATAAATCAGTTTCAGTATTACTGTGTTTCCACTGAGTTCAGTGAAGCTTAGTCCAAGAAAGTGAACAGGATTTCAGGTTGCTGTCTTGCACCCTGTGTGAGCAGAAAGCAGAGTGTGGTACAGTTGCCAATAAGGTTTCACTGTAACCTGCCCTGTTCTACCAGTCCATCTCCATGACCCAGGGTAATGCTGTGTTTGGCACTCCATATCAGTTATTCAAAATCTATAAAACTAAACCATAGGCTTAAGGGCACCCAGTGATCTGTTTCATTATGCTAATACTCTGGATTCAGATGTATCAGGAAACCAGAGGTCCTTTCACCTCCAGTTTCCTTGGATGCATGTTCTAATTTGCAAAACTGGAGTTGAAGGTGAGAAGGGACCTGTTGTTTCCCTCCCCAAACTTCACTCTAAACCTCCATGGGGCTGAAACTGCAGATCCAGGGTTTGGATGTTACGCTGGCACCGCAGAATTGTAGTTGGAGGCACCCAATCTCCCACTTTGAACCTGCAGTTCAGAATGGAGTTTGGGTGCCTCCAAATCTGACTCTGCAGCACCAGAGTTACATCCGAATGCTGGCACTGCAGTTTTGGCCCCATGGAGCCGGAGTTGAGGAAGGAAGCTCCTCCCTCACTCTGGCCCAATTGGCTGTGCGGGCTGCCCTTCTATCAAGAAGGGAGCCCGCACAGCCATCTCCCTCTCCTTTCTGCAGTCTTGAGACTGCAGAGAGGCAGCTCTCCCCAATGTCCAAAAGTGGATGGGAGAGGATGGGTGGCAGGTGGGGTGCAGAACCGTGAGTCCATTGGTCTGCATTATGTCACCTAGATTGCATGATGTCACCATTGGTCTGGCCCAGAGTCTCTTAGCTGGGTGACTCTGGGCCAGTCACTTCTCTCTCAGCCTAACCTACTTCACAGGGTTGTTGTAAGGAGAAACTCAAGTATGTAGTACAGTGCTCTGGGCTCCTGGGAGGAAGAGCAGGATATAAATGAAATAAATAAATAGATAGATAGATAAATAGATAAATATGTCAGAAGGGGATTAATTCTATTAAAGTATTAGCCCTAATTCTAATTGTTCTATTCCATTCTATTCCATTTCATAAAGGTCACTTGGGTACTATGATCCTTGAATGATACCATGACGTACCTCAGCAAGTACATTGGCCAGATGAATGCAGTAGGCAAGGTAGCTGCTGTATGGGATGTTCGGAAGGGTGCCACTGCTCCTGGTGGCTTCCAAGTGCTGCTAGTATTGATGGTATCACCACTGCCCCCCCCCCAGCGCCACCCTCACCGGCTGTGTCTGCAATACGTGTGTGGACAGAGGTGATCCAGTTGACATAGTATATCTGGACTTCCATAAATCTTTTGTCATGTTCCCCATCAAAGGCATTTGAATAAATTTAGCTATCAGGGGATTAGGGGACAGGTATATCATGGTTCTGTGGGAATAAAAGGAGAATTTTCACAATGATAGATATAAAATAAAGATATATAATGGGTCCCTCAGAGATCTGTACTGGGACCAGTGCTTTTCTATTAACTTATGAATGATCTAGAAATTGGGGTAAGCATCTAATTGGCCAAATTTGCAGAAGTATTTAGAGTAGTGAACTCCAAAACATATTGTGAGGGTCTCCAAAAGGATCTCATGAAACTAGCACAATGTGAGGTTCACTGTTAGAAAGTGTAAAGTGATGCATGTTGAGGCAAAACATCCCAACTCCAGATAGATAGATAGATAGATAGATAGATAGATAGATAGATAGATAGATGGGTTCTGAGCTGTCAGTGAGGTTGTTCTCACAAGCAGCCAAGCCCAGGCATAGGCAGCTAAGCCTGGGCTTGGCTGCCTGTAAGAACAGCTGGGATCGGCATGGATTCCAGTGCTGCTGCGGTGCCAAGCCTGACTTTTCGCTGGGGTTAATGAGGTGAGCACTCCGTTTACACAGACTCAAGGATCATGTGTCAACGTGGGTTGCTTGCAACCCGTGCTGACACAAAGACAGGTGCCTAGATTGCCTGTACTCTGGGGAAACCCCCCAATGCACTGCACTCATCACATGGTGCATTGTGGGATTCCCCCAGCCTCCAGAATGCTGCACTGGTCACTGCAGCAGTGATCATGTATATGGTGGTGTGGCTGGAGCCAGTCTGGGATCGTCTGTGGGGAAAAGTAGGCTCAACGCTTCCTCCCCCCGCACCCATGTGATCATGTGAAAGGCCCAAGTAACTGAGCAGGAGAGGGATCTTGGGGTCATGGTGGACAGCTCATTGAAAACATCCACACAGTTCGCAGTAGTTGTGAAAAAAAGCAAATTCCATGCTAGGGATCATTAGCAAGGGAATTGAAAATAAAACTGCTACTATTAGAATGTCATTATACAAATCTGTGGTGCAGCCACATGTGGAATACTGACTACAGTTCTAGACACCATATCTCAAAAAGGATATTCTAGCACTGGAAAAGTAGCAGAAGGGGGCAACCAAAATGATCAGGAATATAGAGCACCTTATGAGGTAAGGCTACAACATTTGGGGCTCTTTAGTGTAGAAAAAAGGCAACAGGGGAAGCATGATAGAGAATTACAAAATGATACATGGTGTGGAGAGAGTTTCTCTCTCATACACACAACAGTAGAACCAGGGGTTATCCCATGAAAGTAATTGCCAGGAAATTTAGGACCAACAAAAGGAAGATACTCTTGCACACAGCACATACTCAAACTAAGGCGTTCTATGGGTTTGGTGATGGCACCAGCTTGAAGAGCTTTAAGTGGGGCTTAGACAAATTCATGGAGGATAGGTCTATCTATGGTATCAAGTCTTGATGGCTATAGGCTACCTCCATGTTCCAATGTAACGTGCCTCTGAATACCAGTTTTAAGGAGAATGTCTTCATCTACAGGTTGTTAGGCTTCCTGAAGGCATCTAGTAAACCACTGAGGGAAACAGGATGTTGGACTAGAGGCCTTGGGCCTGATCCAGCAAGGCTCTTCTTATCTTTGAGGTACTCCTGCTGTTTCCATCACTTACATGGATTCTACAGACAACAGTTCCCCAAGAGAGAAGGGGAGTTACCTTATTCACTGATTTTTCTATCTTTTCTTAATATATGACAATTCCAGACAAGTCCATGGAATGCCTAGCTACCTAGTGGTGGCTTTGGGATCCAGTTAGTTTGTAGTTAATTTTTAAAGAATGTGTGAGTGTTTACTCAAGTTTGCAGCTATAACCTCCTTCAGGCATTCAACTGAATGTGTGAAAAGGAGGTTGGGAAAACACCAGCTAGTCATGTCAGCATCAATGCAGTTTGGGGCCACAACCCACTCTTCTTAGGTTCAGTGCTTGTCCATAGAGGCAAGTGCAAAATATGGAAAGCATTTCTGCCCTCATAGGAACATAGGAAACTGCCTTATACGGAGTCAAACCATTGGTCCATCTAGTTCAGTATTGTCTACACAGTCTGGTAGCAGCTTCTGCAAGGTTGCCAGCAGGAGTCTGCCTCAGCCCTTTCTTGGCGATGTCAGGGAGAGAACTTGGAACCTTCTTAATGCAAGCATGCAGACCCTGAATTACCAGAGCTTCAAAATCTGGAAAGAAACTCCCCCTGTATTCATTGTTTGCCTCTGTAGACAAGCTCCATATGTGAGGAAAATGGAGGGCATACTCTGCACACAAAGTGTGTCTTGGGGCTGGTTCATATGAACAGCAGGCTCAACACAATTATGTTGGGAATGGTGCAAAAATACACCCACTCTGACATGATTAAAGGGTATGCCAACACATCCTTGGCACATCCTTTACTTGCATGAAAGGGGTGATCATCCTCATTGCCACTCTACACATATTGTCAAACCCTCAATCGGGCTTTGCAGCATGTGTAGAGGTTGATTCAGATTTGCATGGGCATATTCTTAATTATGTCAGAGAGGGCATGTTCTCACAGCAGCCCCAATATGATTGTGTGTTGGGGTTGCTGTTTGTTTGCACCATGGTGTCAGGACTAAGAAGCATAGCTGGCCTCAATAACCCCATCCCCACACCTACTCTATGTTGATTTGAATGCACAAAGAATGCAAGTTGACTGGGGCAAAAAGGAAGGAAGCAAGCAAGGAATGTTCTGTGTTATCTTTGTGTTGGGAAACAATGCCTCAGTATGTTGGTATTACTCACATTGACACAGAATCAGGACAGCATCAGCGGTCAGTGCTACTGGACAGTTGCTGGGCAGCTGCTACCCAAGATCACCTTTGTACCCAAAGACTTCTTATGATAGTTGCCGAGCAATTCTCTCAGGGACAATCGAGGTATGATGGGGCTCATTAAGGGCAGTTTGCTGAGGGCTTCCCTGCTGAGTGAAGAGGCTTATCACTTTGAGAATCCTCACAGTTCTGGTATGCAAGGACAAGGCAGTGGAGTAGAATCAGGAATATTAGTAGTTTAATAAAATAGATATTACGTACAGAGAGGCAAGTACAGACTGCTTTTCAGTACTCTTACTGCTGGCTTATTGTTAGCCCCGCCTCTACTCCAGGACTGGAATACAAGTAATTAAAGCCCCATTTAAAAGCTGGCCTGGATCATGGAGTGGCTTAACCAAAAACACCACCGACAGCAGGGGGAGAGCACTGTCCCTGTCCAAGCCCAGTACAGCATCCGTCCAATGGTTGTTTCTAGTGTCTAATCTTATATTTCCTTTTTAGATTGTGAGCCCTTTTGGGACTTCTCATTTATCATTTATTTTTGTTTTCTAAGCTTCTTTGAGTACTTTTGTACCAATTTTAAAAAGTGGTATATTAATATTTGTAGTCGTAGTGGTGGTGGTAAGAGGAGGAGGAGGAGGAGGGAAGAGGAAGCTCCCTGCAACCGACAACTGCCCTTGACTAGTTGCTTATAATGTTTTGAAAAGCAACAAAGTGAATAATTAGACTGGACAGCTCTTAATGTATCTTAACATTTATTTTCTGTATTCTGTGCTTTCAACCTACAATCAAATTTGTGAAAAATGCTAGTTGCTGAGGAAGATTCTGCTTGGAAGGAAATTGAATCCCTTAACACTTTCATATACCCCAATGAGCAATGGAGAGCTTGAGTGCAATACTGTAGAGATTAATGTGAGACCTCCTCCCGCCCTCTTTCCCTAGGGAAATTAGAAAACAATCTCTTTCTAATGGTGTAAAATTGGGAGCCTAATCCCCTTTAGTCTTCATAAAAAACCAGGTCTCAAATACAGTATTTTTATATTCAAAAATCAGCTCTAGGGATACAAAGCTCAACTTTTTTTTTAGTGTACTTTTTCAGCCATTTGTTTATTCTTTTTTCTTAAATATGAACATCGAGTTCATTATTTATCTAGTGGCTGTCAGACGTTCTGAACAGATGGTTAACTATCACTTTTCCCCTACCCATTCTGTTGGGAACAATTTTTTCTTTTTCTAGAAAAGACTCTCTGTTAGACAATATCTGTAGTCAGAAGAAAAGCATATTCAGAGATGACAAACTATGCAGTTTATCTCCAACGTCTAGACATCAAAACAACAATGCACTAGAGAACCTCTTGCTTAAAAAGGGAGTAATACCATTTCATCTTGGGTTGCTGAATCCAGGGCCTAGTCTGCTCTGGAAATAATTCAGGAAAATTGGATTATTCTGTTGAATGTCTGCCAGGTGTTAGAAAAATAAACTGAATGTTGAATTGTATCCAGAAGTGGATTGGACTCCTACTGCAGATTTCCCAGAAGCCCCTTCTGAATGCATCTCACTTTCCCAGATTTTCTGAAGTGGGAGACCAGTCTGCAACTTTTCTGGGAACTACTATGGCAGGAATTAGATACTACTTTCTATGGTTTTCCCAATATTAAGGAATGGCAGGTATTTTGACTTGCTCGAACTCACGTATCTTACACACACATACATCTGATTGCATGTCCTGGGAGACTGCCCTGCAGGAACACCAACCAATCTGGAGGAATATCTCTGGAGCTAAGGGGGTCTGTTCCCTTTGGAAGCTTTAGCTCAAACATAGAGCATGTGCCTATCATGCAGAAGAACCCAGGTTCAATCCATGGCAGCTTCAGCAGGAATGGGAGTTTCAGGATTTCTACCTGAAACCCTGGAGAGCCACTGCCAGTCAGTGTAGTGACCTAGATGGACCAAAAGCCTGCCTCAGTACAAGGTAACTTCCAAGTTCCTATGAACAGGACTCTGACCAGCCAAAGAATAGGCCACTGTCCCTCTGGTAAAAATTGAGCAAAATACTAGTCCCTTGCAGCCAAATAAACTGGAAAAGCATGCGTGGCTGGAACTGTCTCCAAGACAACAAAGCCACAGATCTCAGAAGAGACAAACTGGGTCAAGAGGCCAGAACTATTCCAAGCAAAGGTGAATTTTTAATTAAGTGAAATGGGAATACAAGAACAAACATGCATAAGAACAGCCCTGCTGGATCAGGCCCTAGGCCTATCTAGTCCAGCATCCTGTTTCTCCACGTTGGCTGATATGAGAAGCATCTAGGAAGCTCCAAGCAGGAGATGCAATCCAACAGCCCTCTCTCCTGCTGTTGGTCCCTTGCAATTGGTATTCAGAGCCATCTGTCCAGAGATACCAGGCTCCAGAGGAGCTTCATGGTTCTTGTATCGTATTTTAGGCATGAAACCTCCATTTTGTCCTTGCAGAGGCATGCAGGAACACTAGAAGTCAAATTTCTATAGTCCCCAGAATCACTGACACAGCCCCAAGCATGTGTAACATGCTAAGATTGATCAATAGTATTTGCCAGGAGCAACCTGTATGATTTCCCCCCATACCTCAATACCTTTTTGGAAATGAGAGGTATGCAAGCTTAAATAGATCAGATTTTGAATCAGATGTGAAATATGGGTAGATCATTATCCAAAATTGAGGGCAGACCAAAAAAAAAATCTGGTCCCCACTCCAGTTTACCAAAGAGAAATCAATCAATCTTTATTGGCCCATTCACTATAGGATGAACCAATACAAAATCAAAGAACTGAGGTAATGACCACCATACATATTTGTCCTGCCTTTTCTCTGTTAAGTAGTAGAGTCAAGTGTAATCCATGCTACTGCTATTAATTTCTGTAAACAATAAAAATGTTTTAATAGATAGCAGGGAGCGGATGGGTCATCTGTCTCCCAACTAATAGCTGATTTAGCTATAAGAGGACTCTGAGATAATACTTTAGAGCATGCCTAGTGACAGATGTGAGACCTGGGCTTAAAACCTTTTGAGACAATTCAATATTCTCTGAGGGAAAACTGTGGCTTGGAGGTAGGTGGAGGCCTTCTAAAAGTACTTCATATCTTGCTTTCCATTTAGTTGTAGATTTCTGCAGCTGTCAAGCAGCCTACACAGAATGAAATAATTTGGTTTTTCAGTGTCTTCATCCATCTGCAAGAGCAGTTAGAAATAAACAAGTCTCATTTGTATTGTATGTTTTAAATTCAGTAAAATTTCCATTATCCACAACAGTAATCTCCCTTCCTGGGTGTTCTATACATTGAATGCAACAAACAGCTACAGGCAACAGCTTCTGGTGGGAATTAGCTGTAAATGAACAGCTGATGGTCACAGCTTCCTTTTAAGTGCAAATACATTTTACTCTCAGACTTTTGTGTATGTGGAATCCATCAGTTTACCTGAGCTTTCTGTTGCATAGGTAATATTTCTGGAACTCACAGAGATGCCATCCAGTGGTGAAAATGAATAGCAGGTTGTAGCTGTGTCCGTGGATAAATATAATCTAAAAGACATGTGGGGGCTTGTTAATACACATCTCCACTTCATCTATAATGCACATCTTCCTGCTTCGTACTGGATATTTTCCCTGAAATTCTCAGAAAAAGGGTGGAATGTGCTTCATGACGACAGGAGTTTCCAGAATCCTTCCTGTCTGCTTATAGGTTCTTCTTTCTTGTGCCCTGCCCTAATGCTGAACCAGTCCTTAATTCCTTGTGAAGTTTTTCATGAGGCAGTGAATTGCTGAGGTATCAAAGACCTATTTAAGCCACCTCAGCCTGACAGCAATGAAGGTAGATTTCCACATTTACTAGAGATGTACAAACCTGCCCAGGCTGCTGAAGCAACACACAATCTGTCACATCACAGATAAGTGTGTCTCACATATCCTGCTAGCAGCTATTAATCTAGTGGCTCAAACTGATCCCATTAAAAAATTGTCAAAAATCTCCTGTTGACCTCAGTAGGGGAAGGACCGAGTCTTAGGTTTTCAATCTGATAACTAGCATGGCAGTTTTGATGCTTGTGAAATGGAGACTTGCCACTAGCAAGTGGGACTATTTTCAGGATGGCAGGGAGCTCTTTTCACTTCCTGTGTGCATTCTTACTCTATAACATTTCTTATATGCAACATTTTCTAATGCAGTGATCCTGATGGGATCATATAAAGAGCCTGCAAATGATGCACCCAAGGGCATAACTAGTTGTTGCATGCTGGTGTGTTCAACAAAGCTCCAGTGCCTCATTTTTTAAAAAGAAAATCAACATAAGGAAAAGGGAAGCTGTGAGTGAGAAAACGAGGTGCTGTATCCTTCTCCAGCCCACCATTTCTTCAGTACAAATTATCCCACATAACCCTGCAAGGGGGAAAGTTGTGTCTGTGTATTTGTGTGTAAATTTATAATAGAGAAGTCATCAATAAAATTGTTTAGTGTCCCATTTAACTCCACCATTTCTTTGCTTTAAATGTCCTTCTCCCAAATCTTCTTTTCTTTTTTCTTTTACATGGCACTGGACCACAGTTATATGTTTGTGAACCATTAGTCTCTCATTCTTTCAGAAGCCAGCATTTGAAAGCAACAAACATGATGGTTCAGCGTGATGCTAAACATGATCGTTTAGCAGGAAGTGTGCAATCACACTTGAGTATGAACACAAATTTTCTTCATAAAGGCTATAAAATAATAATAATAATAATAATAATGATGATGATGATGATGATGATGATGATGATAAATTTTACAAGTTAATTTATCTTGGAAGAAGGAAGTGATTATTATTATTTTATAATAATAAAATATTGCATTATATTCATTTATTAAAGAACTGATAATTTGTAGACCGAGACATTGAACAAGTTTATGCAGATACATCAATCCATGTTTTTAAAATATTTTAGTCACTTGGGAAGGAGGCATAGTGGTAGACCACATAATTTGCATGCAGAAGGTCATGTGTTCAAGATTTTGCATCTCCCATCCATTTTCAGATTCTTGTCTGAATTCCTGCAGAATTAGCATTGGTTAGTATAGAAAATACTGAACTAAATGGATCAATGGTCTGATCAATGTAAGGCATAGATTCTCATAATTTTGAAGTCCAAATGCAAAACAGAAATTAGAAGAAATTATTCTGAATCACTTCTGAATTATTCTACATCAGTACAGAAAGGAAGATAATGGCACAAGGGTGTGACTTTGTTGCTAGAGAATAACAAAATCACACCCTTGTACCATTATCTTTTAGTGAGGCCTGCCGATATTCCAATCAGTATTTGCATGGAATACTTCATAATATAAACACTGCTACAATGTATGAGATTCAGGGGCCCTAAGATAGGAAAGGAAATTCAAGGGTGATAATCTTTAAAAAGATAACCTGGTTTTGGACTAAAGCAGGTATGGGGATATTCACTTCCTCTGGGCAATGAAAAGCTTTCTTACCTGCATTTGTCTGTGCTTTTGTTGTTCCATTCAACAATAAAGTTGTGCTTTTGTCAGTTGCTGTATAAGAAAATGATTTTCGTATGTGTTTGTACACTTCAGATAGTTAATTTTTTCACAAGCAAACAGCTTCTGGAAATGTTTGTATGTCTGGCTGGCAAGCATAAAGCAAAAATGAGCACTGTATATTGTTTGATAAATTGTGAAAAATACTACTGTACTTGACCTACCACCAGGCCCTTTTCCTTATTTACTAAAATTTACTCAGGATTAATATTTGCTGAATACAAAGGGTTTGAAGAGTCACCAGCCTCTCTTTTCCAAATCTACCTCTTAAAGCAAATTCTGTGTAGTTTTTTTTTTAAATTGTATACCACCCCCAAAAAATTGGTATACCACCCAAAATGAAAGTCTCTTAGTTTACAGCAAAACAATAAAAACAACAAATAAAAAGGTTTACACATTACAACCACTTGAAATGTTAAACAATGTTAAAACTATCAAACACACAATTAAAACAGTATCTAATTAAAAGCCAGGGTGAACAAATGTGTCTTAACTGCCTTTATAAAGTTGTAAGAGGTGGAGAAGCTCTTATTTCAACAGGAAGTGTGTTCCAAAGCCTTGGGGCAGGAACTGAGAAGGCCATTCCCAGAATAGCCACTGGACAAGCTGGTGGCAACTGCAGACAGATCTCTCCTGAAGATCTCAATGGGTGGAATGGTACAAAGCGAAGAAGACGTTCTCTTAAATACCCAGACCCCAAGCTGTTTAGAGCTTTATAGGTTATAACCAAGATGACGTATTTTGCCCGGAAACTTATTGGCAACCAGTGTAGATCTTTTAAGATAGGAGTGATATGGTCCCTCCAAGATGCCCAAGAGACCAACCTGGATGCTGCATTCTGGACCAACTGCAGTTTCTGGACTGCGTACAAAGGCAGGCCCACACAGAGCGCATAGCAGTAATCAAGTCTAGAGGTTACCAGCAGATGTCAGAGGCGTAACGGGGGGAAACAGCACCCAGGGCAAGCTCTGCCCCTGAAATTGCAGTTCATGCGCAGGCGCACTTGTGCAGTTGGGAAGCGACGCCGGGCCAGACGGCAGGCCTCAGCGTCGCTCTGCTGCACTCAGCGATCTGCCGCCACCTGCCACCGCCGCACTCGGTGATCCGCCGCCTCCCGCCACCGCCGCACTTGGCGATCCACCGCCGCCCACCACCGCCGCACTCACTCCCCCCGCTGCCCGCCACACGATCTGGGGGGGTCGGGGGGCATGCCACTTTTTGGTGCCCCCCCACGTGACCCACCAGAGTGGCGCCCAGGGCTCGTGCCCTGTCTGTCCCCCCTATCGTTACGCCCCTGGCAGATGTACTATTGTTTTGAAGGCGTTGATCTCAAGGAACATATGCAGCTGGCATATCAGCCAAAGCTGATAAAAGGCAGCTCCGGCCACTGCCTCAATCTGGGACACCAGGGACAGGTTTGTGTCCAGAAGCACCCCCAGACTGCATACCTGTTCATTCTGTGTATCTGTTCATTCTGATGTGACCCCATCCAGAACTGGTAGATCAAAATAATCTCCTAATCTCTCCCACACAAAAAGTACCTCTGTCTTATCTGAATTCAACCTCAGCTTGTTATCTCTCATACAGCCAATCACTGCCTTCAGGCATGTATTTAGATGATGCATATTGATGATATTGACATGGAGACCTGATGATATTCACACAGCGAAACAGATTTATTTATTTATTTATTTATTTATTTATTTATTTATTATTACACTTTTATACCTCCCCAACTCATGTTTCTGGGCAGTTCACAATGATAAACACACATTAAAACACATTAAAACAATTAAAAACTAACAATTTAAAAGTCAATCACAGAATTTAAAACCTATTAAAAAGCTGAAAAAGCCTGAATAAAAATATGGGTTTTTAAGCATTTTTAAAAAATTATCAGAGAAGGGGAGGATCGTATCTCAGTAGGGAGCACATTCCATAGTCCCAAGGCAGCAACTGAGAAGGCCCATCTCTGTGTGGCCACCAGACGAACTGGCGGCAACTGGAGACAGACCTCCACAGACGACCACAATGGACGGTGGGGCTCATAATGAAGACATTCTCTCAAATACCCAGGGCCTAAGCTGTTTAGGGCTTTATAAGTTATAACTAGCACTTTGTATTTTGCCCGGAAACCTATAGGCAGCCAGTGTAACTCCATCAGTAGAGTTGTAACATGGTCTCTCCGAGATGACCCACAGACCAACCTGGCTGCCTCATCCTGAAACAACTGAAGTTTCCAGACTACGTACAAAGGCAGCCCCACATAGAGCGAATTACAAAAGTCAAGTCTGGAGATTACCAACAAATGTACACTGTTTTGAGGTCATTCATCTCAAGAAACGGGCGCAGCTGGCATATCAGCTGAAGCTGATAGAAAGCACCCCTGGCCACCGCCTCAACCTGAGAAACCAGGGAGAGGTGTGAATCCAGAAGTACTCCCAGACTGCGAACCTGTTCCTTTTGGGTGACCCCATAGTGTGACCCCATCTCCATCATGAAAAGGGAGATCAAAATCATCTCTGGAGTTCTGACCCCGCACAATAAATACCTCCGTCTTATCTGGATTCAGATTCAGTTTATTCTCCCTCGTCCAGCCCATTACTGCTTCCAAGCAGGCATTTAAGGAAGATATGCCAGCTCCTGAAGTAGTTGACATGAAGAAATAGATCTGGGTGTCATTTGCATACTGGTAGCACCCAGCTCCAAATCCCCTGATGATCTCTCCCAGCACTTTCATGTAGATGTTTAAAAGCATTGGAGAAAGTACGGAGCCTTGAGGGACATCATTCTTAAGCTCAGATTTCGAAGAGCAACAGTCTTCAATCAACACCATCTGGAATCTGCCCAAGAGGTAGGAGCGGAACCACTGTAAAACAGTGCCTCCCACCCACAACCCCCTCAGACGTTCCAGAAGGATACTATGATCAATAGTATCGAAAGCCACTGAGAGATCCAAGAGGACCAACAGAGTCACACTTCCTCTGTCAATTCCCAGTTGGAGATCATCCATCAGGCCAACCAAGGCAGTCTCCACCCCATAGCCCACCAGAAAATCAGTTTGAAATGGGTCTAGATAATCAGTTTCCTCCAAGACTGCCTGGAGCTGAGAGGCCACCTCCCTCTCAATTACCTTGCCCAGCCATGGGAGATTGCAAACTGGCCTATAATTGCTCAACTCTGAGGGATCTAATGCAGGCTTCTTTAGAAGAGGTCTAATAATTTCCTCCTTGAGACAAGGAGGCATCCTGCCCTTCCACCAGGCCACCTACAACAGCCTCCCTGCTAGATAGAACAAGCCATGTTGGGCAAGCGTCAAGAGAACAAGTGGTAGGCCTCACCTCTCCAAGCAGCTTGTCCACATCCTCAGGAGTCAGAAACTGAAACCAATCCAGTCAAATAGCATAAGAGGAGTCATCGGACACCTCCAGTTCAGACTCAGATTAATTATGGGGTCCTATCTAAGTCAGCCAGAATCCGAGAGATTTTATCTGCAAAAAATTCTTTAAACACATCACAGCGGTTAACTGATGACTCCAAATTCTGGTTCATGGGAGGGGGGCAGATACTAGTCCCCTCACTACCCTGAACAACTCCGCCGGACATGAACTCGCAGAGGCAATACGGGCAGAAAAGAACCGCTTCTTTGCCACATGTATCGCCTGAGCATAGATCTTTAAATGCGCGCTATGTCGTAATCTGTCGTATTCGAGTAGAGTCTTTCTCCACTTGTGCTCCAGTCGCCTACCTTGCCGCTTCAGCCCCCGTAGATCTTCCATATACCAAGGGGCCAGATTTGAATCGGGTCAGAGGGGACGCTTAGGAGCAATCGTGTCTACTGCCCTGGTGAGCAAGTTGTTCGAATTCTCAACCAGGGTGTCAAGAGGATCACCGGCAAAGCCAACATTAAATCCCTCCAAGGCTTCTTGGAATCCTACCGGATCCAATAACATCTTTGGGAAGACCATTCTAATAGGCCCCTCGCCCCTGCAGAGGTGGGAAGTGGTTTTAAGTCCAACCTTAACCAGATGGTGGTCCGCCCATGACAATGGGGAAATCACAGGAATCCCCACCCACGGAACACCACCCTGATCAGAGTAAAAGACCAAATCAAGCATGTGAACTGCAATATGTGTTGATCCAGAGACCGCTTGGGATAGGCCCATAGTTGTCAGGGCTGCTATGAACTCCTGAGCTGCCCCGGACAAATTGGTCCCGAAATGAAGTCCCTCAGCACCAAAAGTCTGGGAAATTCCAACGTGAGTTCTGTGACTAAGTCCGTGAGCTCAGTAAGGGAATCCGTTGGGCAGCGGGGTGATCGGTACATACAACAGAGGTCCCAATCTATCCCTGGTCCCCAAACTCAAGTACACACATTTAATGTGGTCCGATACCCTGACAGGGACCCAGGTAAGGGAGATGCTATAGACCACAGCCACTCCACCTCCCCGCCCACGCTCCCTCACCTGCTTCTCTACAGAATATCCTGGATGTAGAAGCTGGGCCCAAACTGGACCACTAGCCAATCCCAACCAAGTCTCAGTAATACACACCAGGTCAGCCCAGATTGAGTTCAGATTTATTTTGGATCAACCTGGCATTGTAGAGAAGCAGGATAAGGCTATGTGGGTTGTTGGCGGTGCTCCCTGATGTCAGAGAGCTGGCAGGACAGCCAGAAGGGAGGACAGCAATTAAATTTCTGCCCACCCTTCTCCTGGAATGGCCTGCTGACCTGACAACATTACTCCTTCTATTCCCCACCACCACTGGGATAGCTGCACCACATTCAAAGGTACCCCCTGTCTCCCCATCTCCAGATGAACCCAAACACATGATAACGATTTCAGGCCCGTTCTAAAAGCTGCTAAACTAACAAAACAGAAGCTCTACTGTTGAGTAGCTCCTCCCTAATCTTTGTCTGGCTCTCGCCCTCATGGCCCCCTGAAGTGGCTCCCCCAAAGGAATGACCCCCTTTGGTGTTGCCCCTTCGGTGGCGATGCCAGTGGCAGCATGCCTATATAGTCCTGGGCAGCCACAGCTCCAACAGGTGGACCGCAGGAACTAAAACTGCCCAGTCATCTTTGGAGACGATACAGAGACGATACGGAGCCCTGAGGGACACCATACCAAAGTTCAGATTTTGAAGAACAGTCCCTGAGGGACACTATCTGGAATCTTTCCATGAGGTTAAGAGTGGAACTATGGGAAATAGTGCCTCCCACCCCCACCCCCCTCAGATGCTCCAGAAGGATACTATGGTCAATAGTATCAGAAGCTGCAAAGAGGTCCAAAATAGTGATGTGCACAGACAGGTTCGGCGGTTCGAGCACCGGGGTGGGACGTTCCTTTAAGGGTGGGGGAGGGTGTACTTACCCCTCCCTCCACTTTCCCCCTGACGGCAAATGTTATTTTTGTATGCATTTGGAGTGGCAGGATACCTCCCCGCCCCTCCCCCCTCTTGGCAGCAAAAGGATTCAGAAGGCCTTTTGCACATGTGGACGTGTTCGAACGTGTGCACATCGCAGAGACGTGATGTGAGTGCACAACGTGCGCATGCGCAAAAGGCTTTCTGAAGCCTTTTGCTGCTGAGAGGGGGAAGGGGAGGCAGGGAAGTATCCTGACTCCCCAAATGCTTTCAAAAATAAAGTGTGCAGGTGGGGGGAAAGTGGCAGGAGGGGTAAGTACACCCTCCCCCCGCCCTTAAAGGAACCTCCACCCCAATGCCAGACCGCAGCTCCATGGTTCCGTGCACATCCCTAGTCCAAAAGGACCAAGCAACAGAGTCACACTTCCTCTGTCAGTTCCCAATTGGAGATCATCCATCAAGCCAACCAAGTCAATCTCCATCTCATAGCCCATCTGAACGCTGGTCTGAAACGGGTTTAGATAGTCAGTTTCCTCCAAGACAGCCTGGTGTTGGGAGGCCACCACCCTTTCCAACCTTGCCCAACCACGGAAGGTTGGAGACAGGTCTATAGTTGCTTAACTCTGAAGGATCCAATGCAGGCATCTTCAAAAGAGGTCTAATATTTGCCACCTTAAGGCAAGGAGACATCTTGCCCTCCCTCACAGAGGCATTTATGATTTCTACTAGGCCTTCTACAACAACTTCCCTGCCCAATAGTATAAGCCATGTTGGGCAAGGGTCAAGAGTAATAAATAAATACTCATGGGTATTAAATAAATACATCAACTTTACTAACACAGTTCTGCCAGGAACTACACGTACTACATCTATTTGAGCACAACTGTGCATCTGAGCCAGTTTGCTCAGACTAATTTAAGGGTTTTATCATATGACTGCTAGATGTAGGCAAGAGAACAGGTGGTAGGCCATACCGCTTCAAGCAGGATGTCAACATCCTCATGAGTAACAAACTGAAACTGATCCAGTCTGACCACAAAGGAGGAGTTGCTAGACACCTCCGATTTAGATACTGCAGTAATTGTGGGGTCTCAATCCAAGTCGGCCTAATACGAGAGACTCAAAAAAATCATTAAACACATCACAGTGGGTAAGTTCTGGTTCAAGGGAGGAGAGGCACTTACTAGCCCTCTCATAATCCTGAACAACTCCACTGGACATGAACTTGTGGATGCAATACAGGCTGAAAAGAATCACTTCTTTGCCTCCCATATTGCCAGAGCATAGGTCTTCAAATGTGCTCTGTGTTGTAATCTGTCAGATTTGAGACGAGTCTTCCTCCAATTGCAATCGAGTCGTCTAGGTCACCGCTTCAGCCCCCATAATTCTTCCGTATACCAAGGGGCCAATTTTGTAGTGGGTCAGAGAAGACACTTAGGAGCGATCATTGTCTACTGCCCTGTTCAAATTCTCCACCAGGTCATCAACAGGATCACCAGCAGAGCCAACACTAAATCGCTCCAAGGCTTCTGGGAATCCTACTGGATTCAATAAGCTCCTTGGGCAGAACATTCTAATGGGCCCCTCACCCCTGCAAAGGTGGGGTGTGCCTGTGAGTCCAACCTTTAAAAAAAAATTATTGTTACATTTATATACTGCCTTTCATTAAAAACAATCTCAAGGCAGTTCATCAAACCTTCACCAGATGGTGGTCTGACCATAACAATGGGGAAATAACAGGAATCCCCACCCACGGAACACCAGCCTGATCAGAGTGAATGACCAGATCAAGCATGTGACCAGCAATGTGTGTCGGTCCCGAGACCCCTTGGGATGGGCCCATAGTTGTCATGGCTGCTATGAACTCTGAAGCTGCCCTTGACAAATTGGTCCCAAAGTGGACATTGAAGTCCCCCAGCACCACAAGCCTAGGGGACTCCAATGCCAAATCTGAGACCAAGTCTGTCAGCTCACTTAGGGACTCCATTGAGCAGCGGGGCTATCGGTATAGCAACAGAAGTCCCAGTCTATCCCTGGTCCCTAAGCTTAGATACACACATTCAGTATGGTCAGACACTTCAACAGGGATCCTGGTCAGGAAGAGATTATTCTTGTAGACCACAGGCACTCCATATCCCCACCCACGTCCTCGCACCTGTTCTTTAACAGAGTACCTTGCAGGGAGAAGCTGGAACCAGACTGGGCCACCCGTCTCCCCCATCCAAGTCTCTGTAATACATACCAGGTTGGCGCTTTCATCCAGATTCAAATTATGGATGGCTCCCGGCTTTTTCTGGACAGACCTGGCATTACAGAGAAGCAAGTTGAGGGTCTCTGGGAGGTTGGCTCTTCTCCCCAAGATCAAAGAGCTGGCAGGGACAGATGGAAGGGGAAACAGCTAATAGATTTATGAATTCCCTTCCCCTGTGACGACTTGCCAACTTTACTTCTTCTATTCCCCACCACCACTGGAATAGCCATCCCATAGTCAGTGGACACACACCCTGTCTCCCCATCCCCAGACAAACCAAGACACATCTGAAACACCTAGAACCTAAACACAACAGAAGCCAAAATAATACTATCTGGTCCTTGCCCTCTTTGCCCCCCAAAAGTGGCTCCCTCACAGGGCCACAGTCCTTTTATAAGCCCAGAAAGATGGCTAATCTGGGCAGATATTCTCCAGGAACTGCTGACTCACTCCCCCTGGCCGCGATCCCATACAGACTCATCTACAGGGCAGCAGCCACAGCCCACATGTTAGGGGGCATACAGGCTGGCAGGATGACAATAGCAGATGACAGCTACACAGCCTCTCACCACTGGGCAGCAGCCATCTCTGGGCAACCGATGTTAAGGTGTCTTCCTCCCTGCGAGGCTCCTGGCAATTTCCTCCTGATGAGGAAAGTTTTTGTCAGCCAATTCATTGTCAACTTCAGACTCTCTGAGGCCATTTTAAATCAGGCCCCCAGGCTCCTCTGGAGTCTGAACATGAATCATAATGATTCAAAATGTGAGCATTCTCTGCTACCCTTTGGGAGACTGCAGAATTTCCATAGGCCTATGTACTACCATTACATGGATAGAGGTATCCAGGGAAATTAGGTATCATGGGAATTACACTTCTGACATGCATTTATGACAGTGCCTTAGGTCTAATGGACACCACACTGAAAACCTAGTTTTGGGAAATGAAGGGCTTTGCTTCAGAGGGGGAGGATTGTCATGCGGATTCATGATGAGTGGATTTCTGGACTTTGCCATGTTCTTGATGACATCACTGAGACCATGACAGGGCCTAAACATTTGTGTGAAATAAAACCATTTAATAGGGGTGTGCAATTCGGGTTTTCGGGTGATTCGGCTCGGACCCGAACCGAATCACCCCTGCTCTGTTTTGTGCCCGAATCTGGGTCACCCGAATCACCCTTGATTTGGTTCGGATTTGGATTTAATCTGAATCCGAATCTGAATCGATTCAGGTGGGTAAAAAGGGACCCAGGGGCAAAATTTTGGGGTGGGGTGGTAGTGCCCAATGGGTGGAGTCTACCACCCCAATTTCAGGGGGATTGGGCAAAGGGCTGATTTTTGGTGAATTTTTTAAGTTTTAGTGACTTTGGGGCAGTTCGAGGGCATAGCATGGGATCTGGGCAAAAGGAGTGGGGTGGGGTGGTAGTGCCTAATGGGTGCAGGCTACCACCCCAATTTCAGGGGGATGGGCAGAGGGGTGAATTTTGGTGAATTTATGAGGTTTGTCTTCATAAGGTGAAGTGTGCTAAATTGATTACTTCCTCATATTATTCATAGTAATTGAGGTGTGAAAAAGTGAAAGTGGGGTCATGAGAGTTGTTTAATTGAAAAAAATCTCATTTGCTATGACAGAATGAGAATTCACACCTCAGAAAAAACTTCTGAGGTGTGAATTCTCATTCTATCATAGCAAATGAGATTTTTTTCAATTAAACAACTCTCATGGCCCCACTTTCACTTTTTCACACTTACTATGAATATGAGGAAGTAATCAATTTAGCACACTTCACCTTATGAAGACAAACCTCATAAATTCACCAAAATTCACCCCTCTGCCCAATCACTCTGAAATTGGGGATGGGTGGTAGCCTCCACCCATTAGGCACTATCTACCAACCCACCCCACTCTTTTGGGGCAGATCCACTTTTTTCCCCCAAACTGCCCCAAAGTCACTAAAACTTCAAAAATTCTCAAAAAATCAGCCCTTTGTCCAATCCCCCTGAAATTGGGGTGGTAGCCTCCACCCATTAGGCACTACCACCCCACCCCACTATTCTGCCCCAGGCCCCACTTTCTGCCCCAATCTGCCCCAATCTGCCCCAAAGACATGAAAATTGCAGAAATTTCCCAAAAATCAGCCCTTTGCCCAATCACCCTGAAATTGGGGTGGTAGCCTGCACCCATTAGGCGCTATCACCCCACCCCACTCCTTTTGCCCATATCCCATGCTATGCCCCTGAACTGCCCCAAAGTCACTAAAACTTTAAAAAATAGCCAAAAATCAACCATGAACCAAATCACCCGAATTTTTTGGGTCCGAAATTCGGGTCATTCGGCTTGTGCCCGAAAAATATTGGGGGACATCGGGGGTGATTCGGTTCAGCCCCGAATCACCCAAAATTGTTCATTTAATATTGAATTCCCAATGAGTGCTCGGAAAACTAAATCATTTTACTCAAGACTGTTCTGAATTAAGTTGGGGGCATTTTACACAATACTACAAATATACATGTAATTGTATCCATGAAGTGCTGCTGGAATTGGGTTTATGGAATAATAAACCTGGAAAGCATTATATCAAGACTGAAGATAGTTTGTGTGCATTTTTCAAGAATGATCTATAACAAAATACAGTAAACATATCTAAATATCCACAACAAATTCCAAATAATATCTTAACTGTGCAGCAGTGTTGGAGAGGAGATGTTGTGTCTTCTGAAATGGCTAAAGCAACTTAGGCATATACCTGTGCCCAGTTTGTTCCTCTCACTTGTGTGACTCCACCTCACTTTCTGGTCATTGAGCAAGGCTAGGGGTTGCTGGATATTACTGTCCAAACTCTCTAAGCCCATTTTAAATCAGGCCCAGAGTCCTTTGGAGTCTGAACATGAATCATAATGAATAATTTGTTTATATAAGCAAATGGGTTTCTTATCCTGCCAGAGATTTTGATGATTGGCATGAAGTTGGTGCTTCCAAATTTCAGACACATCGTATGGGTGATTTGAATGTTATGATCAAAAGAATGCTCAAAACTTATAATGCTTTTAATAAAATTTTTACATCTTACCTATAGTGAGATTCACTTGTCTGGCAAATTCCTACTATAATATGATATGATATGAGAATTCTAGTGACATAATCTTGTTGCTCAGCTTAATATATCATCACTCTTCTCTGTCGTAACCTAACGTATTGCCAACGGTCATGAGAAACAATACCACATTGTCCATTGGCCTGGAACATCATCTCTTTTAATCTTGTTTGGTTATAATTTTTCAGTTATGTAATTATGGCAACATAGGAAATATCTGAACATTTACAGTAAGTGCTGATATGATTTGTGTGACTATCTAAGAATATTACATGTGGCCCATATTGGAGATTTCCCATAATTCCATGTCAGTGCTTAAAGAGGTTTAGTGTGGCATTATGCAATTTGCATCTTCTGCCATGTGAAAATGTTAGCGATCACAGTGTGCATGGACAGTGATGGCCCCAGGGTTTTGGGGTCCCCGGGTAAGAGTCATTTCAGTCCCCTTAAAGATACGAAAGGAAGTCAGGCATTAAAAAAACACAAAACCCTCTATACATGAAGCTGCAATGGAAGTATGGATTAAAGTATGGCGTGGGAAGGGGTGGATATGAGGACTAGGATGCTCGAGACAGGTGAAGGCATAGGACATTTTTAGCCTACTTTTCAGTAGGCTTATGAGATCACCTGGCATTCTGTCCATGTGCCCGTCCATGTGTGTCTGTCCCCCATCAATTTCTCAATGCCTGGACCAATATGAACCAAATTGGGTAGTAGGGACACATAGGGATGCCTCAATGGCATCATTTGTGATGATATAATCCACCCCAATTCAAAATGGTGGATACATGAACATTTGAGGCACAAGTGGGCTTGTGAACCACCTAACCAATTTGAACCAAATTTGCTACAGCTGTAGGGACACATAAGGACACTTCAGTGGTGTAGTTTATAATTATGTCATCCATCCTGTTTCAAGATGGTGCACATGTGAACATCTGAGGTGCAAGTGATTTGGACCAAATTTGGTATAGTTGTAGGGACACATAAGGATACCTCAAATACATAGTTTGTGATAATGTCACCCACCAAATTCAAGTCGGTGGACATATGGACATTTGAGAAACAAGTGGGCTAACTTGTGAACTGCCTAACCGATTTTGCTAGTTGTTTAATTTAGCTAGTTGTAGGGATAGATAATTTAGCTAGTTGTAGGGATAGTGAAAGGAAAGTAGGAAGATTAGTTCTTATTAGAACAAGTTGTTTAAATATCAGTTTTCACTGGGTAGGGGACTGAAGAAGGGCATTCTTAAAATGTATGTTCAGAAGGCACTTTTAATATAGATCTTAATAAACACTTTTATTTCAATAAAATGCAATGATGCATGCATTGTAATGTGAATTATTGTTATCAAAGAAACTTAGCACTAATCTAAAAGTGTCCAGAATGCTGAAAGAATTTTAATAACAAAATCCCACATGGTGTAAATCCCATATAAACTTGTAAATTAAGATCTCTTATTTACTTACTTATGGGGCCTGCACATTTAGTTGCATCAGCAATGACTGCCACTCAGGGATCAATGTCTATGCTTGCTTTTTCCTTCTCCTGCAGCCAAATGACTGCCCTGTTGATTTCTTAAAGTGCACAGAAAATGCCAGTGTGAACTAAGGGACTCTGTGGGACTCTATATAGTACCTCTCTTAAGAGGTACTATATAGAAAGTTATACTCCTCTCTGTCACTCAAACAAGAAATCCAAGAGTCAGGAAAATCTCTGGGAAAGCCGGATTTCATTTTTTAAAAGCTTTTAACTTCTTCTTTTAAAAAGGGAAACAAAAGTTAAGATTAAAAAAACTGGTTAATTTTCCAGCTGTCAGCAAAAAGTTAATTCCCATGTCTGCCTGGTCAACAGATGTTTCAAGTGCCATCTCTTAAATAGGGTGAATCAGGGCCATTGCCTTAACAAGCCCCATGGAAACAAGTCAAGCCTGGGCCAAACTTCCCAAGAGCCTCTGTTCCACATCTGCCCCTCTGCAGCAGCAACAACAAATATTTACATACTGCTTTCCAACAAACATTTCCAAAGTGGTTTACACAGAGAAATAACAAATAAATCCCTGTCCCCAAAAGGCTCACAACCTAAAGAGAAGCATAAGATAGACACCAGCAACTGTCACTGGAGGTACTATGCTGGGGATGGATAGGGCTAGTTACTTCCCCCCTGCTAAATAAAGAGAATCACCACGTTAAAAAAGTGTCTCTTTGCCCAGTTAGCTGCACCATTTATTCTCCCAGTGCATGCTCTGCCCTCTGTGGTGGTAGCCTGTCTGGGTGGGGAGGGGAATCCTCCACTTCACTGGGAGTGGGGGCAACAGTGCATGCCCTGGCTGGCATTTGGTCAGAGCTGGTAAGGAGCAAGAGGAAGCAGCTGTGGTGAGGCTGGCTCCCAAACTGGCAGCAGAACATCACACCATTGGGACTGTTTTTGACCTGGGTAATGCCTGTCCCAGTGAATGACACTCTGAAGTATGTCCAGTGAGAGCAGTAGAGTAAGGCAGGCAGACAAAGTGAACTGCTGCTGCTGGGTGGCTTGACAGTCTCCTCAGAAGGTGGAGGCACTTTGCTCAAAGGCACACTGAGGTTGACCAGGAGTTGGCGTCTCTGAGCTAGGAACAGTCCCTGGCAAGAAGGAAGAGTAGTGGTGGTGATGTGAGGCAAGATAGGCGGTGTTGGCAGCCTCTGGCCCAGGGGACAAGGCTGGAGTTTAAGAGGATATATGCAAATGTTAAGGGGCTCTGACCCTTATAATATTTTATAACATGGAAACTGGATTTTTAATCTTTTTCCCCCATTACTTCAAAATTTTAACGATAAAGAGGGACAAACTAAATATGTGTCTGTAGCAGACCTGTACAATTTGTGACCCATCAAGACAAATTTATTTATTTAACAGTTTTATACCCTATTTTTTCTGACCCAGCTACCTCAAAGCACCTACCAGTCATATTATTTATTTGTTTGTTCGTTTGTTTGTTTATTCAATTTCTATACTGCCCTTCCAAACATGGCTCAAGGTTTACACAGAGAAATAATAAATAAATAAGATGGCTCCCTGTCCCCAAAGGGCTCACAATCTAAAAAGAAACATGAGATAGACACCAGCAACAGTCACTGGAGGTACTGTGCTGGGGGTGGACAGGGCCAGTTACTCTCCCCCTGCTAAATAAAAAGAATCGCCACATTAACAGGTGCCTCTTTGTCAAGTTAGCAGGGGTATCCAAGTTAGCAGGGATATTACAGGCTACCAGGTGCTTGAAACTTGAACGCTCACATCCATTTATTTATTTTTTTAACATATTTATTTAACATATTTTTATACTATTTCTGTAGTCCCAGGCATGTAGCAAACTTGCCATGTACCATTAGTTAGTAGTGTTTGGCATGATGTCCCAGAAGATGTGAAGGCTGGGCTCTGGTGATGCATTTTTACCGGAGCTATTTCAAGTTCGTTCTTGGAAGCTGGCGAAGTGCACTGCAGCAAAGTGTGAGGAAGCTTTATACCAGGTGGATGTTGCATTGATTCAAAGGCTCTCAGCTGCTGCATCGTCTTTATTTCCACACATCAAAGCAAGGCACACTGAAGCAATTAATCATGTACTTGTTTATTGTTGGGACTAAATGCATTTTACACACTTTTTGTTGTGGCATTTAATTTAATTACAAATCATTTTACATGATTCTGTCATTACTTTAGTACACTCTCAGAGAGGGATTGAGAGATAAATAAATGAGGTTTGCTGAGTTGATATGGGTTATTTTGGAATCAAAGAAAACATAAGACATTATTTATCTTGCGTACTTTTAAAAACAATTTAGCAGCTGAAAACAATTTTAAAAGCATGTTTGGAAATGTGCAAAAGCAATTAAATTATACGTGCTTATTGCTTATTGTCTAGTGTGCATATAAGCTTTTTTGGCCTGCACTATGGCAAACATAATCAGTTACCAGAACAGCCACTTCAGGGTCTAGAACGTAACAGTGTGTTGAGGGATTGTGTAAAACTGAGTGAGAAGGATTTGCTGCTTCTTGGAAGAGTGAACACAATGTGCTGAATTATAAAAATTGTGGTATGGGACTTTGTGGCTCATGTTAACACCTGTCAACTCAGTACTATTTATCACTGTTGCATAGCATTTGTTGGTACATACAAACTCAGTTCAGACATGTGTATACATTCACACTTTTTTTTTTTTGAGGGGCCTGGGTATAGGCCCCTCAGATGCATGGTGGAGATAAGAAGTGTGTTGCTGCACCTGTGTTCAACATAATGGCCAAATTAGGATGTAACACAAAACCAGAGTTAAATGGGGCAGTGGTTAGAACTCCATTATATTTGAATTTGTGCAACCATGGTTTTGAGCCAAAAGAGACCTGTGGTTTGCCTAGCCAAACTTGAATTTGAACCTTCAGTTTGCAGCAAGGTGACCACCAAGACCCGAGGTTTGTCTGATGCAGTGTTATGTCCGAATGCAAATGCCACCATAACTATGGTTTCATGCCGATTTTGGAACTACAATAATAAAGAGAGGGCAGTCCAAACCAGCCCAGGAACATGGTAGCTCTATGCACACCACAGCACTCAATGGCTGCCTCTCAGCCAAAGTGCCACACTCCCGCCATCTTCCTTTCTCTTCCCCATTCTACCTGGCAACAGTGATGCATCAGGATGATTTAAAGAGACACAACAGTCTCGGGGTTTGTCAGCTTTCTGCTGCTATCAAGAGGAACTGAGCATTCTACCCCCCCCCCCAGAATGGAGGGGAGGAGAAGGACAGGGACGGTGAACAGTAGGGAGGCTGTACCTGCTAACTGAGCAAAGAGGCACCTTTTTAATGTGGTGATTCTCTTTATTTGGAAGGGGGAAAGTAATTTGCCCTATCCACCCCCAGCACAGTACCCCCAGTGACTGTTGCTGGTGCCTGTCTTACATTTCTTTGCAATGCGCCTACTCACTTGCTAAAAAATCCCCAAAGTTAATTGTTTTCCTCTTGGAACTTTGCAAGTTTGTCTGTTTCTTTGAATAAAGCTTTATTTGCTCTTTAAACCATTGTCTGATTTCATTCAGCCCCCACACCCTTTGCCAGAAGAAAGGGGGTTCCTATCTATGCTGGAATGGGGGCAGAACCGATACAATGGGGGCTGCATGCCAATGCCAGTGTCCAATGTCTTTTAGCCCCACCCCACAGTGCATCAATGTAGAAGCATGGAGGTGCCAACAATGTCCTCAAGGGTTTTTGGGGAGAAACAGAAAATAGAAGCAGGCTTGCTCCTTCTACCTGTCCAGATTGCAGAGGCTCTCCTGCTAAGGTACTTCGTACATGTGGTGGGGGGCATCCACACACATTCAGGGGGTGGAAGGGTTTGAGTCCTCTTTCAACCATGTAGGTTGTGCTGGAAGGGGGCCTAAAAGGGGCTATGCCCACGCGCCTTATGAGCATGAAGCGAGGAGGAGGGTCTGCTGGTCCCAGAAGAAGCTGGCCAAAACCAGACAGGGAACAAAAAATGGGAGCCCCCTTCCTCCCAGGGACATCGCCCCTTTGTTAGGTGGGCAGGAACTCTTGTCCACCACCACAATTCATGCACAATTCCATCACCTGACCTTCTCCCAGAAAGAGAGAAAAAGCTTTGCCATGGTAGGCATAGAAACCAGCATTGCAGTCCACACCATGATGCAGATTTTCCTCAGCACCATGGAGGAGGGAGTGGGAGAGAAGAGGAAGCAAGACACAGAACCCAGCAAATGAGCCACTTGTTGTGGATACTGGGGCGTTGCAGCCAGTGGTTGCATGTGTCGTGCAGTGCCTGTGTCGTGCAGTGCAAGTGCACAAGTGGCTCACCATAATGATTTACTGGCTGACCTCCAATATATGCTACCTGGTCATGAGCAACCTGTTTGCAGTTGGCACCTCCAGCATCTGGAAGATAGTCAAGGAAGTGGTGGACCTCTTGGTGGAAATGTTCCTGAAGGATGTGATCCATGTGGACAACCCTCAGGAGCTGGTGTTGGGGTTCCAGGAAAAAGGGTTCCCAGGCTTCCTTGGCTGTATAGATGGCTCACACAAGAAGATTTTAGCACCTCCCCCATGCCACGATGAGTACTTTGGGTGGAAGCACTACTACACCTTGACCCTCCAAGGTGTAGGACTCAATCGGCTGGTTCATGGACGTCTATGCTGGGGTGTCGGCCACAACACAACCATTTTCTGGAATTCTCCACTCACCTCCAATCTGCACTTTGGTACCTGGGTGGATGTTGAGCATGTGGAGGTGGGAAATTTTGCCTGAAGCCAATGAGATTTGGTAATCTGGGATACAGCCTGAAGGAATGGATGGTCACCCCAATCATGCATCCAGAGATGCCCTGAACTTCAACTTAAGGCATAGCACCATGAGAATCATGATCGAGAAGGCGTTCAAGAGGCTGAAGGCCCAATGGCGTGCCCTCCACACCTTGCTGGATGTCGAGGAGGAGCTAGTGCTGAAGGTGACTGTGGCCAAAGGCATCTAATTGGCCACTATGGGAAACAGGAGCCTGGACTATATATGCCTTTTGGTCTGAACTAGTGAGGCCATTGTTATGCTAAGCACTGGAAACAGAATTTGTGGTCATTCCAGGCACAAATCCTTGTTTTCACTAATGATACATAGTTTGTGGTTTGTCTTTGAACAAGGTTAAACTGGATGTACTAACAATGCCTTTCAGTTATTTATACACAAAGAAGAAATAAAAGTTGTGTCATAATTCCTCAGAGCAGGCAATATATGCAATAAAATGCATTATTTAAAATTTGACTAGCAATATAAAAGGCCACTTAACTTGAATAAAGATTTTTACCAGTTGTGGATTTGTAAATATACCTGACTTTGTAAATTTCTTTATGTATTTCTTCTCTTTCCAAATAATGGATCATACTAATATCATTAAATATATCATTAGTTATATTTATTGCATTGATTCTCAGTGTTCGTAATGCTAGTACGTTACTTAGCAGCATCATAATCCAAGTTTTTACTTGACAGTGCATTATTTTCTCTTACAAACAATATTTCATCTTTGTGGAGAAATTATATCTCTATTTTTAACATATTAACTAACTCAGAATGTATATTTTATATACATGTAAGTGATCTATATATCACATTCACATGTTATGTTCAATAATTTCACTTTATTTATTTATTTATTGGTTTGTTTGTTTGTTTATCAATCAGTCATATTTTATATCACCTGATATGTACTTCTCTAGGCAGTGTACAAAATTTAAAATAATATATAAAAATCAGCATGGATTAAAATACATGAAACAATTAAAACAGTAGTATACAACAGAAATAAAAATAGTAGCATAAAACAATAATTAAAACAAATTATTAAAATTAATTCTAACTAAAAGCCTAATATTAAAAGCCATAATATTCAACATATTATCATGCTGCTCGCCACCCGAATGGGTGGCATGGCCAGTTTGCCTCATCCCCCTGCAAGAAGTATGAGGTGCAGGGAAGCCTCATTGGCTGCCCGGCATGTGCGGGGTGGAGCTTCGGCCATGCAGCCACTCCGATGCCTCCATGCCTCAGTTCACTCTGAGAGGGCATCGGAGGTGGACG
The DNA here is from genome assembly GCF_027244095.1 of Hemicordylus capensis. NCBI lineage: Eukaryota > Metazoa > Chordata > Lepidosauria > Squamata > Cordylidae > Hemicordylus > Hemicordylus capensis. Next base: position 70,705,678 of record NC_069659.1, read on the forward strand.
TGGAGGTCGAAGTTCCATCGTTCCAGAAACATAGCAGGGCTGTTTGGTCTTGCGGCCTTCACATACCCGGGGCGTGGCGGTATCGGGGGAGGACGGGTTTCCACTTTGCGAGGTAGTGGTGGCAATGTTTTTCCGGAGGTAGCGAGAGTGGAGTGGGGGAGGTTTGCAAACCCCCTGCACGGTTTGGTGGACAGGGAGGGCCAGGGAGGGCCGGGTGAATTGGGAGGCCTCCTCTAGGCGAGCCCCTAGTTCCTTCTGGGGTTGGGCTGCAAGGAGCAGTGGCACAGGAGCAAACATGGCGGCTTGCTAGGGCCTACAGGGCTGGCCTCGCTTTATATATTACCCATTGCCAGGAATTGGGGCCTGCTAGTAGCTGGCAGCTAGTAGCTGCTACACAGGGGGCAGTTTGCTGGGAATTACAGCCCCCCCTCCAACTTAGTTTCTGGGAGAATATGCCCCCTTGCACCAGGGGATTAACCAAGGCACATAGGGTGGTCCTGTGGGGCCCTGGTGGTTGGGGACTGCAAAGCTTTTGGCGATAGAATGGGGCCTAAGAAGGCATGGGGAAAAACAGGCAGGAAGCCTGTCCGGCCTCCAAGGAGGCCTGCACCTATCACTGACTCTTATTTGGAGGATGGCAATGATATGGGCATCATTAGGGCGCTTATAGCATGCCTGGAGGCCCTGGAAAAGGAGACGGGCCGGTTGACTGAGGGAAAGGACAATGAGGGTCCCACAGGGCTTCCAGCCGGGCCCAAGCAGGCCACTAGGGGTGCAAAAATAGCTAGGCTGATGCAATTGCTGTCTGATAGGCTTGAGGCATTGGCAGCGAGAGAACCTCGACCTGTCCCAGCGACAGTGGACCTGACCGGACAAGACTGGGTCCATGCCTGCTACAGATCTATCTGAGGGCGACGGGCATGAAACAGATAGGTCCGGGCATGGTGAGTCTCTGCAGTACCCTTGGCCTTGGGTGTCTTCCATGGCATCCCCATATGGCCTGTACAGTTGGCACCCAGGCCTTTACGGCCATCCCACCCCTTATGGTGCGTGTAAACAGGTCTGGCAAGGTGGGGCAGCAGCCCTGGTTGGGGCCCCAGCAGCTTTGCCCTCCACAGTGCTAGTATCATCAGCACCACATGATCTATACCCACTGGGCGACTCTTCTCTCCCTTTGGGGAACCATTTACTGCATGCAGTAAAAGAACGCATGTGGTGGGGGGAATTTGTGGACATCTTCCAATTTTTTTTTAGGGAACCAGAACTAGTAGTTAAAGAGGGAGAGCAGAAAAGTGAGAAAGAAAAGTCCAAATGCAAGCCAGTGGAACACAATTGGATGAACTGGCTAACAGCATATATAGTCTATATGGGTGTGGTACTTCAAGTCCACCCATCCAAGGGTCCTACACTTCTCAAATACCTAGACATAATCCATAGGGGATATATGGATTTCATCAGGAATGACTGGGAGCACGATGATCATTCCTTCCATCTTAGAGCAGCTCTGAATCCTTCAATTCCACAGGATAAGCAACACCAAGAGCTCTGGCTCCTTATTATGGCCCCCTCAAGACCCATTCAGGGTGAGTGTTCTGACAGTGGCCACATAATTTCCAGAACTCCCGCAGCACAGTCCTCCGGGCCTGCTGCTGTGCAGGGTGTTCAAAGTACCCTCCTGTGCTGGGAATTCAATGACAGTGGTAGTTGTAATAGCTCACCCTGCCGCTTTTGGCACGAGTGTGGTTTCTGTGGCAGGAAACACACTAGCTTCCATTGCTAATGAATCAAGGGTTTTGGGGGGGCTCCAAGGATCAGCAATTGAGCGGGAGAAAGGGCTGGGGTGCCTCACAGGGTGGTAAAAACTCAAAAAGGGCCCCAGTCCAATTAGGCTTCCAGTACTGGCATGCCTCCTGGAAGGTTACCCCTTTAGGGACCAGGTGGCTTATTTATGCATGGGTTTTAGTTGTGGATTTCGCATTCCTTGTCCTGGCCTGAGAATACAATGTTCTGCCCCAAACTTGAAGTCCATCCTGGGTATGGAATTGGTAGTGCTAAAAAAGATCCATAAGGAGGTTGCACTGAGGCGGGTACTTGGCCCCTTCAAGGAGCCACCCATACTGGACTTGTGCATCACTCCCATTGGGGTGGTGCCCAAGAAGGCCCCTGGTGAGTATAGGCTGATCCACCACTAGTCTTTTCCCTGCATCTCCTTGGTGAATGATGTTATCCCAGCCAAACTCTGCTCCATGAGGTACACCTCTTTTGATCAGGCAGTTAAGGTAGTCCGTTCCTTTGGGCCCAGCACACTCTTGGCGAAATGCAACATTGAGTCTGCATTTTGTCTGCTCCCTGTTCACCTCACAGACTTTAATCTCCTTGTCTTCACCTTCCAGGACCAGTATTACATCAATCGAGCCTTGCCCATGGGTTGATTGGTTTCCTGTGTGGCTTTCGAAGCGTTTAGTTGCAATGTTGGAGTGGACGCTTTGCTGTAGGGCCAGGCTAGAAACAATGGCTCATTTGCTAGATGACTTCCTTTTCTCAGGAAGGGCGCGGACCAGTGTAGGTGCTTTTTAGAGGCCTTTCAGGGTTTATGTTCAGAGCTGGGTGTGCCACTTGCACACAATAAGACAGAAGGTCCTCATGTTCATTAGTATTGAGCTGGACATGCAATTGGGCAGCTCTAGACTCCCCCAAGCTAAGCTGATGGTCTTGAGGGCCATGTTACAGGACTGCATGAGGTCAAACTGAAGCAGTTACAGCAGCGTTTAGGTCACCTTAATTTCACGTGTAGGGTGGTTGCGCAGGGCTAGCCATTTTTAAGATGGCTTTGTGATGCTACCATTGGCATTAAGGAGGCGCACCACCAGATTAGTCACAGCCCCCATGCAGGCCAATCTGGGACTATGGGCATCCTTCATGGACTCATACAATGGGGTTTCCTTTTTGCGTGATTTGCTCCTGTTGGAGGCCAAGCTCCAAGTCCAGTCAGATGCTGCTGGCAGGCTGGGCTTTGGAGTGTACTTCTGGGGGCACTGGTGTGCCGAGAAATGGCCAGAAGCCTGGGTATCAACAGGCATCACCAGGGACTTAACCTTCCTGGAGTTTTTTCCGATAGTCATGGCCATACACATCTGGGCTGACTTGTTTAAGGATGAGACTGTGCATTTCTGGTGTGACAACCAGGCCACTGTACAAGTCATTAACCTTCAGACATCCAGATTCCCCAGGGGTATTGCATTGGTGAGGGCATTTGTCTTCGCGTGCCTAACCAATAACATCATGTTTGTAGCTTGCCATGTGCTGAGTGTCCAGAATAGCTTGGTAGATGTGCTGTCTTATTTCCAGGTGCACCACTTTCATCAGCTGGCGCAGGAGGTGGAGACATTGCCTGACAAGATGCCCCCTTGGCTGTGGAGCCTTGGCACCTAGAAGTGCATAGAGCCATCCTGGCCTCTTTGGCTCCAAGCACTCAAGTTGTATACAGTAGGCAGTGAAGGGCTTTCCAGTACTTTGGAGAGCAGGTAGGAGTGAGTCAGGCATGGCCCTCACCCACGGAGCATCTGATACAGTCCTTGATACATCTGAGGAGTAAAGGATTGTCACCCAGAACCCTGATAGGTTACCTTGCTGCCATTGCCTTCACTACCAAGGCTCAAGGTTTTTGGGACTCCACAGGGGACTTCAGGGTCAGGAGGATGCTGGAAGGCTGGTCGAGGGAACACCCAGTGCAGGCAGATAGCGACAGGCTGCTTACACCCACCGCTGCTCAGGGTGCCATAGAACGCTTTGGTACTATCTGCCAGTCTCCCAATGAGGTGGCACTCTTCCACGCTGCCACCCTGGTAACGTTCTTTGGGGCTTTCCATGCTAGTGAGCTGTTTCCAAGGGGATGGGGGGAGGCTACAGCCAGGGTAGTACAGTTTGGGGACTTGACTCTTGGCCAAGTCTCAGGATGCAGCTTAGGTTCTCCAATACGGATCAGAGGGGCAGGGGACAGTGTGTGGTATTGCTTTGTTGGTGTTCCAACAACCCAATGCAGGTGCTAGAATGTTATGTGATCTTGCAGGGGCCAGTTGCAGGGTGTCTATTCATCCATAGAGATGGCAGGCCCCTCTCCCAATACCAGTTGTGGGTGGTGGTGTGCTGAGCCCTGGCAGCAGCTGGGGTCCCCACCAAGCATTTGTCTCTCCACTCTTTCCGCATTGGTGCTGCCACCACGGCTTCCCAGCTGGGTTTTTCTGCCAAGGCCATCCAACATATTGGACGTTGGCAGTCTAACACATATAAGAGATACGTGCGTTAAGTATCTGCAGCCACTGGTCATTTTCTCCTTGCAGGCCAAGCATGACTGGCAGAGAGGGCACAGGCCATCCTAGGTCACTCAATTGTGTTCTAGGCCCACAGAGCAGCATGTGGGGCACAGCCTGGAACACAGCTAGGACTTGGGAAGTGGGCATCGATCTCCTGGATCGGTCAGAGGGGTATGGTAATCACCCAATTCTTGCCCATGCTACAGGAGTTCCTGTCAGCTAGCTCACCACCCAATATCTTGGTGGTTCACATGGGAGAGAATGACCTAGTTACACAGTCAGGGCTTTCCATCACTCATAACATCCAGGAGGACCTTGCGCGAGTTCAGGAATGGTTCCCCGGGATCATAATTATCTAGTCCAACATGCTGCAGCATAGGGTCTGGAAGGGCGCCAGGGACCCCTATAAGATTGAATGGGCCCAACATAAAGTCAACACCCACATGGAAAGTTTTGCCCAGTCCCATGGGGGAGGGTCTTTGGCACACCCTGACATTGTTTTCTCGGTGCCTGAATTGTTAAGGGGGATGGAGTTCACCTTTCACCCAAGGGGATGAGTTTGTTTCCTGGGGATTTCAAGCAGGGATTGGCTGTGGTTTTGCATGGTTGGTGGGCGGTGCAGGATGTTAAGCTATGCTAACCCCCTACCTTGGTAGGTACAGTGTGGTTGGGAATAATGTCTGAGGTTGGTGAGCACCTTCAGGTAAGGGTTTGGCTATAGGTCAGACAGGCCAACTCCCGAGAGACTGTGTGGCTCAGGGAGACCTGGCCTGGACCAATCTACTCTGTCAAGCTAAGCTCCCCGGACATGCTGAGTGGCTATGGCAGAGGCCTGGCCCTAGGATGGCTAGGATGGGCAGCTCCTGCTTTAGAGCACCGGGGGCTGCCTGGAGCCAAGGTGTATCACCCTATGCTATGGGCGAGGCATGCCCTGGTGATGCATGCCTATAGTTACCACACTGTAGGGGTGGAGAGCCAATCCCTGTTCTTTAATAACATTGCTTTGGAGTTTTAAAATAAAATTGTGACCCTTATTTACACCAATACATTTATGTATTGTGTCTTCTTGGGTGCTGGGCAATGTTGAATATCATATAGCAAGATATTTAATCTGCACAGTATATGTGCATAATTTGAGGGGCCCAGTCACATTACTGACTTTTAAAATGAACACGTGTACAATTTATTCACAAAGGCATCTGAACATGCTTCCCAGCTAACTTGGTAAAGAGGCACCTTTTTAACATGGTGATTCTCTTTATTTCACAGGGGGAGAGTAAGTGGCCCTATCCACCCGCAGTGTAGTATCTCCAGTGACTGTTGCTGGTATCTATCTTATGTTTCTTTTAAGATCATGAGCCCTTTGGGGACAGGGATCCATATTATTTATTAATTATTTCTCTGTGTAAACCACTTTTGAAACCTTTGTTGAAAAGCAGTACATAAATATTTGTTGTTGTTGAACATAAATGCACTGACTGATATCTTATGGCTGAGTGAGTGCAGCCCCCAAAAGCATGCCTCAGAGAATGCACTCCCACCTCTGAAGCATGGGTGCTCCATTATGGAAGGTGTTCTGTGTAATGTAGAAAATTGTCCCTGAGGGCTTGAAAACCGATCATAGATATATTTGCACATTGCACATAGCTCTTCCAGAGGAAAGGAAAATGGGTGAAAATCCCCTTACACAAACATGCACACACACTTCAGGAGCAGGAACACATCAGCAATACACATGCATCTTTTGGCTGCACACGTGCAGTGTTAATCAGGAAGTCAGCCTCTGCAATGTGTGAATAGCTCTAACGTAAACACAACAGTAAAGCACATCAACATGTTAGGTTAAAAAGAAGACCACAGGAAAGTGAAGCTGAAGATAAAAAATGGATTCAGTGATTTAAAAAATGGACAGGATGAATGCACTTTATATTTTGGAACTCTTATTTTTCTTGCTTTGCATTTTCTGAAAGACCCTTCAGTTTCTCCAAATTGTGAATACAACAGGCCAGTGATTTTGCATAGTTTTAAAAACCATTGTTAAGGAAGAACCTTAATAATCCAGTGTAAAGAATTCCATGGCTGTTTTAATTAGAAGTGCAGAAGTATTTGGAGCAAATATTTGGCTATCCAAAGAACATGTCAAATAATCTGCAAAAATTAAGTTAGCTGAAGAATGCATATGTTGGGTGTGCTTTGCACATTCATGTGCTAGGCACATTCATAGCCACTCTTGTGGCCACACCTCTCTATTGTCCCCAGAGCCCTACCCAAAAGAGACACAGAGACTTATTTTCTTGGAGAAAGGGCCACAACTTTATTAAGCAACACAAAAGGCATAGCGAACTGCAGACAGGGTGATAATCACCACCCAACCACAACAGTGCAGGCCTACTAAGGCCGGGTAAGGAAACCACTATCCTGCCCGCACCTTACCGGGTGACACACCCTGGCTCAGGAAACAGGCAGGTATAAAACCTTCCCCTCCCCCTCAAAGCCAACCCCCTTCCTTAAAAGGGGGCCTGGATACTTCTAGGCCTTTGCCCACCCCGGACCGCTCAGCCCAAGGGTTAGCGAAGTCCTGAAGGTGGTTTCCTGGCCACCCAATTCTCCCCGGACCGCACAAACCACAGGGGAGCGATTGACCAGTCCACCTCTTAATTATCCAAAGGTGCTCACCGAAGGTCTTACCTCAAGATACCCCCCCAGCCCACACTGTTCCTACCTTGTTGTGACCTGCCTAGCTCAACTAATTCTCCCCTTTACAGAACAGAGTAGGCAAAAAAATCCCTAACTGTGGCCAATCTGTTAGGAGCAAAAAATTCCTACTCGGCCCCTGGTAGGGCGACCAGTCACTAAACCTGCTCTGAAAAAGGGGACGGGAGGGAGGGGATGCCTGGCCGAACTGAAGGCCAGGGGGCGGGAGACGGCCTCCTAATGGCCGTAAACCCCGCCCACTGCCCCTGCCCATCCAATGGGCAACCTTTTGGGCAGAGTGCAGAGGGGCTGGGACAAATCGCCCTCCCCTCTGCACACGGCCAAGGGGAGGGGCATTCTTTCAAGACCTGTGGAGTCCAATTTGCTGAGTACAAGAGGTAAGTGGATCCACATGAACAGAAAGGCAAGGTAGGAGAGCTCTCCTCTTTTCCTGTATTGTTTAAGAGCAGGGCACAAAAGTTGGCCTTACCTGCTTTGTGCAGACTGAGTCGGAGGGATTTTTGTGAGTTCACACAATCATGCAAACCAGGGCAGAATACCACCTACCTTAATTTTGATGACTTTGTGAACAGACCTAGTATATCAGTACAGGAGACACAGACCATATTAGGGGTTGTACCACAGAACTTCCAATCTAGTTATTTCTTATTTGTTGTGGATTCTTTTCTGTTCTACCTCAGCAAACCTTAGTTTAGCACTATAATGCCAAATTTTCCAAGAGAAGCTACCATCAAACACCATGCTTTTTGGTGTTTTATGGTTTTTACTGTTTTAATTGATTTTAATGTTTTGATGTGATTTTTATGGTGCTTTATTGCATTTTATTTTTTTGTAAACTGCCTTGGGGTGAGTTTATGAAAGGTGGTATAGAAATCCAACTACAAATCAATACATCAAAGCCAGCCTACTCTGCACTGATTTCTCCCATTGAGTGAAAGTTTTCAAGAAATGCTAAGCATGTAAGCCTCTGTCACTATACTGTAAAACAGTTCTGAGTTCACACAACTTGCTATAAGACATGCATAATCATTGTGGCAGATAAACTTTAATATTTAAACAACATGGACTGCAATAATAAAAAGAAATCACAGCACATTAACATTATGGCAGTAGCTCTCCACTGATCCCTATGATATTAAACCTTGCTTCTGATGGTTTCAAGGGGGAAAAACAAAGGAAACATAAATTGAGACTCTTAAAATGTTCATCGTGCATAACCTTTTCTCTTCTATCAACTTAAGGATACAGATCATAATATATATAAAACCAATGCCTCATTTTTATCTCTACATTCAAGAATGGAAAAACAATTGGAGCTAAACTTTTAGCTTTGAAGCCTACATTTTTATTCTGCTGTAGAGAGGCATGCAGTTTGCCTCTTGCGCTGCTCAATAGCCTGCTCCATCTATATGAGAGGTGTGCAGAACCTGCACACTGACCTCAAGGTGGCTGGTTCGAGTTAGAACCGAATCGGGCCTAGTCCATTATGTACCAGTTCAATCCAGTTCGATGGTTTGAGGGGCAATACTTGTGAAAGGGAATCTGGTGAGGATTCCCCTTTATAAGCAAAGGGGAATCCTGCCTTTGAAAGATTTCTCTTTGTGGCCAGGGAGCAGTGAGAGCTCACCTTACTGCTGGTACCAGGGGTGGCTCCTCTAAACCCTGGTGCTCCCCCCAGCAGCGTGGCCATCACCGGATTCCCCTTTACAAACCGTTTCAACCCGGTTCAACTGAATGAGGCTGACTACCAGCCGGTTCAACCAAACCAGTTCACAGACCAGTGGTTCAGTTTGAATTCAGTTCAAATTCAAACTGAACCACCAAAACTAATTCCATGCACACCCCTAATCAATCTGTATTTCTGTTTTCTTTGACTATGAAATTGTTTGGTTGTCTAGGTTAAGTGGGGCTACTTACTTGTTTTTCAGAGCTGTGCTTTGCACAATGCAGGGAAGCATTCCTGTGTTGTCTGAGCAAAAGTTAACTTCTTGTTGTCTTCTAGCACTGTATTCTGCAACACAGTACCAGAAAGAAAATGAAAACATCCATAGAAGACACAAATTTTTATTGTAAATTGAGGCATTTTGAGAGAATTTTGCAACCCACAAATTCCCAGTGTAGTCTCCAGGTTTTTTACTGGATGATTTTGTCTCAGCCTGGTAAACAGCTGAATTTAGAGTAAGGATGGCACCTCTGTACAAATCGCTTTAAGTAGTAGACCAAAGATAGACCTTGGAAAACTGCTGTCAATCCTAAATAGATCAACACTCTTACATAATATAAGACAGCTTCATACTTTCATATGTGCACAACTATGCTATTAGGGACAGACTCCATTCTCAATCACTCCCTTTTGTTTAGTATGATAATGCTAAATTGGCCATGGAAAAGCTACCATCTGGATACAGCTTTACTCAAGATTGCTTTTCTGCATCTAGTAAAAGTATGTGGAAATTCTAAGTATGTAACTTCTGTCACTACTCCTTAATCTCCATTAATCTCCTGATAGTAAGACAAGCAAAATCACTGACTTTGGTAAAGTTTAGTGTTTAAATGAACAGAGATGCCTGATTGGTTGAGACTATCCATGTGACTCCTTGGTCATCAGTCCAGAGGATGAATCACTGTCCCAGTGAGCAGCATGAAAAACAGTCTTGTGTTTTTATCCAACAACTCAAGCATATGCATGGTTTATCAATCTGAGCCTCAACTCAACAGATGAATTGCCTCTATTAAAAATTATTATTAAAAGTACTGTGGTGCAACCAGGTGACATGAAAGTTGTCTGTTGTGTGGTGTCTGTTTTACACATTGTTTCAAGTTGTAGTCACTAAGTAATTACTATGCATGTATGAGCATGCCCTCATAGGTTTGTTATGAGAACAAATGTGTCAAGGACTGTGAATAAAACATAAATGCCAGCCAGCAAGTCTAGTCTTGTGTTCCAAGGCATCTGACATAATTATACATCTTTACTGAGAAGATGCCACCAAAATTTTGGTTATGCTCCCTCCACCACAGTAGCATTTTATTTTATAATTGGCCATGCTTTATCCTCATCTGTGTTGCTTTTCTTCAAAATAAACATTTCAATCAGCTAGTTTCAGAAAAAGGCTTCAGAGCCCTAAAGCAATACCTGTCAAATACTTTTGCTTTATATTTGGAAATGTGGCCTTATGAGCTTTACATGTAGCAGTGATGTTTAGACGTTGGCTCCCTGCTCAGCAGTGTCTACTCTTGATCTGGCTGAGAATCTTTCTTCCCTCTTTCATACTGCCTCCCTCTTTTATACTGCTCAAAGCTACCTGTAGATAATAAATCAGCCATGCTGGTTAAACCCCCAAACAGTGCAGATCGAAGAATGAAGCAAATTTTGCTCTTTGGCCATAAAGATTATGTCTAATGGTACTCAAATGCCTAATATGCTAATGACTAAATTTTGAACTCAAAGCATGAAGAATTAGGTGTGAAGATGCTATTAATACTAATGAGAAGGCTATGCTTAATTCCCTGCATTGAAAATGTACCCCCTGAAGAATGATGCAAAAGAGCTGTTTGACAGTCCCATGCAAAGTTAAAAGGCTAATTTCACATTTTTCGCTTTACCCTTGTCAGTATTTCATTCACACACACTTTTAATATTCTTGTTGCCTAAATTGTATATTAATGTTTTTTAGTCTCAGTAGCTGAAAGGCATGATTCCAATAATGAGGGGAAATAAGCAGAATGCTTGATGAAGTGGTGGCTCAGCTACATAACAACAAGCAGACTGTTTTATCAACTGTGCTTTAAAAATTGCTCAGTAAAGCTGCCACAGTTTGTCATCTCCTCCCCAAGAAATTATTGTTTTTTATTACAACATCCCAGAGTGTCAGAGTTCAAATCAACCCAAATGTTGTGAAAGTATAACGTACAGCACGAAGGATGAGCTGGCAAAGGGGGAGAAAGCTGTAAAAAGTGATGGGTGTAAAATTATTTCATGCAGTGATTCTATTCCCCTTCCTAGAACCCCAGAACAACCATTAAAGCTCATGGAAACAGCCAACACTTACCTCTAGGTAAGCAATACAATTGTCTAACACAAAAATCCCCTATTTGATGACTTCAACATTATTTCTTGCTACAAAGGCACGCGAAAATTATATCTGAAAGCTTTTGTTTTGAAAGCAACAAAAGGTGTCCTCTACTCAGGGACTTATAATTAGCATTTTATAAATGTTAATCTTCACTGAACAACATAAATGTTAATCTTTCCCCTAAATTCAGATCATTCTAAAGACGTTGACTGACATGACCCGCAGCAGCATTGCAGAGATGCTTGCTTCAGCACGGGACAGCAGCTCTAATGCTGGTAAGAGCAGGCAATAGTGCAGGCAGCACTTCTACAGTTTCCCCCATTGTTGCAAGTGGAGAAAACTGCAGAAGCACTTAACAGCATTGGGGCTGCCTTCCAACTCCACAGCAGCCCCAACATGCAGCATTGCTGTTCATTGTATCAGCCACTGACATGAGAAAATTACTCAAAGCACTCCCACTGAATGTCACCACATTTGACATATATACCACCAATACCATCTGAAGCATTTTTCTATCAAATTTAGAAACTAGTGCTTAATTCAGTGTACAAAATTGCCACAAGTTCCCCAAAAGGGCACTGGGCAAGGCTGGGAACACTTTGAATTGAGAGGGAGATGGCCATTCATGGGTGATGGAAGAAGTAGCTAATAAGCCACCACCATGTCCCTAATGCTTGCTGGTTCTTCCATTATCCCCCACACAGTGCACCATTTCACACAATTATTAAATGTCAGGTAAACATTAAATTTTAGATTAGTGTAATGTGCACACTCCTGGTTTCTATCTGTGTCAAACCAGAAATTTTCAGCCATATCGGTCAGCACACTGTTAATCCAACATTGACAAACATTTCCAGGTACACACAACCAGAAATCAGTGTGAAAATACCACACAAATCTAGAATTTGATGTTTACCAGGTTTTCTTCTAATCCTGTGAACCAGTGCAACCTTGGACCTGTTTGTGTATATGCAGATGCAGTATAGATCAATCCAGATTGTTACCATCTGTGACAAGATCCAGTGATTAATTGTTCTGCACATGCAAATCCCCATACTGTTTTTGGACCCAATTGACCTGATCCTACCATGTGTACCCTGAAACCAGGATAAAGGTAAAGTGTGCCAATAAGTCGATGTTGACTCCTGGCAATTACAGAGCCCTGTGGTTGTCTTTGTTAGACTACAGGAGGGGTTTACCATTGCCTCCTCCTGCGCAGAATGAGATTATGCCTTTCAGCATCTTCCTATATTACTGCTACCCAATATCAGTGTGTCCCATAGTCTAGGAAACATACCAGCGGGGATTCGAACCAGCAACTTCTGGCTTGCTAGTCAAGACATTTCCCCACTGTGCCATTATAATGGCCCCAAACCAGGATAGGTGTCTAGAAAACATTTGCCAGATCATATTTGTGCAAATCAATTTTATGTTGAACCATATATACCATTCCATATTAGGCTTTGGCAGCCGAATGGAAGCTGTCCAATTGGAAGAACAGAGTTCAGAACTTCTGATTAAATAGCCTTTGACAAATAGCATTGTCTCAGCCTGCATTCCCTGCCATTGCATTAGTGACCCATTACAAAGGATTGTTATGAGGACCAGTTTCTAACATGCCTTGCACACTGAAAGTGCGACAGAAATTATTATTAATAATCTTGCTGCATTTTGATTGCAAAATTGGTTATCTGAAGACTTCCAATTCAAAATGTGATAACGTAAACAATTAAATGCAAGTTTATTTACTATTTGTACTTAGAAGTTTATACCACTGAAATGAAGATTGTTAGAGCAGAGTAGCATTCAATTAATTGCTCTCTGCTTCATCCACTAATTGATCCTCACGGGTTGTGGGTTCAGAGAGATCACAATTTGATATCTGTCTCATAACTTGAGTTACTGAACCTTGGCCATATAATATACTTTCATGTTAAATGAGAAATAGATTTTCTGAAATCTCTGGACACATGGGACATTCTTTATTCTTTTAATGCTGTTATGCATGTCAGGTTCTGAGGATGATGTGCCCTGGAAGATCCCAAACTGCTGTCTCCATCTGCCCCCCTAAATCCATGGTGCCATCATATACATTATGTTCAGGAATGAAAAGGATAAAGGCAGGCTCCTTTTTCACTCTGCCCTGACATTTTATCCTACCACTACCCTAACCCTAGATATCCATGACTACATATCATTTTGTGTATTTAGACAAGGAGGCTATTGGGAGATTGGATGGAAAGCTCTAGATAGTATACAGTTTCTAAATCCCTACTGATTCCCCAGACCAGCTCAGAATATCACTGTTCTTCTCCCAAATGAAGTTTCTCACTCTGCTTGGCCATCAGTGGTGGCCCTAGAGTTTTGGGAGCCCTGGGTAAGAGAGTCATTTGGGGTCCCTTCAAGATATGGAAGGAGAAAAAAATTCACTTGACTCTATAAATGAAGCTGCAATTGAAGTATGGATAAATGTATCATAATAGATTTGGAAGCTATTCATATGATGGGAGAAAATCGGGCTAGTCTCCGCTAGCCCGATTTTCTCCCATTATGAGAACCATCAGGCTCGGCTGTGAGCCCGGTGGTTCTTAAGCGGGTCACCCGCTTAAGTAGCCCTGCCCTTAAACCAGGTTTATGGAGCGAGCGCTCCGCAAACCCAGTTTTTCTAATCGTGTGTTGCTGTGGCGCAGCTCTGTGCCATGGCAACTCACAAGTAGACCCCCAACTGGGAGGCTCAAAAGCAGCCTCCTTGCTTGGGGGTCTCTCCAGCATGCCCTGTGTGCTCATGCAGGGCGTGCTGGAACTTCTGGGGGCCACATGGCCTCGACCCCCCCACCCCCAGCCCTCGCCAGCTCTGTAACGGAGCTGGCAGTCGTGTGGGCAGCCAGTTAGGCCGCCCGGAGTAGACTGAATGCTTGTGTGCAGGGAGAGTGGGCTAAGCCTGCTCTCCCTGCTAACCCTCTGGAGGTGGGTCTACTTGATCGTGAGACCCTCCTCTTATTGTAATTATTATTTGTTTTACAACAGGAGTAGAAAATATTACTTAATATGTTATATCAAAACAACACTGGGCCCTGTCAGATGAGCCACAGAAGCCACCAGAAGCTTCTAACCAGGCTTCCAAAAACAAGCAGAGAATTCCCTCTGCAGATGACCCAACAGCAGTCATAGTGTGGTTTGTTTTGGTGCCAGTGGACCCAACAGCTTTGTGGTTTGTTTTGCTGCCGGTGAGACAGGTGCTGATGAGCCATCCGGCCATCATTCACCTCCCCTCTCAGTTTGCCACTTTCCTTCCTTCCCTCCCTGGGGCAGAGAATGGGCATTGCCGGTTATCCTTTTGAGAGATTTTTGGCTCCCCAACTGATTGGCTGAGTTGGGGAGGGTTGTTGTTGTTGGGTTTTTTTGCCTACTTCATTCTGTCTTCCTCTTAGTTAGTTAGGGGTTTGGTAGCAACTTGGCAGGTGCAGTGCGGGCTGGGTGGATATTTAGAAACGCCCTTGGGCATTTTGAAAGGGTGGAGTGGACCTTAGAGACTTCACAACTCAGGGGCTACAATTGGCCATTACACCTACTTCAGGGCTTCACACGCCTTAAAGGCTGTGAAGCTTGCGAGGGGGAGGGGAGAGAGATGAAGCCCTAGAAATTGCCCTGACCCTCTGGGTTGACAAGGATGAAGAGGAAGAAGTCTTGCACGGCTTCTACCTTAGAGTCAGGGTGTATCACTCATACAGCATTCTTAGGCCCAGACTGTAAGGGGTGGAGTTTCAATATTCAATTCACCAAAACCCCAACAACAACAACCCTCCCCAACTCAGCCAATCAGTTGGGGAGCCAAAAATCTCTCAAAAGGATAACCGGCAATGCCCATTCTCTGCCCCGGGGAGGGAAGGAAGGAAAGTGGCAAACTGAGAGGGGAGGCGAATCCAAGACATTTAATAAAGTTGTGACCCTTTTCATCCAATGCTTAGTGTGTGTGTGTGTCATCCTTGTGGCTGGGGGTGTGGAGGCAAGTGTCACACTCAAAAGGACACTTCTTATTTCATACAAAGAAGCATTTTTAAACACACATTTATTTCAATAAAGTAATAGCAATGCGTGTATTTTAATATGAAATTATTGCTAATAAAGAAACTTAGCACTGATCTAAAAGTGTTATGAATTCAGAAAGATTTTTTATCACAAAATTTCACTTATAACTGTATAAATTAGTAAATTCATGCTCTCTTATTTACTTTCATAAATAATTTATGGAGCCTGCAGCATCAGCAGCAATGATATGGCTCTCACTCAAGGAACAATGTCTCTGTTTGCTTACTAGTGCTTGTTTCCTCTCTCGCAGTCAAATGGATGCCCTATTGACTTCTTCAAGTGCACAGAACTGCCATTATGAACTAAGGGACTCTGAGATTTGGAGTTCTTAAGGGACCTATCTCACAGGAAGGCACACTAATCTCTGTCTCTCAAACAAGAACTGTCTGCCACCAAGGACAGAAACTCTTGCACCAAAGTAGAGTGCCATATCAAAAACAGTCCTCTGCCTCCCTGCCTGCTAAGAAGTTGCAGCCTACCAGACCCAATATAAGGCCTATTCCAAGCTGCCCAACAAGGCAAGGACGCCTTTCACACCCAGCAGTCCATGGGGCTCAAGCCACTCAACTAAGTAGGGTAGCCCAGGAATACAGCCATTTCTTTGGGATGGGAAGATGCCTGACCAGGCACATATCCCCTCATCTGATGCCACAAATGGATCCTTCCAGCTGGCAGACTGAGAGCGATGACTGACTAGGATACCCTTTTCCAATGTGAGAAATTCTCCTTCCTCTCTCTAATCCATAGGATCACTTCAGACATCATGAACAATAATCAATATCTACTGTTCTATATCAAATTAATACACTTTCTAGGATAGAGTTGTTTAGTAAGCAAGAAGCTTCTTGAAATTCAAGATGGGTAATTCAGCTCTTCCAACAAGCCTCACATCACTGATCTTTGCAAACGAAAGGGGGGAAAACATTTCCTGGGACTTCCTTGTACACCTTAAAAATGATATATTCTCATTGTTTGTTCTTATATATGAATACTAGAACAAACTAAACATGTTCAACTTCAATGCAAGCTCAATTTTCTCAGATCACAAAATACAGCTACATCCATGGTTGAAGAGAAATAGAAATTGAACAATGAAGAGGAAAATAATGCACAGATAGTCTACGATGAAAAAAAGGTGATTGATTAATCCAAAATGAGGTTTACTTTTAGCATCAGTATATGTCAGTTCCAGACTATCAAATGCTTCTGTGATCCAAGGAAGATGGCTGTTGACCCAGAGAGATGGAGACAAGGCGCTGGTTCAAACCAGGCAAGACGGAGTTCCAAAAAAGACTGTTCTTGGGGCCAGGGGTTGGTGAATAGTGAGATTCAGAGAGAAGGTCAAGTTCTAGAGTAGGGAAACAAATGAGAAGTCATGGTCATGGTCATGAGATTATCAAAATCAGGGGTCAGGATATAAAGCACCAATAGAGGATTGGAGTAAACGGAAGCTGATGCATGGTCAAAGTCAGGAAGGGATCCCAATCAAAGGAATAAGTCAGGAAAAGGGAGCAGGAGTGTAGACAGAGTCCATGCTAGCAATGTGTTGTTGAGACTAAGGAACAACTGTCATTCTCAGGCCTGGACTTTGCTGGGACTGGTCTTTGGATCAGCTGACTGGATGCTCACACAGAATGGTCCTACAGCCTAGATGACATACTTGAAACCCAGAGCTCAGTCTATGAGTATTTGTTTTATTTGTTTGTTATTTCTCTGTGTAAACCGCCCTGAGCCATTTTTGGAAGGGCGGTATAGAAATCAAATTATTATTTCTTGTTTACACAGTCAGACAGGTGTTATTGACTGGTTTGTTTTATACAGACATCGGGTCCTTCCCAAGGACCTGGGATGGCTGAATTTTATTATCAATGTTGTTGGTTATTATAGATATCGTCACAGAATATAGGCTGTTCTCAGGAAAACTGCTTGTTGTAATTGGCTGATGGTGATTTCTGTGGCCCCTATGGTGTTGAGGTGCTCTTCAAGGTCTTTTGGGACTGCACCCAGGGCGCCAATGACCACTGGGATTATTTTGGTCTTTTTCTGCCATAGCCTTTCAATTTCAATTTTATTGGTATTGCTATGTCGATTATTTTAACTTGTTTTTCTTTCTTCTCGGCTACAGTTATATCTGGTGTATTGTGTGGCAGATGTTTTTCTGTTTGTAGTCGGAAGTCCCATAATATTTTTACATCTTCATTTTCTTCAACTTTTTCCATTTTATGGTCCCACCAATGTTTGGCTACAGGTAGCTTGTATTTTTTGCAGATGTTCCAGTGTATCATTCCTGCTACCCTGTCATGCCTTTGTTTGTAGTCAGTCTGTGTGATCTTTTGACAACAGCTGATTAGGTGGTCCACTGTTTCATCTGCTTCTTTACAAAGGTGGCACTTGCTGTTTGTGGTTGATTTTTCAACTTTGGCTCTTATTGCATTTGTTCTTAGTGCCTGTTCTTGCGCAGCGAGTATTAAACCCTCTGTTTCTTTCTTCAAGCAACCATTCCTAAGCCATTGCCAGGTCTTGGTGATGTCTGATTTTCCACTTATATTGTGCAAATATTGACCATGCAGGGGCTTATTTTTTCCATTTTTCTGCTCAGTTCTTGACTTGATCTTTCTTGTAGGCCTGCTTTGTTTCATTGGTGTTGAATAGTTTTTCATTATTGACCATTTTAAGTGCATCTTCTTCACTGTCCTTGAGATATTCTTCAAGGCCTCTTTCCCCTCCTCTACTGTTTGATGGACTTGCAGCATTCCTCTTCCACCTGAGCTGCGAGGGAGGTATAGCCTATCGACATCACTGCGGGGGTGCAGGGCATGATTGATGGTCATGATTTTCCTGGTCTTACAATCTAGCGTCTCTAGCTCTGCCTGGGTCCAGTCTATTATTCCTGCACTGTATCTGATAACAGGTATAGCCCAGGTGTTTAAGGCTTGTATGGTGTTCCCGCCATTGAGTTTGGACTTGAGGATTTTTCGAACTCTCCTGATGTATTCACTTCCAATTTTTCTTTTAACTTCAGTGTGTGCGATGTTATCAGCCTGGAGAATGCCCAAGTATTGGTAAGGTTCTTCCTCTTCCATGTTCTTGATCTTGCTTCCACTGGGCAGTTCTATTCCTTCTGTTTTTGTTATTTTCCCTCTGTTCATTATTAATGCAGCACACTTGTCTAGTCCAAACTCCATTGCTATATCGCTACTGAATATACGGACAGTGTTTAGCAGTGATTCGATTTCTGACTGGGACTTTCCAGACAACTTCAGATCGTCCATGTACAGCAGATGGTTGATTTGACTTGATGTTTTAGATGTTTGGTATCCGAGGCCTGTTTTGTTTAGTATTTGTGAAAGTGGGGTCATGGCGATTACAAACAACAGAGGGGATAGTGAGTCCCCTTGGAAAATGCCTCTTCTAATGCTAACCTGTCCAAGTGTCTCACCATTGATTGTTAATTGTGTACTCCACATGCTCATTACTTTTTTAAATAAATATCTGAATGTTTTTGCTGACACCAGTTGTTTCTAAACATTTTAGTATCCATGTGTGAGGCAATGAATCAAAGGCTTTCTTGTAATCAATCCATGCAACACTTAGATTGGTTTTTCTTCTCTTGCAGTTTTCTAAAATCATTTTGTCAATCAGCAGCTGGTCTTTTGTGCCTCTGGTGTTCGGGCAATTTCCTTTCTGTTCAACTGGAAGCTCTTTGTTAGTTAATAAGTGTTGCATCACGTCATCTGCTATTATTCCAGTTAATAATTTGAACATGCTTGGCAGGCAGGTGATCGGTCTATAATTACTTGGAACTGCACCTTTTGCTGGGTCTTTCATTATGAGATGAGTTTTCCAAGTTGTTAGCCATTGTTCAACATCACCGCCTTGCAAAATGTGATTGAACCATTTTGATAGTTGTTTATGAAGTCTTGTTAGGTGCTTAAGCCAAAAGTCATGCAGTTCATCGTCACCTGGCGCAGTCCAATTTTTAATTTTCTTTGCTCTTTCACTTATTAATTCTGGTGTTATTATTAGATCTTGCATTTGTTGGTTACATTTTTGACCTCTTTCATTCAGCCTGCTTTTTTATTATAATCTATTGGATTGTCCCATAATTTCCCCCAGAATTGCACTGTTTCTTCTTTATTTGGTGTTTCTACGTTTCTTGCAGTTTCTCCTTCTATACTTTGGTAGAAACGTCTCTGATTCGACTGGAATTGGAGATTCTGCCTGTGTTGTATAATTCTGGCTTCATATCTGCTAATCTTCTCTTGACACTGCTGTTATTCGCTGCTTTATTATTTCCAGGACTTCTCTAATTTTCCTTGAATCTAGGTGGTATTTTTGGTTCAGATACTGTTTGAAGTTTTCATTCTTCAGCTTCTTGTCTTTCATATCTTTCAATTTACTAGCATCTGAGCTAAGCCTTGAGATTTTATTTTCTAATCGAATCTTCCATTTAGGTGATGTACTGCTTTCTTTTTTGACAGGTCCACTGATCTTATATCCGAGCTCTTGTGTTGTTATTGTTGCTGCACTGTACATTAGTTGGTTTGTTTCTTGCAAATTATTGGTTGTTATTTCTGTAAGTGCAGCATTGACATCTTTTAATGCCTGAGCAAGTTGTTTTTTGGCAACTGTTTTTAGAGCTGGAAGTCGAACCCTGGTGGTTGTTTGGTTCATGTGCTCAGTTATTTTTTGCTTTAGTTCTTGTTGCTTTTCTGTTAAATGGCATTTGGGTTTTTGAGGTGAAGGCAAAGGGTGGTTGCCTGGTTTTGATTTTGAAACAGTTCAGCAACAGTGGCACCCTCAATTTCCGACACCTCCTCCACCTGCGCCTGAGCAACTTCTTCAGTTGGTGGTAATTCTTCTTCCGTATCTTAAGCCTGTGTTGCTCTTTGCAGTTCTTCCAGCTCAACTCCTGTGAATACTTTGTTTCTGATTATGAATCTTCTCTGGTCTGCTAGCCTTTGTTCTGTTATTTCTGTATCTGGATGCTTCTCTTTCCAAATTTGGTACATTCTTTTTAAATAACCTCTTCTAGTTGGACTAGACTTGTAATAGCAGATCATTATTTCCTTGTTGGCATTTTTCATATATTTTTTCCAGTTAAGCGACGTTTCTTCCAGTAACTTTGCTGTCTCCAGCCCTGGTTGCTCAACTGAAGATCCTGAGTCCTGTTGCCCACTTGCCTCCAGATGTCCAGGGACTATAGCACCTGGCACGGTCCTTGTTGACCCAGGCGATGACTGATCCGGTATAGATTTATTAAAGTTACGTCTCACCATATTGTTGACGGGAGAGGCACTCTTTGTCTGGCTCCTCTGGTGAGACCTGTCCAGTATGGTTGGACTTCTGGCATAGCTCTCACCTTCCTCAGAGCACACAAGCCCCACAACCACGCCAAAGTAGTGCCTCACTGGGGGCAAGGTAGTGCCTCACTGGGGCATTATTATTATTATTATTATTATTATTATTATTATTATTATTATTATTAACTCTATGAGTCTAAATCAGAACTGAGTGCTGGTGTGGACCATGTAGTAAGGCACTATAGCCTGAGGTATGATATAACACCTCCCTTCTAGCACCTTCATTCAGTTCAATGGTGGTATTGTCAAAATTTCTTGTTCCAGAATGAGACATTTCCCATGGAGACATATTAGAATGTAGTGTCATTTCTCCAAGAAATTCTCTAGCTCCGGATGTAAAACCAGATCTTCACATTTGTAGCTAACATTCTGAACAGACTTTTTGTTAGGTGGGGGGGGGGGAGTACATCTACAAAAGTTCATTGAGATCACAGAATGAAGACATGAGGTCACATGTTTTGAATGAAAAGGTCCACAACTTTTTAATGCCAAATGTCCAGACTGAATAACAAGCAATGGGATTAAGTTCTCCACTCACCTACAGCGCAGGAACTCTCAGACACCCATGCAATTTACCTAAAACAAATTGGACAATTGCACCTCAGCTCAGAGTGGACTCACAGTCCTAAGGTTGATGCCCACTCCTTTACACTAGACCAATGGAGGCCAAAGGGCTTTGCAGAAGCATCCCCCCTGCCCAGCTGTTCTGTTTAGGGCTGCCATGTTAGGAAAGTTCTAGTAGAGTTTATGCAAGGTTCAGAGGGACTGACTACAACTTTTCAGCATGCCAAACATGTGTCATGGAGTGCTTACCATTAAGCCTTCTTATATTTCTTGAGTACTGCACTGTACCTGCCAGTTGTGCCTAAGTGGGTCTTGCTGACCATAGGAAGCAGTGCAAGATGGGCCAAAAAACAAAAAACAAAAAAATGCCAATAAGATTGGAACAAGAAATTCCTTCCTAGCCCACAAAAGAGTGACCAATGAAACCTGCACTATTCCCCTAGGTGACAGTAATAGGTACACACTAAATGCCCATTGCTGCAGGAGGCACTAATGACCGCTTTGCCACATCTCCCATGATCACAGCAACCAATTCCCACCCTACGCTGGCCTCATGCTTCAGTTGAAGGATTGGTGAAAGGCTCTGCACCCAAGGTGAGACTGGTGGGTGGCAGCATAATTGCAACCCCTTATTCTCAATTAAACCCTTTTCAAACATCTCCTTGAAGTTTTCCAAATGTGATTTACTCCTTGTTCATTATGATTAGGGTTGGGGATAGTTCAGACAAGGACGGGGTAGAAGTTACAGTGACTTCAATTTGGTAACAGCAAGGTGCTGTTAATATAATCAACAGCATTATTCATCTTTTTTTTATGACAATCGGGCCTTAATGAGTAATATACGGGTTTTTAACATTTTGCAGTTTGAGAGAGAGTTGAAAACAAGTGTGATACTCTGAAATTTATGTGGAGCCATTTGGGGAGACCCCTGAGATAAAGCGTGAGATGGAGGTGTGGCTACCTGAGAGTGACTTTGGGGAGTGTCAGCTCTGCTTGCCAACTTTCTCAATTCCACTCCTGGGCAGACTTGTTTCCTGTGCCCTGAAGTCTATTTCTGGTCCAGAGCTCCATCTAATACTGAGATATAGATATAGATATAGATATAGATATAGATATAGATACACACACACACACACACACACACACACACACACACACACAATTTTTCCCAATGTTCTAGCACTCTAACTGTAGTGCCTTAAAACAATGGCTACTGCAAAATCCATAGCAAGTTTCAAGCTCTGTAGTGGGGAGGATGCAGGGGGTGGTGGAGATAAAATGCCCACTACATAGAAAAAAGCAGACTTGCGGGTGGAGTCTTGGGGAGATTGAGAAGCCCATGTTCCCTTCCACTTGATTACACTTTGTTAAAATATACCTCCACAGTGTTCTTGTGCAGGAACACCTATATCCAATGTTTCCTTTCATAAATGGACAAAGAAGTAGTAACAGTTTGGTGGTGTCTTGGGAAGGGGCCCTTCTGTGCCATGAGATATCCTTTTCGGTGTGTTAGTGATGAGATAGAACTTCCAGTTGCTCTGGTGCAGGGGTGTAGCTATAATTAAGAGTATGGGTTCAAAAAACCAGTGCCCCTCAGCTTCTGAGGGGCCCCCAGCTCCCCCTCCCCTCACTCCAAGGTACCACCGGGGAGAGGGGTGAACAAGAGCCCCCTCAGGGCTAGCTATGCCCCTGATCTGGTGTACAAGTATTTTGGTGTGCTTGCACAAGAACACTGTTGGGAAATTATTTTTTAAAAAATCCCCAGGGGATCCAGAGGCACTACACACGTGCACACATTTGTACTTTCCCATTCTCTTTGTTACCTGGGCACAAGTGAATGTGCCAATCAGAAGAAGTTTGAACCAAATCTGAGCCGGTTCGAACCGGTTCAGACTTCTCTGACCACGCCAGAGGGTCACGCTCTGGCTGGAAGGCTGAAGTCTGAGGTGGGCAAGCGACTTGTTGGTGAGTTGGGTTGCAGGGAGGAGTATGTCCTCGCTTGTCTCTGTGACCCAGCCATCAAGGGCAATGTCGTGAGTGCCGGCGACTTGCCCAGTTGGAGGGACCTCCTGGTCCAGAAAGTTAGGGAGGAGGAGGTCGCTAGGACCAGGAGAGACTAGGAAGGTGGCAGTGTTGTGGGTGCGTCTCCCCCCGAGCGACCCGCATCCAGCGGCAGTGAGGCGGCGTCAGCTTGCCCTTTCTCTTCCTCTTCCCAGTCCAGCAGCGTGGCATCCCAGGCAGTGCCAAAGCAGCAGGCACTTGCTCTGGCCGCGAAATCCACCCAGTGGTTTCAGCGGGTGTGCCTTGGCGCCTTGCCTGGTGTGCGGGAGGCTGGACCTGCCAGGCCCTCCAGTGCTGAGCAATGCGTTGGCCAGTACTTGGCGAAGCCTGTGGAGGAAGACAGCTTGAGGGACCTCGCACAAGGATTGATGGCTTAACCTTTCACTCAGAGACACTAATTCTAGCAGTCCCCACGAGAGATATTTAATGCCTTAGAAAATCCTAAAAACAAAAACAAAAAACCAACCCATCACTCATCAATCTGGGGATATCTGGGAGGAACTGAGGCCATTTTTGCGTTGGCCCCAGACTCACTTTGGGGTGCTTCCACCCCACAGAGGCGAGGTTCGGGGCTGCCCCAAATCCTCATTATATCCAATGGGAATTTTTTCTCTCAAAAATTCACCATTAATACTAGGGGCAACCAATTGCCTTGGGAAGTTGTGGGTGGGGGTCACCCATGGGTGCCTACCACCCACCCCAGCTTTTTGCACCTAAGTACTCCACAGAGGAAGTTATGGGCAACAATGGGAAATATTTTAAAAATTCATAGAAAATCATAGGAATGTCCAACTGCTTTGAGGTTTGGGTGGTAGTTGGCACCCAAGGGTGCCTACCACCCCACCTACTTTTTGAGGTTTGAACCAGTTCAAACCAGTTCAAACCAGTTTGAAACCGGTGCGAATTTGAACCGAACCAGGTGGTGGTTCAAGCAAAACCAAAACCGAACCACCACCACCACCCCCGGTTTGAACCTGGTTCGAATTCAAACTGAACCGTATGAACCAGTTTTATGCACATCCCTACTTGTATGCACTTATATACATTTTATATATTCTCTTCCCAACTTACACTACTTCCTCTTGCAATAAAGGTCCAGTCGGGGAAACTTCCTTAACTGAGGTGCATCTATATGAACTGAAAAACCATTGCTACAGAAACTGGGGCTTTTTCATTTGGAAAAGAAGTGATTAAGAGGACAGAGAACAATTTTTCTCCCTCTTTCACAACACTAGAAGCCGGGGTCATCCCATCAAACTGAAGGCCGGGAAATTTAGCACCAAGAAAAGGAAGGACTTCTTCACACAGTGCATAATTAATCTATGGAATTCCCTGCCACAGGATTTAAAAGGGGGTTAGACAAATTCACAGAGGTCAGTTCTGTCAATAGCTACTAGTCTGGTGGCTATAGGCCACCTCCAGCCTCAGAGGCAAAATGCCTCTAAATACAAGTTGCAGGGGAGAGACAGCAAGAGAGAGAGCATGCCCTTGCCTCTTGCCTACAGGTTTTTCAGAGGCATTGATTGTGCCACTGTGTGAAGCCGGAAGCTGGACTGGGTGGGCCCTGGACCTGATCGCACAGGGCTGTTCTTATGGTCTTTGTTTTGCAAACCGAATACAATCTTTCATAGTAACCCATTACTGTCAATGAAATGCTCATGAAACGCTCATTGAAACTCTCATTGAACTTTGTGAAATCATGTTAGATGAACAGCCTTTTGTCTGGTGATTATTTTCTCATTGGGGTCAGTTCTCTCTATTGTTGTTCCCAATTTAGATCAAAAATTCATATTCTTGGGTGTATTGTTTTAGGACCAGAAGCAGTTGAATACTACAGTTCCAGGAAAAATATGATAATGCACACACATACAACACTATCAACATTCATATGCCACTTTACAATCTAGAAGAATCGTGGTAGTGGTGACAACTCCTAGCTTTTTCAGAATCCTTGTGCTCACCACCACATGAAAACAAAATTATAATACTTTGTGGTGATTTCACCTTGTTAAAAAAATCAAGTGAGAATGGGACATCATCTTTTAGCATTTTTTCCATGTTGAAAGAAGTAAACATTTTGTTACTTATTTCACTATAGGTAGGCTTTCAGCTCTGACAAGTAACAGTTTTTCATTATGTGCCAAAAATGGATTGCACAATGTTTCATTCAAACCAACTATATTTAACTTCCATCTCCTTGGTTTGGATTTAATTTAAATCCCTTTAAAAAAATATAATTTGCATGCAAATAAATAATTTGATTCAAAAAGATATTAAAGGTATCTTCTCGAATGCGTATCAAATTGATTGAAAAGGAACTCTATTTCACAAGTGCAAGCATGACTATTGATAAGTTTCTAAATTAAACTGTATAATGATTTTGTTTTAAGTATTTAGAAAAAGTGGGTCTTTTTCCTACTTTGATACTTAAGAACCAAGTAAGCAAATAAGTAGTAGCATTAAATGGGGACTGTAAATATTCTTTTCTGTCTTAAATGTAAGATTGTTTTAGATATTAAATATAGGTTAAGAACATAATAACTTAAGAACAGCCCTACAGGATCAGGCTGAAGGCCTATCTAGTCCAAGCAGTTGAGGGCATTTCCTCTCTCCTGCTGTTACTCCCCTGCAACTGGTATTGAGAGGCATCATGCCTCTAAGACTGGAGGTGGCCCACAGCCACTAGACTAGCAGGCATTGATATACCTGTCCTCCATGAATTTGTCTAAACCCCCTTTAAAGCTGTCCAAGCTGGTGGGCATCACTTCATCCCATGGCAAGGAATTCCATAGATTAATTATGTGCTTTGTTAAAAAGTACTTCCTCTTGTTGGTCCTAAATTTCCCGACCTTCAGTTGCATGGAATGACCCCTGATTCTAGTGCTGAGAAAGAGGGAGAAAAATTTCTTTCTGTCCACCCTCTCCACTCCATGCATAATTTTATACACCTCGACCATGTCTCCCCTTAATCACCACTTTTCCAAAGTAAAAAGCCCCAGATACTGTAGCATAGCCTGATAAGGAAGGTGCTCCAGGCCTCTGATCATCTTGGTTGCCCTCTTCTGTATCTTTTCCTATTCCTAGATAGCTCATTGAAACTGCCAACTCAGTGTGCAGCAGCTGTGAAAAAGGCCAATTCCATGCTAGGGAATTCCATGCTTCTTAAAGGCCAATTGCATGCTTCTTAAGATACGGTGACCAGAACTGTATGCAGTACTCCAGATGTGGCCACACCATAGATTTTTAAAATGGCATTATAATATTAGCATTTTTATTTCCAATCCCCTTCCATCCCTAGCATGGAATTGGCCTTTTCCACAGCTGCTGCACACTGAGTTGGCAGTTTCAATAAGCTATTCACCATGACCCCAAGATCTCTCTCCTGATCAGTCACTGGCAGCTCAGATCCCATCAGCATATATGTGAGGCTGGGGGTTTCTTTTGCCTCTATATACATCACTTTACACTTGCTCAGTGCACTTGCCATTTTGTCACCCACTCCCCAAGTTTGGAGAGATCTTTTTGGAGCTCCTTACAATCTGTTGTGAATTTTACTATCCTAAATAGTTTTGTGTCATCTGCAAATCTGGCCACTTTGCTGCTTACCCCAGCTTCTAGATCATTTATGAACAAGTTAAAGAGCACTGGTTCCAGTACCAATCACTTGTACTTCCCTCCACTCTCCATTTATCCCTATCCTCTGTTTCCTGTCTTTCAACCAGTTACTGATCCATTCATAAATAAACCTGTTCCCTTATTTCATGCTTTTGGTGGGGAACTTTGACAAAAGCTTTTTGGAAGTCCAAGTATACTATGTCAACCAGATGTCCTTTATCCACATGCCAGTTGACACACCGGAATCCATGCTGGTTCTCCTTCAGCCAGGCCTTTTCTTCTATGTTTAACAATTTTGTCCTTAAGTATACTTTCCATCAATATGCCTGGCACCAAAGTTAAGCTGACTGGCCTGTAATTTCCCAGATCCCCCCGGATCAATTTTTGAAAATCAGAATTGCATTGGTTAATTTCCAGATCTCTGGTACAGAGCCTGATTGTAGGGACAAGCTACATTTTTAAATAGGAGATCAGCAATTTGACATCTGAGTTCCTTCAGAACTCTTGGGTGGATGCCATCTGGCCCTGGCAATTTGTTCCCTTTTAGTTTTTCAAGACAGTGTAGAACATATTCCCTTCTCACCTTAAATTGGCCCAGCTTCTTCAGCTTCTAAACCTAAGAAGCTCAATTCTGGAGAGGGTATATGGTCAGTATCCTCCCCGATGGAGATAGATGCAAAGAACTCATTCAGTTTCTCTGCAGTCTCTTTATTCTCCTTAATAATCCTTTCCCAGCCCTCATTATCTAAGGGGACAACCACCTCCCTGGCAGGTTTTCTACTTCTGTTATCTTTAAAGAAGTTTTTTTTATTTCCTTTGACACTTCTAACTATATGCTCCTCAAACATTCATTTGCATCTCTTTGTGAGGCTCTACACACGATCGGTGTGTAAAGCCTAGTAGGGTTCTGTGGGGAGAGTGTGTGCCGCTCTCCTTGCAGATGAACGTCAGGCAAGCCCTGGGTGGCCGAATCAGCTGCCCACACAACTATCGGCTCCACCACGAAGCCGGTAAGCGTGGTGGGGATTGGGGGCTGCCCAGAGGGGCATTCATGTGGGGCATTCTGGGGAGATCCCTGAGGCTAGGAGGCTTGTTGTTGCCTCACAGCTGGGGGTCTACCCGTGGGTTGCTGCAGCACAGAGCCGCGCCGTTTCAACTCATGATCAACTAAGTGGGGTTAGTGGAGCACTCACTCCGCTAACTTCGTTTAAGGTGTGTGTGTGTGGGGGGCAATTAAGCAGCCTAACTGCTGGGAGCCACGCAGTTCCCAGCAGTTCACATGCACAGGGAAAACTGGTCTGGGCTTCCTGATTTCCTCACGTGTGAATAGCTTCATTGTGTCCTTGCATTAGGGATGTGCACGGAACCACGGAGGCACTGGGGGGAGTGTGGCTTCAAGGGCGGGGGGTAGTACTTACCCCCCCGGCACTCTTCCCCCTCCGGCACTGGACTTTGCTGCCAAGTTTTGAGGGCAGCAGAGTTCCTCCCTGCTGCCCCTGCCCCCTTCGTTGTATCCCCGAGTTTAGAAGCAATAAAAGCTGGCACCACGCATGCACGCATCATGGCCACCGCCAGCGCACCGCCATCTGTTGCCACCGCCAGCGCACACATGCCACATATGTCATTATGATGTATGCGACGCTTGCGCCAGTGGCAACAACAGGCGCAGGTGCACCGCAACGGGTGCATGTGTTGCGCCAGCTTTTACTGCTTCTAAACTCGGGGATACAATGACGGGGGGAGGGGCGGCAGGGAGGAACTCTGCCACCCCAAAAACTTTGCAGCAAAGTCCAGCACCAGAGGGGGAAGAGCGGCGGGGGGGGGTTAAGTACTACCCCCCGCCCTTAAAGCCAAATCCCCCCCCCCGAACCGCCGAACCAGCCAAATTCCGGACCGGTCCAGAGGCCTCTTGTATGGCCCCGGAGTGGTCCGTGCACACCCCTACCTTGCATTTCTTTTGCCAGAGTTTATGTTCCTTCCTGTTGGACAGGACTTCGTTTTCTGAAGGAAGGCTTCTTCCATTTTAGAGCTTCCCTGACTCCATTTGTTAGCCATCCTGGCGTCCTCCTGAACCTGGTGGCACCTTCCTTCCTTCTTGGTATACATTCAAACTGAGCATCTATTATTTGGTTTTAAATAAGTTCTATGCTTTCTGGAGTAATTTGAACCTCCTGACTTTCCCTTTCAACTTCCTTTTTACCAGTCCCCTCATTTTTGAGAAGTTTCCTCTTCTTAAGTCCAATGCATATGTGTTGGACTTCCTTGACAATTCTCCAGTCCCATATACGCTGAATTGGATCACACCATGGACACTTCTCCCCAATGGTTCTGCAACTCTGTAATTTTGCAGCAGGGCCTGGATACCACTCTGGATTAAGTCCAAGGCCATCATTTCCCTGGTAGGTTCCACAACTGACTGTTCTAAGGAAGAGTCATTTAGCGTGTCTAGAAATGTGGCCTCTCTTTCATTACCTGAATGTGAATTTACCCAATCTATGTGTGGGTAGTTGAAGTCACCTATTATTACTGCCGTGTCTCTCTTTGAGGCTTCTCTTATTTGCTTCTCCAACTCCAGGTCACTCTCAGCATTTCGATCCGTAGGGTGATAGCACATCTCTAGCAACACATTTCCTTTCATTCCTCAGATTGTCACCCATAATGATTCTGTGGAGGACTCCAGTCCACCTAGGTTTTCTAGCTTGTTGGAATCTATCCCTTCTTTGATAAACAGTGCCACTCCTCCCCCAATCCTCCCCTCCCTGTCCCTTCTGTAGAGTTTATATCCAGGAATAATAGTGTCCCACTGGTTCTCACCATTCCACCAGGTTTCCATTACACCCACTGTATCCACTATATCCTTAGTAACCCATCAAGTAACCAAGTAACTTAGTAGCCAAGCACTCCAGATTGGAGGCTTCTGGCATTGTTATATAGATAGCTGTACACTGAGTCCCTCCCCTGGTGCTGGCATGTGCTATCGCCCTTACCATTATTTGACCTTTTTGGCCAGCTGTCATGCGTTTCCTTCTGCTCAAGTCCTGGCTCTACTCTGTCCCCTACTGGTATTTCCCAAATGTGTGCACCCTCATACCTTAGGGGATTTTGCTGGCCGAACCAGATACCACCCAGTTCCTGTCGGCAACCCCCCCAGGTATCATTTTAAAGCTGCTCTGTGACCTTTTTGATTTTAAGTACCAGCAGTCTGGTTCCATCTTGGTTCAAGTGGAGCCCATCTCTTTTGCACAGGCTTTGCTTGCCTCAAAATGCATCCCAGTGCCTAAAAAGTCGAACCCCCCTCCACAGGGCACCACCACCTTATCCACACATTGAGACCCCTCAGCACCACCTATTGCACTGGCCCTGCATGTGGAACAGGTAGCACTTCAGAGGTTAAATTGCTGATGGCAACTGTAATAAAAGTGTTTTCCATTGGAAATTAAAGATGTTTCCAAAGAAATAAACTACACACACATTATATATGTGTTATGTTTATTTATTATTTATATTCCTACTAATGGAATATATATTACTACTACTAGGAATATAAATATAAATATTATTAGTAATTTTATCTTTCTCATGGATCACGTTTCCATTTTTCTGTTACTGTGACAGTTGTATATGGCTAATGAATGTTGACACTGCTGTGACTTTTAATATAGTCCCATAACTTGGTGGGTAACACACTCAGTGTTTGCTGATGCTTTATTTGTTTGTTGATGTTGTGCTCATTGAAGGTACAGAGTATGTTATACTGCCCTGTACTTATGTTACTAACTTGTTTCACTTTATCCAGTTGAGCATTTTAATGTGGCAGAAAGCACACTTATATCTCAGTTGAATGATAGCACAGCAACTCCACATTCAACTTTAATTCTCTTTTCAGCAGTCCCTGATGGCTAGACCATTGCACATTGGTGTGGAAAAGAAGCAATTATGTTCTGTGCCAGAGACAAGTTGGTTCACAAAGATGCCTGTATTTTGTAACATGTTGGGTGACAGGGGAATTAAGGAGTGGAGGGAGAGTCAAGAGAAAATACCTTCCAAATAGTTCTGTGTGTGCTTTGAGAGTTTAACATGTTCATATGAAGCTGGAAACAGGGACACACAATACCAGATGTAGTAGGAAAGAAGGCTTTAAGCCTTAAAATAAAATTTCTGCAATTTCCCTCATTATTTGTTTTTCCCAATGGCAAATCAGACACACCAGTTCTCTATGTAGAAAAAGTCATGTATGAACCAACCCCAGTAGCGTTTTCATTGTCTGCACCTCATGATTCTAACCATTGCTTTTTAAAAACACTTTCTTCATGTAAAAAAAAAGTATTCTTAACAAAAAAAATCAGGCAGTCACAGTTATATTGAATGATACTTGCTGAATACCATTGCAATATGTATGGTTCAGCAAGGTTCAAAGTTCTATGAATGAAAAAACCTATTTTGCTTTTTCAAGATATAAAGAAATAAAGAAGGAAAAGGAAATAAATCCCTGGGGGAATATATATATATATATATATATATATATATATATATATATATATATATATATTAACATGTCCTCCTGACAAGAATATGATATTACAAAGGGAAACATTTAACAACGTGTCTGTACAGAAAATTCATTGTATTTCACTAGATTGTTATCTGCATGAAAGTGTCAATTGTGTGCATAATGCTGTTAAATAAATCTTTCAAGGTTTAACAGATTATTTCTAAAGACATTTGCTGGAAAGTAAGTTCTATTCATTTCAGTGGAAGTTCAAAGTAAGTGCCTTAAAATCATAGCCAATATCAAGATCATACAGACGCTGGGCACAATCCAACAAAAACTTGTTTTGACTATGCCTATGGGAAGCAATGACTTACTATAAGTTAGTCCCAGCAAATGTCTTCAATAGTGCCTATCTGCGACTAACCAGCTGAATTGTGCCCATTGTATGGAACGAAGACCCATTCGTCACAAACTATGGTCAGTACTGGAAACGGAATTGGAAGAATAATCCAGTTCTGATATGATGCAAGCCATATTGGGGCATTTTTCACTGGAAACGATTCCAGTGAAAAATGTCTCTTATATTGAAAATAGAGTTGATACAATGTTGCATCATATTGGCATCACAACAAACCTATTGGAGGATCAGGAACACCTTACCTTTACTAAAGATCAGGTGTTCCCCGAAGAAAGCAGCTGCCCAAAAGGCAGCTACAGTAGCAGAAATCACAACTGCCTTTTTCTTCATCTACTTGGCCTAGACAATTGTTGCACTTTCCTTCTTGGCCTAGATAGGGGAGTGCACAGAACTGATTTTTCCACTAAGTTCGAATCTGAACCAGATTTAAACTAAACTGGCCCATTAAGGTCAAATTAGACCTGGTCTGGTTTGACCACCTGACTGTTTTGAACCGGTTTGTGGATCAGTTTGGTGGTCTACTGGTAAAGAGGGATACAGTGAGGATTCCCCTTTACCAGTAAAATGGCAATGGAGCTTCCTAAAGCTAGAGAGTGGGCTGGAGGGCAGTTAGGGGTTCTCAACTAAATTTTCAATAGTGGCAACAGTGGGGGTGGGGGCGGGGCAGCAGCTCCACTCCTACCCCTGCCAGCCTACCCCACATTAACCTGGGCCAGTAGCAGCTCAGTGTGGACCTTCTTTGGCCCATTCTTGGTCTTCTCAGGCCCATTGTTGGGGGGGAGAGACAGCCTGGGCGGGGCACTGACTGGTGTGTTTCCCTCTGCCCTACCTCCTCCAGGTGTGTACCATCACTAGGGCTGCTGCTGCTGCTGCTGCTATAAGGAGCAGGCTGGGCTGGGGGTGCGAGCCTCTTGGCATGAGCCGAAGAGCGAGAGCACAAGGCCTCTCATCCTTGTGGCTCTCAGCCTTGGGGTAAGCAGCCTGGGGTCTCAGATCCTCCTTGCCTCGCCAGGAAGCTGGGTGACCAAGATGGTGATATGAAAGCTGGACTTGTTAGCTCCAATCAGAGGGGATTCTACCACTTCCCTCTTTTCTTTTCTTTTGGCATATGTCTGGACTTTAAAAAACCTTTTAAATGTTGTCTTATATATGGACTCTCCTAGAAGAGGATCTAATTAGTTTTAGTCCCACCCCACACTTTTAAAACTCTGCTCCTCTGCTTTGGCCTTCGGGAGGAATTATGCATGCAACCAGCCAGAGCACTGTTGACCAGCTGGCCAGCCGGTAAATTGCTTAGGTTTTTTCCCCTCCCCCCCCCTTTGGATTATTTGATTTTTAGTAAAGGACAACAGATTGTTTTCTGTTGTCAGCTTTTGAGCTGACCTAAACAATGCCCGCACTCCCACAAAAAAAAGCAGCATATTAGCCCAGAAGTGCAAGGACAGGTGAAAACTTTGAAGCAGACACATCTGGATACATTTATGTCAATGAAGGACAGCAAGACACCTAAAGAGCTTGTAAGTTTGAACCACTCTGTTCCCACATCGAATAGATTTTCACTCATGGAGCAAACTGAGTTAATTGAAACAGCAACAGTTATTAAAGAAGGCAGTTGCAGGGGAATAATACCTTGGTAAATGATAAAGAGCTTTTAATGAACCAATCTCTTGCATCAGCTGGAGGGCTGGATCCAGAAGAGTGCCCCAGATTATCAATAGATTTTATCAGAGAACAATGTTTACTAGCAGCTCGGACTGTCCTTGCAATATTTGAAAAATTAAACTCGATTAGCCAGAAGGCTGTTTGTATTATGACTTCAGTTGACACCCTTACGCAAAAGTACTCATTTAGCACAGCTAGCTTTATCACAAAGGCTTCTGTGAACAGAAATGTCGTGGGCACAGGGGGTGACTCTGGCAAGATGTCTGATACCAGAATTCTTCAGACTAAACAGGTTGCACTTCAGATCAATAAATACAATATGGGAAAGTGTTGGTCCACACGGAAGGCTATTAAATTCTCTTTAGGCCAACTACTTCATTGTCACCCTCAAAGTGTTGATATCTTAGAAATTGAATGGTTGCCCTCCTCTCCAAAGTGCAAAAGAATTTGTTAACTTTCAGTCAATCTACTGTTCCTTTGCTGCTTTTCAAAATGAGAGCTTCTCTGGCTGACTATCAAATCTTTCCTGTCCATGTTTTTCAAAACACCTCAATTTTCTCATTACTACCGGCAAGGGTAGTACTGCAAGATCTTCGACAGCCGGTCTGAATTAGCATAACATGGATAAGCCCACTGCGGAAAATGTGCTCCCACAGCCAGCTGCTGAGATAGTTTCTCATAAACACGGCCTTACAGCTGAAACTCTGGACAGCCTTCGAGAGGATGGCTTAACCTTCTCCTCAAATGATTCAGCAAAGGAGATGCACAATGGGTATTGTGAGTAAGCTTTATGTGAGACATTTAGATTGGAAGTTGCAAGACTGGATGGAGACTGAAGGTATTTTGGATGATAAACAGGCTTGTTTTAGAACAGGGCGGTCAACCATGGACCATGCCCTGGTATTACGCCATCTGATTGAGAAATATAGCAATAAACCTATGTCCTCCTTGTATATGGACTTTGTAGATTTCAAAACAGCCTTTGATTCAATCTAAAGGATAAGGCTCTGGGGAAAACTAAGAGACACCAATATCGATAGACACTTACTCTTTCTTATTCAGAAGAATACAATGACACCAGTGTGAGAATGAGATGTAACCCTCAAGGCTCACTTTCAGATTTAATAACCACTAGTAAAGGAGTTAAACAAGGGTGAATTTTGGTACCCTCCCTGTTCAATCTTTACATAAATACCCTAGCTAATAATCTCTCTGATCCAGCGCTACATTCTGCAACTATTGCGGGAGCAGCTATCCCAATCCTGCTGTATGCAGATGCTGCTGCTATCATCTCACGAACTCCTGTGGGCCATAGGAGAGTGCTTAGGCTCTTGGCGACCTATTGCAAGGACAACCAGGAAAGCTGGTCTTGTGGTAGCAAGCATGATTTGTCCCCTTAGCTAAGCAGGGCCCACCCTGGTTGCATTTGAATGGGAGACTTGATGTGTGAGCACTGTAAGATATTCCCCTCAGGGGATGGAGCTGCTCTGGGAAGAGCAGAAGAGCAGAAGGTTTGAAGTTCCCTCTCTGGCTTCTCCAAGATAGGGCTGAGAGATATTCCTGCCTGCAGCCTTGGAGAAGCCACTGCCAGTCTGTGAAGACAATGCTGAGCTAGATAGACCAATGGTCTGACTCAGTATATGGCAGCTTCCTATGTTCTTATGTTCCTAAACACTTGGTTAACTTCCACAAATCCAAAGTGAAGGTCTTTGCCAATAGGCCTAAAAGATTTAACTGGTGTATA
The DNA here is from genome assembly GCF_027244095.1 of Hemicordylus capensis. Taxonomy (NCBI): domain Eukaryota; kingdom Metazoa; phylum Chordata; class Lepidosauria; order Squamata; family Cordylidae; genus Hemicordylus; species Hemicordylus capensis. The sequence goes on from NC_069659.1 coordinate 70,740,790, forward strand.
GAAGGCCATTGTATACGGTCAATAGTTTTAAATATCCGGGTGTGGTTTTCATGCCACTGGGTCATGGAAGGCCCATGTGGATTACGTTGCCAAACAGGCACAAAGAAGTGCTTCAGCAACATTAAGATTCTTTCACTCCAAAGGTAGAGAGGTCCCTGCAGCATTAAAGTTATTTGCTGTTATAGCATTGGCTCAACATTTGTATGATGCACAACTGGGTCCCTACCCTAACTATAGGCCACTGGAGATAATCCAATCCAAGTTTATTAGACCAGTATTCAGGTACCCTCGATGTATCTCCAACACAGCATTGAGGTTGGAAATGGGCCTCCAGAGGGTGGAAACAAAAGCATGGATTTTAATCCTTAGTTATTGTCTTAAGATAAATTTCTCCCCTCTGGGATTGATCCTTCTTATGTTGGCCGATAGGTTTCAATCCACCTGGACATGAGCAATGATGGGTAAATTGTCATCACTCGGCCTCTCTGCTGAACATCTGTTATTATTAGATTATAGTCAAGCCAAGGAGATCCTCAAACAGAGGGTCTTGGACACTGAACATCAGAATGATTTAAGCTCTATCCAGGAGACTATTAGCTATCTATTGTCCCTCTCTTTACCAAGCCATCACAGAGTTTTCCTCAGAGCAAGCTATAACACCTTACCATCAGTGTTTTTATCTGGAAGGCTTCTCAAAACCCCTCTGGCCAGTTGGTTATGCCCCTGTGGCTCAGGTGAGGTCAAATCTGTCTGCCATGTGCTGCTCTTTTGTCCCTTTTATAATGATAGCCAGTGCAGTCTTATTTCTCCCTTGCTATCACACTTTCCTGGCCGGACTACTGAATTTTACACCATACTCCTCCTTGCAGATAAGTAACCTTCTACCACCTACAAGGTTGTCAAATTTTGTGCAGCTGCTGTTAAGATCTGTCAACAGCTAACCTCCAGACCTTCTTTTTAGATGTTGTCACATGAGGCTTCTATGTTGGTATATTATCTATGATATACTTATCTGAATGTAGTATCTGTGTGTATATATAACTGATCACTGATTGTAACAAAGCTATTCATTCATTCATTCAGGCCCATTCTAGTGACCTCTGTGAAGGCCCGAACTGGGCCACCACTGGCCCTGGCTACTCTGTGGGAGGACAGAGGGTGTGGGTGGGGAAGCCGCTACTGCTGAAAGTTAAGTACCCCTGACTCCCCTACTGCGCCCTCCCTAGCCTTGACCCCCTCCCTTCCCCTTTAATGGTAATGGAGAATTCTCACCAGATTCCCCTTTAGCAGTAGACCTCCAAACTGGACCAAACCAGTCTGGTTCAAACTGCGGCTGGTGTGGTTCAAACTTGGATCGTCCTATCCTGGCCAGTTCAATTCAAACCATGGTTTGAATTGAGCCTGTTTGCACATCCCTAGGCCAAGAAATCATCAGGGCAGGAAGCAACATCATTACATTGTATACTTTTCCTGGTGCATTACGGGGTGTGTGTGTGTGTGTGTGTGTGTGTGTGTGTGTATGCATCTTGTAATTATATGCTGTGACTATTTCCCCACAGTAATGCACCAGGACAAGTATGCAACAACATGACTCCGCTTTTTAAAATTTGTTTTTAAATTGTTCTGATTATTTAATTGTTGTTTTATGATGTTTTAATTGTTAATCTTTGTTTCTTTGCTTTATAATTTTTGTTTTACTTATTAACTGATTTCAATGATGTTTTAATGTAAACCGCCCTGAGCGTTTTGGAAGGGCGGTATAAAAGTTTTAATAATAAATAAATAATAAATGACATTGCTTTCCTGCCTTGGTTCATTCAGAGAAAAGAAGATGAAGGGAAATGTTGCAGATTGAATCACTGACACAATGGTTGCCTTTTCAAGGACCACAAGGTTTTCAGTAAGAATAAGCCACCCGTCCCCCTGCCTGATGCATCAATCTGGTACCAAAGTATTGCCTCAATGTAATCCTGGGCCCCCATTTATCTCATGCAGCATTTGGTCCTAACTGGGATTGGGTTGATAAGGTAAAGCGTGCTGTCAAGTTGATTTTGATTCCTGGAGCCCACAGAGCCCTGTGGCTTTCTTTGGTAGAATACAGGAGGGGGTTACCATTGCCTCGTCCCACGCAGTGTGAGATGATGCTTTTCAGCATCTTCCTATATTGCTGCTGCCAAATATAGTACCAGTGGGGATTTGAACCGACAACCTTCTGCTTGTTAGTCAAGCATTTCCCCACTGTGCCACTTAAGGTGATGATAACAACCCAATAATGAGTACCATGCACAGCCCTACAGACAACCATTTTTAAAACACAATTTACTATACATTGCACCTGAAGTGTGGTAAAATCCTCTTTACCACTTAACAATATAATGCAGATAACCAAGCTGGGTGAGAGAATTCCCCTGGGCAAGTTTCATTGTCTAGATGGGCTCATAGTTATGGTGTATATTAAAACACTTAGCAGGTGTTGCTGATAGTAATTTTCTCTTTGAATTATAGATACAAAATGGCCCAAAGCAAGCCCCAAGAGCAAGCTGCTCTCTGGCATAGCCATATGGCATTAATCCTTCTTCTTGCATCCTGATTTGATTGTGTTTTTGACATCTCTCTTGATTCAGTTGTGAGCCACCTAGTTTGCCTTGCAGCAGTTTGTATTCTTCAATCTACCATGTTACCTGTTCCCCAATATCTTAAAATGCCTACATTAAATTGCTCTCTTGGTGAACTAATTGGTGAACTAATGTTTCTTCACAAAATGTTTCTTATTTTCTCCTCACTATTGTGGTGAAGCACAAAGGCAAAATCATTTTTGAGAATGTGAAGAAATATACAGTATGCATGCTGCTCATTTGTAAGGCAGAATCTTTTCTTATAGCTATTTTTGTTCCATGTTATTTTAAGCCTATTTTACAAAGAGAACAAAGTTTATGAGATTGCCATGTCTGTGTGTGTGTCTCCCCATGTGTATGCCCATGTGTAACCCTCAAATAACTTTTGCTTTTAGAGTTTGTTGCAAACCAAATTCAAAGCATATGGGAAGGCAGACTAGCAGCTCTTGACAGGATTTTGTTTGTTTCTTTGATGATATTGGTTCAAGATTCTGATGTTGGTTCAAGATAGTGAGGTCATTCACCTGACTGGGTAGGTGGGGCAGTGGGCACTGGGCAGGCAGGGCAGAAAGGTGGTTAAATTCACCTCCCCCCCCAGATGATGAAGCTCCTCTCATGATCCATGTTGGGTTGTTGGGCTTAGCCCGCTCTCCCAGCAGATGAGCAGCCGCTCATAGCTGGGCGGCTGGATCGGCCATCCATATGGCTGCCAGCTCTGTCACAGAGCTGGCGGGGGCTGCGGGGATCAAGTCCCATGAGGGGCATCCTGGAGAGACCACCAAGCCCAGGAGGATGCTTGCAGTCTCCCGGCGGGGGCCTCCTCATGTGTTCTATTTCTTGTTATAACTCGTATTTCAAATAATGAACTAAACTGAATTCACATGGCAAAAGCAGTATGATGACAGTACGAGCTGTGTAGATTTGGCTGTTTGGGTTTCTGATAGAGCAGACATGCACTAATCTTGCACCTGCAACCCACAGCTACTTTTCTGATGCTCAATCAGCTTGGATAGTTTGGCAGTGTTGTGGGCAGTGTGGATAGAACTGTGAGATGTATCCATGGTGAAGCAATCTTTTGATTTCTTTATCACATGTTGTACCCAGTCCAGATTCACTCAACCTACAAAACGACGTGAATATTGCCACATAAATTAGCTCTGACACTGCCCTGAAGAACTACTAAGAAAACTTCTAAAGTTTTTTTCAGAAGAAAACTTCTAAAGGACTTTTCTTCTAAAATCAGCAAAAAAATATAGGGCTATTCACATGTCTGGGAGGGTGGGCAGGAAGGTGCATGGGGCGAAGGTAGGCATGAACCAGCTAAGTGAGTGTTCCGTTCTTTGGTGCGCTGCAGCGCACCCACACAATCCATGCTGTTCCTGGCAGTACAGATCTCTGGAGTCTGTGACCATACATCCTGGCCTCTGGATATCCCACAATGCACCGCATGGTGAGTGCAGTGCATTGGCAGATACTCCCATGAGTCAGCGCTCTAGAGGCCCAACTCTGTGCATGCTTGGGCTGAATCAGCCCAAGCACTCACACGACCCTGGCACTAGGGTTAAGGGTGTGCGCTGATGCCTTTAAACCTTGGGTAAGGACTTGGGTAAAAAGGAGGCTTAGGCAGGTGGCCAGTGCCAGGATATGTATGGATCCTGGTGCTGCACACGAGTAGCCTAACCCAAGCTTGATTACCCTAGCCTGGGTTAGGCTGCTTGTGTAAATAGGCTTTGTATGTACCTTGGACTGCAATCCTATGCATCGTTACGTAGAATAAATCCCACTATGTTCAGTGGAGGATATAGGAGAATATAGTTGTGTTTAACTTTCTCTCTATTGCTCCATGCAACCACACAGAATGGTGAAAATTAAAACTAGTATTTTCTGTATCAGTTCAGCACATATTTTCCTTTTATTTCTCTCTCCGGGATATCAGAAGTATGAGCCATGTGGCAAGGAAAGTATTTACAATAATACTTAAAACAACAAATGTTATCCATCTGAGATGGTTGAATATGAAAAGGAGCTGTTCTTCTTGATGAAGGACATAATTGGGAATGAGAGGGGGAGGGAGACTAAGTCATAATGTCAAGTGGAAGCTTAAGGCGCCCGTGTTTGTTTCTAAAGATTAATTTTAGATAGATTTTGTTTGCATAGAAGATTTGTAAAAGAGCCTGGGGGCAAGTCAAATGCCTTTTAAAGAACCCAAATAACAACTGCTGTCTTTCAAAGAGCAGATGTTGTATCAATAGTAATTATTTCCAAGAACTTACAAACCAAAAGTGGGCTTTAGAGGAGTTCACTGCACGGGAGCAATTTGTTGCTTGTGAAACATCTCAATTAAGGCCACATCCAAGGCTTTTTGCCCCCAGGATGAGTCAAACCCCTTTTACTATGACTCTGATTCCCACATGCTCACTGAGTGTATGTCACTTTAGATCTGCTCACTTCAAAGAATTTAAGGCAGTTTATGCTACTTGGGAGAATTGTGTATAGAGAATATTACATTAGGTAATATGATTATTCCACTGTGCTAGAATACAGTGAGTGAGAAACTGAGATTAGTAGGACTTCTGGGTAAACATGCATGTCTGCGATCCTATGCACACTTCTGTATAATAAATGCTAACATTTCCAAGTCACCTTTCATATCAGCCTCAAGACTTTCATATCTTGTACACCATGAAAATATAAAATATAAAAGCATACAAGAGCAATAATAGACAGATATAGCATTATTAATGTTTGCCACACCAAACTGTTAATATGAGACATCTGGGAAGAGCAGAAGGTTCCAAGTTCCCTCCCTGGCTTTTCCAAGATAGGGCTGAGAGAAATTCCTGCAACCGTGGAGAAGCCACTGCCGGTCTGTGAAGACAATACTAAGCTTGGTAGACCAATGGTCTGACTTGGTATATGGCAGCTTCCTATGTTCCTATGTGGATGTTTTAGAGGGTCTTCTGCTATAGGCTGTGTGTAGCAATGGTAGAAGTGGAAATGGCTTATTTCCACATTTATCTGACCAAGTTGAGGAGAATATGAGGGTATGAGAGGTATTCTTGGCTCTTGGGTGTCTACTGGTGTGATAGTGATACGCTGCCTGTTGGCCTGAAGCATGAGTGGCTGAAGGCATAGACAATAATCTTACCTTTTGGAACTATTTTCAATTTTGGTGGCTGTGAAATTCGGGGATGAGTTTAATAGCAAGCGTCTAATGTAGCTGTGGTATGGAAACTTCAGGACAGTAGAGTGGGTCTTGTGGTAGCATGATCTGTCCCCTTAGCCAAGCAGGGCCCATCCTGGTTGCATATGAATGGGACTTGTGTGAGCACTGTAAGGTATTCCCCTCAGGGGATGGAGCCACTCTAGGAAGAGCTGAAGGTTTCAAGTTCCCTCCCTGGCTTCTCCAAGGTAGGGCTGAGAGAGATTCCTGCCTGCAACCTTGGAGAAGCCGCTGCCAGTCTGTGAAGACAATACTGAGATAGATAGACCAATGGTCTGACTCAGTATATGGCAGTTTCCTATGTTTCCTAAGCCTCAGTGGATTCACACAGCTACTCCAAGATACAGCTGAGAGAGAGTCTCTTCTCATGATTAGTGAGAAGAGCCATGAGGGGCTTAGTGGGGAGAGTGGGCTTAGCCCTCTCTCCCTGCAGACAAGCAGGGCGACAGCCCTGGGTGGCTGGATTGGCTGCCCACATGACTGCTGGCTCTGTTACAGAGCCAGCGGGGGTTGGGGGGATTGGGGGCCGTGTGGCCCCTGGAAGCTCCAGTAGCCAAGGCAACTCACAAAGAGAAAAACCGGGTTTGCGGAGCACTTGCTCTGCAAACCCAGTTTAAGGGGAGGGGTAGTTTGGCAGGTTAACCGCCTTGAGACCACCGGCCTCACCTGCGAGCCTGGTGGTTCTTACGGTCAGGAGAAATCCAGCTAGGTTCCCCTAGCCCAATTTCACCTGATCGTAGGAATAACTTCAGAGACTCCTGCCTACAACCTTGGAAAAAGCTGCTGCCAGTCTGTGTAGGCAATACTGAGCTAGATGGACCAATGGCCTGTCTCAGTATATGGCAGCTTCCTATGTTCCTAGCTTTGCAATTGTACAAAGTGGGAGCTCACACTCTTCTCATTAGCTCAGGGTCATGTCTCTTGTTAGGGAATTTGTGCTAAGAATTTTGCGGTGTAGCATCCTGGTTTTGACTAAGCACATCCCAGGAGTAAATTGTTGGAGATGCAGCTCCTGAAGGCATAAACTCTTAGCACCAGCAACTCTACTGACAACTAGGGACATTTGGGGTAGAGAGAGCCAGTAAGGGCATCCCCCCTCTCACTATGCTTTCTCTACTTTGATTCCCCCTTTGTTAGACTGATAGTGCCAGGTGTCATTCTCTCACCTGGAGAGAAAGACTTCCATCTTCTCCCTTGCCCTCCTTCTGTATGCAGCTAGCCACCAGGCAGTAGGTTTATCTATCTCCCTGATGGTTTTCCTAAATAAAGTACATGTTCTCCTTGCTCGTGCACTTCTGTTGCAGCTGGGGTAGATAAATAAATCTCCCTCCAAACTCTTGAACATAAACAACAAGGTGGTTGATGGTCTTGCCCATTTCCAGTTTCACAAGATCAGATTTAAGCCAGTGCCTATTTCTGTGGAACTTTGGAACCTTGGTAACACAAGATAAAAGGGCACTATAATGGGCACAGTAGCTGCCTCCACCCAAGCATGTTATAAGCAGAGCTTTCTTCGCTTCCAGGAGCTTCATAGAGATACCAGGGAGGTACGGGATGTATGGGTTAAGATACTGGAGGTCTTGCAGGACACAGTGCAGTTAAAAGGTGAGGACTTGTCCACTAAGATTACTTGTTCCCTTGTTCATTTTAGGTTGCCTTTCCTAGCTGTGGCAGGGTAACTGTATATCAAGTAAGTAAGGTTGGTAAGCTGTGGGTGGAGCTTGGAAATTTTCTTACAAGACCGCTTTTTAGGAATGGTGCTGGCTTGCGTTTGGGCAACCTGAAGTGGGGCATCTACTAGAGCAAAGGCTAAGGCAAAATTCTGCCAGAAAACTGGTTTGCCTGGGTTGAGTTCCAAGCAGCTTTCCTTGGGAGTTCTTAGGCTGGAATCCTGTAGCCAGGACTATGACAGGAGATGAGAAACAAACTTTGGCAGGAAGCTTCCAGCCCAATTCCCCCAAGGGGTTGGGTTTAGGAAAGGATTCAGCTACTAGGTTGAATCCTAGTTTATGCTGTTCTTATGTTGATATTTAATAAAGCTGTGGTCAGGCTCTTGACACAATTTATCCATATAATGGTGTAAGTGTCCCTTCATTATGAAGGTGGTGGTGAATAGAAGAAGTAATGTTGGCAGGTCATCAGGCCATTCTAGGGGAAGGGTAGTCAGAAACCTAATAGTGGTCTCCCCTTCCAGCTGTTCTGCCAGCTCTTTGATCTCAGGGAGCACTGCCAACAACCCAGATAATCTTACCTTGCTCCTCTGCAATGCCAGGTCGGTCCAAAATAAATCAGAACTCATCCATGATTTGATCATGGATGAAGGGGCCGATCTGGTGTGTATTATCGAAACTTGGTTGGAGGACGCTAGTGGTCCAGTTTGGTCCAAGCTTCTTCCTCCAGGATATTCTGTAGAGGAGCAGGTGAGGGGACGTGGGCGGGGAGGTGGGGTGGCTGTGGTCTATAAGGATAACATCTCCCTTACCAGGGTCCCTGTTAGGGTATCGGACCATATTGAATGTGTACACTTGAGTTTGGGGACCAGGGACAGATTGGGACTTCTGCTGGTGTACCAATCGCCCCACTGCCCGACGGGATCCCTTACTGAGCTCTCGGACTTGGTCATGGAACTTGTGTTGGAGTCTCACAGACTTTTGGTGCTGGGGGACTTCAATGTTCGTTTTGGGACCAATTTGTCTGGGGCAGCTCAGGAGTTCATAGTGGCCATGACAACTATGGGCCTATCCCAAGTGGTCTTTGGATTGACACACATTGCAGGTCACATGCTTGACTTGGTCTTTTACTCTGATCAGGGTCGTGTTCCGTGGGTGGGGACTCCTACGATCTCCCCATTGTCATGAACGGACCACTATCTGGTTAAGGTTGGACTTACAACCGCTTTCCACCTTCACGGGGCGAGGGGCCTATTAGAATGGTCCGCCCAAAGAGGTTACTGGATCCAGTAGGATTCCAAGAAGCCTTGGAGGGATTCAGTGTTGGCTCTGCTGGTTATCCTGTTGATGCCCTGGTTGAGAACTGGAACAACTTGCTCACCAGAGCAGTAAACATGATTGCTCCTAAGCGTCCCTTCCGACCTGCTTCAAATTGGCCCCTTGGTATACGGAAGTTCTACAGGGGCTGAAGTGGCAAGGTAGGTGACTGGAGCGCAAGTGCAGAAAGACTCGACTCGAATCTGACAGATTACGACATGGAGCACATTTAAAGATCTATGCTCAGGCAATACGTGCAACAAAGAAGCGGTTCTTTTCTGCCCATATTGCTTCTGTGAGTTCACATCCAGCGGAGTTGTTCGGGGTTGTGAGGGGACTAGTATTTGCCCCCTCTCCCTTGAACCAGAATTTGGAAGCATAAGTTACCCGCTGTGGTGTGTTCAATGAATTTTTCGCAGACAAAATCTCTCGGATTCGGGCTGACTTAGATGGAGACTCGACAGTTAATTTGATGTCTGAACTGGAGGTGTCCAACAACTCCTCTTATACGATTCGACTGGATCAATTTCAGTTTGTGACTCCTGATGATGTGGACAAGCTGCTTGGAGCGGTGAGGCCTACCACTTGTTCTCTTGACCCTTGTCCATCATGGCTTGTTCTATCTAGCAGGAAGGCTGTTGTAGGCGGCCTGGTAGAAATCATAAATGGTTCTCTGAGGGAGGGCAGGATGCCTCCTTGCCTTAAGGAGGCAATTATTAGACCTCTTCTAAAGAAGCCTGCATTAGATCCCTCAGAGCTGAGCAATTATAGGCCAGTTTCCAATCTCCCATGGCTGGGCAAGGTAATTGAGAGGGTGGTGGCCTCTCAGCTCCAGTTGGTCTTGGACAAAACTGATTATCTAGACCCATTTCAAACTGGTTTTTGGGTGTGTTATGGGGTGGAGACTGCCTTGGTCGGCCTGATGGATGATCTCCAATTGGCAATTGACAGAGGAAGTGTGACTCTGTTGGTCCTTTTGGATCTCTCAGCAGCTTTCGATACTATCAACCATAGTATCCTTCTGGAACATCTGAGGGGGTTGGGGGTGGGAGGCACTGTTTTACAGTGGTTCCACTCCTACCTCTCGGACAGATTCATAGGAACATAGGAAGCTGCTATATACTGAGTCAGACCATTGGCCTATCTAGCTTAGTACTGTCTTCACAGACTGGCAGCGGCTTCTGCAAGGTTGCAGGCAGGAATCTCTCTCAGTCCTATCTTGGAGAAGCCAGGGAGGGAACTTGAAACCTTCTGCTCTTCCCAGAGTGGCTCCATCCCCTAAGGGGAATATCTTACAGTGCTCACACTTCCAGTCTCCCTTTCATATGCAACCAGAGCAGACCCTGCTTAGCTAAGGGGACAAGTCATGTTTGCTACCACAAGACCAGCTCTCCTCTCTATTCCAGATGGTGTTGATTGGAGATTGTTGCTCTTCAAAATCTGAGCTTAAGTATGGTGTTCCTCAAGGCTCAGTACTCTCTCCAGTGCGCTTTACCATCTACATGAAACTGCTGGAAGAAATCATCCGGGGATTTGGAGCTGAGTGTTACCAGTATGCTAATGACACCCAGATCTACTTCTGCCTGGAAGTAGTAATGGGCTGGATGAGGGAGAATAAACTGAATAAACTGAAACTGAATCCAGATAAGACGGAGGTACTTATTGTGCGGGGTCAGAACTCTATAGACGATTTTGATCTACCTGTTCTAGACAGGGTCACACTTCCCCAAAAGGAACTGGTTTACAGTCTGGGAGTACTTCTGGATCAACGTCTCTCCTTGGTTTCTCAGGTGGAGGCGGTGGCCAGGGGTGCTTTCTAACAGCTACGCCTGTTTCTTGAGATCAATGACCTCAAAACAGTGGTACATTTGTTGGTAACCTCCAGACTTGACTTCTGTAATGCGCTCTACGTGGGGCTGCCTTTGTACATAGTCCAGAAACTTCAGTTGGTTCAGAATGCAGCAGCCAGGTTGGTCTCTGGGTCATCTTGGAGAGACCACATTACTCCTCTGTTGATGGAGCTACACTGGCTGCCAATAGGTTTCCGGGCAAAATACAAAGTGCTAGTTATAACTTATAAAGCCCTTAACGGCTTAGGCCCTGGGTATTTAAGAGAGCGTCTTCTTCGCTATGAGCCCCACAACCCATTGAGGTCACTAGAGGAGGTCCGTCTCCAGTTTGGTGGCTACACAGAGATGGGCCTTCTCGGCTGCTGCCCCGAGACTGTGGAATGTGCTCCCTGCTGAGATACGAGCCTCCCCATCTCTGGCAATTTTTTAAAAAACACCTGAAAACACATTTCTTCAACCAGGCTTTCTCAGCTTTTTAAAATTTGTTTTTAAATTGTTCTGATTATTTAATTGGTGTTTTACGATGTTTTTAATTGTTAATCATTGTTTTCTGTTTATAGGCCAAACACAAGAACCAGGGGCCGTCCCATGTAACTGACTGCCAAAAAATTTATTAGGACCAACAGACAGAAGGACTTTTTCACACAACGCATAATCAACTTACGGAATTCTCTGCCACAATATGTGGTGACAGCCAACAACCTGGATAGCTTTAAGAGGGGTTTGGATAACTTCATGGAGGAGAGGTCTATCATCAGCTACTAGTCGGAGAGCTGTGGGCCACCTCCAGCCTCAAAGGCAGGATGCCTCTGAGTACCAGTTGCAGGAGAGTAACAACAGGAGAGAGGGCATGCCCTCAACTCCTTGCCTGTAGGCAACTCCAACAGCATCTGGTGGGCCACTGCATGAAATAGGATGATGGACTACATGGGTCCTGTGCCTGATCCAGCAGGGCTGTTCTTATGTTCTATATCATTCACATTCTTACTTGAATTACTCAATCATATTCTTGGCTTCTGGCTTCTATCCTTAGTTGCCTTTGACTTTCTGCTTATGATTTTGCTGGCCATCATAACTGTTTTGTCAAACATGTGTTGTCTGTTTTAGCATCAATTCTTTTAAGTGCTTCATTGATATGATTTTTGAAAGCTTTCAGAGTTTGGCACTATGGTTAGTCATTTAGTTGTAGCTTAGTACTACCATCATTCATAGGTAATTATGTGCCAAAGAGACAATGATGAAGGAATGATACAATTATGGCCACTATGCCCTTGGTACCATGAAACATTTTTTGGCATGGAGTATATTTTGCTTATATTTTACTCATAGCCAAATGATTCTGAAATGACTCAATCTCACATTGTGGGGATGCTATGGCAAAAGCTTATATACACACCTGCAATCATAGTGCATGACTTGCCCACTTTCAGTGGTCTAGCATAGAGATTAATAGGTTGAAATATAAATCAGGAGGTTCCTCTTCCATGAACACCCATGGTGGTCTTTGGCAATCCTTTATCTCTCAGTCTCAGCTCACATTTTCAATATATGAATAATAATCTTACCGGGCTGTCATAATTTTTAAATGCCGGCTGGCATCCAGATTAACACGCACCAGAGCTATGAAAGAAGCACTGTGCTTCAGAAAAGTTTGGCTAACAGAGATCCAGCACTCACGCTGTGAGGGTGGGAGGGGGCAAGAATTGTGCAGCCATCAGGGACAAATTTTCAGGCGGCACAAAGTGCTTCCAAGTGCACCAGTGCCCCCTGAATGAGTGTTGGTGCAGCTTTGATCTGGAGTTCTTCAGAAGCACTCATGCAACACCAGTGCTTCTCCCATAGCACTGGTGCTTCATTAGTCTGGATGTCAGCTACTGAACACTGGAAATTGCTACATAAAGCTTAACATTACTGGAATACAGGACAAATAATCAAATGCAGAGAAGACCCCAGATGGCAGGAAGGGAGGTTTTTTACACATTTCTCCTTCCTTCTATCTTGCATATGGATGGTAGACCTCTAGGATAAGCCTCACTGGAGCCTTATCAGTTGCTGAACTCATGCCAGTTCCCCCAACCCTCAATCAAACTTCCTTGTCCTGGGAACAGTGATAGCATCACATAATCACATTACATTTGGCACATGTTACTGCAGGCTAACAAAGTTAATGCAGAGTAAGGACAATATCTCATTTGCCCAATGTCATATGCATACATCCTGATGCAATCTCCTGCCCACCTTGCAGGCGATCTAGGGCATTGCACAGACAGCACAAAACACACACACACAAATTGATGCTTGGTTGGCAAAATCACTATATTTTCCTTAATACCAATTTCATACACTTAAATACAACTACAGCTTTTCAAGAATAATGTGCTTGGTCTGTGGTTCTTCAGTATCGATTCTAACAGATTTCAGTTGTTTAGTTGTTTAAATTATATATAATAAATGAAGGGACTGCTTTCTGTTTTGTTCTTGCCCAATTGCATGGGATGATAGTTTTCCACATGATTAATTTCTCTCATGGGTGGCAGATTCAGTGTACCTGAAAAGGCTTAGCACCTCCCCTACCCCCAAAGGAAGCTATATAAGAACAATTTCAACAGGTCCTGAAAAGCTAAGAATTTTACAATTAAGGGTGAAATTGCAGCTCTCTAGACATAATATGGTGATAGTTCACCAGAGGGACTAGAAATTGATTTTTTGATCTTTTTGTGAATTGCTTTTATGAGTTTGTGTGATAGGAAGGCTACCCAGTAATTTATCTGTAGGGGAGAAATGAGGTGAATTCATCCATTAAACTACCAATTCTCCACTAACAACTAGACAAGGTTGTATTTGTCCTTCGTATATTATTTTTGGTTTGCTTATTCATCTTCTCCTTCTGGATTTTGGAAATTACAAATAAAGATATTACAAGGTATATGGCATTCAATGTAGGTTCTAATCAACTTCTTGCCTTACAAACTGCCTCTCTTCTTCTTCTTCTTCTTCTTCTTCTTCTTCTTCTTCTTCTTCTTCTGGACTTGGAATAGCTCACCTCTCCCATTAGGATTTTATGAATCTAGATTCATCTACCTTTCTAGTTTTCTCTCATTTCCGAGTAAAGAAATGTCAGCAATTATTTTGATTTTACGGGAAGAAACAAAATGGATGTTAGTATTATATACATCTTACAGTGTTAAATATTTTAAAATAGCTACAACTGAAAGACATTTTTCCCATTGCCAAGCAAAGAAATCCAATAAACATACAGTACTTAAAATACCACGAGAGTTTTAGGCATTAATATCTGTGTGGTAGAGTGAAAGTCTGGGCCACTCTGGAATTTCATTAAGATGTTTTCATCTCCAGTACAGGAAAGCATGTACTGGATGTTCCCCTATCAGTTCTAAGGTCCTCTCACTCTGGGGTTACTTGGTGGGCCCGTTTGGACATAGTAGATGAAACTGGGGCTAATCTGTGGACCTGGGAATTATCCCATTGACAATCATCCAGCTGTGGTTTTGCAACCTCTGACTTCTGGACAGAGGGACCCTTTCCTCTTTCTGGTCCACCGAAGCTGCATCCCAGCAAGCTCCACACAGCACACGTAACCAGTCCATGGGCAAGGTGTCAGAATGTCAGTAAATAAAGCCAGTAAATAAAGCCATAAAGCCAAATAGCCATTGGCCACGACCTTTGAGGGAGCATTCCCAGTGCGATCAGGCTTTTTCGGCTTTGATCGGCTGCACTCAACAGTGAAAAGCCATTTCAATCCTTTCTTCATGCCACTTGCACCACTGCCCTTGCAAGAGCCCTGCAGCCATATAGTATTGCACAAGCACATTCACTGGTACTGGGGAACCAGGGATGGGGAGGGGCACTAGTTTTCTGTTACTTGGGGAAGGGATCATGATGACTTCCTAGGAGAGAATATGTATATGGGGCAGGCAAAGGACCCTAGGGTTTGGTCCACTGTGGCAAAGGATAATCTTGGACTCATAGACCCAGGCCAAGCAGTCCAGGAAGCCCCAACAAACCACCTCCTCCCCCATGGCTTGCTGACTGGGGATTAGCCCTCACATGAGAGAGCCAGCCCACTGGGGAAAACTTGAGGTACCATGTACTTCAGCATTCCATTTGACTGAACCCTCATGCAATAGTCTATAGGGAACTCCACTGATGTGGGGCTCCCTGTATATCTGGTTAATAATAGAACCCATTCTCCATAGCTTCCCCCCTCCACTCAACCCTTCCAGACTTCCAGCCACTCCAGTCTGCTCCATCTGTCTGAGTGGTTTTGGGTGGCTAGAGGGGAAAGAACAGGATGGATCCTATGCCCACAGCCAAAGCAGCTGGACAGGGACTGGCATTTCAGCTTATGTAAATTGGCCACCACAGGACATCCTACAGCAAGGTACCCACAGATCTGAATTATTCCTGACAAGCCAGGTTGCTTCGTGGGGCAAAACAAATGCCATGGAAATGTGCTGTGAAGAAACCAAACTGTCAGAGGTAGGGGTGTGCACGGAACCGCATAGTTGCGGTCCGATCCGGGTGGAGGGGGTCCCTTTAAGGGCGGGGAGGGTTTACTTACCCCTCCCGCCACTTTGCCCCCTCCAGCGCCCATATTTTCTGTAGAAATTGGGGCGGCAGGATACCTCCCCGCCGTCCCTTCTGCCTCCTCATTGCAAAACGCTGCAACAAGCCTTCTGCACACGCGCACACGGTGCGGCGCGCGAGCTTCACATTTACCCGATGTGACGGGTAGACCGGGCCTCCGACCACCGGAGGCCCGGTCTACCCGCCGAGATGAGGCCGGGTACACCGGGCCTCCGGCGATCAGAGGCCCGGTCTACCCAGCCTCGTCCCGGCGGGTAGACCGGGCCTCTGGCGGTTGGAGGCCCAGTCTACCCGTCGCGTAGGGTAAATGTGAAGCTTGCGCGCCGTGCTGCGTGCGCATGCGCAGTAGGCTTGTTGCAGTGTTTTGCAATGAGGAGGCAGAAGGGGCGGTGGGGAGGTATCCTGCCGCCCCAATTTCTACAGAAAATATGGGCACTGGAGGGGGCAAAGCGGCGGGAGGGGCAAGTAAACCCTCCCCGCCCTTAAAAGGACCCCCTCCACCCGGACTGGACCGGCCAGGTCCGAACTGGTCCGGACGGTCTGGAGGCCTTTACAATGGCCTCCAGACCGGTCCGGACCCACCCCTAGTCAGAGGTGGTGCTTGGACTCTAGTTTCACAGCAGTCTTCATAAACGGGAAAGGTGTTGCTGGGGTACCCTTCCCCAGGGCTTGCATGGAATTAGCAACTGGACTGGGCGACAACAGCTTTCATGGCCAGGCACTCTCATGGGATTGCAGTCCTTGGGAGAAAGGAATGTACATCTATTGCATGCAGGGCTCTCAAGCTCATTGCCTGTTCCCTGTTGGATGGTTCCATTCATGAGTTATGGCCTGGAAAAGGACTGGGGTCCGCTTCCTCTACAAACTAGTACAAAAATTGGAACAGAACCACTTTAAAACTCATGGGGCTATATTTTAACACAAACTTTGGGTCATCCCATTGATGGTATACTTCCCTTTCTTTTTCCTTTGCACATGGTACCTCACCAGTCTGGGGTATTTCCAAGCCAGGGTGCCAAGGCTGAACATTTGGATACAAATATATAAGTAAGTAGGGAAGTAAGTAAGTAAGTAAGCAAGCACAGTTGAGGGCACCCCTCTATACAGTTGGAAGGAGCATGCCCATCCATGGGAACCTTAAAAATACAGACACCGTCCAGGCATCCAGGGAAATCATCAATGCCCTGCTGCACAACCAGACAGCACACACAGCACCTTTGAAAGGATGCCTTGCTGGGAAATTGCACTAGATCAGGTGTGTTATTAATGAAAGGGTTCCTTGTGTGTGTGCCCCGCCTCCCCCTTCCCCAGATGGAAGCTGTCAAAATGTTTTGTATGGTAATTCAAGTCAAGGTCTTGCAAGCCGGGCAATGCCGTCAGGCAATGCACCAAGGTGTGTGTTACAGGTTTCTCAAGAAATCCAGTCAAATGGACAGAGACAGACACCAGATTTATGGGGCTACGTGTTGTCTCTTTCTTTAAATTACTGGACAACAGGAAGGTTTCCATGCCCGGGGTTTCTGCAAGTTCATGCATGGGGTTGGCATCTTGATATTTCCGCCAAGTGACGTGGTATCATTCCCCTGGCATGTGCGCCTTTTGTTAACCACTGAATATAGTAGGAGTTACTGCTCAGTAATATGAGCATTTATTCAATTCTCATAACATTTCAGGTGGACAATGGTAATATTTTTATTCCACAGTGTACTGCATGGACATGCAAAACTGTGGATAAAATGTTATTAAAAGTTGAAAGTCAGACTCCTAACACTTGCTGACTGTGTATCCCAAGTTAAAGACTATATGGCTCCATTGGCTTTATGCCACTCTTTAGCTCATTAAAGTGTATTTTGAGTCTCATACTTGGTAGAATCACAGCAGCTTGCTGCTGCTCATAGGAAAAGCACCCCAGGAAGTGGCACCTGTTATTGCGAATGGCATTTTTCCTTTCTCCATAATTACATGTATTCAAAATATTTGCATAAGTGTCTTGGTGACGTCTTCTATAATTGCAGGGTTCAGAATATTGTCATGCTAATTTTAAGCAGAGTTTGAAGTACATGACAAAGGAACTTTGTTTTAATTTGAGACTTGGTGTCATAGCCCTCAAGTGGACAAACTTACATTTTGTAAGTCACTTACATTTTGTGAAAATAGAAGGCAAATTCAAGGAAAAGGCCAACTCATGTTGTATAAACTGCTTTGAGAACTTTTCTTTATTGAAAAGTAGTATATACATACTGTTGATTATAATAATGCAGTTTATAAAGCATCCATTATTACACAAGTTAGTTATGGATACTGTGAAGCTTCTCAACATATTAATTCAAACAGAGTCCTATGAAATATAGAAGCTATTCTAACAAGCAGCCTAACCCAGGCTAGGGTTGCCCAACCTGGGTTAGTCTGCTTGTGTGGAGCACTGGGATCACTCACAACCCCGGCACTCCCACCTTGCCTAACCCAACTTATAACCCTGGTATTTAGCCAAGGCTAAGGGCACAAGCACATCCTTAACTCCAGCACTGGGGTCATGTGCGTGCTCTGGTTGCATGCAGCCTGAACACACACAGACTTGGGCACCTAGGTGGCTGAAATCCCAGAGGGAATCCCACAATGCACTGCACTGCTCATGTAGTACATTTTGGGATTACTGGAGGCCAGGACAGATTTTCCTGGCATCCAGAGATCTGCATTGCCTTGAGCAGTGTGGACCGTGTGGGTGCAAGAGCAGCACATCCCACACAAGGAGCAAGATCATCTAGGGGGAATATAAACTCAATTTCATTTTCTCTGCATGCCCTCCTTGCCTACAGACAATGGTTGTGTGCACAATGTTATAGACTTCTATGAGTGTAATTTCCCCTTCTTTCTATTGTTTTTTTTTAATATACATCATAATGGCAAACCTAATGCTGGTGTTATTAAATGCTAGGTCCAGATATGCAAAGACCACAGCCAACCAGGAAATTATCCAACCAGGAAATTATCCACAGCCAACCAGGAAATTACCAGGATGTTCATGCTGACTTGGTGTGCATTTTGGAGACCTGGGCAGACACCCATGGGATAAGGGGACAGGTTCATATGTGGGTTGGTAACTGGTTGAAGGACAGGAAACAGAGGTTAGGAATAATTCAACAGTTCTCTAAATGGAGGGAAGTAAGAAGTGGTGTCCTCCAGGTACCAGTACTGGGGCCAGTGCTCATTAACTTGTTCAAAAATGATCAAGAAGTTGGGGTAAGCAGTGAGATGATCAAATCTGCAGATGACACCAAACTATTTAGGGTAATGAAATCCAAAAGAGATTGTGAAGAGCTCCAAATGGATCTCTGTAAACTTCAGGAGTGGGCAAAAAGATGGCAAATGTGGTTCAAAGTTAACAAATGTAAAGTGATGCATATTGGGGTTAAAAAAATCTAACTTCACATATACTGTATACTGCTGGTGTCTGAGCTGTCAGTGACTGAACAGGAGATGGATCTTGGGTTCATGGTGGACAGCTCATTGAAAGTGTCTATGCAATGTGCTTGGAATAATTAGGAATAGATTTGAAAATAAAACTGCTAATATTATAATGCCCTTATACAAAACTATGGTGTGGCAACATTTGGAGTCCTGCGTGCAGTTCTGGTCACCATATCTTAAGAAGGACATTGTAGTACTGGAAAAGGTGCAGAAGAGGAGATGATCAGGGGATTAGAGCACCTTCCGTACAAAGCAAGGCTACAACACCTGGGTCCTATTAGTTTAGAAAAAAGACGATTGATGGGAGACATGATAGAGGTCTATAAAATCATTCATGGTGTGGAGAAAGTTGATATAGAGAAATTTTTCACCCCCTCGCATAACACTAGAACCAGGGTTCATCCCATGAATCTTAGAACCAAGAAATTTAGAACCGACAAAAGAAAGCACTTTTTCACATGATGTATAATTAACCTATGGAATTCTGATTCAGGTTGGTCTTGACCCTTAAAGCTCTACACGGCTTGGGGCTGCAGTACCTGTCGAACTGCATTCACCCATATGAAACTGCCAGGGACATCTGCTTAGATCTCAGGCCCTGACACTCACAGAAATCTGGTTGGTGAGGACTAGAGACAGGGCCTTTTTGGTTGTGGCACCTTGGGTTTGGAACACCCTCCCTGGAAGAATTTACCCTGCTCCCTCCCTCAGTGTTCTTTTAAAAAAATAAAAATAAAAACAAATCTTTTTAAGGAGGCTTTTAAATTTTTATCTTCAAGAAGCCTTGCAGCAGAGGGAGAGACCACCTGCTTCCCAGACAGGCCCCAGTGTGAGAGACTGGTGTTGGCTGTCTGTTGCTATTGCTGCTGTTGTTGAATGCCAGCCTGTAGGAGAAGGACAAGGAGAGGGTGAGACCATCAGCCAGCCCCCTACCTGACCTGTGGGACTGTGGCCTCTGGCTGTGGCTGCTCTGCAGGATCAGGGCCCAGGAGTGACTCAGAAGTCTCTGCTTTCCATCTGACCAGGGTGGTCATCTCTGGGCCAATAAAGGGACGCTGACTCCTACCTCCGCCTGCAAGAAGTCCTGTAGCAGAGGAAGAGACCATTTGCTTCCCAGATAGCCCCCAGGGTGGGAGACTGGTGTTGGCTATCTGTTGCAGTTGCTGCTGCTGTTGAATGCCTGCTTGAAGGAGAGGGAGAAGGAGATAGGGATGTTCATTTCGATTCATGTACAAAATGTTTAGTGTCCAAAAATGGCACTTTCTGATGTTTTGTACACATACTGGAAATGAAAAATGCCATAATAAAGATTTTTGTACCTGAATTGAAACAATCCCATATCAGAAACGAAGATTTGTATTTTGTAAAAAAAATTGGACCTGTTTTGTGATTGCTAGCAGTCTCCAAGAGTCTCCCTTTAGTTCTTCTGCTGACATCTGTTGAATTTCCCGCCCTTCAGGCCTGCAGATTGGCAGGCAAAAGCAAGGCCAGATGCGGCAGGTAGGAGTTTCCGGAGTGGCAGGAACAGAGCGGCAGACAGAGTGGAAGGGACAGAGACTCAGGGAGCTTGCTGGCTGGAGCCCGGAGAGCTCCTTGCTTGTGAGGGCAGCAGCAGCTGGCACGGTGGAGGAGGAGGACGCAGATGGTGGGGTGAGGAACCATGGGCCCTGGCAGAGGAGGTGGGGGGCTGGGTATGGTGGGCGGCCCTATCAGAGGAGGCGGGGAGGCAAAAATGGTGGGGAGGGAAGGAGGGAGCCTGACGCTGGGGAGAGAAAGCGGGGAGAAAAAGCTGCCAGTGGTGGGTGGAGCACAGGGACAGACTGGGAAAGGAGATCAGATGGGAAGAAGGACAACAATGGGAAATGGACTGGATCAGAAGGGGGGGGGGAGTGGTGGGCAGATGCAGCCCACAATTCGAATTCAGCTTTGGAGCAATTTGGATCCGAAACTGAAAACTGGAGGCTTCGGTAGGGTCAATTTCGGAACCTCCCCAAATTGGGGGGGCTTCAGATTCGGCTGAAGCTGAATGGAAAAAACTCCGAAATACACAACCCTAGAAGGAGAGGGGGAGACCATCAGCGAGCCCCTTACCTGACCCGTGGGACTGTGGCCTCTGGCAGTGGCTACTCTGCAGGATTGGGGCCCAGGAGAGACTCAAGAGTCCCTGCTTTCCATCTGACCAGGGTGGTCATCTCTGGGCCTATAAAGGGATGCTGCTCGTGGTGGGGGGCCCAACACTTGTGGGTTCAGCACTGAAGGGGCAACAGCAAAAGGGGGTTGCCCCTTTGGGGGAGCCACTTAAGGGGAAAGTGAGGGTGAGGACCAGGTTTGCTGACCCAAGAATGCACATGTGGGTGTGTATTTAATGTGGCTTCTGTTTTAATTAGTCCTGGGTGATTTTGTTTTAATTCTGTTTATATATGTGTCTGGGCTTATCTGGAGATGGGAAGACAAGCAAATCCACTGATCATGGGGTGGCAATTCCGGTGGTGGTGGGGCAGGGGCGTAACAAGGCTGGAGTGGGCCCAGAGACAAAATTTTAAAATGGGCCCCTCGCTGATACACACACACACACTTCACAATATATAGTCATGTGACTCGCCTCTGGGGGGCCCCCCGAGGTGTGGGGGCCCCCAGGCAGCCACCTCCCCTTGCCTAATAGTAGTTACGCCCCTGTGGTGGGGAACAGAAGAAGTAACATTGGCAGGTCAGCGGGCCATTACAGGGGAAGGGGACTTCAAAACCACATAGCTGTTTCCCCTTCCAGCTGTCCTGCCAGCTCTTTGACCTTGGGGAGCAGTGTCAACCAACCCTGGAACCTCACCTTCCTCCTTTGTAATGCCAGGTCGGTCCAGAACAAATCAGAAACCACCCATGATTTGATTCTGGATGAAGGTGTCAACCTGATATGTATTACAGAGACCTGGTTGGGGGAGGCTGGGGGCCCAGTGTGGTCCCAGCTTCTCCCTCCAGGGTACTCTTTTGAGGAACGGGTGAGGGACCATGGGCGGGAAGGTGGAGTGGCTGTGTTCTATAAGAATAAACTTTCCCTTACCAGGATCACTGTTAAAGTGTCAGACCATATCGAATGTGTGTACTTAAGTTTGGGGACCAGGGATAGACCGGGACTTCTGTTGCTGTACCGACCACCCCCCTGCTCAACAGAGTGCCTAACTGAGCTGATGGACTTGGTCTCGGGCTTGGTGTTGGAGTCTCCCAGGCTTGTGGTACTAGGGGACTTCAATGTTCATTTCGGGACCAATTTGTCCGGGCCGCTCAGGAGTTCATAGCGGCCATGACAACTATGGGCCTATATCAAGTGGTCTCGGGACCAATGCACATTGCTGGTCACATGCTTGATTTGGTCTTTCACTCTGATCTGGGTGGTGTTTCGTTGGTGGGGAATCCTGTGATTTCCCCATTGATATGGACGGACCACCATCTGGTTATGGTTGGACTCAGATTCACTTCCTACCTTTGCAGGGCTGAGGGACCTATTAGGATGGTCCACCTGAAAAGCTTATTGGATCCAATAGAATTCCAAGAAGCCTTGGAGGGATTTACTGTTGGCTCTGCTAGTGATCCTGTTGATGCCCTGGTGGAGAATTGGAAGAGCATACTCACTGGAGCAGTAGACATGATTGCTCCTAAGTGTCCTCTCCAACCCACTTCTAAACTGGCCCCTTGGTATACGGAAGAACTACAGGGGCTGAAGCAGCGAGGTAGACAAATAAGAGTGCAAGTGGGGAAAGACTCAGCTCAAATCTGACAGATTGCAACGTAGAGCTCATTTGAAGACCTATGCTCAGGCAATTCTTTTTTGTCCATATTGCATCTGCAAGTTAACGTTTGGCAGAGTTGTTCAGGGTTGTGAGAGGGATAGTATGTGCCTCTCCTCACTTGAATCAGAATCTGGAACCATTGATTACCTGCTGTGATGTGTTTAACTAATTCTTTGTGGGGGAAATCTCTCGTATTCGGGCTGATTCAGACTCCATCTCCACAATTTATTCAGTGTCTGATGTGGAGGTGTCCAGCAACTCGTCTTGTGTGATTAGGTTGGATCAGTTCCAGTTTGTGACTCCTGAGGATGTGGACAAGCTATTGGAATGGTGCAGCCTACCACCTGTTCTCTTGACCCATGCCCAACATGGCTAATACTATCTGGCAGGGAGGTTGTTGTAGAAGGCCTGGTAGAGATTATAAGTGCATCTTTGAGGGAAGGCAGGATGCCTACTTGTCTTAAGGAGGCAATTATTACACCGCTTCTGAAGAAGCCTACCTTGTATCCCTCAGAGTTGAGCAACTACAGGCCTGTCTACAACCTTCTGTGGTTGGGCAAGGTAACTGAGAAGGTGGTCGCTTCCCAGCTCCAGACAGTCTTGGAGGAAACTGATTATCTTGACCCATTTCAAACCAGCTTTCGGGCAGGCTATGGGGTGGAGACTGCCTTGGTTAGCCTGAAGGATGATCTCCAATTGGCAATGGACAGAGGAAGTGTGACGTGGTTGGTCCTTTAGGACCTCTCGGCAGCTTTCAGTACTATCGACCATAGTATCCTCGACCATAGTATCCTTCTGGAGCATCTGAGGGGTTTGGGAGTGGGAGGCACTGCTTTGCAACGGTTCCGCTCCTACCTCCCAGGCAGGTTCCAGATGGTGTCCTTGGAGACTATTCTTCTTCAAAATCTGAATTTTTGTATAGTGTCCATCAGGGCTAAATATTGTCTCCGATGTTGTTTAAAATCTACATGAAACCGCTGGGAGAGATCATCAGGAGATATGGTGTAGGGTGCTATCATTATGCTGATTACATCCAAATCTATTTCTCCATGTCTGCATCATCAGGAGAGGACATAACCTCCCTAAATGCCTGCCTGGAGTCGGTGATGGGCTGGATGACGGATAACAAACGGAGACTGAATCCAGATAAGATGGAGGTACTAATTGTGAAGGGTTGAAACTCGAGAGACAATTTTGATCTGCCTGTTCTGGATGGGGCCACACTTCCCCAGAAGGAAGAGGTACACAGTCTGGGGGTGCATCTGGATCCGAGCCTCTCCCTGGTATCCCAGGTTGAGGCAGTGACCAAAAGTGCCTTCTATCAGCTTCAGCTGATACGCCAGCTGTGTCCGTTTCTTGAAATGAACAACCTCAAAACAGTGGTACATCTGCTGGTAACCTCTAGGCTGGATTACTACAATGCGCTCTATGTGGGGCTGCCCTCGTATGTGGTCCAGAAATTACAGATTGATTGATTGATTGATTGACTGTTAGATTTTTATACCGCCTTTGCTAAAAACAACCCCAAGGCAGTTTACAAAAGTTAAAACACATAATAAAAATGAATTAAAAGTATTTAGCTAAAAATATTTAAAAAATCCAATATTAAAATATATAATATACAAAAAACTATACATGGATAAAAACACAGAGAAGCAGCAATAAAATAATCATGTAAATGCCTGGATAAAAAAAGCCAAGATTTAACCAGCTTTCTAAAACCAGTAATGGAGTCTGAGGAGCGAATGGCCACAGGGAGAGCATTCCAAAGCCTGGTGGCAGCAACAGAAAAGGCCCTGTCCCAAGTGCATGATAACCTTGCCTCCCTCATTGTTGGCACCCAGAGCAGAGCCCCCACAGATGATCTCATCAAGCGGGCAGAAACCCTTGCGGTCCCTCAAATATCCTGGGCCCAAACCATTAAGGGCTTTAAAGGTCAACACCAGCACCTTGAATTGGACCCGGAAACACACTGGTAACCAGTGCAGTACAATAGGTGTGATGTGATCACACCGGGCAGCTCCAGATAGAACCCTAGCTGCCATATTTTGTACAAGCTGCAGTTTCTGAATATTCTTCAAAGGCAGCCCCACGTAGAGTGCATTGCAGTAATCCAGCCGTGACGTGACTAAGGCGTGGGTAACCGTGGCCAGATCTGCCTTCTCAAGAAAGGGACGCAGCTGGCGCACTAGTCGAAGCCGTGCAAAGGCACCCCTGGCCACCGCCTCCATTTGAGTTTCCAAAAGCAGAGCCGGGTCCAGTAGTACCCCCAAGCTGCGTACTTGCTCCTTCAAGGGGAATGCAACCCCATCCAGAACCGGTAAAATCTCCTCATCCCGATTGGCTCTCCTACTGACCAACATCACCTCCATCTTGTCCAGATTCAATCTCAGTTTATTAGCACACATTCAGCCCATCACGGCCTCCAATCCCCGATTCAGGACATCCACCACCTCCCCAGGATCTGGTGACAAGGAGAGATAGAGCTGAGTGTCATCTGCATACTGCTGACAACTCAGTCCAAGTCTCTGGATGACCTCCAGTTGGTCCTGAATGCAGCAACCAGGTTGGTCTCGGAGCCATCTTATTTTATTTATTATTTAATTTATTTATTTATTCGATTTCTATACCACCCTTCCAAAAATGGCTCAGGGTGGTTTATACAGAGAAATAATAATTAAATGAGATGGAACCCTGTCCCCAAAGGGCTCACAATCTAAAAAGAAACATAAGACAGACACCAGCAACAGTCACTGGAGGTACTGTGCTGGGGGTGGATAGGGCCAGTTACTCTCCCCCTGCTAAATAAAGAGAATCACCATGTTAAAAGGTGCCTCTTTGCCAAGTTAGCAGGGATCTTGGAGAGACCATATTACTTCTGCATTGAAGGAGCTACACTGGTTGCCAATATGTTTCCAGGCAAAATACAAGGTGTTGGTTATATTCTATAAGGCCCTAAATGGCGTGGGCCCTGAGTATTTAAGAGAACGTCTTCTTCGTCATGAACCCCATCGCCCATTCAGATCATTAGGAGAGGTCCATCTGCAGTTTCCACCAGCTTATCTGGTGGCTACTCAGGGATGGGCCTTCTCTGTTGCTGCCCCATGGCTTTGGAATGTGCTCCCTACTGAAATAAGAGCCTCCCCATCTCTGACAGCTTTTTAAAAGTCTTTAAAGATACATCCGTTCACCCAGGCTTTTAATTAATATTGTTTTAATGGTTTTAATGCTGTTTTAAAATATTGTTTAATTTTTTTTAAATTGTTGTATGTTTTAAACTTTTTGTTTTTGTTTTAACTAATGTTAAAAGAGATGTAAGTTTTGGGCAGTATAAAAATATGTTAAATAAATAAATATCTGCTGCTTATACTTGGTAGGTTCTTTACTCTTTATAGGTCTCAGTTTTTAGTTTTATGTTAATAGCTTTTATTAATAGCTTTTAATTTGAAACATTTTTAAAATGTAATTTAAGTGTGGTTTTAGCCTTTAGTCTTTTAACTTGTTTAACTTCATTAACCTTTTTTAAAAACCTTGTATCAATTTTATTAATGTTGTGAGATGCCCTGAGCACTAGTGTACTGGAGGGGAAGGATTTAAATATTTTAAATAAATAAATAAATATATATATATATATACCACCCTGCACCACCACAATGCACACAGGAAATCAGTATATTCACTGTTTCCAAATACACATTTATTATGTGAATTATAGGTGAAGCAATGTGTTTTTTAGGCAGTGGGAAGATTTTTCCAATAATACTTGGGCCTAATCCTTGCCAGGACAAACACAGTACTCAAACACAAATAGATCTGTGGGGTACAGTGTGGGGAAAGCCCTGCTTGTAGCTTTAATCTTGGTTGTATATAGTATTTGGCCAGTTCACATGATCATTAAAATTAGAACAGAAGCTGGGCTACCCTGTTTTGCATGCTCATGAGAACTCATGCAAATCCCTCCAGCCCAGGTTACACTCCATGCAGGGCTACCCACTTTTCAACCCGGGTTTTAACTGAGGGTTGAGAAGAGGAGAGCTTGCCTACTTTGATTCTGTGGTCATGAGAACTAATACAGCTCTTCTAGCATCCTGCCAGTGGCCACCCTCCCCCAGATGGCAACCATAGAATTCATTTACTAGAGCAGCCATTGGAAAGGAACAAATGAGCTGGCAAAGCACACTCCATGATCCTGATGGTATAGCTGCTTGGGCATGGCTGGGTCCACCTTCTACTCCTTCATGACCAATGGGAAGGCAGCTGCTGACATTATGAGACTTTTACATTCTGCTAGCAGCACAAAACATGTTGGGAAGGCAGAGGGCCTTTGGAGGATTTTCATGGAGGTGTGGGGATTGCAGCTGCTGATTTCAACAATGGACACCATGGCTACTTTGCTGATCTGTTTCCTGGGCTTTTGGATTCAAACAGACGTTCTGGTCATGTGCTGTTAATGGGGTATGAGCTCTCTGGTCTTACCACTCACTCCCAAACGGTCATGTGAATAAGCCTCGTATCACACCAGGGAATGTATCACCCAGTATAGGAGATGGGAAATGTATGAATGCCAATTTTTCTTCTTCGCTAGTCAAGGAACATAAGGATATGGGAATAACTGAAAATGAGCACAGGTTTCCCACAATCTAGAATGCCCTGATATGGTGTTCATGCATTCCCATGTGTACAAACCTGCGGATAGCAGCTTATGGCCATAAGTATTTGGTTGGCCATTGTGGAAAACATGATGCTGTAACAGAGGGGTCTTTGCTCTGATCCAGCAGGGCCCTTTTCTGTTCTTACGTAATACACTAGTGATTTGTTTTGATTCAAATCACTCCTTCTTGGATTAGTTTTATTGTTCAGGCAAATTAAGTTCACCACAGAAAACCTAAGCAGAAGCACTTACTGTGAATGAGACAGCAAGATAAAGAATACTAACAGCAAGTGCTTACACTACAAGTATGCTTTTAATGAACTCAATCAAGTTTTGTAACCAAAGAATTGTTGTCCAAGTGCCTACCTTTAAGTACTTCTGTTTAAAAGTTAGATTGCTGCCTCATATGCAGGGAATCCAGGAAAAGTGGAAGTAAAATAATTCAAAATGATAAAGGAATGTAGTAACTAGCAGGTAATGTACAAATCTTAATATTATGACAGTGCTTTTAAATAATGTTGAGTAACTGACTGTCAGATATAAGATAATAATAGGAAACAGTGCTAACCAATATACTCTATCTGGGATTATTGCATACACTTAATACTGAAAGAGGTGAAAAGTCATTATAGTTGTGTGCTTTTCACAGTCTGCTATATGTAGGCAAATGCTCTATAGTAAAATAGTATGGGTGCCACAAACACAACTATGAAGCTGTTCCCACATGCACCCAAACCCAGGCTAGGAAAGCTCAGCCTGTGTTAGGCTGCACTACTGGATCGGGCCTGATCCTGGAGGGTCAGTGCCGCCTAGCCCAGCTTTTAAACCTGGCTTTTAGCCAGGGTTAAAGGCTTGAGTGAGCCATTAACCCGGGCTCCGGGATCTCATGTTTGCTGAGTCTGCATTCAGCCCCATCAGACACAGATATGCCTAGAGCACCCTTCTCCTGGGGGAATCCCCCAATGCACTGCACATGTTGCACAGTGCATTGTGGGATATCTGTAGGCCTGGACTAGTGCAGTGCAGATTGTCTGGGAGCATGATCTGCACTCCCAGCAGTATTTCCTTGTTCCTCTGAAGGGAAGGGAAGTTGGATCAGCCTTACCCCTCACCCTCCTGGTTGTGTGAATGGCCCCTATGTATTGAGGAGGAATCACTGTTCCAGAGCCAGCTTGATGGATGCCTCCAATGTAATGCTGCTGTCAATTCTTATCAGGGCCTAGGCATTAACATCTGCTGGAACTGGAGGGGAGATGGGGAGGAAATAATGGCTGCACACACATGACAAGAGGAGTGGGGCAATTTTCCTGATCTCCACTTCTTTCTGCAGCCTAGACACTATAGACCTTTAAGCTACATATTTTCAAGAGACACAGTAGCTTGCAGAGAAAAGGGGAGATCAGCAAATATCAACCCTTTCCTGTCAACGTGCATACAGTGTTAATATGGCTGTCAGACAAGAAGTTTAGAAATTAGATTTTAATAAGAACCCTCATGTGTCTTACTCTTCATTTCCTACCACAACCTATTGACTTTCTGAGCACAGAACATTCCATCTGTCCAACACAAGAAAGGAGACTGTCCTTCAGTGGCAGCAGGACACATAACAGCAAGTCTGAATATGTTTAACTATTTAATATTTAATGATTGGATAATGTGATGGAGTTAAATATGTGCTAACTTGTTAATTAAGTAAACTTGGGTCCCCAGTTGTTGCCTCACCACTCCCAGCCATAACATCTGGAGGCTCAAGTTGAGAACTTCTGAAGTATACCTATTTTTATCATTTTCCCAGACACAAAAAGGACATGACTACTTCTTCACCATACTAAAAAATGTGGAAAAGAAAAGAAAAAGCATTATGTCATTACTAAAACAAAAGAAGGCTGTCACGAATACTATGTGCACTTACCTGGGAGTTAATTCCATTGAGCATCGGAGGAATTATTTCTGAATAAACATGCCTACAACTTGACTGTAAATATGTTTCTTAGTAAACTTTAAGGAACACTTAAGGTATCATTTTTAACTACACGTCTACAAACTGGATTCCTTGAACAATAAACACTTTCAAAGAACTGTCTGTGAGCTTTGAAAAAAATATTTTTAATCTCTCTGGGTGCAATGAAGTTCACCATAGAAACATAATAGAACCTTATTTTCCTCTAGCCCATCACTCCCGCCTCATCACTCCTCAGGAAATGTGTTCATAGGCATTCAACTTACACAGCTTTTTCTGAGAATTATGGCCTGTGCCTGCCTTCCATACATGTAATACATGGTCATTGTCATCCTCCTCCTCCTCAAACATTTATTTGTTAGCTGCCCCATAACAAATTGTTATCTGGGCAGCTCAATACTTCAACACTTCTTGAAGTATTCAACTACTTTATACTTCAACTACTTCCCATACATGTTCTTCAGTTGTCCTGCATCCCTGTGGTAAAGGAATGCTAATGTTCCTTGGTCAAGTAAAAGCAGGACAGGAAGGCTAGGCAGCAATATGGGAGTGGTACACAGGTTTCCCATTCCCTGTAACAGCCTGATATGTGTGTGTGTAGACATGCATCCCATGGGGGACAAGGGAAACAAGCTTCTGCTATGCTCTATGGTAGGGATGTGCACAAAGCATTTCAGTGCCACTAATTCGAGGTGCCGAAACTCTTCAAGCTGCCCCAGCCAAATCGTTTTGGTGGGTGGTAAGCTGGCACTTTAAAAGGAGGAAGGCAGGTGTTACCTGCCACACCATCGCTCTTCTGTCACCTCCCGCCGCCCCACTGTTTTGATTTTTTTAATGTTGTTTTAGAATATTGTTTTAAAAATTTAAAATTGTTGTGTTTTAAATTTCTTGTTTTTGCATTTAACTAATGTTTTAATGTTGTTTTTATCTTGTAAACCACCCAGAGACGTAAGTTTTGGGTGGTATAAAAATATATAAAATAAATAAATAATAAAATAATATTATAATATTATAAAGGTCCTGGTTACTTATGGATGATTTGCAGCTAATTTATAGCCAGGAGTAATAGATACCCGACTATTAAACAAATATTCATACCAGCACTTGAGTGGGGTTTTCTGCCAACAGTATTTGCCAACTGCCATGTCCTTGTGTCATTGACAAAAGATACTTACCTGAGCATTTCATTACTTTAGCACTTTCCCCATGTATTCGGACTTTGGATATATTGTGTGGATTCAAAGTGTGGACAACGGTAAGGAAATTTTATTTCTAAGAATCAGACTGTGTACATTATGGAAGTAAATAAAAGTTAAAATCAATTCTAGTTAAAAGAAATGCGAGTTTCCCCTGATAACTAAGAAAAAAGGCACCTTTCAAAAGTGGTGATTCTCTTGAATTAGCAGTGGGAGAGCAACTGGCCCTATCCATCCCCAGCACCACATCCCTCCAGTGGCTGTTGCTGGTGTCTATCTTATGTTTCTTTTTTAGATTGTGAGCCCTTTAGGGAAAGTGTGTGTGTGTGTGTGTGTACACGCTGCTTCAGGAACTTTGGTTGAAAAGTGGTATAAAAATATTCGTCATATTTGTAAATGAAGAATAATACAAACATGATATTTTAGAGATGGAAGGAACTTTGGAGATCTTCTAATGCAACCCCCACAACATTCCTGACAGATGGCCGTACAGCTTATGTCTGAATACCATCAGTAATGGAGAGCCCACTACAGCACAAGGCAGATAATTCCACTGTCAAGTAGCTCTTTCAGTAAATAAATTCTTCCTAATATATAGTCTAAATCTGCTTCCTTGAAATTTCCATCAATTGCTTCTAGCCCTGCCCTCAGGAGCAATGGAGGCGATTGCTCCTTCTTCTGTGTGACAGCCCTTCAGATGTTTGAAGACAGCTATAACATACTCAGCTCCTTTACGGGCTTGGTTTTAAGACATCACACCATCTTTGTTGCCCTCCTCTGAACCCTTACCAGTTTGTCAGTGCTCCTTGAAATTGGGGCCCAGCATGGAACACGGTATTCCAAGTTAGGTTTGACAAGAGTAGAATGCAATTATTATTTTTTGTGATTCAGATACTGTACTATGCCTCTATGCGGCATAGTAAATACTGTACATAGATGTTGTACTATGCCTCTGTTCATGCAGCCCAAGATTGTTTTAGCCCTTTTAACAGCTGCATCATACATCTGCTTCATGTTCCGCTTGTGACCCACTAAGGCATCTAGATCATGTTTCCATGTATTGCTGTCAAGCCCGGTCTCTGGCATATGATTTTTCTTACCCATATTACGTTTAACTCTTTGGAGCCTCATCGCATTTGTTTTGGCTCCATGTTTGAAACTTTCAAGAATAATTTGAAACTTGATTCTGCTTCTAAGGTGTTAACCTTCCCCTCCATTTTAATTCTCCTTGACTACTGCTGATACTACTACTTCTGTTACTTGTATACTGCTTTTCAACAGTTCTCAAAGCAGTTTACATAGAAAAAATAATAAATAACATGGCTCTTTGTCCCCAAAGGGCTCACAATCTAAAAAGAAGCATAGAGCAGACACAATACACTGAAAAGATGCTGTGATGGGGTTGGATAGGGCCTGTTGCTCTCCCCATGCTAAATATATAAGATAATCATTACTTTGAAAGGTGCCTTATCGCCTAGTTAGCAGGACTTAACTAGCAGTGGCCAGCATTGACCTGGTTGTTTCCAGACTCTCTAGCTTCAAAAGTGGCTTGGACATGCACTCCTGAACAACCCATAAAATTTGTTCACATAACCAAAAATGCTGGGGGGGATGGCTGGCAGGGAAGCAGGTTCCTACCTGCCTCCCCACACATGATCAAAACCAAGTCACACCTCAGCAAATGGCAGAGCAGATGGAGGAGGAACTCCTCCAGCATCTCTCAATGCCCTGCTCCAGGGGTGCGGTGCATTGAGGGATTCCCCCTCAGCCGGGTGCTCTTGCCTCCCAGCTCAGTGTGTGTTCAGTTTACCTGCAGCCCATGCCCACACATGACCAGGTACCTGGGTAGAAGGGCATGCTTGTGCCCTTCTACCTAGGTAATAGGCTGATGTAAAACTTCAGGCTACCTGGCAGGGCAGCACAGGGATTGGCTTCAATCCCAGCCCTTCACATGAACAGCCCTACCCTGGTAGGCTGGGAAGGGTTGCTCATGTGAATAGCCCTATAACCTTGAGTGTTGAAGTTTATAGAGATGGGATGGTAATTTCACTCAGATAGCAAGTCAGTGCAGAAATGGCATGGTTAAAAGTGCAAACAAGATTAGAATAGTTGTGGCATAACGAAGTCCAATTAGCTCCATGATCTCCCTCCACTCCAGTCAATGTTTGCATGGGCTTCCAATAGCAGTTAAACATGTTCAGCTTTGAAATAACATGGCTATTCATTCACAGTTCTTTTAGGAATCAAGAGCTTAAAAACATCTCAAGCAAGTTTGCAAAAAAGAAATGCAAAAATAAACAGTATTTAATGGTGACAATGTTGGAGATAGGGTTTCAATGTATTGACCTTTTTCACCAACGATCACCACTAGGGGCACTGGAAGCAGAGGTAGCTAGTGAGGGTCTCCGTACCTGTCCCTCCTTGCCTCTGCTCTATGACCCCTGCCTTGTCTCTTTAGGTACTTCCTGTAGTGAGTCAGTCCCCTTCCTTTCCTCTTAGAGAGAAGATGGAAACATCTCTCTTCCCCCCCCCCATCTATTCATTAAGTATTCATTATGTAGCTGATAGATAGGTAAGTCTTTCATATTCCAAATGTACTTCACCAATAAATCAATTTATAGACTCTACAGTGATCTCCATGTATGTTACTTAAATAGCTGCAACAACTAAACTCTGCACTCTGTAACTGGAGTCGGGGGTGCAGCCACTATTGGTCAACCAGCTTCAAAGAACCCGGGCTGCTGACCCTCAGTGGCCATGCCTTGCGGCCCCAACACCCCCAACACACATCTGACATCAGACACGGGGGGGGCAGGTTTAGCTCCCGAGTGGGGCTGTGTGGCCCCATTTGGGAGTTAAATGGGCATTGCAGCATGGCCAGGAGCACGTCTTCTCTGCCTTAAAGGAAGAGAGGGTCACTTCTGGTTGCTCTGTGAACGCAACGCTGGCCTTGATCTAGCTCCTGAACGGACCAGCACAGCCCAGGTCGGGAGTTGAATGGCCATCGCTGCGTTCACAGCATGGACAAGAGCGGATCTTCCCTGCCATTAAGGCAGGGGAGAGCCATTCCTGGCTGCGCTGCGAACACTGCAATGGCCATTCAACTCCCGACCTGGGCTGCGCGGGCCTGTTCAGGAGCCAGGACATGCCCCCATGTCTGACATCACATGTGGGGGCATGGCTAACCCCCGAATCTGATGACAGGTGTAGGGGGCAGGGTGAGCGGGGCCAGGGCGGCAGCTGGACATGGGCTGCCGCTGGTCTGGCCCCACTACTGACTGGAGTGGTAGTTTCCTCGGTGCTTTGCTAAATAATCACAACCCCCAACAGACAAAGCAAAATTAATTTGAATAGCTCAAACTATCATCAATTTCAACTGATATTAGTAATGGAATCTGAAAACTTCTAGGTGCTTTATTTGGATAACATTTGGTCACTTAAATTGTTTGATGGAAACAGTTTGTCCTATAAGTTCGCCACTTCCCTCTTGGATCTCCAACATTGCCAAACAGCACTGCTTATTTTTAACTAGGTCATTGATTTCTTTGGTAGGTCAAACTTTCTGCTAAACAGCTTGGCTTCCTATAGAGATAGAATCTGTGTCATTTTATAGATTGTCTCCTATAGGAGCCAATTATGGGTCCATTTTGATGGATTTATCACAGCAGCAGTTCTGGACAGTATGCAAATAGACTTTTATAACTCAATGCAATCAGTGGCAACTAGTGTGGGGGAAAGTTTAAGATAAAAGGCAGGAAAGGTGGTTTCCTACATAGCAAGAATCAAAGGGGAACCCACCTTCCTTGTGGAGTCATGTGCCCTCTTTGATTCAGAAGAACATTAACATTTAAAAGCTCAGTTAATTCCAATCTCTATTTGTACCTTGTTGCTCTCCTTATAACCTTGGCAATGGCTCTGAAGTAAACTCCCTCTTCCAACCCCTTTGAATCCAATTCTCCTACCCAATGTGATCAAAATCTCCTTACTTAGCTGCTTCTGCTGTTTTTCAATAACAGGAAGGAAGACCTTTCACCCTCAATATCTCTTTCTCGCTTCTCCACCTTCCTTCCTTCCACTTCCTAAAACTATATTTCCAAGCTTCCCTTGGCAAAGAGAGCACTTCTATAGCAATCTCATGTAGTAGGGAAAAGCGAGGCAGTACAGTACATTCCAAAGTTCAGATGTGGCTACAGTGAAAGCCTGACTCTGAATTATATGCTTAATTCAGAAGTGACAAGAAACCTGAAGTCCCTTCACCTCCGGCTTCCTAACTTGAATGTCCAAAATTGGGGAAATGCAGTTTGCAGGGGAAAGTGACCTGTGTTTCCCCTCCCCAATCTTCACTCTGAACCTTTGGTCAGAGTAGAGTTTCACTGCCACAAATCCATTTCCATAAAGCAGTGCCAGCATTACATCCAAATCCTAGCACCGCAGTTTGGGCCCCACGGAACCAGAGTTGAGGGAGGAAGCTCCTCCCTCACTCATCCTGATTGGCTGTGTGGGCTTTCCTTCTGTCATGAAGGAAGCCCACACAGCCAGCTCTCTGTAGTCTTGCAGACTGCGCAGAGGCAGTTCTCCCCAATGTCCTAACGCAGACGAAGAGCAAGGCTAGGGGGTGCAGAACTGCAGTTCCTTTGCACATATGGTTCCGTGTTATATCTGAACGAGGCCACAGTACCGCTAGACAAACTGATGACAACTTCAGGTAGACCTCTCTCAATAACTGTAACAAGAAATGGAGATCATATAGAAGGAGGTAACAATCTCTCTTAAATAACCTGGACCTAAAGTGTTTAGGACTTGATAGGTAACTACCAGTACTTAATAATAGGATGATTCCCTGCCCTCAAATGGCTTACAACAATTTAAAAATAAACAAACAAAAGAGGCAAGACAGCAGCAACAGCCACTGGAGGGATGCTGTGTTGCAGTTGAATGGGCCACTTGCTCTGCCTTGCTAAATATAAGAAAATCATCACTTCAAAAGCTGCCACTTCGCTCAGTTGGATAAAGTGGTGACAATGGGAGAGGGGAGGCTAATTAAGGGAATGGGAATCATCTGCTTGAGAATACCAGTGTGCTACATAAGCATGCAAGATTCATACAGTATTCCGAAGTGGTCATTATGAAATTCAGCAGCACTACTAGCCAGCAATATATATGTACATCTCTACTGACTGACTAGCACCAAATACTTCAGTAAGTAATTATTTAGAAGTAACTTAACCATTATTTCCCTTATATTTGAATTAGATCTATTAGATCTATAAGATAGTAAAACAACAATTAGAAGCTGTTCCACTGAAATTAGATTTTATCTGTGGGAACAAGGTGTTGATTCTCTGCTGTGTTGCAGTTACATAATACATTTGTTCCCATTAAAATATGTCTGTGGAAATAGTAGGCTTAAAAATTAATGCCAATGGTTCCAGACCCTGAAATTCTGCCTTTTGCTGATGGGTTGCAAGATACTTTCTTCTATCCTCACAGGCTGCTGATTTTCTCCTCGTGCTTGCTGCATGCCAAATGGACTGAATCGGTGAGCAATTATTTAGGATAATTGACTTTAAATAAGAAGGGAATATCTCTTGAGCAGCAGCCGTATAGCAACTGTGCAAGCAAGTTCCCAGAGAGAAGATGGCAAGAAATTAAAAACGATCTCCTGGATAGATATAGACCATGTATGTTGTTATGAGGTAACTGTAGTCTTATCTGTTATATATTTTAAAGAGTTTGCTTGTAGTTGTGTCTGTGCAAAAGGAAGACATACTTCCCAATTACTTACAGAGACCAAATTTTGCATACACAGTCCTGCCACTGAAATTATCTAAATGAACCTTTCTTTTTTTTTTAACATTGGGGGAAAGTGTTTATTTTTATTTTGTAGCAGAAATTCTGATTACAATCCTCAGGTATTAACTGTTATTGTTCTGAATCAGATCAATAATTCAAAAACAACATCATGTCCAAGAGAAGCTGAAGATCTTTCTCAGATTAAAATTTACCATATATGGTAATTAATCAGTAAAATGAAAGTTTGAAGTTGAAAGCCTACAGATTTAAAACTATTATTTTACTTTGCTTTCCTCAGCACACTAGTAGAACATTTTATTACATATATATTTCTTGAACTTGCCTATAAGTATAATTGATGCAAAATGACTTTGACCAGTCAATGATAGACCTCATCTGCTAGTCTAAAATATATCAGACATTGAGCACAAGCCAGCTGTAAACACTTTAAAGCCAACATTATTTCAATGGAACAGTTAAGCATGTGCATGTATGCGATAATTAAAATCTCTCTAGTCTACTAGATTTTTAATTTCCATTTATTTCAGTGGGAGATATTTAAACACATGATTAGCTTTGTTTCCTGTTCTTTTGCATTTTGTATTTTGGGGGAGGGGCAGGGGCATACCATCCATTAGGCAAGAGGAGACAGTTGTCTCCCAGCCCACTGCCTCAAAGGGCCACCCAGAGGCAAGGCACCTGACCCATCCCGACTCCCCAGGCTGGGGAGACCTGAGGAGCTGTGCATGCACACCTTCTTTCTCCTGATCTAGACTCCTTCCCCATCATGGCCCCGTCCAGCCAGCCTTCTCTGGCATCAAGGCTCACAGAGGCTCTCATTGGCTGGAAGGTGGATGCATTGTGCATCCACTTCATTGCCCCAGCAGAAGGCAACACTCCATGTGTTTGCCGTGCCCACCTCACCCAGTTTATCAAGGCTGTTGCTCCCATCCTGCTGGTGATTTAACGACTGGCATCCAGAGCTATTTAACCTGTGGAACTCTGCTAAGTAAAGAGGTAATGTAAAACAAGGAGGTAGCATGCTCGCTTCCAAAGTGATCCAGCCTATCTTTTCTTTCTCCTTCTCCCCACAAACACTCAGCTTCACCCCAGCGCTGGGCACAGTTGTTTGTTTTTCTGTACTTTAGCCATGGGAGGAGGAGGGGGTCTGGGGGTGGAGGCATGCCAGTGGCTGTTGCCACTGCAGAGTTGCACAAACAGGAGGCTGTTGTTGTGACCTTTCTAATGGGGGGATACATTAGGGTCCAGTTGCATCAGCCAGAGAGACTGGGGTGTAAAAAACCAAAAAAGGAAAGGGAGAAGTGGGGAGTCCTTGCAGGACTTATGAGAACCAGGTTTGAGGTCTCTTCTCCTGCTTTCAGTGGGTAATACTCAGTGAATTTTGAAGATAAGCTGGGATGGGAGCTAAAGCTGCTTGGGTTTTAGGGCTCCTTTCTGTAACCAATGAAATCTGAAGCTGACTTGTAGGAGTGCACTGCTATTTCAACTCCATCTAATGCACAATGTGTGTGTGTCTGTTTGTGTGTGTGTGTGTGTGTATATGTGTGTGTGTGTGTGTGTACACACACACACACACACACACACACACACACACACACACACACACCCCATAACCCTGCAGTGATCTCTACTCCAGATAAAGCCAAAATCCAGGTAGTGGTACCCATTGAACATCTCACTCCTCATCAAAGTGATGAATGGGCATGTAGCCTCCAAAATTTAATGAGTCACTTTTTGGGAAAATATCCACAAATATCCAAATTTCTCTTCTCACAAAATCAGAGGCAGGTTTTATTCAACTCACAGACGGAAAACAATGGTTTTCAAACAACACATATACAGTATAAGTCACTGTCATCCACTGGATAACCACAAACATTCAACCTGATAATTAATTTGTTGCAGAAAGTCTGATCTAAACATCTTTTGCATATTACTGCACTTTCCTCCCCTGACAGCAGGATCTTGTTCTGACATCAGAATTCCTCAGATGAGCCAGTAGCAGATGTTCATGTTGGTATCCCAGTGGATAGGCAATCTATGCTCTTTTTATATTACAAGCTTGATTTTTATCTTCCATTTTAGGGGAAGAAATGAGCACACAAAACATGAAAGAAACCCCCCTTTTAAAGACTCATAAGAATAACGCCCACTTTTCTTAGCCAGGTGATGTTGGTACTTCTGTCTTATCTGATGTAGATTTTTTTAAAAAGTGATGTAAAAATAGCTTTGAATTATATTAGAGGATTCTCATAACCGGAGACTGTATATGAATTATTACTTTCAAGAAATCATAGAGAGGACATATTTATTTATTTATTTATTTATTTTATTTTATTTATTAAAACATTTTTATACGGCCCAAAACGTACGTCTCTGGGTGGTTTACAACAGAATAAAAACAAAATAAAACATTCGTTAAAACAAAAATGGGGGGGACACACACATTACAACAATTTAAAATATTTTAAATAATATTTTAAAATAGCATTAAAACCATTAAAGCAACATTAATTAAAAGCCTGGGTAAAGAGATGTGTTTTTAAAGACTTTTAAAAAGCTGTCAGAGATGGGGAGACTCTTATTTCACTAGGGAGCGCATTCCAAAGCCTCGAGGCAGCAGCAGAGAAGGCCCGTCCCTGAATGGCCACCAGATGAGCTGTTGGCAGCTTCAGACAGGCCTCTCCAGCAGATATCAGTGGGCAGTGGGGTTCATACCAAAGAAGGCGTTCCCTTAAATACCCAGGGCCCAAACTGTTTAGGGATTTATAGGTTATAACCAGCACCTTGTATTTTGCCCGGAAACATATCGGCAGCCAGTGTAGCTCCTTCAATACAGGAGTTATATGGTCTCTCTGAGATGACCCAGAGACCAGCCTGGCTGCCGCATTCTGGACCAGCTGTAGTTTCCGGACTACATACAAGGGCAGCCCCACATAGAGCGCATTACAGTAATCCAGTCTGGAGGTTACCAGCAGATGTACCACTGTTTTGAGGTTGTTCATCTCAAGAAACGGACACAACTGGCGTATCAGCCGAAGCTGATAGAAGGCACTTCTGGCCACCACCTCAACTTGGGAGACCAGGGAGAGGCTCGGATCCCGAAGCATCCCTAAACTGCATACCTGTTCCTTCTGGAGAAGTGTGACCCCATCCAAAACAGGCAGATCAAAATCATCTCTTGAGTTCAGACCCTGCACAATGAGTACCTCAGTCTAAGCCGGATTCAGTCTCAGTTTGTTATCCAACTCCAGGCAGGCATTTAGGGAGGTTATGCCCTCTCCCGATTATTGTGACATGGAGAAATAGATTTGGATGTCATCAGCATACTGACAGCACCCTGCACCAAATCTCTTGATGATCTCTCCCAGAGGTTTCATGTAGATATTAAACAACATTTGGAGACAATATGGAGCCCTGGGGAACACCATACAAAAGTTCAGATTTTGAAGAACAGCAGTCTCCAAGGGACACCATCTGGAACCTGCCCAAGAGGTAGGAGCGGAACCACTGCAAAGCAGTGCCTCCAACTCCCAACCCCCTCAGACGCTCCAGAAGGAAACTATGGTCGATAGTATCAAAAGCATCTACAGATTGTTTTCTTTCAAGTAGTCTTCCCGATACCCAACTTTGTTTCCCATTTCTAGATTTGTTCTTATGACAAAATGTGTTTACCAAGGAAAGAGATCCCAGCTTCAAAGACTGTTTTTTAAAAACTCCTTGGGAGATCTTCATGGATTGCTGTGGTCTACAGAAGCGATATGTGGAAAATTTACTGAGTATGCTCTCACAGGTGAGAACTGGAGAACTAAGCAATTTATCATTGCAGAAACTGGGGCAGGTTTGAAACTAAGATATTGGCTTCACCTAACAGTCTCTAAAAATAAATTGCCCTCAGGAACAGTGAGGCCAAAGAGCAGAATTCAACACTGTGTGGGAAGGGCCCAGGGGACCCATTAGATAATAGTTTGAACTGGATGAGCTTGTTGCTTGCTAGAAGGGATGGGAGCAGCTAGACCACCAATAGTTCATAGGCATATTGGCTCCTTGCAAAGCCAAACTGAAGTTTCACAACCATGAAAGACAACATTTCCATCTTATCAGATTTTGAATGAAAAAATTGAATTTTGAATGTGAATATGCCTTAATAGTTGATTGTCACTGTTGTACATTATTTCACCAAACTATGTATTATTGTTGCATCATATACTTGTGTGGGTACAATCTTCCTCACCCATCTTTTGTAGCATCAATACATACATTCTGGCTTTGAAGGGTGGAAACTTACTTTCTGTAAGCATCCTAATAGCTAGAGTATTGTTATATATACATACAGAAGAGCTTTTAAAATTAATTCTGGATCATTTCTAAAATGCTTAAGCTGTCTGAACCATACATATCAGCCTCAATATTTTGCTAGTAAAAACTGTATATGTGGAGATTTTCGAGTTTCCATCCTTGCCACATGAAAAGTTTCAGATATCATGAATAGAGGTAGAAGTGCTCATTTAATCATTGCCCAAACAATGATTTCCCTGCCCCGCCTTTACTGGTAAAGGGGGATTCCTCACCAGATTCCCCTTTACCAGTAAGTTCTGATCCAGTTCAGTTTGAACTGGTGCCGGTTTGGTTCAAACTTGGACTGGTTGAGACTGGTTCGCTTTGACCCCAAACCCATCAAGGTGAGTCAGCTCAACACCCCTAGTTGTAATTAGAGATAACCAGTTTGCAAATTAAAAAATGGAGCTACCAAACACTGGAGTAGAAAATTGAGTGAGCTAATTCAAGTTCACAAACACTCTCCACAAGGCAACACATTCTGGGGCAAGTAATGCTCTTGCCACATCTCCCAGAGAGCCCCTACCC
This sequence comes from Hemicordylus capensis, assembly GCF_027244095.1. Classification (NCBI taxonomy): domain Eukaryota; kingdom Metazoa; phylum Chordata; class Lepidosauria; order Squamata; family Cordylidae; genus Hemicordylus; species Hemicordylus capensis. The sequence goes on from NC_069659.1 coordinate 70,781,810, forward strand.
TTCAAATACACATCTTGTCACTTCCTCAATCTTAACCTACTAGATGCTACCCAGAAGAAAAGGGGTTTGGGATGTGGGTTGAACTTTTAAGACTCTCAAAAGACTGGAGCGACTTGCTGTGCCTGGCTTACTTTTAAGCACAAGTTAATCCCATCCAGTTCTTTTTTGAGCAGGATTCCAGTTGAATTCGGCACCTACTTGTAGCTTAAGAAACTTTACTAACTCTTATTAATCTGTCCTTTAGAAACATAAAGCATTTTTGTGTTGTTGATATCCAAGACCTTCTTGTCCTCAACCCCCTTACACATATGCATGACATTAAACTTACCAATCACAGGCTCATTTAGTGTTTTTGTTTGTTTGTTTGTTTGTTTTTAAATCACTACTACTGCTACCACTTTTTCCCTGCCAACAAATCTGTGCTTTTGACAGCTGCACGTGAACCATAATTTCAACAGAGACCACTTCTCCTGGCTTTATGTAGGGATGCTTCTGAAATTTTCATCATATTAAATTGTCCCCAGAGTTTGCAGTTCTTCAAAATTATCCTATATATCTAGTCTTTCTTTCTTTTTTCTTTCCCCCATAATAATCTGATGGATTGGGAAGCTTCCTAATCCATTTTTGTTCTGTTTTGTACTTACAAATTTTTCACTGTGTGTGCGCAGTTTGGCATAGATTTCAGTGTGGCACCCTGACTGCATTAGAGAGGAAGGGTGTGGCAAGCCTCCTTAGCAGGGCCTCAGAGCAGTGAGGGAGTAAGTTTGGTGCTCTAGTCCTCCTCTCAGGTCCTGGTTCTTCACAATCCTCCCTTTCTCCACAGGGTGCAGGTCTTGCCTCTAGCCAGTCCTCCACATCACTATGACTACAAATATTTATATACTGTTTTTCAGCTAAAGTCAAAATGATTTAAATAGAAAAATAAATGAAAAAAGTTGCTTTGCTTTCCTCTTTGGGCTCACAGTCTAAAAAGAAACACAAAGTAGACACCAGCAGCAACTACTGATGCTGTGCTGGGGTTGGATGGGGACAATTGCTCTTCCCTCACTAAATACAAGACAATCATCACTGTAAAAGGCACATCTTTGTTCAGTTAGCAGGAGTCACTGACCACTGCATGATGAAATAGGCTTGAGCAGCCCACACAGCCACTTAAAGCCCCACCCTTCTTCACTGACATTTCCTCTTCCTTTCACCACTGCCTGACACAAGGATCACTGTCTCCTTACCCATTCTGCTTGCCCATCCATTTCTTTCTGGCCTCCATCTCTCCTCCCTGTCCCTGGGCTCATTGTTGCTGGCTCCTCCAGGAAAGTTGGCCTGCAAAGTGGTGGAGACTTCTTGGTATTCAGTTCCATCATAATTCATGTATTCTTTCTTCCATGTCTATTACCAATGCACAGTTGTGCATGACTGTATTTAGATTCCTTTTGTGCAGTGTTTTACTGAAGTGCACTTGCAGTTGTGTGCATTGGCAAAACACACACCCCCAAAAGCAAACTAGATTTGATTTGCTGCCATACAGAACAAGGAGGTGCCAGTGCAATAAGAGAAGAGCCCAACAGAACCTCCTAACTAAGTGCACTGGTGAACTAGCAATTTTTGACACATTCTCATTCTCCTGGATACACTGGTGCATTTTCACACAACACATAATCAACTTGTGGAATTCTCTGCCGCAAGAAGTGATGACAGCCAACAACCTGGGTGGCTTTAAGAGAGATTTGGATAACATCATGGAGGAGAGGTATCTTAGTGGCTACTAGGGCTATAGGCCATCTCCAGCTTCAGAGGCAGGATGCCTCTGAATACCAGTTGCAGGGGAGTAACGGCAGGGGAGTAATGGCAGGAGAGAGGGCATGCCCTCAACTCCTGCCTATAGGCTTCCAGTGACATCTGGTGGACCACTGTGTGAAACAGAATGCTGGACTAGATGGGCCTTGAGCTTGATCCAGCAGGGCTGTTCTTATGTTCTTATGTCTCTTGGGAATGACTGCACTCCTCTTCACATAAAAACCTCATGGCGTAGGATGCTCACCATTAAGGTATTCTAAATATCTTCAAGCCCACCTTTTCCCAATGTTCTGGTAATTTGACCATAAGGAACCTAACTAAGGAGAACAGTATGAGGAAGGCAAAAAGACACACACACACACCACCACCAGCACCATCAGCCGGTCCAATAACTAGCCAACATTCCTTCATGCTACTCAAAAGGATGACAAGGTGAAGCCTTCACTGTTTTCCAGGGAGGGAGAGAAGGAGGTCTGGTTTGAATAGACATATGATGGTTCAGATTGGTGACAGCTCCAGTGATTCTCTAATCTCACCCTCCTGAACCCTCACAGAATACACACCTCCCCTCACCTCCCCCTGCCCCCCAGCCTCATGTTTTATCCCGGATTTCAAAATCTTGATGTGATGCAGTGCTGTACTAATCTGTATATGTGCTTCTGCACACATACATGCATGCATGCATGCATGCACCCAGGCTTTTAATTAGATACTGTTTTAATTGTGTTTTAATTGTTTTAACTTTTAAATTTTAATGGTTGAAATGTTATAATCTTTTTATTAGTTGTTTTTATTCTCTCGTAAACCGCCCAGAGAACTTGCATTTTGGGCAGTATAAAAATATGTTAAATGAATAAATAATAGATGTATGCATCCGTGTATGCGTGCATACCTGCAATTTTTGAGACTCTCTTTTAGTACACTCTCACTCTACTCTCTAAAGTATGAACTTCATACTTGGATCCCAAAACTCTGTGATGTGGCTGATCATCTCTTTTGAATAATAATCTCCATATTTAGGTGATCTTTGGATCAGAAAGTTTGAAACCACAACCTCGATACTTTGCAATGCATACTGATCATTGGTTAATATAATGACCTTCTTGACAACCAAATCTAATTCAGGGAAATAAATTGTTTTAATGAGCATGAAGTGCAAGTGGTACACACAGAATATATGTTGCACTTGCTATCTTTTGTCAAATACATTACTATTCATGTGTGGTGAACTAAGATTGTTTGATACCAAGGTGGTGGCTAACAACAGAAGTGGGGGTGGGGGTGGGTGGAATGATGTAAACCAAGTAATGTGATTTTGACCAGAATATTGTTACTTTACTTACAAAAGTTTAGTGAAATTAAATTGGTTGCAATCATTTATAGTACTCTTAAATGAATAATATAATACTTGACACTCATACAAACTTTATACTTTTCCAAAAAAACCCTCAGAATCTTTATCTTCTTCTAATCCTTAGAACAACCTCTAAGCCAAATCATTATCATTATCTTTATATGCATATTCAGTAATGTTGCACTTGTTATCTTTTGTCAAACATATTACTATTCATGTGTGGTGAACTGAGATTGTTTGACACCAAGATGGTATCTTGGTATCAGTTTAAGATGAGAGCTAATATGCTTTACATTTTCACTCATGCTCTAAAAAGAATGGAAATTACAAGTTAAGGTGTCCACCTTAACTTCTATGCCATATATGCTGTAAAGACTTTGTACAGTCTGGTATATGATGAGGGCTTTAGAAATGAGTCTCCATGCACCCACACTTTGCCTTGATCAGAGGCATTTCTAGGAAGTTATTAGGGAATTTGCACCTGTTAAATATCTGCCTGGATGCATCCCTCCCCAGCTCAGTTTCCAACTAAAAGACCAAGGCAACATGTGGGCAAAGTGAAAAAACAACAACCCCACAATTAAATGAAATTAGTGAATTCAGTAATAGTTAAAGTGTGGATCCCACATCATGATTATTCAGCAGTGAATAAGGACACAACAATAAGCAGGTGATTTGTGTTCACTTTAAATCTGTACTTATGTTTTTCCTTTTCCTTAAGCACACACACACACACACACACTAATTAATTATAACAAAATGCTTTAACAACTATGTCCAAAACTACAGATTCACTTCCCAGAAATTTCCCATAAACCTCACAGTTCTTCTGCTTGGTTTAATTTCCTTCAGGATGGTGTTATCAGCACAATATTGTTGAAGTTGTACACAAGTGATGTAGCCATAGACACACTGCAACCATTCAAACTCACAGACACAGACACACTGAAGCCATTTACACTCAGACACTGACACAGGCACACACATGGCATGCTGCAGCCATTTACGCACACACACACACACACACACACACACACACACACACACTGCAGCCATTCACACAGAGAGACACAGGGACACATACAGCACACAGATGCACACACAGACACAGACAGACACAAACACACACAAATCCTCTCCCTTTCCTGTATGTGTCCTGCCCCAGCCCCCAAAAGCCGGCTTCCTTACCAGCTGCCCCCTGCCCCAGGACTCAGATGGTCTCCGTTCATGTGCGGAGTCTGTATATGTGAGCAGAGGCGTAACTATAGGGGGGCAGGGGGGGCACGTGCCCTGGGCGCCATCTTTTCTGGTCACGTGGGGGGCGCCGCAATGACCAATTTTTTAAAAAATTTTTTTACATTTTTTGTTAATACAAATGTTTCCTGCTCAGTGCAGCAGCGCTGCAGCAGTCAAGGGAGCGCATCGGTGCCCCCTTCCCCACGAGCGGTCCCTTCCACGCCACCTGCGCCCCCCCTTGCTTTGCTGGCGCCTGGCAGCCAGTCAGTAGCCTGGCTTGGCGGCGGCAGCGGGCGCTTGTGAGGAAAAACCTAAGTATAATGTAGTATGTTGGGGGAGCGGTGGGGGGGGCGCGGTGGGGGGGCGCGATTTCAGTGCTTGCCCTGGGCGCCGTTTTCCCTAGTTACGCCTCTGTATGTGAGGAGGCTATCTGAGACCTGGGGGCAGAAGCTGAGGCAGCCGGCTGGGAACACCGGCTTGCCAGGGCCAGGAGCTGGGGTGAGGGGCATGCCAGAATGGGTGAAGGGCACACACCGGAGTGGGGCAGTGGGCAGGAGTGGCGGCATCAGCCAGCAGCTAGTGGGAAAGCCTGCTGCTGTCTGCACATGGGGTGCCAATTGAGAACTAAAAGTGGGGCAGTTGGAGGGGCAGAGCTACACTGTGCCAGCGCTGGCCGTGGCCTTGAGGGGATTGAGTGGCCATTGGGCCAGAGGAGCAGGGTCAGGGCAGCTGGAGGAGCAGAGCAGTGTGTCAGCTGCCATGTTTATTGTGGGCAGTGCGGTGGGCAATGTAACCTCAAACTTGCCACTTCACAGACACTTATCACTAAAAATGCATTTTTCTGGCTCTTCAAACCCAACTGTGAGGCTCAGTTGTGAAATAACCATCGATTGGGCCCCAGGGGCATATACAAAGGGCACTTTTCTGGCATGCAGTCTAAAGGCTGAAACTATACAAATGGACTACAAAATAATTTAAATAACACTTTCTAGTCAGAAAAAATGTTGCCAAGCCTTTAGACCCATGTTCAAAAGAGAAAAACATTACTGTTCTATCTAAGCCATTTCTCAACGGATCTTCACCAAATTTGGTGTCTTTTGTCACCTAGTGTATGTGTGCTGATTGCCAGGCAGTTTGTACAAATGGTTATGATTTTATAGGCAACAGAATGTTCAGTGCTTATAATGGTGGAATGTAATTTGAATGTTGAAAATACTCTCCATCTTAATTCAACCAGTGAGTTTGAAGTCTAAGACCACCTATTGAGAATAGGTGAGAGCCATAGCTCAATCTTATGCATTTATTTAGAATATTTATATCATAGGTTCCTACAGTGCCCAAGATGGTTTACAAAAGCCAGGTTAAAATAATGTAATCAATACACTAAAATATAATATACAACTTGGTTAAAAAGCAAAGAAAGATTAAGGGGGAGGGGGGCGTTTTAATCCTTTAGGTTAAAACCTATTTTAATCAAGTAGGTCAAGCAGGAAATTAAGTGGGAATGATTAATTTTCCTGGGTAGCAATTTCCAAAACCTGGGTACCACCAATGAGAAAGCCCACTCTCACATGCTCACCTTTGGTTAACAGAGGAAAATTCAGGAAGCCCTCTCCAAGTGACTAATGAGTTGTCAGGTTCATACAGGGGCATTATGCATAGCACAGTATGCACAGCAGTATTTAAATATATGGGAATGAAAATTAATGGGAAAACTGAGAATCCCTAATTCGTCATTCCCCTTTATACATAAGACTAGGTAATTCAGAAGTTCAAAATCTAGAGAGAGAAAATGGATGAGCAGAATTTTGGAAACATCCATAAGAAGAAGCAATTTCAGTAAATGTTTGGTGTGACCCTCCCCTCAAATTCTTGATAATGCTTCAGTTGACTACACTCTGACCATGCACACACTCAGAAAAGAATAGGGCTTTCCAACAATTCCTACAATCATGGGAATAGATTGTTTAGAACATTAAAGTATCAGATATACCAAACAGGTTTTGCATTTCCAAAAAAGACAAAGATGTTAAAAGAACACTCAAACATAACAGGAAATTGTGACAGAATTAAAAGAATTCTCAGCATCTGTCTATACACTGATGCTGGGTAGAGACCTTCACCTAGAGGTGATATAGTCAAAGAACTGTGTGAAATAGAGGTGACAAGGAAAATATTTAAAACTAATTGGTAAAGTGAATGTAACAAGTTACCAGATGGCATTCACCTAAGAGTTCTTAAAGAACTTAATTGTGAAGCTGCAGAACAACAACAGTTTAAAAAAGTAGAAATCATTAAATAAGCCTGTTTAGAAGATGAGTGTTCCAGGTTTTGAACATGATTTATGCACGTTTCTGTAAACTATGCACCTCTCAGCCAAATGTCTGCCCAGGTTAAAACTGGAGCATGCATTTTGAGGATAAAATTATTAAACATGAATGGATATGACCATTGGTATCAAGAGAGGTTATCAAAGCTTCTCAAAACAGACTGATTCAGTCTGTTTAATAAGGGTACACTGTAAACCATTCTTGATGTCTCCCCCACTGTTGATTCTTTTCTCCTGTAGGGTATATGAAATTAAGAATGCTACAGGCCTTCATATTTGGCTGTCTTTGGTAGTCAAATTACTTTGAAATCCTATGCATCTTAATCAGAAGTAAATCCATTAGAGAATGGCATTAGAGAATTAGAGGGATGGCATAGTTGTGCCTTATATATAATGAGCTTTTGGTGAATTGCAGATGTGATCTCAGAACTAGTCTATAATTTTTTTAGAGCTCCTGGAGAATGGATGAAGTGCTGGAAGAATGTGGAGATGAATAAATGCCCCAATGTTCAAAATAGGGGAAAAGCAAAAGCCAGGAAACTACCTACCTGCCAGCTTGACATTGATACCTGGGAAAAATCCAAAAACAGATTATGAAGCAATCTGTATGAGAGCACTTAGAAAATTATGTGCGATTAGTAAGAAACAGCACAAGTCACACCAGGCTGATCTCATTTTTTCTTTTGACAAAGTTGCTAGTTGAGTAGATCATGGGAATGCTATGGACAAAGTATATTTTGATTTCAACAAATCATTTAACAACATCTCTAATTATGCCCTTGTTGGTAAGTTGGTAAAATGGGGGCTCAATTGCACTACTGTTAGGTATCTGGAAATGAAGTCCAGTGAGAAATAGTTGAAGGAACTGGATATAAGTGAGAAATAGTTGAAGGAACTGGATATATTTATCAGGGAGAAGAAAAGACTCATATTATAGCTGACTTGAACTAACCAAAGGGCTTTGGAAGAAGGAGCGTACTTGCTTTCTGTAAGATAAGGACATACTTCTCTCTCTGCAGTATATAGCAGGGACATGACTTGGCTTTGGAATACTGCAGAGCAGCATCAATGGGGCAATGGACGTGGGAGAGAAAAGGTGTTTTGAATCCACCAGCAGCAGCTTTTTCCTGATTAAGGGAGAAGTTTCCCTCCCTGCAATGGCACTGCAAATTCTTCCATGATCCACAGCTGGGATAAACAGGAAGGGGCAGAGACTTTTTCAGAGTTCTCTGAGCTCTGGATATTTGCCCTTATTTGCGGGATGAGAGCTTTTCCAAGCTCTGAGAATTCTTGAAGCCTCAGCTCAGATAACTTCACTGACATCCTTACTAATTAGAAGTTGATCCTCAAAGTCATGGACTATGGCTCAGCCAATAGTTAGCCTATGTTTGTGCCAGCCCACAGCTTTGCCCACTGCTCCCCCCTAAAAAAAACCCCTAAAAAAACCCCACGATTTGGATGTAGACTTCAAGGGCTGTGCAATAGAGGATCAAGAACTTTGGAAATGGCCCAATATGGACCATTTGGAAGAGGTCAGAGAATTCCCAGTCCAAACATGGGATGCCCATTTTGGTTTGGACAACTCCAATTTCCTTTGAGAAAAATTTGAGCTTTCCAGAGTTCCAAATGGCAGCAAGTGTCTGCTCTATCTTTTTTGTAATTGCAGCTGCAGGGTGAGACCCATTTTCTGCCCTCTGTCTGCCTGCCTGCCTTGCATTTATCCCACAGTTTAAAAGTGGCTGATTTCTGAGTTTCTCTCTGTGTTGTATCACTTCCCTTGCAATTCTCTGGTGTTATATTACTTTTTGTCCAAGTTTCACACAGTGTTTTCCGGTTACTTTTAAAATTTTAAAATTTTGGTGTAAACAGCCCAGAGACTTGCATTTTGGGTGGTATACAAATGTGTTAAATAAATAAAAATAAATAAAATGTAATTGGATGGTCAGAAAAAACTTGACCCCGCTTCCAGTCACAGACTCACAGTCTCAAACCCAGCCTGACATTCTAAAGGGTCCAAAGGACTCTGAACCAACATTTGTGGGATCGGGTCAGACCCGATCCCAACATTTGTGATCATACACAGCCCTAGTGATTACTGCTTTTAATAAATTAGATTGATTTGACTTTCCCTTTGTACACTGATGGCAAATGCATTCTTTTCCCCCTGCTATTTTTAAATATGGCTACTCATTCATGGTGAACTAATGATCTATTCAATGCTTCCACCTTTACACACAAATAGAAACACTTAAGACAATTCTGATATGTCTCCATTACAAAATACTACTGAAAACTGAAGCACCTTCACATGAATTTAATATGAATAATATTTAAGAGATATTTTAGCCTTTCAAAGTTGCACATGTGCTCAGACAGAATGGAAACAAACTGATAAGACTGTGCAATATGGTGTAATGCTGATACCTTACATTTCCCGTGAATTCAGCTCTGGAAAAAAAAGAAATGAATCAATTATTTTATATATAAAGCAGCTATCATGTTTTCTCTGGTTTAAAGATTGAGGGAAAAGTGTATTTCCCAATCATATTCATGGCAGTGGACTGTATCTCACCAATAACCATACCTTGGCACCTTTGATAAAGCTGGTGTAAAAGTCACATGCAAAATAACTCCATTTAATGTACTGCAGAACCTCTTAAAAGACCAATTTAACTGCAATTTCACAGAAGATGTGAATTTTCCTCTGCCCTCCTTCACCTCCACTTTTCCCTTTTAACCCTGTGGCTACTGGCAATTTTCCATTTGTGCTGGCTTCTCAAATTGTGTAAGAAGAGAAACGGAGTTAGATGAAGCTGCAACTAGAGTTGGAAGGCATATTTGAAGTCACAAGTATTTCCTGAAGTTGGAAAATGTTAAAGTATTAATTTCCTGGAGGATACAGTCAGCTTATTGAAAGGACATGGTCAGTGCAAATGAATTACATGGATTGGAAGAAAAAGATGATAGAAATATTTATCAAAGAACTCACTGCATTGTGGTAGCATGCACCTTATGCATGTTAGTTAGCTTGTTTTATTAAGGCATGGAAACAATATAACCTCAGAGGATGATACTGTAATGGTTTCCAGCTTCTAACTCAGTAGGGTTCCTAAGCAACCACTAGGTTACTTGTATTTTTTTTAAAAAAATACTTCTGCGCAGAGCTATGGATAAATATCTGAAACTCATTTCTGGTATTAATTTTTTACTGCATAAATCCATGCACATTTGACATCCTTTAATTTTCCAGAGAGGCTGTGCATTCTCACATATACATATATTTCAAAAAGTCTAAACTATGTTGCTGGCAATGCTGATTAGCTCAAAAACTTCTCACTTCAGTCTTGATGGCAGTCCTAGGGTTTCATGCAAAGCTGGCTGACAAATCCCAAGCATTTCACTGAGCCCCAAAGCAACGAATGCAACCTGTCTTGTGCATTGAAATCTTTCAGAAAACGTTCATGTTAAAAAGATCTCAGTGGTCTGAATGAACTGCCTCATAGCACAAGCCTTGCAAAATGAAAGAGGAACATAGATTGAGTGTGAAATGTGGGGAGTTTTGCACTACCTTGTCAATGTTGGCTGAATGTCATGAGTCTGCATTTGCCTATAGCAGGCGTGCTTCCCCTTCTGTTCCGCAAAATACTCTGGTATGTCACTTATGTACAGCAAACCTCTCATTTTTTTCTAAGAGCAAAATTGGAAGCATAATGGAACGACACACAGGAAAGGGAGTGGTTTCTATATACTCGGGAAACGCCACCCATATGCAGAAAAAAATTATTAAAAACAGCTCCCCAAAGAGGCATGCAATACCCTCATCTAGGAATCCAACATAAGAATAGGCTAAATGCTCTGACAGTGATGAGAGCAAGGCTATTGAAAACTAGGTGGCTGACATCTTGACTAACGAAGCACATGTGCAACTCCCCCAGCACTGATGCACTTTCACTTTATTTATTATTATTTATTTATTGTGCTTTTGCACAAGGGAGCTAATACTCCCAAGTGCTGCTCATGCTCCAGAAGCACTGACAGTCAGTGATGCAATTCCAGTCTTACAGAGTACTTTTGGAATACAAGCAATGCATAGAAGTATTAGCATTCTTGCACAACAGCACAAGTGCAGGAGACTGGGGAGTTGCATGAAGGCTCCCAGTGTGTTTCCTCAGGTGCTTCTAATGCACACACTTCATTAATCAGAATGTCAGCCATTATGTCCTGAGAGGAGGCACAACCCACCATGCAGCTCTGGGTGTTTCAAGGTGAAGTGAGTCTTCCTTCCATAAATGCAACCCCAGGGCTACTAAAGAACCGTCTTGCCTTAAACGGTTAAGACAGAAGTCAGAGCAGACTGTAAGATAACTTGCTTAAAGGCTGCAAAACAAAAAGAGCAGGAAAGAACTTAGTTTCATGCTGCCGATTAGCTGCCTGCAACAAGTTTGAAAGTCAGCTTCTAAGGATGTGATTTTATTTGTTTGTTTGTTTGTTGTTAAATGTTTATACTGCCTTTCATAATTAATCTCAAGGCCATTTACAAAAGTTTAAACACAATAAAATTCAAAAGAAGTTATATCTAAAACCTTAAAATCAGTGTGAACCGGTAAAAGTCATAAAACTTCAAATAACCATCATTAAAAAGACAAACAGGAAAGATGACCCAGAAGCCTTAAGGGGTAAAATCCTGAACAAATAAAAGGGTCTTTGGTTGTTGTTTTTAAAACAGTTACAGATACCAAGGAGTGGACATTCACTGGGAGAGCATTCCAGAGCCCGGGGCCATCAACAGAGAAGGCCCTATCCCATGTACATGGAAATCTAGTCTCTCTCAATGCTGGCACATGGAGCAAAGGCCCCACTGATGGTCTTGTTGGGTGGGTGGAAACCTTTGGGAGCAGGCAGTCCTTCAGGTATCCAGGGCCCAAATAATTAAGGGCTTTAAAGGTAATAACCAGCACCTTGAATTGGATATGGAAACAAATTTGCAACAAGTGCATCTCTCTCAGAATAGCTGTAATATGTTCTGAATGAGCAGTTCGAGGGAGAATCCTGGCAGCTGCATTCTGCATCAACTGAAGTTTCCAAATATTCTTCAAATGCAGCCCCATGTTGAGTGCATTGCAGTAATCCAGCCATGACGTGACTAAGGCATGGGTAATCATGGCCAGATCTGCCTTCTTGAGAAAGGGAGACAGCTGGTTCACTAACCAAAGCTGTGCAAAGGCACCCATGGCCACTGTCTTCACCTGAGTTTCCAAAAGCAGAGTTGGGTCCAGTAGCACCACCAAGCTATGCACTTGCTCTTTCAAGGGGGTACAACCCCATCCAGAGGTGGTTGAATCACCCTGTCCTGATTGGCTTTCCTACTGACCAACAGTCAGTAGTATTTATCCTCAGTTTGCTAGCCCACAACCAGCCCATCACTGCCTCCAGCCCCTGGTTCAGTACATCCATTGCTTCCCTAGGATCTGATGTCAGAGAAAGCTGAGTGCCATCTGCAGGTTGATGACACTTCAGTCCAACCCTCCTGATGACTTCTCCCAGCAGCTTCATGTAGATGTTAAAGAGTATAGGGGATAATACTGAGCCTTGTGGGACCCTATAGGCTAGAGGCCAAGGAGTTGAGAAGAAGTCCCCCAGCACCACTTTCGGGAACCTTCCCCCCAAGAAAAGACCAGAACCCCTCCAATACACTGCCTGATATTTGTGTACAGATGTCTGCACATACAGACATGTTTTTGTGTGAATGACTGGGCCTGTGATACAGGCTACTCAAATCCTTGGTACAAGCTAGGAAGTGTACAGATAGCTGGTGTAGTGCTGTTCCTGTGTTTCAAGTTGCCACCAACTGAGCCGGCAACTGCAACTGGCCCTCCCCAAATGATCTTAACAGGCAGTGGGGTTGATGATGAAGAAGGTGTTCTCTTAATACCTTGGGCCCAAGCCATATAGGGCTTTATACGTAATAACCAGCACTTTGTATTTTGCCCAGAAACTTATTGATTTCTGGGCGAAGTACAATGAAACTTATTGACAGCCAATATAGTTTTTTTAAAATGGGTGTAAAATGATCTCTTCGGGCAATCCCAGAGACCAACCTGGCTGCTGCATTCTGTACTAACTGCAGTTTCCTAACTGCATACAAAGGCAGACCAAAGCAGAATGCATTGCAGTAGTCAAGCCTGGATGTTACCAGCATATGCACCACTGCTTTACGGCCGTTTATTTCCAGAAATGGACGTAGCTGGCCAATCAGCTGAAGCTCATAAGAGGCACTCCTGGCCACTGCCTCAACCTGAAAAATCAGGGAGAGGTTTGGGTCCAGAAGTACTTCCAGACTATGAACCTACTCTTTCTAGGGGAGTGCAACCCTACCCAGAACAAGCAGATCTAAACCACTTCCTAAGTCTAAACCTCCCACAATGAGTACCTCCATCTTGCTTGGATTCATCCTCAGTTTGTTCTCCCTCAGCTAGCCCATTACCACCTCCAGGCAGGCATTTAGGGAAGTTAGGCCATTTCCTGATGAAGATGACATGGAGAAATAGATAGCAATAGCAATAGCACTTACATTTATATACCACTTTATAGCCGGAGCTCTCTAAGCGGTTTACAATGATTTAGCATATTGCCCCCAACATTCTGGGTACTAATTTTACCGACCTCGGAAGGATGGAAGGCTGAGTCAGCCTTGAGCCCCTGGTCAGGATTGAACTTGTAACCTTCTGGTTACAGGGCGGCAGTTTTACCACTGCGCCACCAGGGGCTCTCTCAGATGTGGGTGTCATCAACATACTGATAACACCTTGCACCAAATCCCCTGATGATCGCTCCCAGAGGTTTCATGTAGATACTAAAAAGCATTGGAGATAGTATGAAGCCTTGCTGGACTCCATACTGGAGCTCTTATTTTGAAGAGCAACAGTCTCTAAGTGACACCATTTGGAACCTACCCAAGAGCTAGGAGCGGAACCACTGCAAAGCCATGCCTCCCACTCCCAACCCCTTCAGGCACCCCAGAAGGATACCATTGTCGATGCTATCAAAAGCTGCCATGAAATCCAAAAGGATCAACAGAGTCACACTCTCCTTGTCAGTTCCTAATGGGAGATCGTCCAACAGGCTGACCAAGGCCGCCTCAAACCCATAGCCTGCCCAAAAGTCAGTTTGAAATGGGTACAGATTATCTGCTTCTTCCAAGGCAGCATGGATCTGAGACACCACCACCCTCTAAATCACCTTGCCCAACCATGAGAGGTTGGAGACAGGCCTATAATTGCCCAATTTTGAGGGATCCAATGTAGGCCTCTTCAAGAGTGGTCTAATAATTGCCTCCTTGAGACAAGGAGGTATCCTGCCCTCCCTAATAAAAGCATTAATGATCTTAACAAGGCCCTCTCCAATATCTTCACCACTAGATCATTTAAGCCATGTTGGGCAAGGGTCAAGAGAACTGGTGGTGAGGTGCAGTGTCCCAAGTATATTGTCCACATCTTCGGGAGTAACAAACTGAAATTGCTCCAATTTAACCACAGAAGGAGCTGCTGGACACCTCCACAATAGGCTCTCTGGTAACAGTAGAGTCAGCTTGAATACAAGAGATTTTATCTGTGAAAAACTCATTTAAAATGTCACAACGGGTAACTGATGGGTCCAGATATTCATCCAGGGGAGGAGGGGCATGTACTAGCCCTCTCACAACCCTAGACAACTCAGTTGTATGTGAGCTTGCAGAAGCAATGTGGGCATAAAAGAACTGTTTCTTTGCTGCAACCATTGCCAGAGCATAGACCTTCCAATGTGCTCTGTGTTGTGGTCTGTTGAATTCAAGCGGAGTCTTTCCCCACTTGCTCTCAAGCTGTCTACCTTGCTGCTTTTGGGTCTCACTTTCCCAGCCAGTTAGGCCTTTGGCCCTGGTGCAGAAAAATGGAGGTCAACATGAAGGTGATCATCATGCGCTCCCTGTGTCACAGAACCTGGAAGACCACTCACCTAGGAATTACAAGTTACACCTGGGGTCTCGTGGACCAGCCAGACTGTTATTAGATTCGTTAACAATGGAGGAAAGTTGGGGTTGCCTGAAGAGAGAGCAGGCAATGGGTAGCAAGAGTGAAACCAAATTTATTCTTTGCAAAGAAGGTGCCCTGTCTCAGCAACCCAAGAACAGGAGGCAGCGTCATGTATTCGCAACAAATCTTATACCGCCAGAAACAGACAAATAATATGTCAATCAAACACTTCACCCTTGTGCCTAACTGCTTCAGTCAGGATAAGTCAGTTCAAACTAGTCAGTGCCACTTCCCTCGCTCCCCCTGCCTTCTAGTTCAACTCATGGTCATCCTCCATTTTCCTTGTTAGCTTCACCGAGGCCATTTTAGGTTCTATGTCACCTGAGGGTGCGGGTGGTGGTGACATTTCACTCTCTTGTCGGCAGGGCCTAGATGGTGGGCTGCTTGTGCTGTGGTAGTAGTGCAGGACAGTGCTCCACACATGTTTAGGCCACAGTGCCCTTTCTCAGCCAGGGGGCCACTTGCATCAGGGTGGCAGTGGTGACAGCAGGAGGCATGGGGGACGCAGCTGTGCCCTTGTTGGGAGCTGCTCACGCTCAGGGCGGTCAGGCTACCAATTCTCCCTCCCCTGTGCTTGGGGAATGTGAGGGTCTCTCCCTATTGAATAGACCCTGCCTGTGCAATTGAGTGAGCCTGACTGTTCATTTCCCTGGGCCTATTTACTGTTCAATTGATTTGGCCTGCTGATTCACTTCCCTAGGCATGTGTACTTTCTGGCTCGTTGCTTCGGGGCAGTGGCTTTAGGGCCTGCACCCTCTTGAAATTGGGCATTATTTTCTGTAGCATTGGGGCAACACTTATGGTATATTGATATATTGATATATATTGAGTAGTCACATTGGAATGGGGTTTGGGCGGGGCATTCCTTTAGTGATTCAGTCTTAAGTAATATTTGGACTAGTCATGCTGTCCAAAGTGTCCTGTCCAGAACCCCAAGGAGTCTCTCTCCCCAGCTCTCATCTGAAGATGAAGCAAACATGGGGGAGTTGAGGGCATTAATAGCTAGAATGGAAGCTTTAGAGCGGACCAAAAGGCTAAGCCTGAGGAAGGAGCAGGGCCATTGGGTGCTGCTAACAGGGAGAATAAGTGTACTAGGGGTGCTGCAAGGGCTGATTTGATTAAGGCTTTGTCTGAGAGGTTGGCAGTGCTGGAAAAAGCCAATGATTATGCTGGAATGCTGCCCCCAAGATGAAAGTGGCTGAGACTTGCTTTCCCCAGCTACTTCTGCACTGGCACTACCATCTCCTCCTGCACCATCACCACAATCTCTTCTGGAGAATCTCTCTTTGGAGAAGCCTATGCCTGGACCTTCAGGTGAGACTGACAGGGAGCAAATTAAAGATTATTTTGGGCCATGGCCAATGTACACATGGCCAATGTCATCCTTTGCTGATGGGGGCGTGGCCCATTTTGGACCCCTTCTGCTGCACAGGTGTGGCCTCATGCTGGCTTTCCTGTCCCAGCAGATGCAGTGCAGTCTCTGATTGGAGCTTGTGAACAGATGAGGTGGATTTCCTCTGCACATTGCCTTGCTGCACCAGGGGCTGGTGGGTCTTACCCCATGGGTATGTTTCCCACTCCCCAGCACTCCTCATATGGGGCTATGGGGGATCGCTTGTTGCCCTCAACAAAAGAAAAAATGGGAAAGATGTGTATGTGGACATATTCAGCCTTTTATTCAGGGAATTTGAGGTGAAGCCCAAAGGAAGGGGAGCAAGGTAAAGAGCAAGAGGGAGTTGCTCTGTGTAGCCCAGTTGCGCCCAGCATTGCTAACTTATACATGGCTCATTTGGAAACCAAGATCATTTTAAATGAGGACACCAATCCTTACAACAAAGGGGTTAAAAAACAGAGGTTTTCCTGAACATATTATAGATTTGGCTGTGAGCCGGACAGAAGGGATAGCCAGACACATATTGTTTGACAACAAACCTTCTGCTATCCGATCCAAATTGTTTTGGTCCTTGGAGTTTAGCCCCCTAGCTTATTCAATTAAACAGATAATCAAAAAGCATTGGCATATAGTCCAAGACCTTCCAGATTGTGATATACCACCAGGAATGGGCTATCGTAGAACATCAAATTTGAAGGACCATCTAGTTCATTCTGACATCAATCACATCACAATGCAGCATCCTAGTACGAGATTTTTAGGACATTATAGATGTGGTCATTGTTACTGTTGTGTTCATTCTGTGCAGATTAAGGAATTTGTTAATCCTAATAATGGCAATTTGATCAGATTAGAATATTTTATGAATTGCCTGAAATCACAAGTGGTCTACATCATTATTTGCCCTTGTTTGCTCATTTATGTGGCCAAACCAGCAGACCATTAGAAACCCGTATAATTGAACATAAGAAGAAAATCAGGACAGGCAATCTTGAGGCCATAATAACTGCACATTTGTTGGAGTTCAGTCACGGAATGGATGAGCTAAAGTTCTTTGCCATTGAAATTTTTTTCACACCAAGTGAGAAAGGCATAGATCCATCCATTAAATTACTTCAACATGAAGGCTTTGGGATTTTTTATTTGAATACTATAGTCCCACATGGACTTAATAAGAGATGTAATTTTTCATCATTTTTGTAACATATTGTTACATATATGCAGGCAGAGGTGTCTTTTATATATCATTTAATTTTGGGCAACATTTTTCAAGTGTGTATTTCATAGCCATGTTAATGTGTTCTAGCTCTCTATTGATAACGTAAGTATAACATTCTATATCTATTAAATCTACATGTTTCAGACCTAAATGGACCTTTCAGAAAATTCCCTACTCTTATGCTGCTAATTCCCTGGGTTCTGGCATAGGCCAGCATGTCAAAATTAATGTTTCAAAGAATTGTTGTAAGTTATTTGGCCCATTCCTCCTGAGTATATAACGTGAGCAATACCCTGCCCACTTAAAGTCCTCATGGCGAATGGTTAATACATTGGCCGGTTACATGGCGGCTTTGTCATTTGAATCCAGAGCATGGGGAATGTAGGACTATACCAATCATTTCTGGATCAGGAGAATGTTTGAGGTCTGGGCCCATTAAGACCCCCACAGGCAGCCAATTACACCTCAACTGCTGGAATAACTGTTAAGTGTTTTGCCCTCTCCACTTGGCAATCTGTCCTTTTCCAGGCCACAGTGACCATGTCCTTCTCTGGAGTATTTAGACTGGTAGAGGTCCTTCTTAGCAGTAGATGCTCCCCTAGGGACTGATTTCTTTTCAGGGACCTTTCTTGTTCTGACTCTGGAGTTATACTGGGTTTTTTGCAAAGCTAAAAATGATCAGAAGGGTTGGTATCAGCTTATCAGCATGTTCTCTTCCAGGAATATCTCAATTTGCCTGGTTCAAGCACTTCATCGGTATATGTCCTTGAAGCCTCCCAACAGGGGCTGATTATTCATGTATCTAGATGGTACTCCACTGACTAAATTTCAGCTCTGGCTGGTACTGCATAGGGCACTACCGTGTCTTGCTGAACCCATCCAACTCTTGGTTCTCTATGCTTTATGGATAGGGGCTGCTTCTGTGGCCCATCAGCTGGGTTTCATGGACGTTGGGATTAAGCATATCAAGGGTAAAGGTAAAGCCCTAGAAGTAGCCCTGACCTTCCTGGGTTGGCAAAGAAGAGATGGAAGCAGTCTTGCACTGCTCTTTCCTTTGAGCCAGAGTGTATCACCCGTAGGAGGCTCAGGGAAGGATGTAAAGGTCTGACTTCCAGCCTAAGTTAGGCCCACACTGTGGGGTGGTGGTGGTGGTGGATTTGTTTCCTCTATCCAGTTCTAGAATTCTTTTCAATTCAACCATGGTCTTTTTGATTCAATTCACGGGTTTGTATTTTTGTTGTGGCTTGGGATGTGGAGCCAATGCTATGTTCTGCACTGTGTGAAAGCTTTCAGCTGGCCTTAAATGAAGACTAATGTGTTGCACATTACAAAATATACTATCAAGACAAAATCCCATCATCTATTTTTTTTAAAAAGCAGAAAGTTAATTAGTTTGGGTGAATGTGAGAAGTGGTAGACATGCTACACTCTGGTAGACATGCTGTAAGTTGAATGCTGAGTATTTGCAACTTATTTTAATCATCTCTCTTCACCTCAGTTCATTTTTATAATGTAATTATATCAGTATAGATCCTAAATGGAAAAGAATATATATATATATATATATATATATATATATATATATATATATATATATTCTGATAATAGCAAACAGTGGGATGCAAAAAGTTACTTTAGACATGGTGAAAGTCTACAACATGTTTAGATGGAATATTGACTGGATCTCCATTTTCAACATCAGAATTCCATGCAATATCAAAGCCTGCTTTTGAAAGACTGCTCAGAGAATTACCATATGTCACTGGAGGGAGAAGATTGTTATCAATCAATCAATCTTTATTATGGTCAAAGACCAGCAGAGGATATACTACAGATACAAAGAGATAAAATTATTATAGACCAGATAGATACAACTAATAAGCTGTGTATCCATGACTATATTTACCTTAAAAGATATTATGATTATGATTAGTAAAATACAACTCTAAACACTGTGGGGTAATTAATAAAATAAGATACTGCAGGCTAAGCCTAAAAACTGTAGGGAGATTAACAGAGTACAGGTAAAAGGGGGGAAAAAGATAAAGGATAAAACAGAAATAAGTATACAACTATCTTTAGGGCATTCTAAAATATAAAATGGTTAAGACAACATATAAAAGCTACCAAGTGAAGTAGCGGAACAAATTAAAATTATACCATCAAGTAAAATGGTTGGTAGTTGAAAGTCTGCTGCAAGGGATATTAACTGGCGATATGGACCAGGCGGATCTTGCAGGCTGCCCCACAGAACCTGGCAACATTATACATGAGACTCTGATTGTCATCTGAGAGCAGCATCTTGGTATAGTCTTGACTAGAGTGACTAGAGTGTCACTCTAGTCAAGACTATACCAAGATGCTGCTCTCAGATGACAATCGGAGTCTCATGTATATTTGAAATATATTTGAAAAGTCTATTTGGTATTTGAAAAGGTATTTGAGGTATTTGAAAAGTATAAGGTATTTGAAAAGTAGGGGAGATATGAGCTTGTCAGGACTGTCTTTATAAAAGGGACATGAAAGGAGCACATGCTCTATGATTTCCACCTCCCCGGAGTCATAAGAACAAAGCCTTTCCATGAGTGGGATCTTCTTGTATTTGCCTTCCAGAACTGCGGAGGGAAGGGCATGACACCATGCAAGGGTGAAAGCCCTTCTATGGCTTGGTATTTTCAATTGTGCCAGATATGCAGAGGGGGAGACGGTAAATCTGTGACTATCTGGGGCCAGGGAGGCCGGCACCTTACTTATATCTGCCTGGTGTTACGTGTCCAGAGTCCTCTGTCTGGTGGCCATTTTCACCTTGTCCCAGCCCATAGCAAGCAGAAGGGACGTCGAGAAGCCAAGAAGCACCACTTTACTGTAGATTGCCCGTTTCCATGAGGATTGAAAGTTATCTTGCAGAGTTAACAGGGCCAGGCCACATAGACAGAAGGCTAGTTTGAGCCAATGGTTAAGGACTATCATCCAAACCCTAGCTTCCACTTTTATCATGCCAGTTTCCAGCCGTAGGGTGGCACTGGAGACACAGCAAGGCACTTGTAAGGCCCCTCTCAAGAATTTCGATTGAACAAGTTCCATTATGGCAAGATTGGAGGGGGATCCTGGGTGGGTGACATATAATAATTGCACCAGCGACTTGGCTTCATATAGTTTGAGCGCTGCAGGTACATAATGGCCGCCTCTAGAACGAAGGAACCTCAAGATGGCAGTGGAGCTCCTCTGTGCCACTTGGCAACATG
The DNA here is from genome assembly GCF_027244095.1 of Hemicordylus capensis. NCBI lineage: Eukaryota > Metazoa > Chordata > Lepidosauria > Squamata > Cordylidae > Hemicordylus > Hemicordylus capensis. The sequence goes on from NC_069659.1 coordinate 70,802,449, forward strand.
ATCACAATTGGCCCTTCTTGAGCCCGAGGCATTGAAGGACCACCCCCAGGTATGTGAAGCAGGCGACCTGCTCAGTTCTGTGCCCATTAATATTCCAATGTTGTCTTCTAGCGAAGGCCATGGCCTTGGTATTTTGGTAGTTTATTTCCAGTAGTTCACTCTTGCAATCCTGTGATATTGATGCCATCACCCTTCTGAGGCCTACAGGGGTCCTTGAAAGGATAATAGCAGCATCTGCATAGAGTAAGATGGAGATGGCTCTTACGGCCAGCTTGGGAGGGTGGAAGTCAGGGGTTGAGGCAGCTCACCATGGCATTGGAATGGGGCCCACCACTCCACATTACTTTTTATAAGATCTATAAGGATGAGGTCTTCTCCTGCGGTCTTTCCCGCTTTAGATTGATAGACAAGGGACTCAACTCCCACTGCAGTACCTGTGGCCAACTAGGCAAGTCTTTTATATCCTCTGGAGGGGAACCTAAGTTTGCTGTTACATCCTTGTATAGGCTCTGGAAGTGCAATTCCCAGGTTCCTGGAGGTATGTGGTAATCTATTGGAGTTATGCCATTGAAAGAAGAGTTGGCCATGATGTGCCAAAATATGGAGGAGTCCTTATCTTTGGCTGCCTGGATAAGTCATGACCAAGTGGCCCTCATGGCCTCTCTCTTCTTGAGTGACAATAGATGTTTATATTGCTTCTTCAGTTGTGAAAGATGTGAGATGCCCTCTGAGGCGTCTGCCCCAGTACTAGCCCTGTAGGAGAGATAGGTGGATGTCAGGGCTTTCTCTGCTTTTATGCAGTCCTTATCATACCAGAGTTTGGATGGATGTCTGGGTGGCTTTGAAGCGTAGTCCACTTTCCTAATTAAATATTGTTGGAGTTCATGTACTAAGGCATCATACCTCTCCAAAGGGGCAGATGATGAATCCTTTGAAGTGAGGTCTCACTGGTAAGTCAGGAAGGGTTCTACTGCAAACAATTCTTTTATTGTTTGATCAAACTGAGGTGTCCATTTGGCATGGCATCTCCCCTGCCCCTCTGGAAAGATATTGGGAGTGTAGCGAGTCTCCAGGCGTAGCTGTTGGACTAAAGGCATCAGTTAGAGGAGGAGTGGAAAGTGGTCACTATCTACATGGGGTATAACTTCAAAGATCACAACAAAAGGGAGCAGGTTCCTAGTGACAGCAATATAGTCTATTGTGCTTGTTTTTGTACTAGATAGATATGTAAATTCTCCTGGGTGATCACTTTCCAATGAGTCATTTAGGATATGAAGGTTAAGCCTGGCCATCGTTTGAGATAGACAGAGCCCTACAAAATTTGCTCTCTGATCCTTTGACAGGCTGGACAGGGGTAGGAGCTCAGATCCTGGGCGAGGGGTGGGTAGCTGATATTGAGAAAATAGGGTGTGGTCATCTGGCCCCATCCTAGCATTGAAGTCACCTCCTCTCACCACCAGTGTTTCGGGGTTGGCCAGCAGTAGGTCATTTGTGTACTGCTCAAGTCCATACAGGACAAATAACAGGTTTCCGTTGCTGAGGTGGTAGATATACATTAATTAGCAGCAGTGTACTGGGTCCAAAATGGATTAGCAAGGCCATAGCATATTGCTTTAATGAGGTGAGGGGTGTCAGCGTTACCCATAGGGAAATGGAGACAAGTACTGCCAAACCTCCTTTGAGCCTTCTATGACCAGGCTCTGGTACCACCGCCAGAGAGAAAAAGTGGAATCCATTGAGTATAAGGTTGGCTACTGTCCAGGTTTCCTGAGCTAGGATAATGTCCAATTGTGAGAAGAAGCTGTTGCAGTCTGTGTCTCTGCAACGAAGCCAGCCGGCAAGGTTCCATGATGTGAGCTTGATCCCATGCTGGTCTGGGGGATGTCACAAAGTCAGGGGAGTTGAGAGATTAGCGTGTTTGTCAGTAGGACCATTGGGGGGGATGTAGCTCAAGGTGGGATAAAGTGGATAGAGAAGCCTTCCTGTCCTCCCAGGGGACTCTGATGTGTCACTCTGGGTACCCGCTGACTCCTTCAATATCTGTCCTGTCTCCCTTCCCTGATGTTCAACAGGTTCATGCCCCTGTTCATCCTGAGATCATGCCCCTGGATGTGGCTGACCTCAGTGGGCTCCAGGAGACATTGCTGGTAGATGAGACAGGGCGACTGAACCCTGTGCATGCTCAGGCTGTCTGGAGCAATCAGGCTGTCTGGATTGCAAAATGAGGATTGCTGGCATAAGGCAGTCCTAGGCTGGGCGCCAGCGTGGTGCTGCTCTTCAGGGGAGAGGGGCATCATGCAGAGAGCCCAAGCTCCTTCTGAGTTGGAAACATTGGGAGTGGCTGGGGTAGTGAGTTTTCTTCTGGGTCAGCCTGCATTCAAAATGTTTCATCTGCAAGAAGTGGAATTAATACATATGGATGCTCTCTGGTGGTAGGGATGTCCACATCTAGGAGGGAGGTGACTGATGGTGAGGGTCCCATCCCCAGTGCTGGCTGTCATGAGGGAGGAATGGAGGGGCCAGAAGATTCAGTCTCAGACTCATTATCTGATGATATGAGATCATCAAGATGCACTGAAAGTTTTCTTTGGGGCTTTCTGGACGTACTGTATTTCTAGCCCCTTGTATATCCATTTCACTCTCTGAGTCAGAGCACAAGTCAGAAAGGGAGTCCTCTGTACAAGCTATGATCTCAGTTAGAGCCTTTGTGCCTTGCTTCTGCTATTTTAATTTTTAATTCAGCAAGATCCTGATAACTTGCCTTTATCTCAGGGCTTTGTGTAGGAGGCTTAGCTTGAGGTGAGCTTAAAAGACTGGGAGCTTTGACCAGGACAGAGGATTTCCTGGAACAGAGTGGTCTGACCTCCACGCCCATAAAGCAACGCTGGACAGCAAGGCAATAAAAGCTTAGATGATCGGTCAGCCTTGAGAGTTGTGAAGGAACAGCGGCAGTTTTAAAAGCGATAAAAAGTTATAGCCAGCTTTAGAAGGAACAAAATGAAAAATTTTCAGTTCTGTGATCTCAAGTTGCATCATTAGGAGCTCTGATAACGAATCCAGTAAGGATTTCCTATTTGCCCGGAGTCGGGAGTCCCTCCCTGGCAATTCAATAAGGACTTGGTAGTTGCAGGACTCTATGATAACTTTGATGCCATCCTGTCGACGTGGCAGCTTTTGAACCCATACAGTGGAGGCGGGGGCGGGGGCTGGCTGGAGGTTGTGTGGATACTGCCCCTGCGTAAATTGTTCTAAATCAAGCCTGAGTTTGTCCAACTTAGTCAAGATTTCGTTCAGTTTAGCTGTTAACATGATTAAAGTCTGGGCTGTTAAAAGGCAAGAATCACCAAAATACTGAGCGAGGAGTTCCCGGGGGAGATGAGTGTCAGACACGGCAGATTTAAGGGCCCCTTTTCTCCATTTCTGGAGATGTCTCCAGTCGAGTCGTTTTGCTGGGTCAGAGGTATTTGGATTTATCTGCAGCTCCTCTGTGCATTCCTTGTTGGGTTGGGGTGGAGGGCTTTCTGGTTTATTCGTGGACAAGACTATAAATTAATTCATAGTATATGGGGTGGTACTCACTGTTTCCCTTTGCTTCGTTGGTGAGAGAAAGAGATCAAGTCAAACTGTTTTCCTCTCCTCCTTCTTTCAGATTGGGATTTGGCACTGCTTTCAGCCTCAGGGCTTTCTTTGTTTTCCCTGCTTCGTTTCCCCCCTTTTGATGGCATGGAGGGAGAGGTGCCCTTGGAGGGAATTCTGTAAGGAGCCTCATTAGGTAGCTGCTAGCTGATCACCATCTTGGCTCCTGAAGATTGTTAGTTGACAAACACAGGCTCAAAGACTCCTTGGACATGTGGAACTAATTTTAATTTTTCTCCCTCTTGCATAACACTAGTACCAGGGGTCATCCCATTAAACTGATTGCCAAGAAATTTAGGACGAACAAAAGGAAGTATTTTTTCCACATAAAGCATAATCAACCTATGGAATTCTCTGCCACAAGATGTAGTGACATCAGCATGGATGGCTTTAAGAGGGGTTTAGATTCATGGAGGTCAGGTCTATCAATGGCTACTAGTCTGAGGGCTATAAACTACCTCCAGTCTCAGAGGCAAGATGCTTCTAAATAGTTGTAAGGGAATAACAATAGGAGAGAGGACATCTCCTCAGCTGTTCCCTGTGGGTTTCCCAGAGGCATCTGTTGGACCACTGTGTAAAACAGGGTGTTGGACTATAGGCCTTGGGCCTGATCCAGCAGGGCTGTTCTTCTATTTTGGATCCTAGCCAAAAATTAACAGGAATCAAAGTGTTATAAAAATAATAAGCCCAATAAGATTTAGGCTTCTTTTCTTCTTCTCAGACATCAAGATTCCATCCCAGAGTGCTTTTGAAATTAAGGAACATTTCAAAAACACTGCTTTTGAAATTAACAAACATTACAAAAACAATTTATGAAATGCCATGGGAGCAGTTTTTCATGAAAAATGTCACAACTTTGAGCTCGTATAAGCCTCTTGCATGAGTCTAAGTAGCTCTTCAGATTGTAGCCAATGTCATTTCCAGATATCTGCAAACATTAATTGCTCCTCACATATAACAACACTTTGGGCCCCTTCACACATAACTTTTTATCCTCCCCCCACCCCCCGCATCCAACATGTGCTCCCTCTCAGTTTGATTTGTGGAACTCACTATAAACTGAGGATTCGTTCTCAGGTTTGCGTGCAAAATCAGAACCACAATTGGGTCTGGGAACCATGGTTCTGATAATCAGGACATCACAGGGGGCAAACAGGAGGTGAATTCACCTCCAGTTTGCCATGATGTCCAATGGTAACCTTTAGAAACAACACAAATGCCCATTTCAAATGTTATCTATAATATGAGTATGAAAGCAGAATTTTCTCTTTGAGTGATATGCACTAAACTGTCATACCAACACACGCTTGATTTTTCGAAGACTAAATTGCCTTGAAATCACTGTTGGTTAATACAAATTGAAATCCTTCAAGCTCAAGATTCATTCATATATATATATATATATATATATATATATATATATATATATATATATATATATATATAGCTGTTGGTCTAAAACAGCATTCAAAGATGTCCAGTGACCTGAAACCACATTGTGCTGATGTGTGGCAAAATTCCTGAACAGTGTAACTAGCAACCAAGGAACTGGTTTTCCAAAATGACAATCACAACTCTCAAGGAGCATGCTATGCCTAAATCACCAGGGAAACAGGTTGGAAACTGCCAACTACCATGCTGCAATGTGTTACATGCTCATTTCATCACATTGTTAGATTAGCTCAGACCACTGCACCTGTTTGGTTTTCCTTTGTTTGTTCACTTCTCTGCAGGAGCTGTAAAGCTGTTAAAATACCGACAAAGATAATAGGCTCCAACATGTTGGGTGGGAGGGGGTGAAAATTGCTGTTGTGTTGTCATATTTTTAGGTGCTTTGAAAATCTGTCAAAGACATTTAAACTTTCTAATTCAGGCAAATTGAAAATAAAGTCCAAACACTACTTGTTTTTAGTCATGAGTGTGCATGGTGCAAAATAATCCATAGCTCCCATACTGCTCAGCATGCCAGTTATCCAAAAGAGAGGTGTGCTCCTACTTGTGAGCCATTCTGCAGCCTGGAACATAGGGACATAGGAAGCCGCCTTCTACTGAGTCAGACCACTGGTCCAGCTAGCCCAGCATTGTCTACATAAACTGGTCCATCTAGCTCAGCATTGTCTACAAAGAGCGGCTTCTCCGAGATTGCAGGCAGGAGTCTCTCTCAGCCCTGTCTTGGAGATGCCAAAGAGGCAGGGGTGTAGCTAGGGGAGAGGAGGCTTGTGTTCACCCTTCTCTTGGGTGGCCCCTCAGAGTGAGGGAAATAATGAAGAAAATAGGGAGGGGTGATGCTGGGAGGCCCTCAGGAGCTGGGGGACTGGGTTCTTTGAACCCTTTCTCTCAGTTATAGCTACATCCCTGCAAGGAGGGAACTTAGAATCTTCCATATGCAGGCATGCCGATGCACTTCCTAGAGTGGCCCCAACCCCTAAGGGGAATATCTTACAGTAATCACATGTTGTCTTCCATTCAAATGAAAACCAGGGTGGACACTGATTAGCAAAGGGACCCATTCATGCTTACTATCACAAGATCAGATCTCATCCTCTCCTGGCACTGCTTCTGATGGCGGGGCTGCTCTGTGGCTACTACAGAGTGTGTCATCGCAGTTCTGATGCTACTTCCATTGGGATGTTTGTACCTGGTGTTTGGCTCTTGGGACAGAGTGGGAATTCTGTTGGTGTACTGCCCACCCTGCTGTCCAGCTGTCTCCTTGCCTGAGCTCTTGGAGGAGGTCTCAGATTTGGTGTTGAGGACTCCCAGAATGATTGTTCTAGGTTACTTCAATATCCATGCTGAATTTGCCTTACAGGGGGCAGCTCAGGACTTCATGGCCACTATGACAACCATGGTGATGTCCCAACACATTGTTGGCCCAACACATGAATTGGGTCACACTCTGGTTCTTGTTTTTTTTTTTTTCAACTGGACAGGAGGATGATGATTTGAAAGTGGGGGATGTGTCATCTGTTCACTTGTCATGGTCAGATCACTTCCTTCTGAAGTTTAGAGACTTACTGGCTACACCTCTCTGCCAGGCTGGGGGACCTGTAGAAATTGTCCACTCTCAGAGACTGATGGACTCCAATGGATTCCTGAGGGTTCTGCGGGATTATCCAGATGGTATGGCAGGTGCTCCTGTTGAAGCTCTAATTGCTCTCTGGAATGGAGAGATGGCTCGGGAGATTGACACAATCGCTCCTAAGTGCTCTGTGGCAGTGATAGAACAGAAGAAACAGGTGGTGTGGGACCTTTTGAAATCTGGCCCCAGGCAAGATGTATTAAAAGACTCAGTAACATGATTTCACACATTAGCACAACACTTTAAGGGTAAAGTGGCTCACATTCTCCTTGACTTGGATTCTATAACTGATGCAGAATCATTGGAAGAGGTGTCCAGAGTAACACCTGATTTAGTTTTGATGGACGTGTTTCAATTATTGGTCCCCAAGGATGTGGAAAGCCTGTTTAGTTTATTTTGGCCAACCACATGCATGCCTGACCCTTGCCCTTCATGACTTATTAAATCTAGTAGGGAGGGAATTTTTAGCTGGGTCCAGCAGGTTCTAAACACCTCATTGAGAGAGGGAGTTGTCCCAGGCCTAGCTCCATTGAAGAGAGCAATTATTTGACCACTCCTGAAAAAACCCAGTCTGGACCCAGAGGATTATAGACCTGTGGCCAATATTCCTTTCTGGGCAAGGTGCTTGAGTGTGTAGTGGCTGACTAGCTCCAGACACTCTTGTAGGAAACTTACTATCTAGATCCATTTCAATCAGGCTTCAATCCTGGATTTGGAACAGAAACTGCTTTGGTCGCGTGCTTTGTGGGATGACTGGTGCAGAGAGAGAGCGGGGGGAGTGTAATCCTATTAATTCTCTTGGCTCTCTCAGCAGCTTTCAATACCATTGACTATGGTATCCTTTTGGATAGGTTTGCCGAGTTGGGTGTGAGAAGCACTTCTTGGAGGTGGTTCCACTCTCACCGTGAGGCCCATTTCCAAAAGGTGGTGCTAGAGGGATTACTGCTTAAAACCTTGGCAGTTATGCATTAATTTTTAGTTTTTCAAGGCTGTTTAGAACATCTTCCCTTGTGACCTCAAATTGGCCCAGTTCTTCAGCTGCTAAACCTGAAAAGCTCAATTCTGGAGAGGGTATATGGTCAGTATTCTCTGCATGATGACAGATGCAAAGAACTCATCCAGCTTCTCTGCAGTCTCCTTATCCTGCTTAATAATCCCTTTCACACCCACATCATCTAAGGGGCCAACCGTCTCCCTGGCAGGTTTTCTATTTCTGATATATTCTATTTCTGATATATTCCATATATTCCTGATATACAGTATGATACTATCTTTTTGCATACCATATTGTCTCCTTGAATTTCTTTTGCCAGAGTTTATGTTCCTTCCTGTTATCTTCATTTGGGCAGGGCTTTCATTTTCTGAAGGAATTCTTCTTCCCTACTATAGCTTCCCTGACTCTGCTTGTTAGCTACACTGGCATCCTCTTGGTGCTACCTTTCTTCCTTCTTGGTATATATTCGTACTGTGCTTCAAATATTGTGGTTTTAAATAAATTCCATGCTTTCTGGTGTGCTTTGACCCTCCTGACTTTCCGTTTCAAGATTGAGATTGTGTTCTTGTGGGCAAGGGTATGTTGAAACTGTTCAGCATGTTTTGTTAGAATGTGTGTATTATGATGATATTAGAAGTAAATTTGTGTAACCCTTATTGACTCTGCTTCAAGGGAGGGACAGAGGTTTTTATGTTGCTTATCTTCTTGCCGGATATGATAAAGAAGTAACAATAAGTACAGCCAAATACCTTGTTGCTGTTACTACTAGAAGAAGACAAACGTTAGAGTGAATCAATAGTATAAATTGTAAGGGGCCGAGGTGAATCTCTTATGTCACTAACTGCATTTTTGGTTATTGTATTATGGTCTGTAGACTAATAAAGGCATATTGTTGTTGTCATTTCAACTTCCTTTTTACCATTCCCCTTATTTTTGAGAAGTTTCCTTTTCTGAAGTCCAGTGCTTCTGTGTTGGACTTCCTTGACAATTCTCCACTTGTATTATATGCTGAAATCGATCACACTATGGTCACTGCTACTCAATGGTTCTGCAACTCTGACATCTTGCACCAGGTCCTGGGCACCACTCAGGATTAAGTCCAAGGACACCATCTCTCTGGTTGGTTCCATAACTAACTGTTCTAAGGCACAGTCATTTAGCATGTCTAGAAATCTGGCCTCTCTTTCATCCCCTGAATGTGAATTTACCCAATCTATGTGTGAGTAGTTGAAGTCACCCATTATTACTGCCCTGTCTCTCTTTGAGGCCTCTCTTATTTGCTTCTCCAACTCTAGGTCATTCTCAGCATTTTGATCCAGAGGGTGATAGCACATCCCTAGTAACATATTTCATTTCAGTCCTCGTAACGTTACCCATAATGATTCTGCGGAGGACTCTGGTCCACCTAGGTTTTCCAGCTTATTCAAATCTATCCCTTCTTTGATATACAGTGCCACTCCTCCCCCAATCCTCCCCTCCCTGTACCTTCTACAGAGTTTACATCCAGGAATAATCATGTCTGGTTCTCACCATTCCACCAAGTTCTGTTACACTCACTATATCTATGTTTTCATTAGTAACAAGGTACTCCAGCTCACCCATCTTGGCTCAGAGGCATTTATCATTGGTAGATAAATACCTATATGCCAAGTCCCTCACCTGGTGTTGGCATGTGCTATTCCCCTTACCATCATCTGACCTATATGGCAAGCTGCCGTGTGTTTCTTTCTGCTCAACTCCTGGCTCTATTCTGTCCCCTTCTGGTTTATTCAAAACATGTTCACTCTCACACCTTAGGGGATTTTGCTGGCCGAAGCAGATACCACCCACTTCCTGCTGACAATCTCCCAGGTGTCATTTTAAAAGCTGCTCTGCAACCTTCTTGATTTTAAGCACCAGCAGTCTGGTTCATCTTGGTTCAAGTGGAGCCTGTCCCTTTTGTATAGGCTTTGCTTCCCCCAAAATGTATCCCAGTGCCTAGTGAATCTAAACCCCTCTTCCCGTCACCACCGTATCATCCATGCATTGAGACCCCTCAGCTCCACCTGTCTTGCTGTCCTTGTGCATGGAACAGGTAGCACTTCAGAGAATGCTACCCTGGGCATCTTGGACTTCAGTATGCTACCTAGCAGCCTAAATTTGGCTTCAAGGACCTCCCAACTGCATTTCCCAACATGCACCACAACAGCTGTGTTATGAATTAAAACAAGTCCTTTTTATTTAATGATGTGATTTCAAAGTTTTATGGAAGAACATAGATCAGGAAACAGAGAAGCCCATTCAATTTCATCTGTATGACTACCTCCTTACCACAGTGGTTCCTAAATGTTGGAGTCACTGGAATGTTGGAGTCACTGGAATAAAATTAGACATATTGAAATACAGTTGAAACAATATTGATCTATCAGCTCTCAGGAACAATATGCAAGATCCTTCTTGCAATTACAGTATATCTCAGTCAATATTGACCCTGGATATTAAGCTCCCCATCACTTAGTTCATTAGGGCTCAGGGATGAGACTATCATTTTGAGGAAAGCTGATGTTTTTACATTTTCCCATACATCAGTTGTAAGGGGATCCCACTTTTTAAAGGGGTTAGATAGAATAAGTACCTGGCATCCTGATGAAAAAGGTGCTTGTGGAAAGATGTTGTGCAAGTGCAAAACTGTTGCACTAGCTCCTTGCACCAAGTGTGGAGCTTGCATTCCAGACTAATTTTGGACTAGCACAGGCATGCTTGCACTTGCTCAGAATGTCTCATTTATTTTAAAGGAAACTTTTGCACAAGAGTGCTGGAATGCAAGAACACAGTTCCACATATCCCCATTCTTAGAACAGCTATACAATTTTGCATGAGTGAACTTTGCACATTACGCAAGTCTTTTTTTATTCAGGTCAGTCATCAGCTACAGCAGATGATAGGTAAACTGAGAGCGTCATGTTCAGAGGTAGAATACTGATGATGATCAGATGCCAGCAATAAAGAATGGATGGCCATAACCTTCCTATTCTTGCTTGTGAACTTTCAGAGGCATGTGGTTGACTACTGCTGTAAACAAAACACTTGCTGGACATTTTGGTCTGCCACTGCAGGTTACTTCTTATATGCGAAGCTCAAGTCATTCCCAGAGCTTGTTATAAAAGATTATGCCAAATGGTTTGTACTACTGTAGGATTTACTCACATACTTAGCCTGAGTCTATTTACATACACTAGGAGGGAGCTCCAAACAGTCATGAACATATTTCTAGTTTTAGAAAACCAAATACAATGTAAATGAGTTTTTGCAGTATGCCCTGGATCTGCACTGTTCATTCCACATCCAGAAGGGGAAAGTAAAAGAGATTGCATTGTAGGGATGTGCACAAAATCGGCTAAGCTGGTTCAGCTCAAATCTTAACCAGATTGAAGCCGATCCAGCCTGGTCCAATTGCTTGCACTATTGAACCGGACCAGATTCGAGTTTGAACTGAGCTGGTTTGAAGCGGCTCGGCACTTTACTGGTAAAGGGGAATCCAGTGAGGAGTGTGAGGGAGGGGCAGGGGGTGCTCCAAAAGATAGATGGGTCAGGAAAAAAAGTAAGAAATTACCTTAAAAGTGCTAGCAGTGGTGAATGCGACTGCAGGAGGTGGGGGGTGGCTCCCCTGACCCCCACTGTTATATGATAATTTTTTTTAGAAATCATAAAAATGACTTGTGTATATTCTACTTTCACTTGCATTAATTAATCTCTGTTAAGACTATTCCAATTTAAGTTTTACAAGTTGTTTTGATTGTGGGCTTGAGTCACATTGTAATACCCCATTTTGAACCTGACTCACTTTCCTATCATGTATCTCATTGTATCTGGGATGCAGTTCTGGGTTCACTTGAAATTCTGATAGGATTTTATAGTACATTATTTGGAATAATCTTAATAGTAACAGCAACAACAGATTTCTTTGCAAAAAAGATTTGCTTTCCTTAAGGAATGACAATAAAGCTGTCCCACCAGAGATTCATTCAGAAAATTCTTCAGGATCTCCTGAAGACTATAAATGGGACTAAAAAACATGCCTTCAAGAACTGGAAGAATGATCCGCATTCCCATTTAAAATCTATGTCATATTTCAAACTGTTCCTTTTATCTGGAAATGTAGTTGCGTGTCCTGGGGTGGGGGGGTGGGGCAAAGGTTTTAACACTTGGTTTGAGCATGTCACAAAAATGATGAATGAATGGCAGGTGCTGGAGATGGTGAAAAGAAACTGATTTGTGGGAAGACTTAGAGGTCTCGCATTAGATGTTTTTCATACTGTACATTCTGGTGGGTTCCACAGTCAGTGTATATGAATGCTTTACAAATCACATTTGGAAGTACAGAAGCTGTGAAGTTGTTTAGTAGCTTTTCTAATATTAAGTGAGAACCTAGGCCGGGGGGCGGGGGAGGGGACTTCAGCTTAAGTATGAAGGCTGAAAAAGTTAATGTTGGTTGCAGCAAAAGAGTAATAATAATAATAATAATAATAATAATAATAATAATAATAATAAGCGGTTTACACAGTAGTGAATCGTGAACACATGGATCAAATAGTGATCACATAGATTAAACTGTGATTCAGTTGCACAGAGTAACCCTTATGATGAGTTTCTGCTAATTAAATTGAGATTCAAGGAATGACAGTATAAAACTCCTGATTGCTCCCTGTTGATAAGAGAGAAATGAATCAGTCAGCTGAAGGACAGCTGCAGAGAGAATTTACCAAGAATTTACTGGGATATTGATGTGGTCACCCAAGATATGAACTGTTAATGCATGAGGAGAGAGAACTAACTGGATAAGTGGAGAAGAGCAAATCAGAGCAAGTTTTCATGTCGCAAAGTACAACTGCATCAGCAGAAATTCCAGAGGAGGAATTAGTTCACCTGAAAGAGCCCTGATATCACAGCCACACAAAAAGTTACTATTTCTGGGGTTGTGCATTTTGGTTTTTTTTCCTGTTTTGTTTTTGGCCAGAATCCAAAACACCCCCATTTTGTTCTTTGTTTGAAATCAGCCAATTCAAAACACCCCAATTTTGTTCTTTGAAATTGCAAAATCTGAATCCAAAATGTTTTGGATTTAAAAAATGGCCCCTTAGAAAAACTAGTGGGGGGTGGTGGTGGTAGTGCCCAATGGGTGGAAACTACCACCCAAATTACAGAGGAATTGGGCAAAGGGCTGATTTTTGGTGAATTTTTGAAGTTTAAGATTTTTCCCATAGGGAAGAATGGAGGTTTCAGCAAAAGTATAGCTTCACATGGGGGGGGGGAAATCAGGTGGCCCACAGAGAAGCAGGGTGGGTGGCAGTGTTCAGTGGGGCAAGGAAGCTGCCAGAATTATTTCAAAGGAATTGGGCAGAGGGCTGATTTTTAAAGATTTAATGGAGTTGACACATCTTTAAGGTTCTTCCCCATAGGAAATGATGGAGGTTTCAGCATCCCCATAACTGCACCAGTGGGGCACAGGGGTGGCCTAGAGCGAGTGGTGGTGTAGAACACATAGGGTGCCAACCACCCCCATGGGTTGCTAACCCATAGGGTTCTGGGTTCTGTTGTTTCTGAGATGTTTTGAGTGTAGATTCTCTGGTAGCATATGAGAGTGGATTCATGGTTTGTCTTTGAAAATCTCATATGCTGCCAGAGAATCTACAGGCTGGGCTCATGTTGGCAACAAGGCAGGCATAGGCAATGGCATGGCATCTCTCAAGGGGGTGAAAAAAAATCTTCTGGAATAAAAAAAGTAATGCAGCAGATAAATCCATTCCCAGGCTGTCATGCAGTAGCCATAGCAGGCTGGCAGGCTGGGCTTAGGCTGGCAACAAGGCAGGCAGACATAGGCAATGGCATGGCATCATCATGGCAACTTGATGATCCGCCTTGGGGTTGTTTTTAATGAAAGGTGGTATATAAATTCAATAATAAACTTGAATTATTTAAATAATAAATTCAACAATAATCTTGAGGCATGCCATGCAATGCAAACTCGTTCTCTCGTTCTCTCTCTTCAATGAGGCGGAAAGGCAGAATGGTGAATGAGTAACTAACTTGCTGAATGAATTGAAAACCCCTCCTTGAACTCCCCCCACCCTTGCACCTTCTTCGACCCTTCCCCTGGCCAATGTGGGGTCAGTAAAGAGTGGCAAGAGGCAAAAGAGCCAATGGGGAACAAGGGGGGAATCGTTATCAGGTCACCGATCGGAAGGCTGGAAGGGCGGGAAATTCAAAGAGATGTCAAACACAAAATGGAGACTGACTCAGAGATGGCCCCAAAATGGAGGTTGAAAACAACATATTTTGTAGCCGAAACAGGGATGTGTTGTTTTGTATTCAAAGCTATCAGATATGAAAAATGGGCATTTTGTTTTGTCTACAAAACACCTGAAATGGCCCGTTTCGAGTACAAAACGTTTTGTACCCAAAATGTTTTGCACATCCCTAACTATTTCAAAGAAATAAGATAGCAGAAAGGTGATATATTTGCTGTATAAGAAATTCATCAGGTACACCTCTAGCAAGTGATTAGGGAAGCTGCATCTGTTGAATTTCTGCCTGGATGTCTCAGACAACTTTCCTCAGCCCAATATTGAGCTGAAAGACCAAGCAAAGTGTGGGTGCCTAGAGTCCCATTTGTAAAGCCAGCATAATATACCTGTGCATAGTCTTACTGTTTACATGACATGAAAGTTAAGGTGACCACCTTAATTTACTTTTTAGAGTACGAGTCAAAATTATAAGCACCTTAACTCTTATCTTAAACCTCATTTTATTTTTTAATATACATATTAATTCAAGTTTAAGTTATTTTAAAGCACATGTCTTCAGGAAACAGGGAAACACTATCTTTCCAACCAAGATTTCATATCCTTTGTGATGCTGTCTCTGTTAAATTGGGGACTGATTTTTCTGCAGAAAGATTATTTAAAAAAAATCATTAAAATTGTCCTCAGGAACTGAAAAATGATTTCTAGTTTTGACAAGTGTTTCAAATGGTGCAAGCTGTATTCTGATTGTAGAACAATCTATAAAAAGAGGTTGTAGATTCCTAGAGGATTGTTGGAATGCCAGAGGAAACATGCTATTGTATTAGCTACTAAAAGGACAGATCAGAACATCACATTAAGACCTCGAGAGCAAGTAACAAAAATATGTAAACCAAAGAGTATTGTAAAACCTTATCATAAGAACATAAGATCAGCCCTGCTAGTCCAGCATCCTGTTTCACACTGTGGCCCACCAGATGCCTCTGAGAAGTCCACAGGCAATTGGTGAGGGCATGTCCTCTCCCCTGCTGTAACTCCCCTGCAACTGGTACTCAGAGGTACTCAGGTGGCCTATATCCCTCTGACTAGTAGCCGTTGATAGACGTCTCCTCCATGAAGTTATCCAAACCCCTCTTAAAGCCATCCAAGTTGTTGGCTGTCACCACATCTTGTGGCAGAGAATTCCACAAGTTGATTATGTGTTGTGTGGAAAAGTAATTCCATTTGTTGGTCCTACATTTCCTGGCAATCTGTTTCATGGGATGACGCCTGGTTCTAGTGTTATATGAGAGGGAGAAAAATTTCTCTCCATCCACTTTCTCCACACCATGCATGATTTTATAGACCTCTATCATGTCTCCCCACAGTTGTCATTTTTCTAAACTAAAAAGTCCCAGGTGTTGTAGTCTTGCCTCTTAAAGAAGGTGCTCTAGGCCCCAAAATCACAAATAAAGTCCCCAAATCATAAATAGCTCTTATAAGGTTTAACTTTGGCAATTTTCCAGTATTAGAAGTGCAAAGGAGTACATTTTCTTTTTGCATGAATGGGATATAGGAAACAGCACTGGAAAGTAATGGTGTGCATGGAACTGCACCTCTGCGATCTGGCACTGGGGAGGGGGCCTCCTTAAGGGCAGAGGAGGATGTTCTTCCCCCTCCTGCCGCTTTCCCCCCTCCAGTGCTCCCATTTTTTAAGCATTTGGAGCGGCAGGGTACTTCCCTGCCACCCCTTCCCCAGTTCCTTGGCAAAAGGCTTCAAAAGCCTGACTGTGTGTGTGCACGTCGCATGAGTGTGCCACGTCTGTGCATCACATGTGTGCATATGTTGCATGCACACACATCTGATGTGTGCACGCACGCAATTCATGCACGTGACATGCACGAGCAATGTGCGCATGCGCAGTAAGGCTTTTGAAGCCTTTTGCTGAGGAACGGAGGAAGGGGCAGCAGGAAGGTTTCCTGCCGCCCCAAAAGAGTTAAAACACAGGAGCACGGGAGGGGGGAAAGCAGCAGGATAGGTAATTACACCCTCCCCCACTGTTAAAGATCCACCCCACCAGCATCAAACCGCCGAACCAGCCCCAGGTCCTGACCAGTCCGAAGGCCCTTAGAATGGTCTCCAGACCAGTCCGTGCACATCCCTACTGGAATGAAGCCACCCAAAGACCTTGTGCTGGGGTGGAGTTGCTTAGTTTCATCCCCTGGAGCAGGCAGCATAGTGGTCACCTGTGGTTGTGTCCTTCTGGGACGGGGGAGAGCCTCAAGGGCCTTTCTCCCAGCATGCTCTCTCCAAGAGTCAGTCCCATGTAGGCAAGCTTCAGGATAGGAGCTCTTGGTGGGAGGTTCTTGGGCTTGGCCTAGGAGGACAGTGGCAGCGTTTCTTAGCATCGCGGTGGCAGCATTTCTTAGCATTTTGACAGTATTTCAGTGACATTGGGTGGCAATGGAGGAGGCGGTCGGTGGTGATTCCAAAGCAGTGATGGCTTCAGCCTTTCCAGCACTGCCTAGTGCTGTGGTCCTGGTTTTTCAGGCTTGGTTAAGGCTTGGCTGTGGGGCCCAGGAGCAGCAGCAGGGTCGGGGACAGGTTGTGAAGGAACGACAGGCCAGATCAGGCTGTGTGCTTGTGGGGGTGGTTTTGACTGAGATATTACCCACTTCTAATCTTGCCCCAGTTTATTGCCAGGTGGTGGGGTGGCTGCTCCTACTTTCAAGGTCCCCCTGCATTTGTCTTCTTACTCTGTGGGGGTTTGGAATTAGTGGCTATATTGAGCAAATGGGCATATCTGAACTTGGGTATAGCAGCACAATTGGTGCTGGAGGCATTGATAGTTTTAATTGCAGAGGGGGGATATCATTGGTTTCTGTCTGGTTTGGAGGTTGTTACTGGTTTGGGGTTAGTACCCCCATTCCTCCCCCTTCTTTTTCTTGGGAAGCCAGCATGGTATAGTGGTTAGAATGTTGAACAAAGACCAGGGAGACCCCATTTTAATTCCTTGTTTAAGACATTGTTTAAAAAGCAACCCCCCTTTTACGTTTCCTGCGAGCACCATGCCTCATAAAAAAGCAAAGGAGAAGAGTGTTGGTCACCCTATCCGGCAACCTATGCAGCGGGGCCAGGGCCAGGGCTTGCCAGCATCCTGTCAAGTATGCAATAGCTGTGTACAAAGGCTGACATACTGCACAACTGTAATGTCCATTTGTAATGTCCAAGTAATGTCCGTTTGTGCAATTTGCGTAAGTTGTGCAAATTACATGACACAAGAGCAAGACCATTGGAAACACAGAACTTACTCTTGTGTAATGCAATTTACACAAATTTCACATTAGCACAAATTGTGTGGCATTACTAGGTTGGCATATTCTAGTGCAGTATGCCAGCTATTATTCCCATTTTATAACTCCTGACCAAGGCTACTATGTTTCTCCAATCCTGAAAATAATTTTAGAAATTGTTTTGCTTAAAATAGAATGTAGGAGGAGTGAAGTGAACTGGTGGACTAGACCAGATGAACAATAAAGAGAACTAGCTGGGCCGGGAACAGAGCATCTGCACTTCTAGTTTGCTGCAGATGTTTTCTCTCCCCGCCCCCACCTGCTGCTGCCCACCCCCACAAGTGCTTATTTTCCCCACTGGCCAGCCAGCCCACCAGCCAACCATCTGGCTGCCTGCCCGCCCTCCCACCGGCCGACCAGCCTGCCACCTCCTGCCACTTCCTGCTGGCGGCCATCTCCTCCCTCCCACCCACCCACCTGCTGCCTCCTCCCATGTGCCAGCCACTTCCTCCTGCCAGCCTGCTTGCCCATTGTTTCCTTCTGCCGGCCTCCTCCTCCCACTGGCCACCATAGCTGTTATCTCCCCTGTCCCCGTCGCTATCCGGACAGCTGCTCGTGAACTCTCATAGGAGCTGCCACACATGGGGTTAGTAACAGGTATGCCTTAGAAAAATCTAAATAAAGATGGCTGAAATCATATCATCCTTATATTTTTCTTATTTAATTCAGGAAAGACATAGTCACATAGAGAAGAAGCATAAAGCAAATTAACCGTAAGAGCTGTAAATAAGTTATTTTGTTTCTCTCTCCACTTCAAATGTTTAATCGAATGAATGAATGAATGTTTAGAAATCGAATGAATGAATGAATGAATGAGTGAGTGAATTTATGAATTAGATCTTTAGAATGGTTAGTTAAATTAGGTGCAAAATTTGGCATCATCGTAGTTATTTGCTGGAACAATAGTTCATCCCATGGAAAGTAAAATCTGAAGAGTAACCAACAAATTCTGCAGAAGAAGACAAACTTTTCTTTTAATATAGATGCACTAGTCTCACATTCCTGTTTCTGAGGCAGCTGCAAACTCCAGGAAATTTAGTGAAGTATTAGTCTGGCTTTTGTAATCCTTTGGCAATTTCCTGTGCTACAGAAGTATCTAGGGGTTGTTGTCTACCTAATCACTCCTGCTTTTGTCTTGGCTTGCTTGCTACAGTGATGTTACAACAAAATAAAATGGACCAGAGTCTTTCATGTTTCTCCCTCCTGCAGGTCATGCATCTGTAAAGGTCATTGTTCCACTGGATTTCCACTTGCCTCAAAAAATAGTCTGGATTCATCAAGATTGTAGCTGTCCAGGCATTCAAAGTCTTTTAGCAATACAAACTTTTTGCCCCTAAATAAATGCTGTATAGATCTACAGTATAGCTCTGGAGGCTTCCTCACTTCAACTGAGGTTTTCCCTTTTTCTTTCTACGAAAACCACAATTATTTTAGAGCAGTGGAGCCACCTTGGAATCCCCATACTGTACTCAATCCAAATGTACCCTTCCTCCTCCTTCTGGTATATGCCCTTTAAGGGGGAAACTCCTACCCCACTTCTGTAGCTTTTCTGAGTGATTTATCTTAAATGAAGAAAAGCACTTATTGGCTGACACCTGTAACATCACTAACACCGAGATGGAGTGAATCCATCCCTTCTGAAATACAGACAGCTTCCAGTATTTGCAAAAGCAACGGTCAGAATGTGCTGCTTTCTGTCAGGCTATAAATAAAGGGACACCTCCAGTACAGGGAGGGAAGTATTTTATTTCCCCTATCTACTTTGAAAGGCTTGGGGAACCAGTAAAAGTCTGCAATGCAGAGAAGACCATTGAAATAATATTCTCTCTCTGCTGACTTGGTTTGCTTTGGAGATTCAGAAGAGCAACGGATGGTTCTGGTTCTAGCCATCATTAATCAATTCACTCCCCTTCCATCAACTCCCCAAGACAATTTAAATTATTCTTAAATGATTGGTGTGGGTTATTTTGGGGTGGGGGGCATGGGATGTAATAAAATGAAAATAGAAAAAGTGAATAAACATATTGAAGCTCTTCTCACGATTCTGTCAGGTCTGCGAAGAGTGGGCTTAGCCAGAAAGCGGGCTTAGCAGACATGGGCAGCCCAAATGATTGCCCGCTCTATCATGGAGCCAGCAGGGATGGCGGAGATCGGGGGGTATCCTGAAGAGTGTGTGGGGCATCCTTGAGAGACGCCCAAGCAAGGCTGCTTGCACATCAAGGGTCAACAAGTGTGTCGCCACGTTCCGCGGTGACACACAAGCAGCAAAATGAGGTTAACGGAGCGCTCACTCCATTGACAGCATTTAAGGGGAGGGTGTTATAGGTGGGCTAGCCACCTTGGGAGCCTGGTGGTTCCCATGTTCAACGGAAAGCAGGCTAAGCTCCCTTAGCCCACTTTCTATTGATCGTGGGAATAGCCTCATTATGTCAATTTACTTTTTTTAAAGAGTGGAAGCATTAGGGGACGGGGCAGACTGAGGGTAAGCTTGTTTTGTTTCCATGCTATTTAGTATGTCTGCAATGCAAATTGAAAAGGCAGGCTCATACCATAGGCTCTCTTTCTTTCATGCTTTCATAAATTGCTGTTTTCTTATGGAATGAATAAAAATAAGCTTACATTAATCTTTTTCCTGGCTTCAGCTGGTGTATGGTCTGCAAACCTGCATGGCCGACTGTAATGACAAGGAGTAAAAGGTTAAACTGGTTAGGGTTGTTCATTTAAATATTGATTTGTTAGATTTGTAAGGCGATAAGATCCTATAAAGAATAGATGTTAGCCCTGTACATGCTGGGCTCTCTCACTGATGGAGGTAGTAAGGGAAAATGTTCAGTGCAATGATGTTGCTCCTTTGCCTTAATGGGAGCCTGTCTGTGGCTATCTTCATGCAAGTCCAGTTCCTAGGGAGTGCACACTCTCAACAGGCTTGCTGTTTGATCCTGCCAACCACCAGTTTGCAAGCCCTTTGTCTAACTTTTGCCCAACGCTCTCCACTCAAATTCAAATCTTGGTTACAGGAGTCAGTAAAAAGTTGAGTGAAAGTCAGGCAGAGAGCTCAGGAACTGGCAACTAATAGATTCAGATGACACACTGGCCAGGAGCATACAGCTCAATCTTAAACTCAAGATTATGTGTAACTGGACTTCCAGGTGATTGTGCAAAACTGCCCTGTGTAAAAGGATGGTGCTCTGAATCTCAACGAGATGCAGTACAAAACCACATTTATTTCTGTAGAAGTCATATATTCTTAGCATCTCTAAGACGTGTTGACATCCCTGTCTCCTTTACCTAGCCTAGCTAGGCTTATTGGCTCTGGCCTCAGAGCAGGGACAGGGAGGGGGGTTGAGCATCACCCTGTGCCTCCTCTATCCCAGGCTGCTTGTTCCTTGTGTCTTCCCCTCTCCAGGGCCCCCTGACACTCTCCAACAGCCAGCCTCTCATCCCTGGCCGGCTCCTTATATGCCTCCTCACAGGCTATGCATCTCCCACCCCCAATTATGGGGCCAACGCCCCTCTTTATTACCTGTAATTGATTACCCCTTACAGCTGTTGCCAATGCCTCTCCTCCTTCTCCCTCCTCCTGCTCAGAGCCCCTCCCTTGGGGAGGCATGCTGCTGATGTTATCCTTGCACACCTCCCCTTCAGTCTTATCAGGGCTCTGCTTCTCCTCCACTAGAGCTGAATCCCTGCCCGTTGGCAGTTTTTCCTCTGTCTCTCCCCGGATGCCACCCATCCCTGTTGCCTTGGACCCTCTCACCACTCCATCCTCAGAGGTAAGGACAGCCGGCCTCGCCGGACACATGTATTTTTTTAAGCCTACTTTCCTTAAGGAAAGTAAGATTATGAGATAACCTGGCAGTGTGTGAGTGTCTGTCCATATGTGTATCCCCCACTATCAACTTCACAAATCCTGGGCCAGTATGAACTTAATTGGGTACAGTTGTAAGGACACATTGGGGCACCTCAATGGCATAGTTCGCGATGATATAATCCACCTCAATTCAAGATGATGGACATGTAAATGTTTGAGGTGCAAGTGGACTAACTTGTGAACTGCCTAACCAGTTTGATCCAAATTTGCTACAGCTGTAGGACACATAGGGACACCTCAAATGCATTGTTTGTAATGAAGTCATCCAACCTGATTCAAGATGGTAGACACAGGAACATTTGAGATGCAAGTGGGCTAACCTGTGGACCATCTAATAGATTTGAACCAAATCTGGTATAGATGTAGTGAGTGACACATAGGGACACCTCAACAGCATAGTTTGTGATGATGTCATCCACCCCATTCAAAATGGCAGACACATGAACATATGAGGCATAACTGGGCAAACTTCTGAACTACCTAACTGATTTGAACCAAATTTGCTACAGCTATAGGGACACATAGGGATAGCTCAAGGTCATAGATTATGATATAATCCACCCTGAATAGGTGCTGGACATGTGAACATTTGAGGCACAAGTGTTCTAACTTGTGGACTTTGTAATTGATTTGGAGCAAAGAACTTGTAATCACCTTCATTCCTGTATTCATATATTTGTACTGCTTAGTACAGGAAGGCAGAGATCATGTTTACTTAAAAACATACTTGCTAGCCAACCAGCTGGAGAAGGGAGGATAGATGGATGTGCTCCAAGTTCGGTATCTTGATTGGAATGTCCTCGGCAGATGTTCAAGTGTTTGTGTCTCACCCATACCACTGATAAGGTGTACTCACCAGACCATCTCCAGGTGTTGTTTATGAGTTCTGTAAAGTATAAAAAGGCAGCAGGACCAGTATTTTTGAACCTCAGCTTAGACCTAAGACCTGGGAAGGTGCTACACCCCAGCTGGCTCCAGAGGATCTCTCTGCTGTCGGCTATGGGATTCCTCACAAGCAGAAGGGACATATACTATATCCTTTGTTCTGTAATCTTCTTTAGATATTATTCAACTCTACCTAATAAAACTTCTTTGGCATTTGCCCAGATGTGTGCTTATTGTCTTCGAATCCTATAACCTGTTGGTCACCAGCTGGCTACCAGTAACAATACACTCCCCAGAACAGCACATTCACTGTGTTAATTATCAAGGTTTATTCAGAAATATCTGCCTGATCTAGTTTCTAGAAATCACCAGTCCAGACAGCTATGGAAGAATAGTAAAAGGTATTTACTATTCAATGGAAGTCAGGGAAACCAGCTCTGGATTCAGTTACTGAACTGTTGTCCTGCATGTGCAAACAGTCTTGTGCTGTGTTCGTGTGTAGTTCTATGAAGAATGGTTTGACACGCATGGCAATATGCCATGGCAACATGCCATGTGGAGCAAAGTGAAAAACTAAGCTGACAAAGATGAGGAAGACTTAGGAAAAGGCAAATGATGACATTGACTTTTATATCAGCTAAAATAATTTTACTTGAAGACTTTGCAGTTTCCTACACATTTCTGTAGAAATATTGTGACTTTTGAGAGGGTTGGGGTTTTTTGGTAGATTAATGCTTTTTTTTTTGTTAGATTAATGCTTTCAAAATACTAATAAAATAATAAATATTGCAATGGGAAAAACTTGTTTTCATTTTTAGCTGTCTCTGTATTACTACAGATGGAAAATGTCAGATTAGTAAGGTTGTTTGGTCACCCTACCGCCACTTTTGCTTATTAGGCATTTTAAAACTTTTTTTTTTACACATAAGCTGCTTTTGGGTGGGGGGAGTGAAAGCTACTCATTATCAAAGGCTAAGATGGCTAATAATTTTTCTAGGGTCATAAAAAATCCAAAACTACACTACCCCATTTATTTACTCAAAATGAACCAATCAACGCTTGTGGCCCACAAACTACTAAGCCATTCAGGGGTTTGTAGGTAAGACCCAGCACTTTGTAGGTAATAACCAGCACTTTGTATTTTGCTCAGAAACATATCCACAGCCAGTGCAATTCTTAAGAATCGGTGTTCTATGGTCCCTTCAGGTTGTCACTGGGACTAGCCTGGCTGCTGCATTCTGTATCAGTTATAATTTCCAGACTATGTACAAAGGCAGCCCCATGTAGAGTGCATTACAGTAGTCAAACCAGGAAGTTACAATCATATGTACTATTGTTTTAAGATAACACCTCCAGAAATGGGTGTAGTTGACATATAGGCTGAAGCTGATAAAAAGCACTCCTGGCCACTGCCTCAACCTGAGAAATTAGAGACAGTTTGGAATTAAGGAGTACTCTCAAACTATGTACCTGATCTTTCAGGGGGAGTGTAACCATAAGAACATAAGAACAGCCCTGCTGGATCAGGCACAAGGCCCATCTATTCCAGCATCCTGTTTCACACAGGGGCCCACCAGATACCTCTGGGGAGCCCACAGGAAAGAGGTATGTGTATGCCCTCTTTCCTGCTGTTGCTCCCCTGCAACTAGTATTGAGAGGCATCATGCCACAGCCACCAGACTAGTAGCCATTGATAGATCTGTCCTCCATGGATTTGTCTAAGCCCCTTTTAAAGCCATCCAAGCTGGTGGCCATCACCACATCCCATGGCAAGGAATTCCATAGATTAATTATGCACTGTGTGAAAAAGTACTTCCTCTTGTCAGTCCTAAATTTCCCAACCTTCAGTTTCATGGAGTGACCCCTGGTTCTAGTGTTGTGAGAGAGGGAGAAAAATTTCTCTGTCCACCCTCTCTTCTCCATGAATAATTTTATACACCTCAATAATGCCTCCCCTTATTCATCTATTTTCCAAGGTACAGAGCCCCAGATACTGTAGCCTAGCTTCATAAGTAAGGTGCTCCAGGCCCCTGATCATTTTTGTTGTCCTCTTGTGCACCTTTTCCAGTTCTACAATATCCTTCTTAAGATATGGTGACCAAAGCTGTACGCAGAACTCCAGATGTGTCCGCACCATAGATTTGTATGAGGGCATTATAACATTTACCAGTTTTATATTCAATCCCCTTCCTAATGATTCTTGGCATGGAATTAGCCTTTTTCACAGCTGCCACATACTGAGACGACACAGTCAATGAGTTGTCCACCATGACCCCAAGATCTCTCTCCTGGTCAGTCCAGTCACTCACTGCTCAGATCCCATCAGCATATATGTGAAGCTGGGGTTTTTTTGCCCCAAAGTTCATCACTTTACACTTGCTTACAATGAACCGCATTTGCCATTTTGTCGCCCACTCCCCCAGTTTGGAGAGACTTTTTTGGAGTTCCTTACAATCCATTGTGGATTTCACTACCCTAAATAGTTTAGTATCATCTACAAATTCGGCCACTTCGCTGGTTACCCCAACTTCTAGATTATTTATGAACAAGTTAAAGAGCACTGGTTCCAGTACTGATCCCTGGGGGACCCCACTTCTTACTTCTCTCCATTGTGAAAACTGCCCATTTATTCCTACTCTCTGTTTCCTGTCTTTCAACCAGTTACAGATCCACACATGAACCTACCCCCCTTATTCCATGACTGCTAAGTTTACTCAAGAGCCTTTGGTGGGGAACTTTATCAAAAGCTTTCTAGATGTCCAAGTACACTATGTCAACCAGATCACCTTTATCCACATGCCTGTTGACACTCTCAAACAACTCTAAAAGGTTAGTGAGGCAAGACATTCCCTTGCATGCTGGTTCGCCTTCAACAAGGCCTGTTCTTCTATATGCTTAACAATTTTGTCCTTAAGTATGCTTTCCATCAATTTACCTGGCAACGAAGTTAAGCTGACCGGCCTGTAATTTCCTGGAATCCTCCTGGATCCCTTTTTGAAAATCGGAGTCACATTAGCTACTTTCCAGTCCTCTGGTACAGAGCGTGATTGGAAGATCAAGTTATATATTTTTGCTAGGAGATCAGCAATTTCACATTTGAATTCCTTCAGAACTGTTGGGTGGATACCATCTGGCCCTGGCAATTTGTTAATTTTTAGCTTTTCAAGACAGTTTAGAACATCTTCCCTTGTCACCTCAGATTCGCCCAGTTCCTCAGCTGCTAAACCGGAAAAACTCAATTCTGGAGAGGGTATATAGTCAGTATCCTCCACCATGAAGACAGATGCAAATAACTCATTCAGCTTCTCTGCAATCTCCTTATCTTTCTTCATAATCCCTTTCACATCCTCATCATCTAAGAGGCCAACCGCCTCCCTGGCAGGTTTTCTATTTTATTTTATTTTATTTTATTTTATTTTATTTTATTTTATTTATTTATTTAACGTATTTTATGCTGCCCAAAACTTATGTCTCTGATATATTTAAAGAAATTTGTTATTCCCCTTGACACTTCTAGCTATATGCTCCTCAAACTCTCTCTTTGCATCCCTTATTGTCTCCTTGCGTTTCTTTTGCCAGAGTTTGAAGCTATTCTCACGACCAGGAGATATCAGGCTAAGGAAGCCTAGCCCGATTTGTCTTGGTCATCTGCTGCCACAGGAGCTGCAAGGCTCCTGGCAGCAAACTGCCAAAATATCCCTCCCCTTAAATGAAGTTAGCGGAGCAAATGCTCCGCTAACCCCTTTTGGTTGATCACGTGCTGCCATGGCATGGCTCTGAACCGCGGAAACACATGAGGAGACCCCAGCCGGGAGGCTAAAACATGTCCCCTGGCCCTGGGGGTCTCTCTAGAATGCCCTGTGCACTTGCACAGGGCACCCTGGAACTTCTGGGGGCTAGCTGGCCCCCGATCCCTGCCACCCCTGCTGGCTCCGTGACGGAGCTGGCAATAATATGAGTGGCTGATCTGGCCACCCAGGGATGGCTCCCTGCTTGTGTGTTGGGAGAGCGGGCGAAGCCTGTAATCCCTGCACTAATCCGAACGGTGCTTCACACCAGTTGTGTGAAGCACCTCTTTATGTTCTTTCCTGTTCTCTTCATTTGGTCAGGGTTTTTTTTTCATTTTCTGAAGGAAGTCTACTTCCCTTTTATAGCTTCCCTGACCCTACTTCTTTGCCATGCTGGTGTTCTCCTGAACTTTGTGGTACCTTTCCTCCTTCCTCTCTTCTTTCCTCCTCCCTCCGTCTAGAAATTTGGCCTCTCTGTCATTACCTGAATGTGAATTTACCCAGTCTATGTGTGGGTAGTTGAAGTCACCCATTATTACTGCCCTGTCTCTCTGTGATGCCTCTCTTATTTGTTTCTCCAACTCCAGGTCACTCTCAGAGATTTGATCTGGAGGGTGATAGCATGTCCTTAGTAACACATCCAGGAATAATCGTTTCCCACTGGTTCTCACCATTCCAGCAGGTTTCTGTTCCATCGACTATATCTATGTTTTCATTAGTAACCAAGTATTCCAGCTCACCCATCCTGGCTTGGAGGCATCTGGCATTAGTAGATAGACAACTATACGCCAAGTCCCTTACCTGGTGTTGTTGTGTGCTATCCCCCTTACCATTGTCTGACACATTTGGCAAGCTGTCTTGTGTTTTCTTCTGCTCAACTCCTGCCTCTATTCTGTCCCCTTCTGGTTTATCCTAAACATGTTCACCCTCGTAACTTAGGGGATTTTGCTGGCCAAAGCACATACTTTTCCTGCCAGCAATCCCCCAGCCGTCATTTTAAAAGTTGCTCTGCAGCCTTCTTGATTTTAATCACAAGCAATCTGGTTCCATCTTGGTTCAAGTGGAACCCATCCCTTTTGTACAGGCTTCACTTTTCCCAAAATGTATCTTAATGCCTAATGAATCTAAACCCCTCCTCCCAGCACCACCATCTCATCCACGCATTGATTCCCCTCAGCAATGCCTGTCTCGCTGTTCCTGAGTGTGGAACAGGTAGCATTTCTGAGAATGCTACTGTGGGGGTCCTGGAGTTCAGTACGCTACCCAGCAGCCTAAATTTGGCTTCCAGGACCTCCCAGATGCATTTCCCAACATCGTTGGTGCCAATGTGCACCATGACTGCTGACACCTCCCCAGCACTGCATAACAGCCTACCTAAACGCACCTACCTACCTAACAGCCTACATAACAGCCTACCTAAACGCAACCTTTGCACCAGGCCGGAAAGTAACCATATGGTCTACACACAGGACACAGACCCATTTCTCTATGCCCCTAGTGATCGAATTGTCCACTACTAAGAGGCCCTCACCAGCTGGAGGAGTATCCTCTGTGTGAGAGGAAATGGGCAATCACCGAAGGAAGGAGTCCCTGCTAAAGGAGTGTTTCCCAATTCCTCAGACCAATGTCCTCCTTCCATGAGAACTTCATTCTCCATGACAGCTGCAGTGTGATCAGCCTGGGAGTGGGATGCCTCTACCACATCCCTGAGGGTCTCATCCAGACACCTCTCTGCCTCCCTGAGCTTCTCCAGGTCAACCACCTTGGCTTCAAGGGAATGAACTTGTTCCCTGAGAGCCAAGAGCTCTTTTCAACGAGCGCACACCCACAACTTGGCAGATAGTCATACATGCGACACTCTGTTCAATATACTGGGAAACAGCCCCTCCCCTGCTGGCATTTTCCCTTTATAATTAGTTTTATTGGCTATTTAGTGTATATGGAGTTTGAAGCTAGGTACTGGGTGCAGTTGTCAGCTAGTTGATGGTTTTTAGTTTTGTTCTCCAAGAAAATTACAAAGTTTGGGTAGTACTCACATTCTTCTTGTATTGGGTATCTCCCCTGTGATGAAGAGACACTACTTGTGTGCCTCCCCACAGAGTTTCCCACCAATCTCCCACTAAATTCCTTCAAAATTGGCTCTGGGTTTTGTTGTTTCTGAGGTGTTCTGAGAGTAGATTCTCTGGTAGGAACGGAGAGTGGATTCAATGACAAATATTGAATCCACTCTCATTTGTTACCAGAGAATCTAATCTACTCTCAGAAGAACACCTCAGAAACAACAAAACCCAGTGCCCCATAGACTTGTTGTTTTGGGGGTGTGGTTGGCACACTATGTGCACTACACCACACCCTGCTCTGGGCCACACTGGTGCCCCCCAAGTAGAGTTATGAGGCTGCTGAAATCCCCATTATTCCCTATGAGGAAAAGCTTAAAGACGTGCAAATTTCAGAAATACTTTAAAATTACCCCTTTCACCAATTTCTTTGAAATCTGGGTGGTAGCAGTCACCCATTTAGGCACTACCACCTGACCCACTCTTCTGCCCCTGAAACTCCTTTTCTGTCCCAAATCTGCTCCAAAGACATGCCAACTTCAAAAATTCATTAAAAATCTCCCCTTCATCCACTTTCTTTGAAATCTGGGTGGTAGCTTCCTTTCACCCATTGGGCACTACCACCCACCACAACCCGCTCTAGGCCACTCTGGTGCCCCCATGTGGAGCTATAACTAAGGCTGCTGAAAGCCCCATTATTCCCTATGAGAAAAGGCTTAAAGAACTTCAAAAATTCTTTTAAATCACCCCTTTGTCAAATTTCTTTGAAATTTGGGTGGTAGCTTCCACCCATTGGGCACTACCACCCACCCCACTCTTTTGCTCCTGGGACCCCTTTTGTTGCCCCAAATCAATTCAGATTCAGAAAATTCAGATACAAATTGAATCTGGGGTGATTTGGGGGGCAGATTAGGAACCAAAATAAATGGGGGGTGATTCAATTTGAGTACAAATCAAAACAAAAAAATCAATTCATGCATATGCCTAGAAGTTATGCCATTTCCTGATGAAGTTGATGGGGAGAAATTGTTTTGTGTGTGTCTTCCTAAAGGGAAGATGTACAAGAAAAGCTCTCTTTTTGAATGTTATGGGAAAATCATGAAAATAGGAAATATGAGCCATGTTAAATGACAATTTGTTAATGACTCATGTAATATTAGGGAAAATGACAACCTTCTAATGGTAATTGACTTCATTGCCATCATTTTACAAGGTACCTTTCTACCTAAATCAGAAGTCACTCTTTCCATTCTGAAGAGCAATACAACCAATTACACTAATATTTTTTCATCCAACTCCATGCTATTTAAGAAATCTCTATGAAGTCCTGCAGTTGTTCAGGAGATGGCCAAACTCTTGGATCTATCAGAGGAAGGGGATTGGAGTAAGCACTGTGAACACTTTTGCCATTCAGATGTGGTGCATGGATGGTATGGATGCTCTCAGTTGATTGTAGAGGTCATAATGATACAGTTGGAAAGAGGAATTTTCTGAAGAGGTAGATCTCAAAATGTGAGGTGAGCCTCCAAAAATGTCTCTTGATTGGGACAGAAATCAGAGTGCCTTGTATTGATTGCCAGTTAGTGGAGATAACTAGGACTGCCACCTCTTTTTTCCCTATGCTTCCTTAACTGCCAACTTAAAGCACATTATGTACCCCTTTTTCATATCATCATGTCTCTTCCCCTTCCCTTTCATGTACTTGCTTTTACATTGAGATCAAAAGTGAATACTGTAAACTATTCTGTCCATTGGCCTTACATCTGAATAATTTGTAGTAGTTTTCTTGATGTGGAAACCCTCTATGACACGTTTTAGAGGCCACATTCTAAAAACATATAGGGCTCAGGTCTCAGATGTGGGATCTAGTCTTTGCAGGATGAAAACAGTGGAAAGGTTCATGAGTAGGGTTCATGGATTTTGTTTGGTATCTATCTATCTATCTATCTATCTATCTATCTATCTATCTATCTATCTAATAAATTTTAAACAGTCAGCTATTGGTAGAAAATACAGCCGGAATAAACAAAAGCCTAGTAAAATGAAGCCTAAAACAGTGATTACAAGGGAGAGTCAGTGTCATAGCAGAATGAAGTTAGCAGAGTCAAGCTATAATGGGGAGAATTACTATAATGCCTAGATTGTCCACTTTTCTTTGGAGAATGAGATGAAAAAACCCAGGTGTGGTATCCCCCTTAATCCGCACAATATCTGCAAAATTTCAAATAAAAAGGTGCCAGTGTTTCCTTAAAAAAAGTAACTCTTACATTTTGGAGAAGAGAGCCTTATAATTAATTTTTGTTATTCAATACTGTCATGGCAGAAGGGAATTGGTAGCATCTTCTGATGTCATTATTCAGAGACACAGCAACTCACAGAAGAAACTTTGCAAAGCAAGAAATCTTGATATATTCTTTCTATATCATTTCCCCAAAGTACTGTGATTGGGTGAGAGCAGAGAAGCTGAGCAATTTATTAGCCAGCTGGAAATGTCAATTTCAAAGGATTCTTTCTCCTCTTCAGTCTTTTCCATATATGGAAAATCACTTCATTCCCTCCCGTTTCAACATGATACAATGTTTGCCATTGAAAAAGAACAAGAAGAAAGCCTCTGGGTATCCATAGCTTTCTGAATTGATTTGGATATTGGTGATTCAATTCAGACCTCTATGAATTGGATTCCGATTTAGCTATGCAATGCCCTATTCAGCCTGAATCCCAGCCAAATAGAAGAGAAATCCAAAGCAGCTCACACCCTAATTATTATTAATAATATCAGTTGCCAGTGGCATGACCAGTTCTGATGGGGCCTGTGTGTACGCATTGAACATGGGCCCCATCAGATAATTTCCCATAGGGATCAATGGGAAATTCAAATATTTTAATAACTCTAAGAATTATCAGCACTCTCCAAACTAGGACTGGGACAAAACATGTATATGTTTGTAGTGTAGATAGGTGCCCACCAGCTACATTTCTCCCTAGTGTGGAATGTTCACACTTTGCCCCCACCTCTGCAGGTGACTATTATGACATTAGCCTGTGGTTTCTCTATTATGATCTGCTCATTATCTCCTTGGTGATGGCTAAAGCTCCATCACCAAGCTTTAGCCATTAAAATGTGGAGAATGCGCGAGAAGCAGCAGCATCTAAGAGGGCAGCTTGGTTCTCCTCCTCCTATCCAAGGAAGAGATTGGATAATAATGGCAAAACAGTTGTGCTCCTTTTGAATATACAAATGAGTGGTAAGGCTACCAGGAAATAGTTGTCTTTCTGTTCTAGAACAGGGATTTGTAATGCTGGAAGGCAGTTTAAAACCAAGCAATCCATGCAGACGAGGACAGTATTTCAGCATGTTTAAATGCCAAATTCTTTTGCTTCCTTTCTTTTTTTGTTTCTGTAAATAATCTTTGCCAAGGCTTAATTCTAGAGACAGTAGGGAGAAAGATACTACATTACCTGGAGAAGACTCTTCACCCTGGATTGAGTTGAGTTGAGTTGGATTGTTCACCTGAGTTGAACAGGAAACTACAGACAAATGGACAACAAAAAGACAACCTTCATTTTTTGAATTGTTTAGAAAAGCTTTAAAAAATCATAGGCCAGATTCAGATGTAACATGAAACCAGGGTTAAATGAGGGAGTGTGTCCCAGAACAACAGTGCACTCAAATTTGTGAAATGGCAGTTTCATTGCAGTTTGCCCTCCAGTTTGCCTTGCTAAACTCCAGGTGGAACCTTTGATTTGCATAAAGGTTCACCACCAAGACTTCTGGTACGGCCGCCAAAGCTTTACATCTGATCCTAGATGCTGCCATAACTGTGGTTTTGTGCCAATTTTCAAACCATAATCATAGAGGTGGCTGTGCAGACATGCCTGCACTTCTCACTGGCCACCTCTCAGGGCACCAGCCCCACCCCTCCTGTCTCCAATCCAGCAATGCAGTTACTTCGCAACAGGGACACCACCATGTTCCATCCCAGGCTTGTAAGCCTGTCAAGTGGCACAGTCACACAGGGATATTCCCTCTTCCCACTTGCTCCCCACTCCTGGAAAGCAGGAAGAAAAGAGGATAGGATGACAGGATGGGCTCTAAGTGCTTTGCTCCCTGATAAGGAAGTGACAAGCATGAACACTCCAGGTGGCAACATAAGTAGGACACCCCATCAGAGTACAAGGAGTAGTACATTTGTTGGGTGTGTGTGCCCAGGGTGGGGTTTAAAAGGCAGCCCCAAGAAGGGATTCTAAAGCAGCCCTGTTCTAGCTTTTTTTCCCCAAAGAAAGGCTGGGAGGGGCCCCCAGACTCTTCCCCATGGGGGGTTGCATTCCCCAGACATACTCATGAACAGAGCCCATCACTAAGGTCAGCAGTGTTCCAGTCAGAGTGCTCAGAAGTAGCAGCAGAACACAAGGACCAAGGCTCAAAATCATACCAGGCCATGGGGACACCCCCTTACAACTCATGGGAAAGACCATCAGAGGGGAGAATTGCTGAGCAAAATCTCTAATGATACATGATGGCAAAATATCCCCTTCTCCAATGGATCACTCTCTCATGAGACTGATAGGTCATTGGGGCTCTATATCGAGCCAGGTTGCTGTATGGGGCAAAGCTGCAAGGCCAGTTCCCCCAACAACTGCTCTCCCTCTCTTGGCGACTGCTACCACATAGCTGTCAAAACATGCCCCCTGCCAGCCTGTCCACTCATGTAGACATGTGCACCCTTGCATGTGCCCCCAAGAGATGACCCCACTCTCCTGGGGCCACTGGAAATTTTGGCTCTCCTTTCCCATGATTCCCCATGCCGGTAGATCTGAATACGGTGCAATGCCAGACTGAGTCAGGGATTTTTTTAAAGGGTTCTAAAGATCCGTCCATGTGCCCCTTGTCCCCTTCCCCCAATCCATGCACGTGGCCTGTCTCTGACACATGGAGCATCAAAACCTCCATTGGATGTGTACAAGGCTTCACAAGGAAGGGGGGTTTGCAGTGAATCTGTTCTATTTTTTACCATGGACAGTTGGGGGCCCCACAAAAGTGGAGGGGGCATTGTTGGTTTAGCTCAACCTGTGAGGGTGCACTGCAGTTCCAAAGGAGACCTATGGTTACAGCCACATGGTCCTCCCCAGTAGACTGGCCCTCTCATGAGAGGGATAGCCCACCGGCAGCAAACTGCCAGAGGAGCAGGAGTATAGTTTGTTCTGCATGGATTGCTTTGATGGGGTGATCCCTTACAACAGTATCCTAGGTCATTATGGGACAGACCCCCCCCCCAGCTTCCTTCGCCCTCCCTCACTCATATTCATATAAACTACTATGAAGTTTCTATGTTCCCTTCCAGGAAAATAGTGCTCCAACACACACACCCCAGTTGTGCTTGTGCTGGACTATCTGGATGCAGGGCTGTTTGTGGGGCAGTGATGCCATCACTGTCAGAAGAAGCGCTGGCATGGCATGGTATTTAAAGGGATGTAAATGCTCTTTCCTTGCCGAGGGCGGACAGTCCATACTGAAAAAGTATGATCGCACTTGGCATGCCCCCTTCAAGATTGTGGCCAGTCTCAGCAGCTCCGCTGATGTACTGACACTTTGTCCAAAGTTTGGTCATGGAGGTTGCTGTGGTTGGCCTCAGTCACTCTTAGCCTGTGAACATCTCATTGACTTACAAAAGGGCAGGCTTTGGGGGATTTAGCCTCCTATAGGTTTTTGAACACCAACTTATTTGTGACTCACCCCAAGTCTACTGGTACCTTCCAATTGCCCGCATGAACTCCATCCAAAAGAGGACTAAATTTCAGCACTTTGGGGAATAGTATATACATATTTATAACTATATTTATTACTTACCATACTTACTACTACTACTACTATCATCGTCGTCGTCGTCATAACAATAACGAAAATAAAAAAGGGTGACATGCTATACACAATAAGGCTTCATTGCAGGAATGTAGTGAAGATAAATCTGACATTTTAAAAAATTGGCAGTTGCATAATCAACATAACAACAACAAATATTTATATACAGCTTTTCAACAAAAGTTTCCAAAGCGGTTTACACAGAGAAATATAAATGAATAAAATGGCTCCCTGTCGCCAAAGGGCTCACAATCTAAAAAGAAACGTAAGACAGAAACCAGCAACAGTCACTGGAGGTACTATGCTGCAGGTGGATAGGGCCAGTTTCTCTCCCCTGCTAAATTACCATGTTAAAAAGGTGCTTCTTGGCAAAGTTAGCAGGTGAAAACCACAATTATCCTCATTTGTGACAATGGGAATAAATACAGTAATGCTGCTTGCACAGCCACCAGTTATTAAAAGTGTTGGGGCTATCTTCTAGGAATGTGCACAAACCTGTTTGGAGGCCCTTTTACGGGCCTCTAAACAGGTTTGAATGACTGGCAGTTTGACTGGTTCAAAGGCGAGGGGATACCTTTAAGGGTGGGGAGGGTGCTCTTACCCCTCCCTCCATGTTTCCCCTGCCGGTGCTACACTTTAAAAGGGTCTGGTTTGTTGGCAGCATATCTCCCTGCTGCCCCATTGCCTCATCAGACCAGAAGTGACAGGAAGTACTTGGCACGTGTTCATATGTCGGATGTACATGCAACATGCACATGCACAATGGGTACTTCCTGTCACTTTTGGTCCAATGAGCCAATGGGACAGCAGGGAGGTACACTGCTGCCCTGCCAGACACTTTTAAAGTGTAGCACCGGTGGGGCAAACATGGTGGGAGGGGTAAAAGCACCCTCCCCACTCTTAAAGGTAGCCCCCTGCCTTTGAGCCTCCCCCCGCTGGTTCCATGAACATCCCTACTATCTTCCAGCTTTACTGCAACCCTACAATGGATCTTCATGGCTCCATTGGCATGAACATCATGTTAGCTGCTAACAACAATGCCATAAATACTCATTACTATATTGATAACAAATATTGTTATAACTTATATCTTAATATACTTATTAACTTTTACTTTTTGGTTAATCCTAATGAAAGCTTTATATACTTTATATGAAGTCTGGACTATTTCATTAATATCAACAATAAGAAATC
Organism: Hemicordylus capensis; assembly: GCF_027244095.1. Lineage (NCBI taxonomy): Eukaryota > Metazoa > Chordata > Lepidosauria > Squamata > Cordylidae > Hemicordylus > Hemicordylus capensis. The sequence continues at coordinate 70,837,427 of NC_069659.1, forward strand.
ACAAATTTAACTTAGGAGACCAATAGGAAGATTTCTCTCCGGGGGGGGGGAATGCATCAGTAAATTTAAGAATATGGTTCTTATAAAAAGACTTGTTTTGAGTACCCGGTGTTGCTCGGGCTTATGGTGTGAGTTTCTCTTTGTTATTGCATCCATAGGTTTTGTGGATATACCCATTCTTTATCCCAGGGGCGTAGCCAGACCACCGGCGGCCCATGTGCAGCCGTGGTGGGCTCCCCCGCTAGCCCTGCCCCCTGTGTCTGAAGTCAGATGTGGGGGGCGTGGTCTGGCTTCCGAACGGAGCCTTGAGGCTCTGTTCGGGAGTTGCAGTTTAACTGCTGAAGGGGCCGCGTGGCCCCTTCGGCAGTTAAACAAAGGCTGTCGCTGCTGTCGCAGGGCAGCCCAGGAGCGGCTCTTCCCTGCAGGGAGGAGCTGCTCCTGGGCTGCGTTGCAAAGGCAGCACCAGTCTTTTCGCTCCTAAAGGGGCCACGCAGCCCCTTCAGGAGCTAGTTAGGCTGGTGCTGCATTCGCAGCGCGCAGCCAGGAGCCACTCTTCCTTGCCTTTTCAGGGAAGAGCCGCTCCTGGCCGGCGCTGCAAACACAGCATCAGCCTTAGTTTAGCTCCTGAAGGGACCATGCGGCCCCCTCTTGGGAGCTAAACTACCACCCCCGTGTCTGAGGTCAGATGCGTGGGGTGTGTCGGGGCTGCTTTCACGGCCCCTGATTGGTCAGCGGCCTGGGTTCTTTGAACCCGTTGGCCCAATGGTGGCTCCGCCCCTGATTTATCTGTCTGTCTGTGCGAGGTGGTTGTCAGGGTTCCCGGTACCGTATGTTACTCTTAGGGTCATAGGGAGTCACTTTGCAAAGTCTGGTCCTGATAGCTCAAAGGTTGTAGGAATGTATAGGGAACAGAACGACAAACAGATATTAGAGGTAGAGGTAGAGGTAGAGGTAGATATATCTCACCTAGAAAGACATCAGAAGCTGGATTTCCTTATGGTTTTTCAGTGTTTACAATGTTATGTTTTACAAGCATAAGGGCTGGAGGACTATTGAGGAAACTATAGCACTGTGAATAAATAATTGCAGAGCATATGTAAAAGAGGAGTGTAACTTCAAGTTTTAAAGCAGTTGTAACTCTAGAGCAACTAATTTGGGGGACAAAGGAGTGGCAAAGATAGTTATTAGGGAAGTGAGGATTTTGCTGTACATTAAATCCTTATAGATATAAGGTAATTCAGGGGCATAGCAAGGTTGGAGTGGGCCCAGAAACAAGATTTTAAAAGGGTGCCCTCTCACTGAAGCTCAGCTTATGAAGTAAAGAAATCTTAAATAAGGCTGAATAGTGGTAACAAAAAGCATAGTTAAATGATAGGTAGGTAGATAGATAGATAGTGTAATCAGGGATTTTGTTGCTGATTTTATATATATATAAAATATTAGGGATGTGCACAGAAATCTTCGGCGCCGGCGGGGGTAGCGCTTTAAGGGCGGGGGGGTGTACTCACCCCTCCCGCTGCATTTTCCCTGCTGGCGCGTTGTTTTTTTTAAGCCCCTTGGGGCGGCAGCGTTCCTCCCTGCCGCCCCATTTGCCCCGTCGGCCGGAAGTGGCCGGAAGTCACGAGTGCGCGTGCGCCAATCGGGCACACACGTGCACACAGCAGAAGAGCATGTGCACACAACAGGCGCACGCGCACTCACGACTTCCGGCCACTTCTGGCCGACGGGGCAAACGGGGCGGCAGGGAGGAACGCTGCCGCCCCAAGGGGCTTAAAAAAAACAACGCACCGGCGGGGGAAATGCAGCGGGAGGGGTGAGTAACCCTCCCCCGCCCTTAAAGAGCTACCCCCGCCGGCGCCAAAGCCACCCCCAGTGCCGAAACGTTTCGAAGGCCTTCATAATGGCCTCCGAAATGTTTCAGGCACATGACTTATATATATATATATATATATATATATATATATATATATATATATATATCCATCCAATAGAACATCATCCTAAATTATTTATTTTTTAAAAGGTTTTGTAAATTGTGGGCGATGAAAGTCATTTAATGGTACTAGAGAAAGACATGCTATTCTGGTAGCTGCAGGTCTTAACACTCACATCGATTTTGGAGGATGAATACAACTGAAGGAAGCCCGGGTGGGTGCACGGCTGGGGGAATCAGTCATGTGACTTGCCTCTGCCCCCCCCCAGGCAGGGGGCCCCCAGACAACTGTCTCCCCTTGCCCTATTATAGTTATGCCCCTGAGGTAATTAACATAATGAAGGTAATTAAGGAATGTCCTACCTACCTGGCTACACTGGTTTCTGCCACATGCTCTGAGGTTGAGGACTGTAAAGTTCCATGTTGGTGGATGGGGGAGCAGGAAATACTTTTGGGGGAACATTCACTACCCCTTCATCCCTATTATTATTATTATTTAACTAAGAAGATCCCCCTCCCTAGTTTTACTGTTACACATCTGTTACACATCTGTATTGCAGAGACTGCTGCTCCTCCCACAAAGGTGGAACAAGCCATAGAAAATACATTTTGGAAATTTCCCCAGTGAACCACAAATAGTCAAGCAGGGGGCACAATCGAGCCATAACCATTATGTGATATAGACCTAAATCCAGTTAATTTTCTTATCAAGCGAGAATAGATAAGTACAACCATTCTGCCACATCTTTAAAAAACCTAAAAAACCCAGGAAAATTTCCAGAGCAGTGAAGGAGAACAAACGTCTCATATGCAGATACCAGACACAGGATGTCTGTTCCGTCTCTAGATTGATTGATTTATTACACATTTTCAGTATTCACATCTTGAGAGAATGTCCATCCTCATCAATCATTTAAGAGGATTTATTCTGAGAGATGCACAGATATGCAGACTACTGTAAAATATGTTTCAAAGCCTGGATTACTGTGACTCAGCCCATTTATACAGCTTTTCCCTATAGCTTCAGTCTGATTTATGTCTTGTGGTATATTATATCCCTTGTAAATACTAAATTCTATCAATTTATTTGCATTATGAGAGCATTTTAGAATCAAAGGGAGCACACCTCATGTTGTGTAATCATGCTTCCTTATGGGTTTTCAGGGATTTTGTTGCTGATGAAATAAAAGTCTTTTTTTTAAATACTATCTGATGCATCACTGTTTTCTCTCTCCCTTAATTTCATCTCTGAAGTAATAGGCAAGGCTGAGGTCAGATGATAAAGGACATGATATTAACAAGTCATAAAGATTCTCTGCAGATAATGCAAACCTAAAGAATGCTAATGATGCATAATTTACCACTTGCAATCCTTTCTGTACACTGCACAGCATCTAGTGATGTTAGTAAGGTACTAAGTAATTATAAGCTGCTACCATGTGTCCTCCACAAATATGAGTGAGTTAATTGCTATTAATTTAAAGAAACCTGTGGAGTTTAAATAGAGTAAGTTGCTGTCTGAAAATTATTGGGCTATAATTCTTCTGCCTTCTGGCTCTAGAGATAGTATAAATCTCCAAAGAATGTGCCAGGTTAGTTATGCAGTCAGCAGAACACTGAGATTAAATTAGAGACCTGTAAGTCATAACTTTTAAAAATATTTTTTTATAATATGTGTACTCAAGTTTTGCTCAGGGAATAGTACTAGACACAGACTACAAGCGTAATTAAAGGCAGGGAGTATTGCTTCAGCCACTCAGTATTTGATCACACCATTGGGATTGAGAATCATCATAAGAAGGTACGAAGTTATTGAAAGGATAATAATTAACATTTGATTTCTTCTATATTTGAAATGATAGTGAGATCCTAGAACTGGCCTATCTAAATGTACTCACAAATCTGGTTAGAGAAATTACAACTAGCTCCAAATCAACATTAATTAATGTTAGATCCAAATGAACATTAATTAGAGCAATTTTGTCACACTCCCACATTTCTAGCTTGTTGCATTATTATAGGCAAGAGAAGGTATGTCAGAAATCCATTCTGTGTCTTTCCCACTATTCCATGGAAATACTATCTTTCTGTTCCTATACATTTACTGTTTACTTTCAGTAGTCATATGACTTTAGCTGTCCTGTTGGAAATAAATTGAAACAAATATAAATCTTGGCTTTTGCTATTGTTGCAAGTAAAATGTACACTGTACTATAATCTAGAAAAGACAGTAAAACCTGCCAATGTTAAGATTTTATTATTCAGAGGGAGTTGCCAGGAAAGAAGAGCAGTGGCAGTCTCAAATACTATATCAGCATGTTGGCACCTTGTATTAATTGATGGAAGAACAGTGAAGCTCACAGCTTCAAGGTAAACTCTGTTTGCCAAAACTACCTAAAGTTCATAAGAGTAATTAAGATCTAAACCCAGAAGAATAATTAAAATATGCAAAACACCTATTGATCTTCAGCATCTTGTGACTTGTCAGTCACCACAGACTTACAAACACAAAAGCTTGCCAGATTTTACATACTGTTAATTTGCTTTCTTTGATTACATAGATTTTTGGTAAATATTTGGTAATATTCACTTAATATTTCACCTAAGTACTCCTGCCATTCATAACATGATTCTCTAAAAGTTGCTCCTACTTGTAGTAAGCCAGCAGGGATGCTGTCAAAAGTAAATGTTATTGTCAATTAAACCTCAATATTTTCTAAGAGTCGGATCAGGTATTTGAGAATCTTCAGTTATGAGATTGGAATGTCATCTCTAGCTTACATTCAATGTGGAAGTGCACATCCAAATGCCAAAGAAATTATTATTAGCTATGTGTCCAATTCATATAACCTCTTGGAGCTAATATGCAGTAGTTGAAAAACATTGAGGCTATTCTCACAAGTGTGAAAAACTGGACTAAGGGAGCGCAGCCCGTTCTTGCATGCTTGTGAGAACCACCAGGCTCAAGGGCGAGCCTGGTGGCTCCACGGCAGCAAGCCCATCTAAATAGCCACCCTCTTAAATGAGGTTAAGAGCCCAAGTGCTCCCTTACCCTCATTTTTAAAATTACGTGTCTAGCACACCTGCGGGGCGGGGAGCTCCCAATAATGCACTGCAAACTCATGCAGTGCATTATTTGGGCTCCAGGGGGCGGGGTGCAACATAGCGGTGCTTCCCTGAGCCCAAGCCCACAGGAGAGCTACCACTTGTCTGGGCAGGCAATTCACCCACCCAGGGAACCACTTCTGATCATCTGCAGGGGAGGTAAGTAAAACCCTCCTTCCCCACAGATAGCCCGATAGCTCTTCATACAGCTTCATTTTCATTCTGATAAAGAAAATGTGGATTGCTAGTTAAATCTAAAATGACTGACTACCCAGAAACAGCATACTTTTCTTTTTTTTAGCCCCCAGAGACTTTAAAAGGCAGAATATGAAGATGGAGCCCTGCTCTACATTAATCTTGGAAGGATAAGTGCTAAAAATGGCTTATAATATATGAGAGATGGTGAAGGTCTCAAAGCCTGGGTGTATCAATCAGTTGTGATATCACAAAAATTATGGGTATGCATGAACCATCCAATGTTGAATCGGTTTGCATCAAATCAAGCCAGTTTGGTGGTTTGATCACAAACCAAACCAGGGCTAGTTCAGTACACGATCAAACTAGACTAAGCCTGGTTTGAGGCAAACTAGTTTGACATTGAAGAGTGGTGGGGCAGTGGTGGGGGAGTGGCAAGAATAGTTGTTTAATGTCCTTACCAGGTCCCTGCCACTTGCCGCTCCTGCCACTCGCTGCCCCCTGTATACCCCAATTGCCTCTGGAATAGCCTTTTAAACTGGCTGCCCATGTGGCAGCGGCACGGTTTTGGCATCCGCGGATGCACGGAGGCAGTTTGCATGGTCTCCGTGCATGTAGAGGGGTGATGCTGCTGGTCATGGTGGGCGATGGCAAGAGGGGCCTACTCCCTGAGTCATCCCTATCCCTGCCAATATAGTTGTGTGCAGGTTCTCTTTTCTGGAGGAGCCCAGGCCTGCAGTGCAGCTGTTGGTGGGGATGTGCAAACAGTTCACGGGGGGTTTGGTTCTACGCCGAACCATTCCAGTTCAACAGTTCCGGAGATGAACTGAAACCCGCCCCCCTTCAGTTCAACCTTGGACTGAAACTCCCCATAAGATTCGGGGGGTTCTCAATTTTTAAAAAGATATTATTTTTTTACCTCTAGCAAGTTCAGTCTGGCACCCCTTAACCCCCCCACCCCCAGTTTGGTTCAGTCCGGGGAGGGTTTGTGAAGATTTTTTAAAATTATTATTTTTTTAACCTCTAGCCTCTTCGGGGGGCTTCCTCTAGGCCGCAGGGGGGTCCGTGAAAGTTCCCCATCCCCCCCTCTGGCTTTGTTCATCACCTCCGCGGCCCATTTTAACCCCCTTTTTGGCCCGTTCAGGCCTTGGTAAGTTGGAGTGGTGGCCATTTTCTCCGCTGCCACACATGCACAAATGGCCCTATTTTATTTTTAAATGTGCCCCTTGCTACCCTTCCATTGCCACCCTCACCGGCCACGACATCTTGATGGCTATTTGTTACTTCTAGGTTCAGATGCATTATAGTTCTTACAAAAATGTGACATTTAGAGTGTTTGAAGAATGATTCTTCTCATGTTTATACTTCATTTTCCATCTGTCATGATTAGTCTTTCTCTAAATTTGCTAATTTGGCAAAGAGGCACCTTTTAAGGTGGTGATTCTCTCTATTTAGCAGGGGGGAAGTAACTGGCCCTATCCACCCCCAGCACAGTACCTCCAGTGACTGTTGCTGGTGTCTATCTTGTGTTTCTTTTTAGATTGTGAGCCCTTTGAGGACAGGGAGCCATCTTATTTATTTATTATTTATCTGTGTAAACTGCCTTGAGCCATTTTTGGAAGGGCTGTATAGAAATCAATCAATCAAATAAATAAATAAATTTCCACTGGTCTGTGTAATTTTCTTGCAACTGCATTCTATCCCATATTATATGCTGTTGGTTCTCTTTCAAGCTACAGTCTGTATTCTAATGACTTCTAAAATATTATAAAATCCTAACCTGTTAAAAAAGTCTTTTCTTGAATGTGACTCTAACATTTCTGATAAGATGCCGAGGAACAGGACAGAAACTTGTAAAATCATATGTTAACTGTTATTTTAGTATTGTACCCAACTGTATTAGCTGAGATACTTATTGCATCATTCACAATTTTAGTAAAACTATGCTTTCCAAAGAGAAATTACTGCTAACATTTTGTACTTTCATATGCGGGATAGCAATTTGTATTTTAATCCTAACCATCTCTAATTCAAAGTAACTTTATCAGCACTTCATATAGCAGCCTTCTAGGCTGCAATTACAGCATTAACGTTTAGCTTTTCAGACTTGATAACAGAGTCTAATTTTATCCCATCTGGTTTATTGTGCAAAGTTTTTTTTCATGCCTGGAGGTGGCATTTCCTTAATCATTTCTTCTTCATGGAATTGCTGGTAGGAGCTTAAAAGGTTTTTTAGCTACAAGGACCAACTGCAGGTTTCTTCTCCATGAGGACAATGCGTCAGCAGTTCTCTGTTAGAATTGTCTAGAAGGCAATAATTTGGAAGCTCTCACTGTATTAGGGAGGTCATCAAACCAAGCTGAATAAGCTTTTGATCTCTATTTTTTTTTAAAGTGTAATGTTAGAATGACATTTCTTTTCTAATGATTAGCTTACAGAGAGGCAGACTGCCAGTCATTTAACATCTAGGGGAAAATAGGTGGCTCCAGATTTGCATATTACATTTATGTCAGAATCAGTGTGAAGCTGTGAGGTAGGAACAGGCCATAACAATGTGGAAATTGGATATTGGCATGCAATCAGTCTTTTCCCCCCCTTTGATGTCCATAAGCTTAAATTAGTTCCTGTATTTTCATTTGTCTGCACAATGACAGCAACTCTGGAAGTCGTTTCCAAGTAGCATTTCCCCTCATGTTCCTAGGATTAGCACATTGAAAGTTTTCTAAAACAAAACATGTTCTTAGCAATTATGCTTTACAAGTGCAAAAATTGGTGATTTTTGTCAAGTGGTGTGATGTTGTACACAAGCAAACAGGAGAGGGGGCAGAGAACAAGAGGAATATGCTGGGCTGGTCTATCCTTTCCTGCCCTCACTTTTCCATCTGAATTCACCTGACACTCTTTTCACATTCTCATCTTCATGTGTAGTCACTGGCTGATATACTCCGTAGCACCCGAGGATCCAAGAGTGGGGCATACATACTGCTTCTGAGCCACTGGACAACCTGTCCTTTATGCTGTTTTGCTGTTCTGTTCCTCCTAAGGAGTCCCATCATCATTGCTGCATCACTACTCCCATTGGGAATAACAGAAGTAGCAGTGCAGCAGTGATGGCACACTCCTTAGGAGGCCTGCAATAGCCCCACATTGGTAAGCACCAAAGAGGGTCTTTCCAGTGACTTGGAAGCAGTGTATGCACTCCATTCTTGTATCTGTAGGGTGCTGCACTGTATATCAACCTCGATGCCCTATTTACGACTAGTAGTAGTAGTACTCAGATGAGATTTAGTATCCAATTTGAGGTGGCACACTTCTATATTCAGAAACCTTTTGGAGTCCTTGGTAGTCCATGTTCAGACTTCCCACTCTGCCATCTCAGCACTTGTTTACTGTTTCTATCCATTTCTTTGTTATTCTGTTTATCTTCTTCTTATCACTGCTCCTCCATGTCTGTGTTTTTTGCTTTATCTTTTTTCCTCATATGCTACCACAGGCAATGACCTGCAACCCCAAGAGGAAACAAATTTCACAAATTGAAAACTTTGATCTTCTTGCATTTCCACCAGTATCCCATGAAGAAGCCAGGGGTAATTATTGCTCAAGCGGCTCAAAACTCATCTCAGGATTATGTATTTAATCACACAGTCTAAATTATTGTTTAGAATGTTTGATATTGTAGCTCCTAGCTATCAGCTTCCAACATGTAATTTGCAGCATTTTCTTAGTATTAATTAGATGACATTTTTCAGGTTAGCACCTGTAGATCCTTTTGTGTTTAATCTCTATTTATTGATCAACATATACACAAAAATAGGGCACAATCCAACTGCAGTTAGTTACGTTTGTTAAAATCAGTAGGGATTTAGGTTAAGCATGTGCTTTACTTTCAGCCACCTAATGGCACATCAGGGAAGTAACTTGCCTAGGGAGCAAGAGGTTGCTGGTTCGAATCCCTGCTGCTATTTTTCCAAGACTATGGGAAACACCTATATCGAGCAGCAGCAATATAGGAAGATGCAGAGAGGCATCATCTCATACTGCACGGGAGATGACAATGGTAAACTCCTCCTACCAAATAACACCACATGGCTCTGTGGACACCAGGAGTCATCACCGACTTGATGACTTGACTTGACTTTACTTTTACTTTCATTAAAATCTATGTGACTTAAATACTTAGCTTTGACTGGAGAACATAAAAAAATATGTTATAAGAACAGCAGAAGAGTCCTGCTGGATCAGCCCAAATGTCCATCTATTCTACCTTCTGACTTCTGATTCCATCTTCTGACTGAAATTTGCCAACCAGTTGTCTTTGGGAATCTCACAAGCAGGGCAAGAAGGCAATAACCCTATTATTGTCTCCCAGGAAATTCAATGGCATACTGCCTCAGAACACAGAAACTCTATATCATTAACATGATGAATATCCATTGATAGGCCTATCTTACATGAATATAGCTAATACCCCTTTCAAGCCACTAAAGCACTGTCCATAGTTTCAATTACATTATATTCCGTTCAACAGGGTATCTAAGGATGAGAGCTAGTTTCCTTTTCTTTCCTCATTCCTTCCAGTCTTCTGGAGCGACTCACTTCCACCAAGTCCAGGTTTCCTTTCATCTGCTCTTGCCTAGCAGTACCTGGATTATCTTTCTTCTACAGAGCAATTGCAATGACAGCAGAATCTCTTCTGAAAAGCTCAATGGAAGAAAATGGAGGAAAACTTCTATACAATTTGTAACCCTTCATACCAGCCAATGGTTTTCATATTTATAATGATGAGATTCATAAAACTAAGGGGAAAACACTGAGCATCACACATTAATGCAGGTCACTTCATCTTCAGATTGCTGGTGTGGCATTTCCCCCCTACCCTGGCTTCTGATGAAGCATGGCTCAGGGGAGTTGAACTGATTATCTGGGTGGTCAAGGTGAATAGGGCATCACACTTGTGCAAAGTTTCATTCAGCGGGAATGATTTTTGAGGCATCTCTCTCTCTCTTCCTCCTTCCTTGGGAAATAGTGCACATTTTGCCTGGTCACCCTTTGGGGGGCAATTTTTTGGCCCTTGTTGAATTGGGTGTTTATGGGTCTTTTTGTTTGTTTGTTTGTTTGTTTGTTTGTCACATTTATATACCACCCAAACTTTCATCTCTGGGCAGTTAACATAAAACTTAACATTACCAGTTATGAGAAGGCCTACAATACCGTACTGATAATAAAAGGCACACATTTGGATTGAAGAGCCAAGAGGCAGATCCAAGAGCCCCCATGTCACAGAGGAAAAACTCAGGGAGTTTATGGCTCAGGGAGTTCTTGCTGGGTTTTTCCTCTGTGACATGGGGGCATCTGCAACCTTAAAGGTTGCATGACTTGGGTAGGGGGCGATGCTTTCTGCACATGCTGTGACCTTCTGGTCTGCTAAGAAGAGCAGCATCCATCTCAGGGCTGAGATGTTGCTCTGAGCCGGGGTGTAATCACCCAATGTGACGTAGGTTAGGGATTCACTCATGAGGTGTAACATTTTAGTTCCTGCACTGGACTGGGAGGAGAGCCTTTGTTCCTTGAATTCATTGCTAACTGCATAAAGTTCAGCCAGTTATTCCTCACATCTGATTGAAATGTCCATTGCAAAACAAGCATCCTTTCAATGTACAATAAACATACCCTAGAAATGTGATTAACCAGATTTCACTTCCTCTCTCACCATGTTATTCTCTTGTATTCTGATTTGATTGAATTAATTTCTTCAAGCATATTGTTCAGTGTCCAATAGCTTATAGAAGCTCATTTAATGTACATCTAATATATTCCCTTCATCAGTAGTTATTTATCTGGAAGCATACTTCATCACTATTATCTTACAGAGATTCTTATACTCCTTGTCTCTTCAAATAAATTAAATGGAAGATCCTTGGTGAAGGAGATAATGAACATTTAATAAAACATTTCAATATTGAGAACAGGTGGTCGAGCACACCAGGATGAAGTTATTGTGAACAAAAAACAACATGAGATGCAATAGCTGCCATCTCAAATTGACTCTAAAAGACTGTAAATGGCAGCATGCCATTTCAGAAGTAGAAGCATAGAAAGAGATCCACTGTGGTCACATAACCTAATTAGACTGAATGAAAGTTGTTGCAGTCTGGGATTCTTCCCCCCTTTTTCTTTTTCTTTTATGTTTATGCCATGCATTGTTTGCAGTTCAGTAGGAACCACTGTGTTATTTTCTACAATTCAGTGAGCAATTGCCAGTTCTCATTAGACCGGTAAGTTTAGGGCTCCATAAAGCTCCATCTTGCAAAACTCTAAATAATTACTGAGAATCGCAACCCATTTTTTCTGTTTAAAACATGTTTGTAGCTGTAATGGACTAAAGAAGTTTAAATGTATGCCTGTTCAAATCTACAAGAAGCCACTTTTAAGAGATGCATTTAAAGTGCAATTTAGATACACTGGAGTCTGGTTTCATCACTTTGTTCTTTTAGACACCAGGCAAAGACATTTTTGTTCACCCAGGCCTTTTAAATTTGGCTTTTCAGTTTTTATCTGATTTTTAACTAATTTTAAAATGAGTTTTTAATGCTGCTTTGTATTTGTTTTGTATTTTATTTTTACCTTTTCTTTCTTTTATGATTTAATGTGTTATGTGTTTCTATTGTATGTATTCATCCTCTGTTGTGAGCCACCCAGAGAACAGTTTGTTTTGGGGCAGCTAACAAATAAAATTTGTCATTATTTATTATTATTTAACGTTAGCTCTCATCAGCCCAGCACTGAAAACTAGTCAAAAAGGGGGAAGGCAAGTGTCGGAGAGCATCTTTTAAATAGAAATTACCAATCCCTGATATGTTTAGAGTTGGGATTCTCTCCATCAGGGATATCCATCTCCTTGGTCCTTAAGAAGCAGCATACATGAGGAACTAGTGTGAGAATCTGGCATGTTATATGCCATCACAGGATAAACAGATAGAAGATAGTAAATGATGATATAGAGTAGCATTTGTTCTATTTTGATATTTTGAAGTAAATGATATGCTATGGAGTTATGGCATAATTACTAGATGCCCATGTATTGATCTTTGATAGAAAATAAAAATTGGATTGTATTGCTAGATGCCCTTTATTTTATTGGAATAGAATAAGGGATAACTGGAGTTATTACACCATGGCAGTTAAGAGCACCATACTTCAGAACCACTAAGGGAAATATATATCTGGTCTCCACAGGATCTGTTATTTTTGTATTTCGCTACAAACCCCACCGCCCATTGAGGTCATCTGAGGAGGTCCGTCTCCAGTTACCGCCAACTCTGTGGTCACACAGAGACGGGCCTCCTCGGCTGCTGCCCCAAGACTGTGGAATGCGCTCTCTGCTGAGTTACGATCCTCCCCATCTCTGACTATTTTTTAAAAAAACATTTGAAAACCCTTCTTTTTACACAAGCCTTCTCGGGTTTTTAATTAAAAAATACTGTTAATTTTATCATTTTTAAATTATTGTATTGTTTTAACTTTTATATGTGTTATATGTTTAACTGTTTTAACTTTTATATGTGTTTTAATTGTTGTTAGCCGCCCAGAGATGTAAGTTTGGGCGGGGTATACATTTAATAAATTTAATAAATAAATAAATAATTTTGAAACTCTTTTATATACGTTAAAGAGCAGAATTAGGGCATAAGAATCATGGGTCTTGCCTGTGGGAATCAGATTGCCTTTCAAACAAATAATGTCTTAGTTACAAGCAACATGGCATTGCAACTGATAGCTAATACCTAGGCTTCAGCACTATATTTCTAACAGAGTGGGAGAGTAGAGATTAGAATTAGTATTACATAACCAGAAGAATAAAAACAACACACATTGAGCCATCTAGATTTGTAACGCGTGCAAACACACACACACACACACACAGAGGTTTTCATGGCTTTGTTTCAGTCATGTCTACAGTACTACCGATCATTCCGTAGCACCGTTGTTCAATGTCTCAAAAACACAATGGTTCTCCTGGCTGGAGATACCAAGGTCTGAATATGGGATTTTACATTTTCTACTGCATCTGTGATAGACAGAAGCATCAACTTGGCCAGGTAGAAAACTGGGTGTTGAACCCACAACACTGCTGCCAGAAAGTCAATGAGAATGACTGTCCGAAATGACTCAACCATGCTTCTTGAATACAATTAATACAGTGGCAGTGGGCAGCAAGGTTTTCTCACTTTTATCGAAACACTAGAATCAGTGCTCAACCAATGAAAGTAATTAGCAAGAAATTTAGGATGGACAAATGGAAGTATGTCTTTGCACAACAAATAATTAACTTATGGAATTTGCTGCCTCAATATTAATAAATATTTGCATCATCAATAGTGATGATGGCCACTAGCTGGAAGAAAAGTCTATCAAATAATGGCCTGGACCTGGGACCAGCAGCCCTGCTTTGCTTCAGAGACCACTTCACAGCTTCCAAATGGTCCCCTGTTCATCTCAGCCCCTTTGACCGCACTTCAAGGCAACCCACTTTGCAGTCTTTTCTGAGGCTTTAGCATTTGTCATGTCCTGACGTCAGCACTGCAGAAATAATCTACCCTGTTGTCTCCAAAAGGAGATGTGACCAGTCTCCTGGTGACTTTTTAAAAAACGAAATACAAAAAATGAGAGTCTGAAAATCTGATCAAAACAGTACTTGGGTAGGGAGGAGATAAGGTGCTTAACACTTTCCCCCAGGACTGTTGATGTTCAGATTTACTGCATAAATTTACTGCATAAGCATTGTCTCATTCTTGGCTAGGGGCATGCTTGTTTGCATACGTTTTTGTCTATGTTTGGGTTTGGGCGTGGAGACTAAGCTCCTCCCTCCTCCTAGCTTCTTACTTGCTGTCCTGAATTTAAAACTGAGAGGTTCTCCTTCTCACTGCATAAGAGACTGTTAGTCTGTGTTTTTCTTGTTTTCTTAGCCTATGTTTCAATATCAGACTCTTGTTTCTCAGTTAAAGTTGCTCCCTGTACAATTACTTATAGAGGATAAGTAATTTCTCTGCAAACATTTTTCTAGTCATCTCTTCCCTAGATGTCATTGGCCAACATCCAGTGTAGGATCACACACGTAGTGCCACTCCACCCACGCTGCTGCAAGTGGATGGTTTCTTGTCTATGAAGGAAATTTTTTAGGAGGCCAGTATCTTTCCCCCATGACTAGAACATGAGCTGTGGGACCATATTTATTAGAAAAAAATGACCCAAGAGGAAATGCTTAAGCAATTCTCTTCCACCTCACTACTCCATTCTCAGTCCCCCAACTGCATTTTAGCTTTTTAAAAGCCATAAGGAGGGTAATCATGGATCCCTGGCACTGTGAATGCTGTAGTTTGAGGTTTGAACCTTAGCCTAAATTACCTGCACTCTTACTACTCTGCTCCTTTCTATATTTCTTCCTTTTTCTTTTCTGTACTTCCCTTCTGGCATACTGATCTAAGTGACATTTTTTAAATTCTCAAAGTTTCCATGGCTCACTTTCTTAAAGTCAGTGGAAAAGAGGAGCGGGGGAGAGGGGATATACATATTTTCATTTAAAACTAGCCATTTGAAGTTCCCACTTTCATTCCCGATTATGCTCCAGGGCACTTTTTAGAGTCATTTAGCAGTGCTGTTTGGAGGGCTCAGTGAATGTATTCATTCTCTTCCACTGTCCCAGCAAGTTTTGTAATACCTCTCCTGTTACAGGAAAGAAATAGCAAAAGAATAATTATGCTACTTCATTGTGCATAAAGACGAGTGATTTGTGGGTACATTAACCCCTTGAGTACTCTAATGCTCTGCAACATTAGGCACTTTAAAAGAATCTAGCATTTTTCTCTTGAGAAGCAATCTATCCTTCTGCTGTATCAAAGTTCAAGATCATAGGAGCTGTTAAAAAGGGTTTTTCTGGGTTAGCATGCCACTGGTAACTTAATATGGTCTATGTCGATACTTGATCATAGCATTTTCTATTAGCAAAATAAACATTCTTTATTGCTGTTTTTTAGTACTGATATGCTGTGTATTATATGTCATTCCTGTATTATGAAGAAATGCAAATCTGAAATTGTTGCTTTGCTATCAGAATGGCAAATTCTTGCTGCTATGAGTGGGAAGATACTGCTACACAATGCAAAGACTAGGAGGAAGAAGTTGCACATATCTGTTGCACAAAGAACAGTGAAGGGCCTAATACTATTTCCCTAAGGATTATTGTGTTCTGCACTGTTTCAGTTATCAGTTCCTGAGGCCTGCTCTTGTGGTTGTGTCAGTCCTCAAAATGTCCTTTTTTGGGTAGAATTTACCTTCTCCCAGGATATTCATTGCCTCTTCTTGTATTCTCATTCCCCCACTGCTACTCCAAGAATTCCTATTGCATGTAATCTCTTACTCTCTAGCAATCCTGAAGAAGGATATAAAACAGTTGCCCAATCAATCAATCATTTTTCCTATGACACAAATCAAAGTCCTGTTTCATATATATATTCCTTTGACACAGATCAAAGTCCTGAAGATCATATATTCAGTGATCTACAATTACTTGGTGGAGAGCTGGTGTGAGCATCTCATCTTCACCACATAGCTCATGTTTTTATGTGAGCTTCCTGGAAAATGGTAATTTCTTCCTTTCTTTTTTTAAGGGAAATAGATCACATTAATACAGCCACCACACTGTTGGTTCCTTATTGGTATTGATGGTTGCTTATTGGTATCTCCAGCTCACAAAAGCGGCAATCTAGTTGTAAAGAGGGTCATACCAGTTATCCACTGCAGTGCTGTCCTCGCGTTAATAATATGAACCAAGGCTGACAGTACAGGATTCCGGTTCCACAAGGGTGTATCAAAAAGAGAATTTCCACAAAGTCCTTCAGCTTTTAAAACAGCCACAATACTGTTCAGTGACTGATGAGAGAATCCATACATTGATTTTTAGAAAGCTGCTTCCCGTCAAGGAGGAAAGGCAATTTGCATAACGCTTATAGGCACTTGGTTTTATGCATTTTTTTATTTAAAAAAATAGATAGTTCTCTTAACAAAGGAAAGCCTCATTGCCTCATGTAACTTAATATCCAATGCATAGGTAGAAGCTTTCTTTTTAAAATCACCTTGTGCCTAGATGCATATGGAATTTAACAGGAATGATTGCCAAAATAATGCCTTCTGGATAGTACCTTAAAATAAGCAATGAGACAAGATACAGTATTTAAATGCCTCTTTATCATAAAGCATAGCTTGAAAGTTCCGTGAAAGAATAATATCAACCAGGGGATACTTTAAAGACCATAATTGGACTTTATCCCAGAAAAGGCTAAATAAATTGAAATATGTTTTATATCATTATGCATATTCTTCTGTGATAAAAATAGATTTATATTTCATAGTAGCACAAAAAAGTTACAACAGGGGAATAATATTAAAAAAGGAAAGGAAGCAATCAAGAAAGAAAGGGGAATATTCCTTATATCCTTCTACAAAGGAACTAATAAATTACTTCTGTGGATAATTTCAAAGGTTTGAATATGTTGCATTTATCTCCCCAGCTGACTTTTAGACTAGTATGGGGAGAGGGAAACAGTCTAAAGCACTTGAGGAAAAGGTTATAAAACGATCTTTGGTTTTTTTAATCTAGAAAAGAAAAGTGACAACTACAATATTTACTATACAAAGACTTCTTAGAGAGAAGTCTTATAGTCATGAAGCAGTATGTGATCAAAAGTCTAAATCCACATTCCCGCACCACTAACCTCTAGGTCTTTGTTAAGAAAGGAAGCTGTTTTCCACTTTTAAAAATAACCATATTTAAGAAATGAATTTGTATACTGTAGAATAGGTGGAAACTATGAATGAATCCTCTGTTTTAAGAGTGACATAACCTAAGGTATCATTCACTCTGGTAGTCTTCCAAGGATTTCAGACAACTAAGAAAAACAGATCTAAAGCCTTTTGAAAGACTTTTGTGTAGTTTTATCAGCTGGATGAAATTTTATTAACACAACATAACAAGATGACATAACAAGAGGATGAACAGTTCTCAGAGATGTGTTATTTTACTGCTAATTCTGGCATAATATATTGTGAAGGATTGAAATTTATTGTCTATTTTCAGTACAAGTGTGGTTATGTTGTGTATTTTAAAATGGCTGCCTTGTGGAAAGTAAATTTTTGTTCCTGTTAGTGGTGATGGTAGTTAGTTACAGGTTAAGGATAAAAGGTAGTGATGTGCACGGAACCACGGAGATGTGGTTTGAAGCCGGTGGGGGTGCCTCTTTAAGGGTGGGGGAGGGTGCACTTACCCCTCCTCTGCTCCCCTCCACCGCTTTTCTCCCACATGAGCACACGGCGGGCACACACATGCCTGGGACTTTCAGCCACTTCTATCCAAGAACAGAGGAAGGGGTGGCAGGGAGGTATGCTGCCGCCCCATGGACTTTGCAAAAAATGGAGCACCGGTGGGGGAAACACTGCAGGAGAAGTAAGTGCACCTTCCGTGGCCCTTATAGAGGCACCTCCACCAGCTTCGAACTTTGAGCTGGTGCCGCGTTCAATCCAGTCTGGAGGCCTTTAGAATGGCCTTCGAACTAGTTTGTGCGCATCCCAGTTAAAAGGTTAGCCCAGGAAATGGTCATCAAAGGGAGAAGTGAAACTGAAAAATCTTGGCAGATCAGACCAAGAATGCAAAATCTTTCCTCCTGATTGGAGAAGAGAATTTAGGGGGGATAATAATTCTGGTATAAGAGGTAGAGTTTGAAGAGGGGTTTTAGTTACATAGAGAAAGAAGAATCCAGATTAAGAAAGCAAGAGGAAGAAGGATCAGAGGTGTGGCAGGAAGGAGAAAGCTGAATGGAAAAGCTGCTAGAATGCCTAAGGTGCTGGTAGTCTGGTTGTATTAGGGACACATTTTGGAAAGTTTATTCTAATTTGATTTATTATCTTTTGCTCATGTGTTTTTAAAAATCAAATTTCTAAATATAAAATAGGATTAATGTTTTGTTTTTCTTTCAGAGTAAAGACATAGAACCTCTTCTCATGATCAATGAGAGGGGCTAAAGGGTTATCTGCAGGAAAGGAAGATTAAACTTACCTTCCCCGCAGACAATCGAGCCGGCGTTGCTGGGCTTGTTCCCTGCATGCCTAGATGATTACCTGCACGCCAGGGCAGTGGGGATGGTCGGGGACCAGGATGTGTTGTCCCGGCCTCCGGTACTACCAGGATGCACCACAGGAGTGCACGGCGCATCATGGGGATCCCCTCTCCCTGGGCTCTCCATAGTGTGGCATCCGTGGCTACAAGCAGCCACAATTGCTACACAGTCCGAAAAACAATGTTAAGGGAGTGCTCGATTGATATTTGGGTGAAAGCTGGAGAGGGGGAAACAAAAGAAATCATATGGTTTGTATTGTCAGGCTTGAGCTATTCTACTATAACCTATAACTCATCTAAAGGAATAGTTACCACACATATAGTGAGCCAACACTTTACAATTCTGAATTGTGGTAAATTGTAACGCATCATTTTGCTTCCACAGGTATCCAGAAGAGAACTGTGCATGCAGAGGTGAAAAGCGTATGTGTGGTTTGTTTGTTTTCACTTTAAAAAATAATTCAGCTGATGATAACACTTGTCAATGGATTTAAAAGAAATATTTATTTGTACTTCAGTGAATAAATGTTATTTCTTATTCTGGTCACCTTTATACCATTTTTGCCTAGCACAATTCCACCCTATTCTGTTTTCTCCCCTACCCCCCACTGCCACTTTTGTAATAAGATCAATAGATTGAAAACTGTTTTTCTTTCTGTGAGTTTGCCTTTAGAGACCCAAAAGTCAGCCTCATAAAATGGTTACTACTGTTCTTCAGGGTGCTTTCATCGTCTTCTTTCATATGTGAGAAAAAGGTAGCTTTAAGTACAGGTGTTAAGAGTATCAAAGGTAAAAACCTCTACAGCCAAGTTCACTGAAAGGTTCACTGAGGCTTGTGAACTTAGGCCAATTTATGACATCTGCTGGAATTCAGCCAACAAATAATAGTTTCTGCAGAGGCAGGAGAAGAGTATATAAAAGGAAAATTCCAAGGATGGCAAATTGGGAGCTAATAAAAACTGCAGCTGGATGACTTATTATATCTCAAAAAAAAAAAGATGGAGAGGAAGATTGGGGGGGATTCAGTTCAGTATTTGCAATCCATTTTATTGCACAGACTGAGATTTCACAGATCATACTATTAGAAGGCTAAAAAGCTTGAATCCAACAGGATTATGTTTCTTGGCCATCCTGTTTCTGAACATGCTGTGCAGACCTCAAAATGTATTATTACAATATTGGTTACTGGGTTTACAGAATCACATACACATCTGAGATGAGATGGTGGCCTCTTCTTACATTACCTTTGTGCTTCTTCCCACATGGTTAAAATAATGTAAGAAGCTCTGGGCCACACACAAGGAACCCATGCTGGCCTTCTGCCCACTGTCATCACTAAAATTGAAGCAACAATACCATGAGAAAGAGCAAAGGTGTGCCCCCCGTCATGTACCTGGGGTTTCTCTTACAGTACAAAAAGGAACCATAATGCAGTGCTGCCATCTAACAAGGCAGGATAATAAGGGGCCTAAAGTGTGTGCTTGGTAGAAACACAAAGCCTACGTTACTGTTTGAATGAAACACCAAGGTGAGAAATTGCAGCTGGTTTGAGTGTCAAAAATGCTCCATACACTATTATTTTAGCAACATGCAGGTAATACCACAGGCTTTGCACAGATGCTGTTGATGACCCACAGCTGTCTAGCTTTCTACACTGATACAAACTCTTATTACCAACGCTCTTTTGTTGTCAGTGGAGGAGTCTGGTGAGGAGCTTAGAGGTTGTTAAATGTGAACCCTGCTTCATTGAGATACTGGGACAGTGTTGCATGTGGCAAGGTCCTAGGAAAATACTACAGAGCTGTTCTCTGGAACTGACACTTGTGTTCTAACAGTGAAGGGTAAATGACACAAATTGTCAATACATGTCATACCATGAGTTGGGCACAGAAGGGCTGTCATGCACCAAGAGCTCTCTTCAGTGTATTTTTACTATGTTCAATAATTTGATTGTCAGAGATACTTTTCCAACTGACCTCCTTGCATTGCTGGGGAGAACAATCACGTTGCTGCACTGCCAATTGCAATGGATAACTGAGTTTGCTGCCTACTAAGGAACAGCATTTTCCATCGAGTGAATGACATTTACAGAAACAATAACTATAATTGCTTCTATTTCCTTGTAGTGTAACAGAGATGTCCTGGCATTACTGAAATATAAAGTGATATTATTTTGTATTCAATAAATCTAAATGAAGTATTAAAAATTGATGAGGAACACTGCTGTCCAGTAACCAAGCAATGTTTAGAACTCATGCCCTGCTTCAGTCATATCAGTATGCTGACCCTGCAGTCACTGGTTGACATCCAGACTAGCATTGTATGCACTTAAAATTTTTAGTCTGAATGTCAGCAAGTGGGATCTGCCCACCATTCTGTTGCTACCTTCTGTTGCCCACTCTCTGTTGCCCATCATGCTTCCTAAATTTATGCTCCTGAGGGTTGTGGGAATATGTTCCTGAAGGCTGTGGGATCTTTGGGGACATATTTTCTGGAGGCACATAGGATTGTAGATGGAAGGGCAAATCAATAAATATCAGCCCTCTCTGATATATGTGAAACTCTTTAGCAGGGCCAGCCTGATGGATGGTTGCCTAGAATGCCAATTGGTGGGGGGGGGGGCACTGCTGCTACCAGCAGCCCACCTGTCTGACCATCCATGTAAATTAACCAAGTTTTGGTGAGTGTAGGCAGCTCGCTGCTCTACAGTAGCAGCCAACTAGTATGTTTGGAGGGTGAAGTCACTGTTGCCCAACCTCCTACCTCACAAAGGCCAGTTGAAACCATGTTCTGTGTACTCTGCTCCGTGAAACACTTGTAAGCTTAGCAGACTTCTCTGCCCTCCTACAGCATGAGTGACACCTTCCTGCAGGATGATGGAATATACAGCTTCTGAGATCAAACCCTACACCCAATGCTTTTCCTAAAGCCCTCAGTTCAGCCAGCAGCATGGCTGGAGGAAAGGTAGGGTAGGTGTGTGACCGGTGTCATTTTGGAGCCTGAGTTTACTTCTCTCTGCCTGTAGTTGTAAGAAGTCACCATGACTCTGGCTGCCCTGTGGTCTGGGGAAGAGCAGGGCTGGGTGGGTTTTATGCTGCCATTAGCACATTAAACCTGTTGTGGCAGCAGCTGGAGCTTCCCAGTAAGCAAAGATGGTCTGAGACGGATGCTCTCTTCTTCCCCCTCAAAAATTGTGAACCACACAGCACCGGATGAGTGAGTGGAACAGGCTCCATGGTCTCTTGCCTGCTCCTTCCTAGCCCATCTATCACCTCTTGTGGGGTAGTGGGATGTAGTGAACATTTTGGATAACAACTCCACTGTCCCCAAGGCCTCAAGACAGCCAGTGGCATGGCTGAAGCCCCAACCAGCAGGAAGAGTAGGGTGAAGGCTTGCTTGCCTTTTGCATTGATTTATATTGCTTCATCTCTCTTCCCACCCCCTCATTGGCTTTCCCCCCTCTTTTTGTATCATTTCTCTCCTTTGTTTTAATCGCAGTCCAGATACATTACAAGATATTTTTGTGGCATGGTTGCCACCATAAATCAGTACAGTGAATTTAGCATATGACTTGTCTTTAGCTGCTTTTAAAGAAGGTTGCCTCTTTGTAAACAGAAACCAACACCAGGGCAGAACTTTGCCCATGTCCTACTAGGAGCCTTACCAAAGCTCACTTCTACTGGAAACAGAATGGAAGTTACACAACTTTGGTCTGATACATAGGGCAATTATTATGTTCTTAATTTTCAGAAAAGGTTGTTTTTTTAATGAACTCTATGAGCACATTTGTTGAAACATCCTCTAGATTTTCACAATGAGAGAAAACTATGTAATTAATGTAGTAGTAGTCGTAGATGTAGTAGTAGTAGTAATTAATAACACACTGGCTAACATTCTGAGCAGTTTCTTAACAATTTAAGAGCAGGGTACATGCACTGATTCTGTGTGTCCCAAGAGCCCATCCTTGCTGCTACTGAGGGTGGAGAGGCTCCATGGCTACTAAAGGGTTGTATCGTCACTGTGGTAACACTTCTCCTGCTGGAAATTATGGGAGAATTGTTGCTACAGTGAGGATGCAATCTTAGTAGCCATGCAGCTTCTCTGCCTTTTTTTTGCAGCAATGACAGGCTGTTGGGCCACACAAAACCAGCATATGCATCCTGCTCTTGGATGAGAGGAATGCTGTGCAGAATATAAGCCAGTAAAAACAAGTAACTGAGTGATATGCTGACACTGAAAGTTAAGCACTATATCATAAGCTGAAACATATCTGTAGAAAAACCACTCACATGCTTAAAAAAAACCCAAAAACTCATCAAGTGCAAGCATGTTTTTTAAAAGGCCATATCTTAAATTTGTCAAGATAAAGGAGATCTGCAAAATATTACACTGCATGTTCCTGTGTGGAAAAAGGAATACAAAACTGAAAGAGGTAAATGCCGAAGCTTACCAGACTAAAATTGTACTGGATTTTTTTTACTGCATAAAAGTGTACATGGATGATAAAGATGCCAGTACTACTGGAAACTTTTCTAAAATGCTCCCCTTTTTTCAGACAGTAGCAAATTCATTTATAGTACTTCAAAAATTAAACTCCTTTCAGATCACTGTGGTGCCAATAATAGCTTTACTTTAAAATATTTTTTGAATAATTCATAAGCACAAGAATAACATTCTGACATTTACCTGATTTATCCTAAAGATTAGATTCTAATGGGAAACTTGATCATATTCACTAGCTGTTTCTAGGGAACGGTGGCAGGGGAGGGAAACTCAAGTTGGTCTGAGTGGCAGATTCGTAGAGATACTGCCTCTTTAGTAAGGTCATCTTCATGTCAGGTGCTCAAATCCTGCATAGAGAGGCAAGATAATTGCTTCTGGGTCACAGTGGCAGGAGCTTTGAGTTAACCCCAACCAGAATATAAGAGGCATTGGAGTCTCAGTCTGAAAGAAGTACTTCTCTGAGTTCCTTGGGTTCTTAAGCCAAGAGAGATCATTATGATCAAATGTTATGACCCTTCCCTGAATATCACAAGCCAGAAACATATTACAGGCCAAAAGTAACAGGATTGTAAGAACTGAATGAACAAAAATATATTTCTAAGGGATAACTACACAACACATTTCCTCTATACATGAGCAATCCCATCACTAGATATGTATTTGTATGGAGAAGGTAAGCTAAGTAATCCTGAATACAGCTGGCATCAATTCATCTGATCAACATGGCTAGGAATGTGCTAGGGTAGAAAATAAAACAGAGTTGTTACTACATCTGCATATACATTATAGTCTGTCTGGAGAACCAGTACATGGGCAGTGGAGGAACCAAGGCAAACAGGGATGTTGGCTAGGCACAACTCCATGTAAATACTCAGCTGGTCAAGGCCAGGCCCCCTAGATATCTCCGGGTTTCGTACTTGCCTGCAAAGGCAGACATTAAGTGAGGACTTTGTGACTTATAATGCTTCTCAGCCAGCATCCTAAATTATGGAATGAAATCTCCACCCTATTCACAACTTGCTTCTGCAGAAAAGTGCTGAATTTGAAGGAGCTCAGAAGTGCTAGATCATTATATTCAATACATGATACACATAATCATTTATTATTCGATTAAAAAAATACTTAACATAATTACAGAACACACACACAGTCAGGCGCCCAACAAACAACACCTGGAGGTTTCCCATATAACAGGCTTTACTGCAGAAGGAAGTGGGTTAAGTTAGGATGAAAGTATATGAAGTGCATTTAAGCACATATAACTGTAAATAAGCATAAATCAGAGTAAACTTCTGGACATTCACATTTATGCTTTTGATTGCAGTTTGTTATGGTTCCTTGCATTGTTTGGAATCTAGTATTGTCTTGCATTTGAAGAAAACTGAGAGAGAACTTGCACATGGAATACAGGTGATACAAGTGAAAATAAGTGAACTTACCAAAGAACTGGTATGTTGAATTTTATATATGTGACTATTGTATGTATTACACCCCCAGCACAGTACCTCCAGTGACTTGCTGGTGTCTATCTTATGTTTCTTTTTAGACTGTGAGCTCTTTGGAGACAGGGAGCCATCTTATTTATTTATTATTTCTCTGTGTAAACCACCCTGACCCATTTTTTGAAGGGCGGTATAGAAATTGAATTAATAATAATAATAATAATAATAATAATAATAATAATAATATAATAAGATTTATATACAGTACTGCCAATCATTTAATCCCATGGCAGTTTACAAGACAAAAAAAATCAAAACAGTTAAAACAATTAAGTTAATCAAAAACAATTAAAAACTTAACTAAAAGCCTGACCAAAAAGATGCGTTTTCAAGGGCTCCTTAAAGACATAAGGTGTCCAGCAGCTCCTCTTATGTGATGAGCCTGGATCAGTTTCAGTTTGTGACCCCTGAGGATGTGGACAAGTTGCTAGGAATGGTGCAGCCTACCACCTGCCCTCTTGATCCTTGTGTGACATGTCTTATATTATCTGGCAGGGAAGCTGTTGTAGAGGGCCTGGTAGAGATCATAAATGCTTCTCTGAGGGAGACCAGGATACTTCCGTGTCTTAAGGAGGCAATCAGTAGACCACTTCTGAAGAAGCCTGCCTTGGATCCCTCAGAGTTAAGCAATTACAGGCCTGTATCCAATCCTCCATAGCTGGGCAAGGTGATTGAGAAGGTGCTGGCCTCCCAGCTCCAGGCGGTCTTGGAGAAAAATGATCATCTAGACCCATTTCAAATTGGCTTTCGGGTGGGCTATGAAGTGGAGACTGCCTCTGTTGGCCTGATGGATGAACTCCAATTGGGAATTGACAGAAGGAGTGTGAGTCTGTTGGTCCTTTTGGATCTCTCAGCAGCTTTTGATACTATTGAACATAGTATCCTTCTGGAACATCTGAGAGGGTTGGTGGTGGGAGGCACTGCTTTGCAGTGGTTCCGCTCCTATCTCATGGGCAGATTCCAGATGGTGTCTCTTGGAGACTGTTGTTCTTCAAAATCTGAACTTCTATATGGTGTCCCTAAGGGTTCCATATTGTCTCCGATGTTGTTTAACATCTACATGAAACCACTGAGTGAGAGCATCAGGAGATTTGGTGCAGGGTGTTATCAGTATACTGATGACACCTAAACCTATTTCTCTATGCTAACATCATTGGGAGAAGGCATAACCTCCCTAAATGCCTGCCTGGAGGCAGTAATGGGCTGGGTGAGGGAAAGGGGATGAGGCAGTAATGGCATGAGGCAGTAATGTGCTGGATGCACTACCTCAAAATGGTAGTACATATGCTGGTAACCTCTAGGCTGAATTACTGCAATGTGCTGTATGTGGGGCTCCCTTTGTACGTAGTCCAGAAATTTGCTTTGTATGTAGTACAGAAGTTGTTCCAGAATGCAGTGGCTAGGTTGGTCTCTGGGTCATCTAGGAGAGACCATATTACTCCTGTGTTGAAAGAACTACACTGGCTGCTGATACGTTTCCGGGCAAAATTATTACCGAGCTGGTTATTACCTATAAAGCCCTAAACAGCTTAGGTCCTGGGTATTTATTTTTATTTATTTTACTTTTTTTAACATTTATATCCCGCTCTTCCTCCAAGGAGCCCAGAGCGGTGTACTACATACTTGAGTTTCTCCTCACAACAACCCTGTGAAGTAGGTTCAGCTGAGAGCGAAGTGACTGGCCCAGAGTCACCCAGCTAGTATCATGGCTGAATGGGGATTTGAACTCGGGTCTCTCCAGTCCTAGTCCAGCACTCTAACCACTACACCACACCTACATTTGAGAGAATGTCTTCCCACTGCCTGCTAAGATCATCTGGAGAGGTTCATCTGCAGTTGCCGCCAACTCGTTTGACAGCTAGTCGGGAACGAGCCTTCTCTGTTGCTGCCCCTGGACTTTGGAATTTGCTCCCTGTAGAAATAAGAAACTCCCCATCTCTGGCAACTTTTAATAAGGCACTGAAGACACATTTATTCACCCAGGCTTTTAATTAGATTTATATATTTTTTTTTAATTTTGATACTGGATTTTAAATGTTTAAAATGTTTAAATGATTTTAGTTGTTAACTGATTTGATGTTTAAAATGATTTTCATTGTAAAGATCCCAGAGATGCAAGTTTTGAGTGGTATAGAAATATTTCAAATAAATAAATAAATAAATAAATAATTTGAATAACTAAATAAGTCATAAATGAATATATATACCCAAAAAACCTATACATTACATATATACCATTATCTATGACTTACGTTACAGATAATGGTATGAGGAAAATAAGAAGGAGTGCATATTGAAACTTAGAAGTTGGCAAAGAAGACTATTCATAACAGTGTATTACATTCAAAAAAATTTATTTAATCATGTTTATTTATTAAATTTATTTAATCATGTAGACCATCATGTTTGTTCTTAACAAAATATCTTTGTACTTAGACCTGAGTTAGTTATACTGACTGGAACTGAAGTAGGAAATAGAAAATTAGTGCTATCTCTTTTCTAGTAACCAGTATTCACAGCAGTTTCAGTCTTATTGTAATTGGGCAAAACATTATTTTTGGACATTTACCGTGATCTCTTCGGAGATATTAAAAAAATTGATTAGGATATATAATTGTACATTGTTCAATCACCACAATCATTTGGTCAGATTATGTGTTGAACCATCTTTTGCAAGACTGAAATACGTTGTAACAAGGAATCTGTACTGTTTTAATTGTGATACATAAGTAGTATCGGGTTATTCCATTTTTTGCACTGTATCTCACGATACTGCCACCATTTCTAGTTGGTTCTGTATTACATCACTGGCAGGAAATGAGTAAAGTTTTCTTAGTGGTGGGGGAAAAGAAGAAATAAGATTTTTTTTTGTTGGGGGGGTTCTTTCTTTCTTTCATTGTGGTGTAAGCCACCATGAATTTCCCAGAGCATACTCTGCATACCATCTGCACGAGCAAACATGAAATAATTTTATTTCCTTAAAGCAAGTTATATTTTTTAAAAATGGAAATATTTGGCAGCTTCCATGGGACAACTGCGGAGCTGAAATATCAGAGCTCTTGAAATGCATTGTTCTCTCAATATGCCTTAATGGCAGACATTTGCTAGCAAAAGAAGTGGGCTCTTTTCCAGAGGGTGACATGTCCTTTCACCCAGTTGAGTCATGTGATGCAAAGCAAAACACACACAAAAATCCTAATTTCACAGTGTCAAAGGACCTTTTTAATTTTGCTTCCAAAAAAGCAACCCTGTGAGATAGGCTGCCCAAATTTGGCCCACCTGCATGTTTTTTGGACTCTAGCTCCCATCATGCCCTGCTGTTATGGACTATAGGGTGATGGGCACTGGAGTCCAGCCACAGCCAGTGAACCTCAAGATGTTCACCACACCCCCAACATGGAACATGGATGCCCAACTTTGGCCTGCCTGCTAGAGTTGCACTCTAAATCCCATCATGCCCTGCTGCAATGGACCATAGGTTGATGGGCATCGGAGTTTAGCCACAGCTGGCAAGCCTCAGAATGGCCACCCCACACCTGACTTGAAGCATGGCTGCTCAACTTTGGCCCTCCTACAGGTGTTTGACTCTATCTCACATCATGCCCTGCTATGATTGACGATGGGGTGATGAGTGCTAGAGTCTATCTACAGCCTATGAGCCTCAGGTGGGCCACCCCACCTCAATCTGAAGCATGATTGCCCAACTTTGGACATTACAGATTCGGATTTTTGACTGTCTTTGAGAGTAACCATGGTTGAGAATTTACTGATGCAATTTTATTGCACCCACACCCCAAGGAGACACGGGACACAAGCTTATGGTGAAAAGGGCCACAATTTTTATTTAAACATAATTAACTATAACTGACTGAACTGGGATTGGCGCTCCACCCCCACAGTGCTGTTCTAAAAAGGCCAGCCCACACGGGGCTGCCTTAGGCTAGATGACACGGGTGATAACACCTTGGCTCCGAGCAGCCCCATGGCTCAAGAGTGGAGGCTGCCCATCTTTGCCAACCTAAGATCAGGTCTCTGTCGTTGGCCACACACACCCTTCCCTGAGGCTGTCTAGCCTTTCGGAAGGATGTCTAACAGAGTTGAGCAGCTAAGTCAGCATCCCTGATCCGCCAAGCCTCAGGGGATCTGACCGCACACCTTGTAGCCAAGCGCTTACCTAAGGTCCTCACCAAGGCTTCGTTGTTATTTCCCACCACACTGCACCTGCCAAAATTGTGACCAGGAGGGAAAACTTAACGATATAACTAGAGGTATAGTCCGAAGCAGGCAAAAAAGGGTGTGCAGCCTTAGGCCAATCAGGTATGCGCCCCCAAAATTCCTGCCTGGCCCCAAATGGCAACCAGCAAGCCTAGACTATATCCAGGGAAGAGAGGGAGGGTGCCTGTGAGAAGCGGACTAATAAGGAGAATGCCAACACAGCCGTTGCTGTTCAAGCCCCGCCCCCAGCCCACAAAGCAACTAATCAGAAGCGCTCCCAGCCTCATGCTCTTTCATCGAAGAGGAGGCTGGGGCAAACAAGCCGCAACACCCATTCGGGCAGCGAGCGGCTAGATTTTTTTAGCAGTTCTCTCCTGCTGCACATGCAGAATATTTGGAAAAAATGGAATTGCAGAATATTCTTTCCCAAGTCTATAAATATAATGTTCCATGCTTCCAGTTTATAGTAATAACCATTCTGGCCACTATCGACATGTAAATTACCAACTTTTTAGATTTTATTACCTTATTATCTTCAGTAAATGTTCCCAGCAAGGCTAGCTCAGGATCAATTTTGATTTCCTGATTAATGATTTTACCCATTTCTGTAAATACAAAGCCCCAAAAGGATCTAATCCTTGGGCACATCCAACTTAGATGAAAATATGTGCCCTTCTCACTACAGTTATTCCAACAAAGCATAGATTTATTTTTAGTAATGTATGCCATTTTCACAAGAATCATGTACCATCTATACATTATTTTAAGATTATTTTCTTGGAAACTACCGTTATCAGGTTTTTGAGTGGCAATGTTGTCGTCTCAACATTGATGATACCTCAACACAGCAATAAGATTATGTGATGCCAAGCAAAGGCTTTCATGATCTGGGCCTAAATTTCATTTGGACTTGGACTTGGACATAATGTGCTTGTTGCTCAAACTCCTATAACCATTTAGCTAAAATCACCCTCTAAGATGTGACACTTCTTTTTCCATAGCCTTGTCCATCTCATGCAGCCACAGTGCACTCTGACCTCCAGCAAATATCCACTCCAAAAACCACCATCAAATATCTATTCAGTAGAAATACAAAATAGCAAACTATCCTGCAGCTATCTCTTTGAAAGACAGGCTGACAAGTCCTCCTTTTTTACATCCTCTTACACTTATTTTTTCTGAGCTTGCTTTTTTTCATAGTGTCCCTTTGGTTTATTTTTCTCAAGCAAATATGCTAACCTAAGTAATCTTATGAAAGGCAAACAGATAAAGCTTGAGAATGCAGTGCTTATGAAGCATCTATAAGCTCTGTCAAGGAAGCTATTTGTATTGACTGGCTAGAGAAATTATTGAAACCAAACTAAATTTGGAACAAAAGATGCACAGTGTAGTTGAGTTTGCAAACACCACAACATTTAAGGGGATCCATAAACAAATGAAATAGCTGACAGAAGAATGTGCTGGCATCATTTCCTGACCAACATTTCAAAGGGTTGGCTAACACTATATTTCCAGGTACTTTGGACAGATACTGACTATGATGACACTTTCATAAATATGAATTTGTATCTGAAATCTTTATTTGGATTTTCCTTTTCCTACAATGTAGAACCTAATGATGAAGAGCTCTTAAATTTCTGATGTCCTCAATATGTCTTTGTGGTGTTTCTAATGAGTCCATTCCTTGATTTGGCAGCTATTCATTAGCAACACCACTATCTTCATGTTCCTTCTCCCCAAAAGTTACAGAACAGTTTGTGTGTGTGTTGGGGCGGGGGTACTAGAACCAAAGGAAATGGTTTTTACAATCAATTCCAAAATACATTTATCCATGAATACATCCCCAAATGATAACACTTGCAGTGTGTTTGATTAGGAACCAAGCCAAAGGAAGAAATAACCTAATCCATAATTGTTATCATTCCAGACAAATTAAAATGGAGCTGAGTCCAAGACCCAAAGGATTGTGTGGCATATTTATTAGAACCTTCAGTTTGTGTATTTTTGATTTAAATGTACCAGATTAAGAAGCTTAAGAAGAAAGGTTAAGTCAAGGCCGCAGTTCTCATTTCCATGTCTCAGATCCAATGAAAGCAGAAGTTTTATTCTGGGATCAGCAGAATAAGGCACAGGTGTCTCAGCAATGGGTCTGGGAGACAACTCATTCCCTTGTTCCAGTGTGAGCGCCTGGTAATAAAATCTAAAAAAGACTCCAGCACAGGTAAATCAATGTCCAGACTACTGCCCTGTGATGAGATGTGGAGGTGCAGGGGTCATGGGGAATGTAGGACTTTTATGGGAAGCTGAACACATCATCTATCTCTCCTTCACTCTCTGGACAGAGCAGCACACTGTAGCTATTTTGTTATGATGAATATTTATGTACAGCTTTCCAACAAAAAAGTTTTCAATGCAGTTTACATTTTAAAAAGAAATAAGATGATTTCTGTGCTCACAATCTAAAAGTAAGACAAGGCACTATGGCTTAGTCCGATCCATAGGTTTAGAATACTCAGATTGGTAAAATATGTATTTGTAAAGTTGAAAGGCTGGTTTCTGTTTTGAAGATAAGCTATATAACCTTCTATTTGCTTTCTATAGTTTTCCATTATATATGTCTCCTCTTGAAAATAAATGTGTGGGTCAGTTTTAGAACAATACTCTCAGTTCTTGTTTAACTGTCAGTTTATATACTATTATAATACCATACTGTTTTTACCTGTAATCTGAACAAATAAATTATCAATCTGCTTGCCTGTCTATCAGTCATAATGCCAGGTTATAATGTTTGGGCACTTCAGGGTGTTCAAAGGAAATTGCAGATGAAAAGTAAGGACCAACAGGTTGAACAAGAACAATTCTGCTCTGTGGGAACATTATATTCAAATACTAGTCAACATATGCATAATTCCCAGTTTTACAAAACATTGCATGGCTGGTGCATGGAAGAACTAAGAAATATTTTGGAGATATATTCATAATGATGATTAGCAATTAGATTTGCAGCTGTGATTATAGAGTCAAACACACAATATTGGGATACAGCACATTTGAAAAGGATACTGGTGGAACATGCATCAATTCACCCCTAGTCCATTTATCGTGAGAGGGATTCTGTTCATCAGAACACTCCTCAACATACATTCCAAATACCTGTTGAAACAAATTCAGATAAACAACCCCATGTGATAAACGGACATGTCAGGAGCACACCAGGGCATCCTCACTTACTGTACATAATACTGGGCATGCTTCCAGCATGACCCCTTCCTTGGGGTCACTAGCTGGTAAGGGAAGGTTGATATGGAGCCTAGCACATGCATGATGTGTCAGGCTCCATATCAACCTTACCTTACCAGCCCAATATTTGTGCAAAATGATACATTCATATGATGGCATCCCTACAGTCAGGTAATATTTTAACAAACTGGTTTTCCCTGACCACAATTCCTTCCTTCCTTCCTTCCTTCTGCTAGAATTTGCTTTAGGTATAATCTGATGACAACTCAAGGATAAGAATAAATACTAAATAACTGTTTTGACTCATCCTATCACAACTCTATTAGTTTTCTTCTAGGGGTGTGCACAAAACCGGCTGTCCCAGTTTGGTTTGAGTCTGAACTGGACCTGGACTGGACCAGTTCAGTACGGCACCCCTTTGGACACGCCCCCCTCCCCATTTGGTTGAGTCCGGGCGCATTGACAAATAAAATTAAAAGGAAAGATGCAGAGAGACCTCTGGAAGCAGCTTCTACCCCCGCTGGCCTCTACCATGACCCAGGCCATGCATGTCATGATCCAGTCCACACAGAGGCCCATTAGGCATGTGTGGTGGCCTCCAAATGGCCACCATGATGAGGGTGAGGCCCAGAATGGTCCGAAGAGCACCTGGAATGGACCAAAGAGCACCTGAACCGGGTAAGGAGGGCAGTTTCAGAGGCCAGCATGGGAGGAGGCACCTTGGGAGGCCCACCATGGCCACACAAGCGACCCCTGGAGGGGGTAAGTAACTAAAAAAATTGTTTTATTCATGAACATCCCCAGCCGGGTTCTATTTTATTCATTAACGGTTTTATTCATTAACGTTCACAAAATTTTATTCACAACCATCTGGGGGTATTCAGTCCAGCACTGAACCGAACCAGGGGGTGTTTGGTCTGGTGCCGGACCGCCAAACTGAACAGGTTCAAGGTTGAACTGGCTGGGTGCTCCCCTCCTCTCCTGCATGTTGCTATAATTGATTGCACTCCTTTTGATTTTGGGTCTGAGTTTATATATGTGTGTGTGTGTGTGTGTGTGTGTGTGTGTGTTAAAAAACAATATAAACAAATATTCATAGTTGGTAAATCTGGCCTTTCTTGCTGTTATGCTGCATCATGCCTCCCAACAAAGCAAAAGGAAAGAAAAGCAGGTGGCCTGTGCAGCCCTCAGTTGTTCCACAGCTGTCTTCCTTGGAGGATGAAGGGGTTGATTTGGGGTCATTGCCAGATTGGAGGTGTTTGAGAAGGCAAAGAAACAAGGGGACAAGGTGAATGGTGCTCGTCCTTCTGGTACAGTAAGACAGGAAAGCAGGATAGCAGGGGTAATGCCAGGCTGAACGTTTGCACAGCTTGATGTGCCTTAACAGGATGCCCGGGGTACAGAAATTGGAGCCCCAGATCCGGTGGCAACTGTGTCTGTGCCAGTTGTACCGGCAGGCCCTTCACTGCCTGTGGATGCACCAGTGCCTGGGGGAACAGGTTTGGAGGAGCTTTGGCCAGTTCTTTCAGAACACCTGGTTCATCTTAAAGTGGCAGGTAAAGTACCTTAGCGGGGTGTGTCTCAGTGCTCTCCTTTGAGGCCAAGGCACAGGGATGGTTGTATTCTAGGCTGATTTTCAGATTAGGCGGATGTTCAACCTCCTCAAGCTGGTTAGGACACAATGGTGCACAATCCTAGTTTGGACATTGTTTCCAGCTTGGTACCCAGACACTTTGGTACTCTGGATTAAGGTGCCTGTTTCACGTTTCCTTTTACCTCCACAGTAAAGGCCTTACTATAGCATGCAAACCCTCAAAATCTCCGCCTGAAATCTACCTTGACTCCACAGTTAAAGACTATATCAGTCAATAACCAGTATTGTTTCACTTTCTTCTTTCCCTTGAGAAGTCCTTTCCTCCTGACTCTGTTTGGGCCTTTGTACTCTAAGGTGACACTTCACTGTCCACACTTGTTGGCCACACAGTAGCACAGGAGTAACTGCTTGTTTCCCCATCTGCTCAGAGATTGTAGTAGAAAAATAATTTCCATATATTGCCTGCTATCATTTAACAAACCTTAAAGGTTACATGGTTTCATCTAGGGTTGCTAGCAATTGATCCTAATGTTGAGCAAACACACTGGGCAAATTGCAAATATTCTGAAGGGCAAATTGCATCCCATAATTCCTAAGGGTTTCTATATGGATTGAGAGCAACAACCCCCTTTATCTACAGCATCAGGAGAGTGTATTTCCTAATGTATTTTGGGGAAATTTTTGATTTGAACTGGGCATTTTCCATCTGCATTTTATTTCAGTCTTTGCAAGTTTTTTTTTTTTTTAATGGATCAACTTCTTCAGTATATAGTCTAGAGGGAGGAAAAGCTGTTTGAAAAGTATCTTTGAAGTCAGTTTGATATAGAATGAGTGGGGGAGCATCAGAGGTGGAGTTGGGAGTGAGATGGGATAGGGAAAGAAACAAAAAATCCAATCTTATATAGGGAACACAAAGTGAAGTTAAAGGGCCATCTTAAAGAGAGTTGTATGGATTTTTCTTTCTTGTAGAGGGCACAACAGAAACTTACGATTATTTTGTTTGAAATTGTAGATATCTCCAGCCTCTAACAAGGACAAACATATGGATTTTTCTTGTCTGTAGAAATTTCACTGTTACTCTTCACCAGTGCAGTAGTCTCAGAAAGATTTTAGGAATCTATTTGTCACTGCACTGGGTGACAAGAGCCCCAAACTATTTGTCACAGTGTGACATATAATATCTACCACTGGAGACGTGGAGGTTGTATCTCATTTGTAAATGTAAAGACTATAAGGCGACAGATACTTGAAATTCCACACAGAAAGAGCAAAGGGCTTGCTATACAATTTCTTTTACACGGCACTATGTAAATCCTATAAAGTAAGTATTTGTAATTGGAATCAGTATGTTTTAAAGATTTATTTGTTTCTCATGTACCTTTTGTAAATTCTGTTACTGATTGTGTTCACACACTGGCAAGAGATGTATGAGCCTGAGCTTTTCGCCTTTTGATTGAAAGGTTTTACAAAACAAATAATATATTCTGTGCCTAGAGATATGAACCCCCAGAAGACTACTTTTGTTACCTATTGCCCTGAAAACTATTCCTTGTAGAAATAAGATTACACTCCCTATGTGTGCAGGGAGTTTTAATGTAGAAATGTTTGGGAAGGGAATAACAATATTTTGTGCTTTTATGTGCCCTTTCCAGAACCACTTCTTTTCTCTGCTATGTATCCTACATTGAGAATTTTGTGAGAAAAAAGTAAGTAGCCAGAAGAAGTATGTGCTGAAATACCCACACCCAGTTGACCCCTAAAGCCCTAGTTCTTAGGAACAGTATCCGCAGCTCCCACTGCTGACCATTAAGCCTCTCCATTGGCTCCTGACAAGTTTACCATGGTAATGATGGACAATGGATGTTCTCTAGCAGTGCCATTTTAGATTTCCCAAGCCCCACCCCCATGACACAGTCCATAGTTGGGCAAACACCTGGCACACCATCAGGGGTCCAATTCCCCCTAGACTCCCTACATTCTGATGCCAATCTTGTTTGGTGTGATGGCTTACAAGTTGTGCAGTCCTGACTGAAGGGATTTCAAATAGGAGGCTTTACAGCTCTTTCTACAAACAAAAGAAGAACTGGCATAGGGATTCCTCGGGGAGATTATTGTACATTTTAGGGGAAAGGACAGGAAAGGTCATGCTTTTCCTCACACCTATTTTAAATATTTGTACAGTTGGACTTTGCAGATGCTCCCAGCCCATTAAGGGCTTTAAATTCTCAAAACCACAACACTGAATTGGGCCTGGAAGCTAAGAACTGAAGTATATGTTAGGTTAAGCTAAGTTCATCATATTGGGTTAAGCTAAGCTCATCATTTAAACCCATAAAGATGGGTTTGGAACAAGAGTGTCTCTTTTAAGCAGTTGCAGGAAGCATAACAATGATGTATGCAGAGAAGAATTCACCACTTTCCTCTTTTGCCATTTTCTTTCCAAAAAAAACCCTCTTGCAAGTGACTATTCCGCATTCTGGGGGCTGATCTTTGATGATAAAATGTTGCATGGAATACTGTTAAGTCACTCCCTGTGCACTGTAGTCCAAATCCCTGCACCCAAACTGCTGCTTTTTTTTTTTTAGCAAAAGAGACACTCCCAGTTTTAAGCCGGTCTCTTAATCATTGTAGTTTGACACTAAGTGGTGCCACGACTGATTTCATATGTTTATGCCTCTATCTTGTGCAAAGACAGGTCATGACATTTTCCAAAATTTTCACAAGTCCCATGTGATAGGCTTTCTTATCATATTTGGTGAATTACAGGAATTGAAGAGGTGGTGCAAAGCTGCATTTGTAGTTTAATTAACATTACCAAATAAATTGAATTTGTTTCTGTTGATTTGATATAGGAGAGTTGAATTTGTGAAAGACCTCACTCTTATTTTATCGTGCTGATGGGAGCATTTTCTTGTCAAGATTTTTTTTTTTTTTTTGCATAAGTGGTAACATACTTGTATTATTAATGACCTGCTCAAACTGATCCTTAAATGATAATGTAGCAATAAATTATTTGTCCTTTCTACAAAGGAACTTGTGCCTACCCAGGCAATTTGGCTGGCAATGTATCCCTCTGGTGCTTAGACACCTAGAGAGAGCTACATGAGACAAAGACATGCAAAATAAGCTCTCAGTGGAAGGTGTGTGTATGGGGTGGTGTAGGAGTGTAAACAGAAAGCTAAAGATAGTTCTTGAGAAAGGTAAGTTTTCCATGTAATTATTAGCAGTCCAGTGTCCCTGAATACTGATATTTACTGAATTAAGCTTGGAAAGGGAAAGCATATTCAAGTTATATGCAAAATAACTGTAAAGCAAATGCTCCAAGTTATATGCAAAACTGTAACACAAATGCTACAATGGTGAGATTAGGATTTGGTA
Source organism: Hemicordylus capensis (assembly GCF_027244095.1). Classification (NCBI taxonomy): domain Eukaryota; kingdom Metazoa; phylum Chordata; class Lepidosauria; order Squamata; family Cordylidae; genus Hemicordylus; species Hemicordylus capensis. Next base: position 70,874,260 of record NC_069659.1, read on the forward strand.
TATATGCTGTTGGCCTTTTCATTTTAAAATACTCCTTCCCTTCCCAAGCTACATATGACTGATGAATTAGAGAAATAATTGGACACCACTTTAAAGTTCTACTTTAGAATGCTATATAATGGGATCATTCACATGACCAGCCTTTTCTAGGTAGGAATGGGTTAACCTGGGTAGGGAGGAGCCTTGGAACCTTCTCCTCCCCAGTGCCTGTCAAACTGGACTACCCAGCTTTTCTACCCTGCCCTTAACCTAGGTAGGACAGAAACATCTGATGTCTTACATTTGTTTTTGGTTATGTGGCTGCTCGCAATTGATGTATCGGGGTACCCTTGACCCCAATAGGGGAGGTTCGTTCCTGGGCAGATGGAGCCCAATAATCAGCCCAGACGAGAGGACTTAAGCTCAGAGTTTTATTTGCCCTTATGTAGCAAAGGTGCTGCTTGGCTCACACTCAAAGCAGAACAAAGACTTGATAAAGAAGCAGCACATTTTATACACCAAAGTATTCTCAAGAAAATGGTTACAGACAGTTACAGAAAAAGAAACAGTTATATGTCATAGGTCATAACTCAAGTTAGTTCCCCTTTCGTCTGGAAATGGGTCTGGCATTAGGTCATAAATCAGTATGTGCAAGCAGCAAGCTGGTCTGGACTCTATCCTGCCCCCTCAGCACTTGCAGTTCTCATGCTAAAAATGGATTCTGCTAACTGTGGGAAACCTAACTAACAGAGGTAGAAATTATTTCAGCATAAGCAATTTCTTATTAGAAACTCTATTACAAACAAAATGGCGAAGCTTATGTCAAGCAGTTAATTTTTATAATCAACTATATATTTGCCATACACCGATACATCACAATGGCTTTTGCAGCTCCAGTGCCAGGCAACCATAGAGTGCTGTCGCTTGTGAGGCCAGGGGGAGGAGCCCTCATGCATTGGCATGGACTGCCAGTTGGCGTCCTGTGCAATACATTCTGGGATAATGGAGGACTTCCTCCCTCTGATCACAGTTCTGCCGATCGCTGCCACACTGGTAATCTAGACCATCTGTTTGGAGAGGTGCTACAACCTATGGCATTTATCATGGTTGCATGAGAAGTCATTGTGGGCAGCATGAAACCTTGACTACAAGATTATTAGCCTTGGGCTTCCTGTGGCTGCAACAGAAAGATGGCCTATGTATGTTGCCTCCATTTCCCTTGCTTTCTCCCATGCTGCCAACATATCCAGTACTTCCAGTGTCAAATCACAGTTCCACCACTCACATTTTGCTCATATCTCTGATGATCAATGTTTCTCTCATGCCAGCCTGTAGGGTATGAGCATTACCAGGTGATATCAGTTCTGAGCATTATAGGCTGCAACCAAGTGGGCTGAGCAGTGGGGAGAAGCACAAGGAACAAGAGGGTACAAAATTCATGTACAATCTTATGGTCACTGTGGGGTGGTGGTTGTTGTTGTTGTTCCCCCTCATGCCACAGTAGAGGCTTTAAGGAGAGAGCTCTGAGCCTCTGCCTTAGCCCAATGGCTCAGAAGATTTGGCAATAAAATATATACATGTCTGAAATATTGGATCTTTGCAGACATGTTATTTAGTGGGAGACAATTGTTTCTCCTAAAACAATTTTGTTTTTTGCAAATTTACCATCAGTGGGCTTTCCTCATCATCCTGGGATGAAATTATTTATTATTATTTATTTATTTGATTTCTATACCACCCTTCCAAAAATGGCTCAGGGCGGTTTACACAGAGGAATAATAAATAAATAAGATGGCTCTGTCTCCAAAGGGCTCACAATCTAAAAAGAAACATAAGATAGACACCAGCAACAGTCACTGGAGGTACTGTGCTGGGGGTGGGTAAGGCCAGTTACTCTCCCGCTGCTAAATAAAGAGAATCACCATATTAAAAGGTGCCTCTTTGCCAAGTTATCAGGCACAAATGGCACAAAGCTGCATATTTCCAAGCTTAAAAGCAAGGGGGGAAAGGAATCAAAGACATAAGAGTTCAGACAATAACTTTTTTCTAAAATTGTAGCAAAATCTGCTCACATTCTAGATTCTATTCTGTTCTCTTCACAGATGTGTGTGTGTGTGTGTGTGTGTGTGTATTCCTTCGTTCCTTCCTATTTTTTTTCTTCCTGAGCAGTGTTTAAATATCTCTGTTAAATGTCTTGGAACATCAGGTAATATCCATTATTATAGCTTGAAAATGTAGCTACTGTGGGTGACAGACTAGATAGATTTGTAAAACATACACAACCTTATGACATTTTGGAAGCTCATATCATTTGTAAAACAAATCTACCAAATTACTTGTGTGCCTACAATAAATCAGAATGTATAGCTATTAAATAGCATAATACATACTACTTCTTATGTTACAGGAATCATGACAGAAATAATAGTAACATCTTAATAATTGCAAAGAGGAAAAGAGCTTTAATGGGTGGGGGGAATACACGACAATCATTTCATGTTTTTAAATCCAATTGGTATGCCATCTAAGCATGTACTCAAATCTCCTTTCAGTATTAATGGGACTTATAAAGTGCTTAGTTTGGCTGGATTGTGGCCACAGTCCTAAAAATCTATTAACCAATCTCAAATAACAATATTCAAAGCTATCAACAGTAAGGATGTGCATGAAATGGTTTTAGCATTCGGTTCTGAGCTTGGAACAGAACACTAAATCCCCAGAACATTCTGTTGGAACAACTGTCATTCCGACATTCTGAACCAGTCATTCTGAAGGAACAACCCCATTCCAACTCACAGGTTTCTTCCAACTTCTAGGGTGGGGCAGAAAGGGCATGTGCCACAGGCGCCACTTGAAAGGGGGCACCATTTTTTAATTTTTTTTTAAAAAAAATGACCGACAAAAACAAAATAGCCACCGTGCATGCTCAAATGGCCTATTCAAGGCCCTAGGCCATGCCAGGCCTCATAGAGGCCATTTGAACATTGGTGGCCATTTTCTTTTTGGCAGCCATTTTTTAAAAAAATGTTATTTTAAAAAATGGCCACCACACATGCTCAAATGGTCCCAGCAAGGCCCTTAGCCTGGGATGGAATTCAGCAGTGAATTAAGAGGCCAGTGGGGGGAGGGGAAACATTTGCAGACCCCTCACAGCCTTTAGGAAACCCCCCAAAGGGGCTACCGGTAAAAACTAATAATATAATATGTCATTGTACACATATTCAGTTTGGCACTATGTACAGAGAATCAGGGCTTGTGAATACTGAGCTGAAGCTTATGAGCTAGGATTGTATTCATTTGCTCTTACTTTGCTTCTTGTGATAAGGGAGTTAAATGTTACGTCTTAATAATATGGCTATTAATGGTGAGTTTGAATCAGTGTGAAACCTTAGTATTAAGGCCCACTGGGAGTTTCTTGCTCTCTTTCTCTCATTTTAACTGTCTTTCTGAAGTACTAGAATATATTCCAAGCAGTGACACAGTTTACTCTGCATATCCTTTATTATCAGAGTATTTGGGAAAAGTCAAATTCTCCATTTATTTTTTAAACTTACATAATAGTGATGCTACAATGCATAGTAGAGAATTAGATAGGCACTTCTGTTTTCCAAGTACATCTCCACATAGTATTTGGGTATTTCATGAGCCCCAGCATACTGAAATTTGTCATTTCCCAGCATTTTTTGGTCTGGCTACATCCACTGCTAAATTATTTTTGAAATATTAAAAGATTAACGAGCTTGACTTGTATTTTTCAGCTGATATTAGGGTAAAGTTATCTGAAAGATGGGTGTCAGATGTTTGGACAGGGGGCGCAATTTCAGTGCTTGCCCTAGATGATATTTCCCCTAGATATGTCTATGCCAACTCAGAACATTCCGAGCACCATTTTGAAATCCAAAATGGCATCCAAAATTATTATTATTATTATTTCTTGTTTATACAGTCAGACAGGTGTTATTGACTGGTTTGTTTTATCCAGACATCGAGTCCTTCCCAAGGACCTGGGATGCCAGAATTTTATTGTCAATGGTTATAGATATCGTCGCAGAATATAGGCTGTTCCAAGTAAAGCTGCTTTTTGTAATTGGCTGATGGTGATTTCTGTGGCCCCTATGGTGTTGAGGTGCTCTTCAAGGTCTTTTGGAACTGCACCCAGGGCACCAATTACCACTGGGATTATTTTGGTCTTCTTCTGCCACAGCCTTTGAATTTCAATTTGTAGATCTTTGTATTTGGTGATTTTTTCCTATTTCTTTTTCTTCTATTCTGCTATCCCCTGGTATTGCTATGTCGATTATTTTGACTTGTTTTTCTTTCTTCTCAACTACAGTTATATCTGGTGTATTGTGTGGCAGAAGTTTGTCTGTTTGTAGTCGGAGGTCCCATAATATTTTTACATCTTCATTTTCTTCAACTTCTTCAATTTTATGGTCCCACCAATTTTTTGGCTACAGGTAGCTTGTATTTTTTGCAGATGTTCCAGTGTCATCCCTGCTACCTTGTCATGCCTTTGTTTGTAGTCAGTCTGTGCGATCTTTTTACAACAGCTGATTAGGTGGTCCACTGTTTCATCTGCTTCTTTACAAAGGCGGCACTTGCTGTTTGTTGTGGATTTTTCTACTTTTGCTCTTATTGCATTTGTTCTTAGTGCCTGTTCTTGTGCAGCCAGTATTAAACCCTCTGTTTCTTTCTTCAAGTTGCCATTCTTAAGCCATTGCCAGGTCTTGGTGATGTCCGATTTCCCACGTATATTGTGCAAATATTGACCATGCAGGGGCTTATTTCTCCATTTTTCTGCTCGGTTCTTGACTTGTTCTTTCTTGTAGGCCTGTTTTGTTTCATTGGTGTTGAATAGTTTCACGTTCTTGACCATTTGAAGTGCATCTTCTTCACTGTCCCTTATATATTCTTCAAGGCCTCTTTTCTCCTCCTCTCCTGTTTGATGGACTTGCAGCATTCGTCTTCCACCTGAGCTGCGAGGGAGGTAGAGCCTATCTACATCACTGCGGGGGTGCATAGCATGATTGATGGTCATGATTTTCCTGGTCTTACGATCTAGTGTCTCTAGCTCTGCCTGGGTCCAGTCTATTATTCCTGCACTGTATCTAATAACAGGTATAGCCCAGGTGTTTATGGCCTGTATGATGTTCCCGCCATTGAGTTTGGACTTGAGGATTTTTCTAACTCTCCTGATGTATTCACTTCCAATTTTTCTTTTAATTTCAGTGTGTGCAATGTTATCAGCCTGGATAATGCCCAAGTATTTGTAAGGTTCTTTCTCTTCCAGGTTCTTGATCTTGCTTCCATTGGGCAGTTCTATTCCTTCGGTTTTTGTTATTTTTCCTCTGTTCATTATTAATGCAGCACACTTGTCTAGTCCAAACTCCACTGCTATATCGCTACTGAATATACGGACAGTGTTTAAAAGTGATTTGATTTCTGACTGGGACATACAACTTCAGATCATCCATGTACAGCAGATGGTTGATTTTACTGGATGTTTTAAACCTTTGGTATCCGAGGCTTGTTTTGTTTAGTATTTGTGAAAGTGGGGTCATGGCGATTACAAACAACAGAGGGGATAGTGAGTTCCCTTGGAAAATGCCTCTTCTAATGCTAACCTGTCCAAGTGCCTCGCCATTGATTGTTAACTGTGTACTCCACATGCGCATTGCTTTTTTAATAAATAACTGAATGTTTTTGCTGACACCAGTTGTTTCTAAACATTTTAGTATCCATGTGTGAGGCAATGAATCGAAGGCTTTCTTGTAGTCAATCCATGCAACACTTAGATTTGTTTTTCTTCTCTTCCAGTTTTCTAAAATCATTTTGTCAATCAGCAGCTGGTCTTCTGTGCCTCTGGTGTTCGGGCAATTTCCTTTCTGTTCAACTGGAAGCTGCTTATTAGTTAATAAGTGTTGCATCACTTCATCTGCTATTATTCCAGTTAATAATTTGAACATGGTTGGCAGGCAGGTTATCGGTCTATAATTACTTGGAACAGCAACTTTTGCTGGGTCTTTCATAATGAGATGAGTTTTCCCAGTTGTTAGTCATTGTTCAATATCACCGCCTTTCATAATGTGATTGAACTGTTTTGATAGTTGTTTATGGAGGCTTGTTAGGTGTTTAAGCCAGAAGCCATGCAGTTCATCCTCGCCTGGCGCAGTCCAATTTTTAATTTTTTTTGCTCTTTCACTTATTAATTCTGGTGTTATTATTAGATCTTGCATTTGTGGTTACATTTTTTGACCTCTTTCATCCAGCCTGCTTTTTTATTATAATCTATTGGATTGTCCCATAATTTCCGCCAGAATTGCACTGTTTCTTCTTTATTTGGTGTTTCTACGTTTTTTGCAGTTTCTCCTTCTATGCTTTGGTAGAAACGTCTCTGATTCGACTGGTATTGGAGATTCTGCCTTTGTTGTGTAGTTCTGGCTTCATATCTGCTAATCTTCTTTGACACTGCTGTTATTTGCTGCTTTATTATTTCCAGGACTTCTCTAATTTTCCTTGAATCTAGGTGGTATTTTTGGATCAGATACTGTTTGGTGTTTTCATTCTTCAGCTTCTTGTCTTTCATATCTTTCAATTTACTAGCATCTGATCTAAGCCTGGAGATTTTATTTTCTAATCTAATCTTCCATTTAGGTGATGTACTGCTTTCTTTTTTGACAGGTCCACTGATCTTATATCCGAGCTCTTGTGTTGTTATTGTTGCTGCACTGTACATTAGTTGGTTTGTTTCTTGCAAATTATTGGTTGTTATTTCTGTAAATGCAGCATTGACATCTTTTAATGCCTGAGCGAGTTGTTTTTTGGCAACTGTTTTTAGAGCTGGAAGTCAAACTCTGGTGGTTGTTTGGTTCATGTGCTCAGTTATTTTTTGCTTTAGTTCTTGTTGCTTTTCTGTTAAACTGCATTTGGGTTTTTGAGGTGAAGGCAAAGGGGAGGTTGCCTGGTTTTGATTTTGAAACAGTTCAGCAACGGTGGTATCCTCTATTTCCAACACCTCCTCCATCTGCACCTGAGCAACTGCTTCAGTTGGTGGTAATTCTTCTTCCATATCTTGAGCCTGTGTTGCTCTTTGTAGTTCTTCCAGCTCAACTCCTGTGAATACTTTATTTCTTATTATGAATCTTCTCTGGTCTGCTAGCATTTGTTCTGTTATTTCTGTATCTGGATGCTTCTCTTTCCAAATTTGGTACATTCTTTTTAAATAACCTCTTCTAGTTGGACTAGACTTGTAATAGCAGATCATTATTTCCTTGTTGGCATTTTTTGTATATTTTTTTTGGTTAAGCGACGTTTCTTCCAGTAACTTTGCTGTCTCCAGCCCTGGTTGCTCAACTGAAGATCCTGAGTCCTGTTGCCCACTTGCCACCAGATGTCCAGGGACTATAGCACCTGGCGCGGTCCTTGTTGACCCGGGCGACGACCGATCCGGTATAGATTTATTAAAGTTACGTCTCACCATATTGTTGATGGGAGAGGCGCTCTTTGTCTGGCTCCTCTGGTGAGACCTGTCCAGTATGGTTGGACCTCTGGCATAGCTCTCACCTTCATCAGAGCACACAAGCCCCACAACCACGTCAAGGTAGTGCCTCACTGGGGGCACTATTATTATTATTATTATTATTATTATTATTATTATTTCAATTTCTATACCGCCCTTCCAATTATGGCTCAGGGTGGTTTACACAGAGAAATAATACATAAATAAGATGGATCCCTCTCCCCAAAGGGCTCACAATCTAAAAAGAAACATAGGATAGACACCAGCAACACTCACTGGAGGTACTGTGCTGGGGGTGGATAGTGCCAGTTACTCTCCTCCTGCTAAATAAAGAGAATCATCACGTTAAAAGGTGCCTCTTTGCCAAGTTAGCAGGGGTTATGCTTGGAACATTCCAATTTGAAACGGTCCATACTGTTCCAAGCTCAGAACAGCCCTTTCATTTGAAGGGTGTTCTCTTCCTAGCTTGGAACACTTGAATCAGCCTGTTTCAAGGCAGAATGTTCCAAACATGGAATGCTCTGCACATCCCTAATCAACAGGAAAGAGACTTTACCCTATTCATCCAGACTAATGCAGCACTTGGTCAAAAATGTTATGCTAGCACAGGGATGCTGCACTAGTTAGTTCTGCTAAGTCAGGAGCTTGTGTTACAGACCAGTGTTTTACTAGCAAGGTATTTTACAAGGTATATAACATGTGATAGAACTAGATATTCTGTCCTGTTATCTTCATTGTGCAGTGCAATAAGAACACAAGATTGCAAAATTCAAGCATCTCTACAATTTTGTGCATGTGCATAGCCTTCTTGCATGTGTGCAGCTTTATTGTACTAGCTGAACATTAATCTTTAGGTCAGCCACTGTCTTCCAATCACACAAGGAGGGGAAATGGGATCTCATCCACTGTCCTCAATTCTGTTCTTCACATGTTGACTATGTCTGTGTGCACACAGCCTACATGCGTACAACTTGTATATGTGTAGGCCCTATTGGCAAAATGTGAGATGTATCATATTGCTTGTAAGAATTTGTACAACTTATGGACACAGACAGTGTACACATTTGGCACAGTCAACATGTGATGTTTGGGGATGGTGAAAGTGTATGTGATCCTGTATCGACTCCACATTTTCATTGTACATAATCAGAAGACTGTGTAAAATGTTTCCACCATTTTTGAGAATTATGCTGTGATGTTATTGTTCCCCTCTGAATGATAAACTATCTAAACACCAACTTGCATATCAAGGGGGCAGCATTATTTTCTTTAAATCAAAATTTGTACTGTAGAAATTGTAAGTACAAAATTTGTACTTTTATTTTGTGTTCATGGTTTTCAATACTTTGAACCTGGAAAATACAATTTATTTTTGCACTGATCTAACCCTCATCCTTTTAGTAACTGGAATGCATATTAATGTAAGCATATTGTTTCTGTGCAGCAATATGAGAGTTTGCCTTACAAATGCAGACATGCAAAAGGATGTGGACAAACCTCCTCTACAAGCAGCTCTCTGTTTAGTAATGTTGCCAAACCTCATGATTACCTGGTTCAAAATATGTATTTGCCTAGGCCATAACACTTGCATGCAATGCTAACCAAATGCAATTTCTCTCAGTTCTTCTCAGAAAAAAACAGGATATGAAATAAAAGTCCACAAACCTTTTTAATTTAAGACTAGTTTTTCTACAAGTCCTAGAGACCAATTGCTGTACAGACAGCTAATCACATATCTCTAAAAGAGGATTGTTAAAGCTCCACGGAGCTTAACTCTTAACTGTGCTCTTAAGACTTAACTATGAAGCGTAATCACACACACACACACACACACACAACACACACAGTTATCAGCTGCAGTCATTCCACAACAATAGTTTTTGAACTGATCTCAAAACACTTTCCTACTGGAAGCCTCACTGTTATAAATGCAAATACACAAATAGGAAAACATTTTTTTGGCTATTTGCCAGTAGTTGAAAAGGACAAGGAAGGCTTTGCCCCCTCAAACCATCAAATCTGTTAGGTTGGCAATGCTGCCACCACCTAAAGGAGATCCCATACCATTTTTCCTTGTCCTGTGCAGACTTGTGGGATCCTTCCTTCATTGCTAGAGTGATTTAGGGTACTCACCAATCATATCTTGTCATTGGTTACTCTACCTAATAGCAGACCTGCCATTTGTGACCCACAAGTCAGTAGCTATTACTTAACCACACTAATTCAAGATCAGTATGAAGTGTCCCTTGACCAATGGCAATCTCTTAGAGGAACAAAATATTCATATTTGGCCCCCAAATGAAGGATGACCCATTTAGTTGTTCCTGGGATGTGGCCTTTTGCTTCTCCCCAGACTGAAAATGTGAGAGTCTAATGACTGTCTTAATTCTTCCCTTCTATCACTAACATTCCCTTCTCTTCCTTTTTACCTTGACTAGGAGGAGTGGATGTCTGCCCCTATTTGCAACTAGTCCGGGGCAATACTGCAGCCAAAACAATGTCAACTCAACACTCTTGGGACAAAATTTGATATTTTTCAGAGTGTTCTCCAAAGGTGCTTGAAATTGTTGACCTGTTTCCAAACTGAGCTGAGGCAAGTTTGCTTATCTCTACCCATGCCATTTCCCCCTTCTTACCTCTCTCATTTGTGGTACTGATAGAAGCTGAACTGTCCATAACCTCCTGCAACATGCTGTGAAAGGAAACTGTCTACATCTTCCTTGTGATGAAACCATTGTGCTTTTCTTTCCCATCTTATTTATCCTAATTAAAAGGCTTAAAGGTTCTTGTGCAAGATTAGATTCAAATTCTAATAATGCAGTTTGGATGCTTTGGTCTCCTTCTTCCACATGGCTGGACTCCATATTACATCAACAACAACACCCCCATTCGGACATTTTAGGGGAAAAACCACTCATGATTAAAGCACCAAAAGTGGGTAAGAAGTCCCCTCACGGTGATGCCACTCACCCCTTCTCTGAAGTTGCTCACTGTTCCAGCAGTATTTATGTAAAAAGGGAAGTGACTTAACCAGTGGCAACTGGTGGGTACTAGGGCTAGCAGGGGCGGAGGAGAGCCCACTCACCAAGGCAGGACCTCCCCCTGCCCCCATATGCTTTCCTCCATGCTGGTGGGGGTAAAGTCCCCTGACATGGAGAAAGCAGAAAAGCAGGGACAAAAAGAATAAATCAGAAATGGGGGAAGCAGAAAGAATGGCAAAAGGAAGAAACCAGAAAGTGGAGTGGCAGCAGAAACCAGAAAGGGGAGAGAAAGCAGAAAGCAGGGGCCAAAAGGCAGAAGGCAAAAAGGGGGAGAAGGCAGGGGCCAAAATGAAGTAGTGGGGTGAGGAGAAGGCAGGGCCCCAAAGGCAGAAAGGGTGCAGGAGAGAAAAGGCAGGGATCAAAAGGCAAAAGACAGAAAGCAGAGAGCAGAAAAAGAGGGGCAGGGGGAAAGGAGAAAGAGGGGCAGAAAAGAGAACTCAAGGAGGAGAAAGCCAGGACTTACATCCCCCACAAAACAAAACAAACAACCTACTAGAGAAACTGAATCTTACCAGTACAGGCAGCCAGCAAATGCTCTAAAGCATGGAGCTTCCTCCAGCCCCTCCTCCTTGCCTCTTCCTTCCTTGGTCTTACTGGCTGGAACATCCTGCTAATCAAGTTGTTCCAGCCAGTGATTCCTAGGGAGTGCTAGCTTGGCATCGACCACTCAAGAAACTAAAAAATGGGCTTAAAAATACACTTCCTGATGTCTTCAGTGCCTGTATTTTGTTACCTGTACTGGTAAGTCTGAGTTTCTCTGGTAGTTTGTTTGGTGGGAGAGGGCACTACTTCCCTGTCCTTACTCATGAGCCGCCTCTGGCCATAACTATGATATGATGGATACCACTTCCATGATTGGCAGCCTAGATCATCCTAGCCTGCCGATCATGGAAGCACCAGCCATCACGGTTGCAACACTTCCCTTTTAATACAGACACCACTGGAATGGTGAATGGCTAGAGAGAGGGAGTGACTGGCAGCATTAGGACATGACTTCCTATCCACTTGTGGTGCTGCAATCGTGAGCATTTCCCCCTAAAATGTCCTGCTAGCACCAATATCCTGATTGAAATGTGCCACACCTGGCACTGGTGTGAGTAGCACCCATACAATCTAAGTGACACACATGGCTGATGAATGTTATTTGTTCAGTGTGGAACCTGATTAGAGGAAGCAGGTATTCAGATGCAACAACCCCACAACCGTAACTTATGAATTAGATCTAAGGCCTAAAACTTTTCCTTCCTTCCTTCCTTCCTTCCTCTCTCTCTCCCTCTGATTCATATAATTAAAAATGCACTATTGAAAATAATATGATCAAGGGACAAGCTAAAGCCTGAATTTTAAGAAACTCTGGCTCTTAAATACTTGACTGTGCATCTTTAAAACTTCACAGATTTTATACATTACAATTAAGATGTAATGTAGAAATGGCTACGTGTCACAGATGGTAATTCTGCTGGGGCTACTTAGGTGTTATGATTACAGTTTTTACAATATGCTACTTTTATGCATTAAAAGTAATATTGAAATTTTATTAAATAAAGTGAAATATGTAGATATTTTGATCTGCTGTTTGGAAAATGGTTAACTTTGAGTAAGGTTCACTCCTAACTCTCTTGCAAAAGAGTTATGATGTAAATATGTTTCTGAAGCAAAGTGGAAAACAAATAGATCAGCCTCTCTCTTCTGCCTCATAACAGTAAGGTGTGGGAGAGCATCTGTAGCTTGTGAAGAGAAATACTAGCATCGGTTTTAGATTCATAACAGGACCAAAACCTAAAGACACCTGCCACTTGCTGCCAGTCTCTAGGAAGGGGTAATGGGGAAGGCATGACAATATCAAAAATATTGTGTTCTGGGTGTCATTTTCACTCCAAGCCCTTCCCACATACACATAGGGCTTAAATATACAGTTTTTGCAATGGTGCAAAAACTGTCGGCCAAGCTGTTGCTCATGAAGTGAGGCAAAAGCAAAGCAAGGCACAGGTGAGTTGAGGCAAAGTGAGAGGCAAAGGCAGGGTGAGACAAGGTGAAGAAAAGGCAAGGCCAGGCCAGTCTGCAGGATGTTAGAGGTCCAAGGGAACAAGTTGACTCAATAATCTTCAGAGGCAGACTGAGTCATTAGATACTCCTGAGCCAAGATGATGACTCCTGGACTCTGCCTCCCTGCTTGGAGAGGGAAAACCTTTAAAAGGCAGCATTCTGGAATCTGGAACTATTCCTACACTTTTGCTCCTCCTCCTGAGCTTCCTAGGTTGTTGGTGCTGAAGTTCAGACATCAGGAGGAGAGGGATTCTATGAGAGAAGCTAGATCTGTAGTGGCTCAGATCCTGGGAGCGCTGCTTCAGGGAACTCAGCCCTGAGAGAGTTTCCTCAGGTGAATCCACTCCTGGGGCTCTCTCAGGTTCCAGTCTGCTGTTATGGTCCAGTCTCTTCAGTATCCAACTATGAGTCGCTACGGTGAGCAGAGTATAACGACTCTGATAGGCTGGACCATGAGAGAAGCCAAATGTGAAGTTAGTAGTAGTCCAGTCTCAATCATGTGTCAGAGTCCATTGGGCATCACAGGCATAGCCCAACTGATTGTTGTTTCAGAACTTTAGACAGATCCAGGTAAGTAACTTATTCTGACATAGGCCACCTTCGGACATCATGCCAAATCAAAGGGAACCATGCCATAGGGAATCATGCGACAGGTCCAGGCATGTCATTGTCCGAATGTGGGAACCCATGGTTCTGAAAGAAAAGTGACCGGAGGTTTCCAACACCAAACATGAATCTGAACCCTTGGTTACACTTTGGTTTTGTGGCCAAAAATTTGGGTCAGAAAGCGGCATTGTATCATCTGAAGGCTGGGATTTGCAGTTTCTGTCTGAAACCAGAATTGAGGGTAGGAAGTTCCTCCCTCCAGAGGTGCACCTAAATCATTTTGGAGCCTGGACCTAAAGGCCTTTGGAGCCCCTCCCCACCCCCTGTAAGTTAAGCATAATCTTCTACACACACACCGTGACACACACAGTATTTCTAACCCCTGAGTTCTTGGGGGCAAAAAAAGCAATGGAACTCACAAGAATGTAAGAATATAAAACTGGTATATTTATGGAAATATGTATAAGTAGAAACATTTCAACAAACAACATATTTCCATCCCACATATTTCTTTCCCACTCCCTCCTCTGTCTCAAAAGGTCACAATCTCATTCAGCTTCCTGGCACAATGCAGGCCAGTCTCCTCCTTCTTGTCTCTTTCTCTGGTTGGCTGCCGCCGCTTTCCTTCATGTGAAGAAGGAAGCTCATGCAGCCAGTTCCTCACTCATTTCAGTTTCCCAGACTACAGATCGGGATCATCTGAGAATGCGGTGGGGGAATGGGGGCAAACCTTATTTCTTGGCAACATTGGAAGCTACTTCAAACCAAGTCAGACTGTTGCTCCATCTAGCTCAGTATATTTACATGGACTGGCAGCACCTCCAGGGTTTCAAACAGGAGCTTTTCCCAGCCCTACTTGGAGATGCCAGGTATTAAAGCCAGGACTTACTGCAAGCAGAGCAGATGCTCTACCTCTGAGCTATGGCCCGATCTCCTAGTATCGCCACCCCCATATTTGCAGTCCAAACTATATTCTTCTCAGGCTCTATCCCTTCCCTAGAGAGTGGAGAGTGGTGCTTAACCTTCACTGGATATCAGGAAAATGCAAATGTTGTTGTTATGGGACAAATCTGCACGTCCCATTGGCCAGCCTTGGCAACCATGGCAGAGAAGTACACAGAAGTACTTACTGTTGAAAGAGCTTCCATTATGCTTTGCTCTTTTCCTCCTCCTGTTCTCTTGCTTGATCTTCAAGCTTACTTGCTTTTCTGTTCTTGCTAGTAGGAAAGGGGCATTATAGGCAATGATAACTGGCTGACATGGGACTTCTTATTCTGAAAGGTCAGAAGTGCAGTGACTTGGCATTCTTGGGACAGAAGGTGAAGAAGAGGTTCCTTCCTCTTGAGAACAGGTGATAATGGCTTGTGTCCAGGGGTGACACAGGGGTCAGATAACATTGTTAAGAGGTTGTTATTGCTAATAGATATTATGCCAAAGTTGCCACGATGGTGAACTTTGAATGCAACCTGACTAATACGTCACCTACAGAACGGATTGAGGGGTTACACAACAGGCAGTAATTGCTCGGTGCCAAGAGGTTAAAATGCTGAACCTTTTTGCAAATGTGCCATTATGGTAAACTTAGAATGCACCTGGACCCATAAATCAGCCAAACAAAACTTGCAGCGGCAAACCAAGTCCTAGAAGAATATACTTCACTAAAATAGTGGGTGGTTTGCAAGTGGTGTTGGTGTACCAGCACTGGGGAGCATGAGCCTGTTATAGATTGAGACAGTTCTTCAAACTCCGTCCCAGAGGTGTTGTCTCTGGGGCTCCATGGTTTGGGGTTTCTTGCCTGACTGGTTCCACTTCAGGTCCTGGTGAAGGTCTGGTGTTAGGCTTCGTGTCTGAGCTAAGCACTTGTGTGTCATATATTGTTGATCCTTCCAAAGTGGCTAGCCCGTCTTCACCAGGATCTGAGTTGCTGCAATTCAGTATAGAAGTAATGACAGTAGTTCTGTGTGTATAAACATTGAACTGCCCCAATCACGTAGAAGAAAAGAGCAGCTGCTTATCTAACATGCTTTCCCCACCTTTTGGTTCAACTGAAAATTGCACCACTAGTAAAATGGTCATGCCATTTCTGTTTAATTTGATAGATTTTGGAATATTTTTGTGGTAGTATACAGTGAAAGTGAATCACTGTAGGCCTAGATGTGTATAATGTAAACAAATACTGTAGAAGCCGAATGTATGATCACCAGGTGGCTACCACTTCCCTGTGCCCTTGTAAATAGGTAACAAGAGCAGGAGTCTTTCAGCTGCAGCCAATTTCCTCATAGAGATTTCAGATAAGAAGGGAAATAGAAAAAATATATATATTATCCCTATAGAGGATATAAGATTCATTTCCTTCTACCAGAAATAATTTTCTTCCTGAGTGAGCTTTACAAAAATAAATTGAACCAGTTTCTACCTCAGTACTATCCTTCTCAGACTCTCAGCAGTGACTACATTTCCAAAAGTGTTGTCCACATGTTTCCAGCAGTCTTCTGACCTAGACCCATCAAGGCAGTGCTCCCATCAAAACCCCTCCCATCAGGGGTTTTCAGCCTGAGCTGTTTTTGATCATCCTGGAAACAGCAAGACATCAGAAAATAGAGAGGTGGGAAGAAGTCTGACCTTTTGCTCCAGTAGCCTGTTGCAAATTAGGCCACAGGTCAATCTAATTACTGACCAAGGTCTCATTGTGCACCTTCTCATCTAAGAGTGAAATGAAAAATTCATATGACCCTCATCTCCCCTTCCAAAAGAGACTTTTTTCATTATGTAATTTAAATAACAGGGTAAAAAAAAATAACTGCTTTCGTTATGCCAGTCATTTTTTGTTTGCTTGCTTGTTTTTCACATTTGTATCCCACATTTCAAGATGACTAACAACAACAAATCAAGTTGTTAAAATCAGCTAACATTTGAATATATGGAATAATTTCAAAAAGATAACCCACCAGTCCCCATCATAAGAACAGACCTGCTGGATCATGCCCAAGGCACATCTAGTCCAGCATCCTGTTTCACACATTGCCCACCAAATGCCACTGGAAGTCTACAGGCAAGAGTTGAGGGCATGCCCTCTCTCCTGCTGTTACTCCCCTGCAACTGGTACTAAGAGGCATCCTGTCTTTGAGGCATCCTATAGCCCTCCAACTAGTAGCTGTTGATAGACCTCTCCTCCATGAACTTATCCAAACCCCTTTTAAAGCCATCCAGGTTGTCAGCTGTCTCCACATCTTGTGGCAGAGAATTCCACATGTTGATTATGTGTTGTGTGAAAAAGTACCTCAGTTTGTTGGTCCTAAATTTCCTGGCAATCAATTTCAAGGGATGACCCTGGTTCTAGTGTTATATGAGAGGGAGAAGAATTTCTCTCTATCCACTTTCTCCACACCATGCATGATTTTATAGACCTCTATCATGTCTCCCCACAGTAGTCTTTTTTCTAAACTAAAAAGTCCCAGGTGTTGTAGTCTTGCCTCATAAGAAAGGTGCTCTATGCCCCTGATCATCTTGGTTGCCCTCTTCTGCACTTTTCTAGTTGTACAATGCCCTTTTTTAGATTTGGTGACCAGAATTGTACGCAGTACTCCAAGTGTGGTCGCACCATAGTTTTGTATAAGGGTATTATATTAGCCGTTTTATTTTCAAGACTCTTCCTAATGATCCTTAGCATGGAAATGGCCTTTTTCACAGCTGCCGCACATTGAGTCGACACTTTCAACAAGCTGCCCACCACGACCCCAAGATCTCTCTCCTGGTCAGTTACGGACAGCTCAGATCCCATCAGCATATACTTGAAGTTGGGGTTTTTCGTTCCCATGTGCATCACTTTACACTTACCAGCACTGAACTACATTTGCCATTTTGTCACACACTCACACAGTTTGGAGAGATCCTTTTGGAGCTCCTCACAATCTGTTTTGGATTTCACTACCCTAAAGAGTTTGGTATCATCTGCATATTTGGCCACCTCACTGCTTACCCCTGCTTCTAGATCATTTATGAATAAATTAAAAAGCACCGGTCCCAGTACAGATGCCTGCGGGACCCCACTTCTTACTTCCCTCCATTGTGAAAACTCTCCATTTATCCCTACCCTCTTTTTCCTGTCCTCCAACCAGTTAGCAATCCACACATGTACTTGTCCCCTTATCCCATAACTGCTAA
Organism: Hemicordylus capensis; assembly: GCF_027244095.1. Classification (NCBI taxonomy): domain Eukaryota; kingdom Metazoa; phylum Chordata; class Lepidosauria; order Squamata; family Cordylidae; genus Hemicordylus; species Hemicordylus capensis. The sequence goes on from NC_069659.1 coordinate 70,891,615, forward strand.
GTTTTCTCAGGAGTGGGTGATTCTATAGGATATATGTTCTGTTCCTCCATTCAGAAAATGGCCCGTGTGCTGCAATCCATGCAACTTCTATGTGCAAGCAGCCAAGAATCCTATCTGGTTAAAACAATGCCTAACAACACTTTTAAAATAAAAATAAAAATCTAAAGCAGTCAAGAAAGGAGCCTGCCTAATCTGTCAGCGAAGGGCGTTCCAAGTCTGTGGCAGCACCACCACCACCACCAAACCCGAAAAGGCAATTTTTCTCATAGCTGCTAAACAAATACAGGTATCTGTTGATGGCAGCACCATAGTCTATTGTTTAAATTATTATTTTGATTGTAGGTTTTAATCTTTCCTGTTGCTGTTCACTGAATTTTTAAATACTTAATTATGGTGTTTGTTTATTCAATAAGCAACAAAAAGGGTAATGAATATATTTTAAGGTATATTATGGGTATAATCTATGGACTTTGGAAGGATGGAAGGAAGGAAGGAAGTTGCGTGGGTGATTCTATAGGATATATGTTCTGGCCCCCTATTTCATAAATGGCCAGTGTGCTGCAATCTACACAACTTCTATGTGCAAGCAGCCAAAAATTGGAAGGAAAGAAGGCTCCATAGGGGAAGAGATCATGCCCTACATTATTAATATATGGATGGTATCAATCATGTTTGCCAGGGATAGGTTAGAAATAAATGTCTTGGGTAAAACATCTTTATCTGAACAAATTGGTACCTTTCAGACAGAAGTTGCTCTGAAGAATGTCATCTGAGGTGAGAAAAAGATAAAAACGGCCAAATAAAATAGCAGCAACTGGAGCCATTGAGCAATATACAAAGAGGGGAAAGGATGGAGTTGTTAACAACAAAAACTGTTATGAAGTACAGCGTGAGCTCATGTCAGTTTCTCTGTTGTATAAATTGAAGATTGTAAAGTGCTATAGGTTACTGGAGGTCAGATATTTCCACCGAAACTGGGAACCCAGCCTGATTGTCACTGTTCAGTTGTAGGTCCCATATGTGATGGTTTAACACAAAAAGAACAAGTATTTCAGCAAATTACCCTTGTAATATATATCCCAAAGCAAAAATACAAAAGATCATTTGGAAATGTACTCTCTATGTATTTTTAGACAGTTGGATGAGGATAGTATCGAGGTGGAACTTGTTCTCATTTACTTTTTCCAAGCTTAGTCAGGGAGAAAATGATCTCTGTTGGGAGAAAGAAGGATATTCTCCAGTGAAAGTTATACTATAATCCTCATAAGAAGTCATGTTGCTTATTATTGTCACAATTAAGCATACACATAATTACCTTAGTTAAGTGTTCTGAAAAGCAATTGGGATATAGATTTAAAATAATATTTTTAAGTAAGGGAAAAAATGCTCTGTGCATGAGACTGTAAGGTCATTCGCACGACCATAAGGGGGACAGGGAAGGCAGGTGGGGTAGGAAAGCCAAGGATTGACCTACCTTCCCCACAGACAATCAGCGATGTCCTCTTCCACACAAGCTGCATTTCTTTGAGCAGTGCAGATCGATGGAGGCCAGGAATTTTTTGGCTGGGACTCAAGAGTTTGGGAGCAACTATGGAACTGAACAATCTTTTCTTTTCTACAAAATGATCGAAGGGGAAGCTCAAATTTTCAGGGAGAAAGTGATCATATCCTCCCACTGCTATTTCCTACAACACTTCGACCTCCAAGCTGATTTGTTCTCATATATGTCCACATTGTTTTTCCACATTAAAATAGAGAAAAGTGCAATAGAGAAAGAGCATCTCAGGTTCCCAGATCTGTGTTTACTTCCAGACATGTCATTCAGCCCATTTCCTCACCTGTTTACCCACAACCCACTGCCAGCACTTCAGCCAATATCTCACCAAATGTAAAAAGTGTCATGATGTTAATAAACCCGAACCCTGCAGAGTTCCGTTTTGCAATTAGCAAATGACATGGTATTTTCTTGTACTGTGGGTTGAAATAATGTGCTGAGAAGCAAATGCTAAATTTATGAATTTAACAGTTCATGCCAGTAGATGCATGTGACATGAGGTGATGGATGAGCTTGTTTAGACTTTATTCAGAATCATCTCAGTGCTTCAGAACTTTCTCACTGACTGTTCACAAATGACTCATCTGTATTCCAAGACTCTGACTTGTAGTGTTGGTAGATGCATCTAGTCCTTGTGCCCTCTGAGAATTACAGTCCCCAGAACCAGCCACAATATAGGATATCTTGGAAATTCAACACTGTATCTCCAAAACAAACATATCCAGAAATAGCTGTTGGCTTTAGTTGTGAATGTGACAGAGCAAACGCACCAAATGTTTTCAAGAAACAATGAGAGAGAGAGAGAGAGAGAGAGAGAGAGAGAGAGAGAGAGAGAGAGAGAGAGAGAGAGAGAACAAAAGGCTGCTTGGTTCAATGGTGGCCATATCATGTCATTCCAAACAATCAACCAGATCTTGTATGCATGTGCCTACAATGCAGCTAACTTGATCTTGTTTCAAAGCAGTCAACAAGAGTGAGCAACAATAAGGTGTTTTCTACATGTTACTTCCATCAGGTTGTGATCACCTGGTCTCCTGGTCTGCTGATTCAGTTGAAAGACAGTTCCATGTGCTGAGCCTCCTTTTGAGTTATGAGCAGGGGACAAATATTAGAAAAAAACTGCAGTTAAGTTTTAATACTGCAAATAATGATGAACTGAATGTGTGTGTATTCAGAAATATTTATTTAGCTCAGAAAGAAGTGCATGTAAAAGCATATCAATAAGCATGAATAAAAAGCTAAGCTATAGAAATATATAGCAAAGACAAGCAAGAGAAAAATTATAAAACTATGTCTTTTCAAGTTGCGCTCTTCAATCAGATTTTCCCAATAAATCAGGTTATCTGACAGGCTGTTTCCACTCCACTCCCCTCAGAACAAGCTGGTCCTTGGAACCCCAAGAGGTTGTTCAAATGGCCCAAGAGGCTGGGCGGGGAGAGGGCATGAGGGAAGGCAGGACCCTACCTGCCTTCCTCCACACAACTTAAGGCTGCCATTGCTGCTTTAGCTTGCTAGGGATGTGCAAGCAGGTGCGGAACCGAACTGGTTTGAAGTCAAACTGGTTCAGTTCGAAGGCTCGGGGTTGAGACGAACCACCCCCGGCTTGGCTCAACCCCAGACCGAAACCCACCCACACGGCCCATTCAAGGGGTTCATGGACCTTTTACAGAAAAATATTTTTAAACTTACCCCCTCAGGGGGGCTTCTTCAAGGTGGGGGGGGTTCATAGAGCTTCCCTCTCCCTCCACCAGCTTTTCTTCCTCCAAAAACGGCCCCTCCATGGAACCCCACCCCACTGCTTCAAAGAATGTGCACTCCCTCCCCACCGCCCCGCCTGGATCAGGGGGGTTCAAGGGTGTGCCAGACCAAACTGGCCTGGTCCAGTTCAGGTCCAATTTAGATTCGAACTGAACTGGACCAGCCAGTTCCATGCACACCTCTACAGTTCACACACCCACATAACTGGAATGCAAGGAATCCCAGAGTGGTGAGTGGGAGAGGGGAAACCAGGCTGCATCCTCTTATATCCCACAAGGCACTACTACTTCTCGCATGGTGAATTGGGGGAGCTCCCTGCTGCCTGGCCACTCCTTTCCCCTAGCTCTATGGAAGTTTGGGCTTCTGGCAGCCTGGGAGGAGCTGTTGGCAGCCCAAGTTTCCATGTGACCTATGCGTGAAGTTGGAGGCAAGCATGTGCCTCTTACCTCACTTTTAGCTCAGATTTTAAACCTGGGCTACCCACAGAGTAATGCTGGGATCACGAGTGATCCCAGTGGTTCTCACAATCAGCACTACACAGGCTACAGCTCTCCTACGCAGGTAGGTCTGGTCATGAGAACAAGCTGCAGGGATATAGTGGTGGAACTTACAAGGCTGCACCTGAATCCTTCCTCCAAGCAAGATGGTCCTTAGGCAGCCCTGTGGTGGCAGATGAGGAAGGAGAAACATTAGTTATATGTATAGGTTAATGTTTTGAATTATTTAACTACAAATTTTGGCAACACATAAGTAGGCTCGGGGTGCACAATTCGGAGCCCCCTCTCACCATGAGTTAAAACTAAAACGTTAAAGGGATTTTAACTTTTTCTGAAGGCCTCCTGTGGAGGCCTTCCCCAAAAGAATGCTGCCGTGGCCCTACAGCACCGGACCATGGCACCAAAAGGCCCAGGGGGGCCTCCTGCCACCACCCCACCATGCCTCTGCCCTGCAGCACCAAAACGTGGCACCCAACACTTCAAGAATTCTACCCACTGTGTGTGTGGTCAGGATGTAGCAGTGTGGGGAGCGGGAGTGGCCGCTGGGCCTGACCATTCAGCCCAGTGGCCCTTGAGAATTATGAGGCACCCCAGACATCAGTGGCTTGTGAGACTATTCTAACTGTGCAGGCATGCTGGAGCACCTCGCAGTTATCAAGAGCTGCTGGGCTGAACGGTCAGGCCAGTGGCTGCTCCTGCTCCACCAACCACTGCCGCCGCCACCACCACCACCATGGGGGTGGGGGGGGCCTGCTTGGCTCACTCCCCAGCCACACACATGGTGGATAGAATTCTTGACATTTTTGGCACTGCAGTTTGGTGTCATGGGGCAGCAGGAGCCCCCCTGCCTGGGACTTTGGAGGCCCCCCTGGACCTTAGAGGTCATGGACCAGGTCCCCAAGTCCAGGGTGACAGCACTCCTGAGTAGGCTGCTCCATGAGAATGATTTTCTGTTTATTGTTTTACTCTGCTCATTGAAATCTTGTGTATACTTTCCTTTATATACAATATAGATAGATCACTTATGTTAACTATTAGATATGTGGATGAATCAACCCTAAATTACAGCATCAATGCATGTTAAAACTGTGAGCTAGAAGAGTTGACAGAAGTGATGATTTCTTTGTCGGGGAATTAACCTACTAACAGAATAAGTAAACATGTGTGGAAATTTCCTAACTGCATCAGCCAGCCTTCTGTGTAAACAAGCAGGTGGCATCGGGATGTCTGTGTGTGTGTGTGTGTGTGTGCAGATGCAGATGAGCCATTTTTAGATGGGGACATTTATTATGCCGCCTCCAGGTTAGCTTGTCTTGGAGCAGACTACATTCTCTTCTATACCCTCGGATTTTTGAATGTGAAAGACACTTTTTAATTTTTTTAAATCTGAGCAACCAGGTATTGGGCAGTGCAAACTAATAAACATTCATGGAAACAAAACAGACATGTATATCTGGGAAAGCTAGTTGACTGTCTGGCTTTGCTAAGGGTTAGGTTGCAGATGGTCAACTTCAGGACGCAAGGGATGCTGGCTTTCCAGACATGTCCACACATAAACCAGAAACAGGTATACGGTTCAAAACAATCAGAGATGATGTTGCAGGAGAGCAATCAAGGGTCAGAGGGACTGTGGTGTTTTTGGATAATTCATTCCTTGATCCAGGTCAGCTTTTGAATAAGGCTTTAGTTAATTCTGTTCCAGTCCTGGAATAGAGGTGGAGCCAACAAACAGTAGGGATGTGCATGAATCAATTTTTTTGATATGATTTGTACCCAAATAGAATCACCCCCGATTTGTTTTGGGTCCAAATCTAGCCAGCTAGCACAGGGGCAATTTGTTTTGTCCACAAATCTCCCAAAACAGGTAGATTTGGGTACAAATCATTTTTTACCCAAATCGATTCACACAGACAGCAGGCGCAAGCAGTAATTCTCTCAGAAGCATGGAGAGGGTGGAAAACAATTCTCTTCTCTTTTTCTCAGTCAGGAAAGCAGGAGCAAAAAGCAGAGAATCCACACCAGGCAGCAGGCGGGCAAGGCAAATCAAAGCTTCTTTGGCTCTCTCTCTCTCTTCTCCCATGAGGCATAAAGGCAGAATGGTAGATGGCAGCCTCCTTAAGTACTTTTGAAAATCCCTCCTTCAAATTCCCCCACCCTTGTCCCTTCTTTGACCCTTCCCCTTTCCAATGCGTGGTCAGTCACCCCTGGCAGCACAAGATTTGAATGGAAACAAGCCAATCTGGAACCAGGGGGGATTCACCAGCCAATCGTTGCACACTGTAAGTCACCAATCTGAAGCTTGGGAGGCTGAGATTTTCAAAAGATTTCCCTGACACTAAATGGAGATAGCAAGAGAGATCACCAAAAATGGAGGTCTGAATCGTCACATTTTTCAGGTCCAAAATCTGGGTGATTTGTTTTGGACCCGAATCTCGCCAGCTAGCACAGGGGCGATTTGTTTTGTTCGCAAATCACCAAAACAGGTAGATTTGGGTACAAATCATTTTGTACCCGAATTGATTTGCACATCAAACACATTTGCACAAGAAACAGCCAGCAGCAAAAGCACTGAAAAGCAGACTGCACTTGCCTCTCTGTACATATCTATTTCATTAAACTATTAATATTTCTGATTTCACTCCACTGTCTTGTCCTTGCATACCACAACTCTTTCCCTTGGATTCTACAGTGTCCCAAAGTAGAGGCCTGTTCAGGGGTTCAGTAGAGTGCCGCTTACACACTTACAGGACTGCAAGTGAGAGAAGTCCTGTCACTGGCCTGTCACTCACTCTCCCAATCCCACTTTTCACATATGCTGCAGCGTTCATCTGTAGAGATGAACCCTATAAGCATGATGATGCCTGTTTGTGTGATCAGAAACAGTTTCCACTGTCAACCTCTTGGGTTTCAATTGATTTCAGCTAGCCTGTCTCATTTATTTTGATGGGATTTAAGCATGATTGTGGCCCATTCAATTTTTACTGTATTTATCTGAATCCATGACTACCCCCCCCCCTTTTGATATTAGAAACCAGGAGGTCCTCTTAAATTCAGAGTCTTGTTGCTTTCAAGTAAATGCAGATATAACTTATATTTAACCTCTACTTTTTAAGGTTGTCTTAAATTCAGTGTTGTCTTTGATTTGGGTAAATAAGGCAGAGCCCTTTCTCATGAACAGTGAGAAAGTCAAAAGGGTTAGCGGGGTGGAAGCTTTTAAAAGCTTTCCACGCTGCAGATGATCCAGGGCTCCTTCTTCGGTGGGCGGAGGACTCGCCCAGATAATTATTGGCTGCTGCTAGTAGCTTGGGGGGTTGGGGTGCTGGGATGTGTCACACACACACACACACACACACACACACACACACACACACACACCCTCGCCAGAGCACCCATAATGCAAGCAGCCACAGTTGGCAGACGATCACAGAAATGGGGTTAGGAGAACACTTGCTCTCCTAACCTTGTTTTAGAGGATGGCTGCCTAGGCGAGTTTGCCACCAAGGCACTGCCAGGATCGGACCCAATCCCAGCGGTGCACACGGGCAGGCAAAACCGGCTGGGGTTCCGTAGCCCGGTTTTGCCTGCGTGTGTGAATAGCTTCATAACGTTCTGTGTGAAGTAGTCCTAATTTATTGCCAATACAATACAGGATTGATGAAATGAAACAAAAAAGGGGGGAAACTGGTCCAAGTCCAATCATTTCTTCCTAGCTGGACTGTTACACCAACAAAGCTTTGGGAGTCCAGACTAGAAACACTAAGGCAGAAGAACTGCATCCTTAATTAGTATGATGATATGTTCAGTATACATATTACTTAACCTATAATTCTCCTTGCCTGCAGAGACAGCTTTCATCTCCAGATGGATTCAGATTATTGTTGGCCAGTGCTTGATTGTAACTTACTGTTCCTGATAAAAATAGATAAAAGCCAAAAATGTGATTTATGCTCTACATGAGATCATTAACATCCTAGAACCTTGCAGTTTAGCCTTTTTAAATAAAGTACCTGGTTGCGGAGTTTAAGCAAACTTGAGCAGAGAGAAGTAGAATATTTCAATAATGTTTAAATTTGCCTTTAAATAGCCGAACTGAAATCTAAAGCAAGCAGTGTTACTCAGGCTACCAATCTTGAGCAAGTGAAACACAAATAAACATACACAGGTTACTTTCAATTGCATTTCCTACTATGTTGAAAGCAAATGTATAAAACAAATAACTATTTAACAGAGAGGAATGACAGTTACATCTACTCGTTTTTCTTTACCTACATGTTTGAAATAGATGTGTGCTTGTATTCTTGGCATTAACAGTGGCTGAATGTCATCCACACACCTTTGCATAATTATTCCTGAGATTGAGATGCCTTTGCTGATAAATCCTTGGTAAAATTCCCTCACCACATTTTTAAACTAGCCAAGGACACAATTGAATAAGTATGTTTCCTGCGCAAACCCCATTCGTTTCAATTGTACAGGAAAAGCATTAAGTGGACTGCATCCTTAGCTTTTTAAAAAGCAATAAAGGTCAAGTATGTCAGCTGATATAATAAATCAGCATAACACTGTTTGCTCAGGGGAGCCATTCTGATTAGATAAGGTAGAGATCTAGGACACTGATATAAGTAGGTACTTTGATGCTATAGTACAAAATGCAGCCAAGTATTACAGCATCAATACCTCGTAGGTCATTTCTAATTTTTCTCCAAGAACTAGTAATTGCAACTGGCAAAGCACATAAATGCAAGTACCCAAATATTCAGCTATTTTGCCAGATGTATTTTACAGATTATTTGCTGCTTCTTTATTACTAGTTTGGTGCAATATTCTCATTTCAGTAGAAATATAATTGCTATTAGTGTTGGACAATCATTTGGCATGATTATCCCATTTTCTGCTCTATTTATCTTTGGGTACTGCCTTAAACGTCTTGTTTCTTCTTCCAACTTTTCCATATCAATCTGTACCCCCTCCCAATCCTTCTCTGACTCATTCTCAATATTTTCTGGCCTTTGTTTAATAGCACAATCATCACTTGATAACATCTGTGTGTCTTCTGCAATTCTGTCAAATTTGCTAGGATGGAGAGATTTAAGTGCTGCAATTTCCCTTCTGAGATCCTGCTGCTGCATCATTTCAGCACACAATTTTGTCTTTCAGCCTTTTTCCCTTTCTTTCACTTTTGTCCTCTATAAAAATGTTTTATATTCAAATTCACTACGGAAGGCAACTTCTTTGCATAAATTACACAAGAACGCAAGCATATGACACAAAATATAAAAGGAAGCAAGGAGAGCACAAATCAAGACAACCAGCTTTGATTGCCATAACAAATCCCCGTCTCTTCAAATTCATTGGAGCTTTTACAAGGCAGAAGTCTAATCTCACATGGGCAGGCCATCATCAAAACTTAGAAGAATCTGTATTTGCCAGCAGGATTAAAATCTCCCCTAAAGAGAGTCTTCTCAGTACCTCTGGCCTTTTATTAACCTGTTTATTTAGCAATGAATCTAACCCAAGGTAAGGCATCTAGAGGTCTCAGTATCACATTATCTGAATGCTTAAGGATACAAATAACTTGTCAGTTTTGACATTTGTTTTCTCAAACACTTTGCTGTCTTGATCTTTCATATTCTGTATCTTCTACAGCATTTCTTTGCCATTTAAAAGCATTAGAATGTTGGAAAGTGACTTATCCATCTGTGGAAAAACAAATTGAGATATTTTGATTATATGCACTGGCACAAACAATTGTGAAGACAACACAACAAGAGCACACTAATCGGAATGTCCTCCGCAGACATCCCAACACCCTTCAGACATATTCCTTTATCATATGGGGGAGGCTATTTATCCAATATGCTTATACACATGCTCCAAGCTCAAAGTATCTGCAGCATATATGTACAGGGGGCATTCAGGTGAACAGTTTCCCCACTCACATGATAAACTCATGAGAATGTTGGGTTGTCCGTGGAGTATGTCCTGTAGAGTGTGCTTTCGGTCGCATGCACAGAGGCTAGAACTGAGCCACCACCAAGAGGGAGGAGCGTGCTCGGTTTTGCTCTGGGCTATACTAGGCGGGGTTGAGAGGCAAAGAAGACCTTTTTACTACCTCTCTCACCACCATTCCCCGGCTGCCCATTTGTTGCTGAACCGGTTCACCCAAATGGGGCTTGTTTCCAGGTCCGTCCTTGGGGTGGGGCAACCAGGGCGATTGTCCGGAGCCCTGCGCTGACACAGGCCCCACTCAGGGCACACTGCAGGGCACACTGCACACTGTCTGCCCTCCTCCCACCCCCATGTCCCAGTCCCAGCCACTTCTCTTTCCCCATGTGCAGCCCAGCTGGAACATAAGAACAGCCCTGCTGGATCAGGCCCAAGGCCCATCTAGTCCAGCATCCTGTTTCGCACAGTGGCCCACCAGATGCCGCTGGAAGCCACAGGCAGGAGTTGAGGGCATGCCCTCTCTCCTGCTGTTACTCCCCTGCAACTGGTACTCAGTGGCATCCTGCCTTTGAGGCTGGAGGAGGCCTTTAGCCCTCTGACTAGTAGCTGTTGATAGACCTCTCCTCCATGAGGTTATCCAAACCCCTCTTAAAGCCATCCAGGTTGTTGGCTGTCACCACATCTTGTGGCAGAGAATTCCACAAGTTGATTATGCATTGTGTGAAAAAATAATTCTGTTTGCTGGTCCTAAATTTCCCAGTAATCAGTTTCATGGAGTGACCCCTGGTTCTAGTGTTATGTGAGAGGGAGAAGAATTTCTCTCTATCCACTTTCTCCACACCATGTATGATTTTATAGACCTCTATCATGTCTCCCTGCAGTCGTCTTATTTCTAAACTTGGTGATAAGGAGATGATAAGGAGCCGATATTTTGTGTGGATGTGCAATACAGGCTTGAAAGGCTCCCAGGCAAGCTGCTAGAACTCATTCTCTCTCCACCTCTCAGCTGTTTGGTGGTTGGATGGGGCTTCCAGAGAGGCCTCTATGCAGGCCTCGCTGAAGCCTGCAGCTCAGGAAGGAAGGGAGGAGGCAGGCAGAGTTTCTAGAGCTGGCTGCCCTTGTCTACCACAGCTCTTTGCAGACCCTCTGCCCAGCCCTGCCCAGCCCATCCTTTTCCTGCTTAGTAATGGAGGCATGATGTTATTTCTTTTTTGTGGTTATCCACCCACCTGAAATTTGAGGGATTGTCTTGCCATCGGGCTTTCGTATTCAGCAGAGATGTAGGGAGGAATATGTATATTTAAGTTGAAGTGGCTTGGACAAATTGTTGGTGTTTGTGTATATACAGTACAGATAGCAATAAATTACACCAAAACAAAGATTCTTCGTTTCAGCACAAGAAATCGTAGCTGCAACTGGTCAATTGATGGCCGTAGGATAGACCAGGTAAAGCAATTCAAATATCTAGGGGTAGTTTTCCAGTTTAATGGCCATAAAACTGCCCATATGAGATCTGCTGTAGATAAGGCCAAACGAAGTATCACAGCTTTACTAAGATTTTATCGGTCTCAAGGGGGTCATTACATTCCAGCTGCTATCAAACTTTACATGGCTAAAGTAGTCCCCCAACTTCTTTATGGGACACAATTGGGGTCATATTCCAATTTTGACGAACTTGAGAAAATCCAAACAGGTTTTCTGAGAACACTATTTGGCGTACCAAATTGTGTGCCCAACGTGGCAGTTCGCTGGGAGGCGGGTCTACTCAAATTGGAATCCAGGGCATGGCTAGTAAGAATTTTATTGGATTAAACTCCACCTTTATCCAATGGGACTAATCCCTAAATTCTTATCGGCTGAGGCACAATCATCCTGGAGTAGGGACATAACAGATAAACTTAGTCAAAGCAGACTATCTCCCGTCCTATTGCTGGAGGCCAGCGAAAATACAGCCCGTAGACTGGTGAGACAGAGACTGATAGATATAGATATACAAACTGAGAAGGCCAATTTACAGTTTTTCTATAAATCAATTTATGCTAAGGCGGACCTTACTCCTGCAATATATTTATTCACAATCACCTTAAGAAAATTTAGATGGGCCTTCTCTAGGGCCAGGTTTAATGTTTTCCCATCGGCTTTACTCTATGGGAAATATGCAAAACTACCTTATGAAGAAAGGAAATGTCCTTGTGATCAAGCGGTTGAAACATTGGCCCATATTTTACTGAAATGCCCTATATATCAGGATATAAGGCACCAACTAATTGGCCCATTACTAAAAGACCTGAATGGAAAAGATGATGACCAGACGGTAACGTTTCTATTAAATGACAAGGATACAGCAACCTCGGCTGCAGTAGCTAAGTTTTGTTATGTGGCCTTAAGATTACAGCCCTTAAAGAAACAGAGTTTTTGAGGCTTTGGAGAAGCTATTTATATATATATATATATATATATATATATATATATATATATATATATATATACACATATACATACATATATACTCCATTATAAATGATTAATTGGTTTTATATTTTAATCTTTTATATTTGCTGAAAGTGTGTTTTAGTTTTTCATGTAAATGTATTGTACTATTTGGTCAAAGACCGTAAATAAATAAATAAATAAATAAATAAATAAATAAATAGTTAAAAACCCATCAAAAAGTTCTATGAATGGCTTGTTTAATGCAGAAAAAGAAAATTACAAAAAATGTCTGGAACTGAAGCTCCCCGCCACCACCTTAGACCATCATTCCACTCCCATATGGAAGAATCTGCCCTTTGCCTTCATAAAAAGGGTAAAACAACCCCCTTTCTGCCCCAGCCTTTAGATCACCTGGAATGACTTGGCATAGAGCTTTGGTATTGAGCAGAGATGTAGGGCAGGGTGGGAGGAATGTGTATATTTAAATTGAAGTGGGATGGACAAATTGTTCATATTTTATTTGTTGCTTTTTAATTTTAAAAAACAAACCATCAAAGAAGTCCTATAAGTGGATTGTTTCATGGCAGTAAATTACAAAAATTTCTGGAACAAACAATATACAATATATATTTATTTGCAAATGAACTATGCTCACGTTGATTTGCAACCCAGAAGGTCTACCCACACACAGGGACAGTGAGACAGGCAGAGCTGAGGAGTCTCAATGCGTGGATGAGATGATGGTGCTAGGAGGAGGAGGTGTTTAGATTTGTTAGGCAAAGGGATAATTATGGGGAAAGCAAAGCCTCTACAAAAGGGATGCACTCCACTTGAACTGATTCCAAAATGGAATCAGACTGCTGGTGCTCAAAATCAAGGAGTTCGCAAAGCAGCTTTTAAAATGACACCTGCGGGGTTGCGGGCAGGAAAAGTGTGTCATCTGCTTTGGCTGGCAAAATCCCCTAAGGTGTGAGGGTGGACACGTTTCGGATAAACCAGAAGGGGACAGAATAGAGCCAGAAACACAGGACAGCTTGCCAAATAGGTCAAATGATGGGAAGGGGGATATCACACACCAACACCAGGTGAGGGACCCATTGTATAGTTTTCTGTATACCAATGCCAGAAGCCTCCGAGCCAAGATGGGTGAGCCGGAGTAGTTGGTTACTAATGAAAACACATATAGTTGGTGGAACAGAAACCTGGTGGAATGGTGAGAACCAGTGGGATATGATTATTTCTAGATATAAACTCTATAGAAGGGACAGGGAGGGGAGAGTTGGGGGAGGAGTGGCACTGTATATCAAAGAAGGGATAGATTCCAATAAGCTAGAAAACCTAGGTGGAAGAGTCCTCCACAGAATCATTATGGGTAACATTATGAGGACTGAAAGGAAATGTGTTACTAAGGATGTGCTATCGCCCTCTGGATCAAAGCGCTGAGAGTGACCCGGAGTTGGAGAAACAAATAAGAGTGGCGTCAAAGAGAGACAGGGCAGTAATAATGGGTGACTTCAACTACCCACACATAGACTGGGTAAATTCACATTCAGGTAATGACAGAGAGGCCAAATTTTTAGACATGCTTAATGACTCTGCCTTAGAACAGTTAGTCGCTGAACCAACCAGAGAGATGGTGACTTTGGATTTAATCCTGAGTAGTGCCCATGACCTGGTGTGAGATGTCAGAGTTGGAGAACCATTGGGTAGCAGTGACCATAGTGTTATCCAATTCAGCATATATGCAAGTAGAGAATTGTCAAAGAAGTCCAACGCAGTAAACACCTCTGCCGATGTCAGCAGCCTGGCCTGCACCTGTGTCAAGATGCCTATCTGGTCATTAAGTGGCAATGCATAATGCTGAGGCACTCCCACTTCTACCACCACCATCCAGCACTGAAAAGTAGAGGTGAGAATCTGCCTCTTCCTTTATTGCAATATAGAGCTACTGGTGGTTTCACCTAGCTAACCATCTCAATGGCAACCACTGCCTGCCCCCCAGATTAGCTCTTCTAGATCTCATTTCTTTCCTCTTGCTAGAATTAGAAGAAGAGAACTATAGATTTCTCCAAGAGCCAAAATTTTCTTTAAAAAGCATGCCTTTTTAAAGGTATGATGAACAACTGTGATCTTTGTAGAACTGTCAAATGGCTTCACACTACCCATTCATAGCTTACATATTGATGCATACATACCTTCAAATCCTTGTGTAGAATTAAGCAAGTGCCATTATACAGTAAAAGTAACAGCCAAATTTGTTATTGACAATGGCTGACATGATGAGGAACCCCATTCAAATCCAATTGAATTTAAAAGGACAAGTTAGGCATTGCCTAACGTGCTTTTAATCTCAGTGGGACTACTTTGAGTAATATTGTTCATCATGTCAGCCTTGTCTTCTAGTATTTTGATGTGAATTCATTTGCATATGATTATGAATTGTCTGTTGTGGTGTTCCATCATTTTCAACTGTTCAGTCAAATTATAGCCTACACTTTTCTCACAACTACTTTTTCTGACTGAGTTTTGTCGTGACTTGATTTAATTTAAACTCATTGTTTCCTTTCCTCTGTACAAATGACTTTCATTCCAATTCACTGCTGTTCGTTGACTTTGTGCAATTTGTATTCGACAAACTATCATTTTCAGTCCCACACAAAATAGTTATTTGATACAATTTGCTTTCTATTAAGCACAGGCTTGTCCACTGAATCTGGTATGAATCGAGTGGGATCCATTTTGAAACAATAAGGAGTTATAATGTAAAACTTTTAATGGCTAATGTTTATCAACTCTATTCTTAGCTTGGTTCATGGTCAGAGTTAAACAGTTATAGCCAGAATACTTATGACGGGTAATCTTAAATAAAAGAACATTTCACAATTTTAGATACAATGCTTCCACTTACTTGAGTAAGTCCCGGGGGTCTCCCCAATATGTTCCATGCACTCTTGCAGGACTCCCGGGGGCCGGGCAGCCACTGATCCCTGCATTGACGGAGCCTGCAATCATATGGGTGGCCAATCCAGCTGCCCAGGGCTTCCTGCTTTCTCGTGTGTTGGGTGAACAGACTAAGCTTGCTCTCCCTACTTAACCCACCTGAGATCTCCACATTGCTCATGTGGAGAACCTTGTTGCTTTACATTCAGAATCACCATCTATTTGGGTAAAAATTGTACAGTTTTGGTTACATGTCTCCTCCCTCAGTAGCAGTAACTATATCATTGGAATATAGGGAAATTGACTTCATTTTTTCCATAATAAATAATAATGTTTTATGGGTCAGGAGTTATGTTTTATAGCTGCTTCCCTCACAAACACAAGGTAATCTTATGTAGATTTAACTCCAAGTTTATTAAAAACAACAACTCAATTTTCTCCTTTTCTTCCCTTTCCCTTTCTCATTCTAGCCCCACACTCTCTCTACATGATCCCCACTGGGACAAACCTCTAAACAACAAAATATAAAAGAATACTGTATTATAGAATACAACATGTTACAGTTGCTTTCCTCCTTTGGTAATGCTGCTGAAGATGTGAAATGGAAAAGGCTGCAATTTTTTTGGTAACAGAGCAGATGGGAAGAGAAGAGAACAAAGAATGGGGAAATGTTATAGTTCTTTAAGTTATGTTAGTTATGAGACACAGCTGATGTGCCTGAGGTCACTGCTAACTGAGATGAGAACAGGAAATCACTGAGAATTGGGAATTCCCTGAGGTGAGGTGGCTTATGGTGCTGCTTTGAGGGAAAAGGAGGATGCAGAAATCTTCTGTATTTTAGGTAGCAATATCCCTGTTTTTAGGAATATCAGGAGGACATTAATTCATACCAAAGATTCTAGCAGTCCAATTATAGCCAATGGCAATCTATTCCTTAAGATGTCCTTCTAAATATTTGCTAGTTATAGATTTCCTCATAAAGGTATGTGATTTCAGACATTTTTGTCACTTTCTTTATATTTTATTAAAGTGGACTGGGAATGGCTCTACCTTTTAAAAACAGATGGGGAATGCTCCATATTCCATCTAAATAAAGATCTAATGAACTACCTCAGGCATGCTCAAAGGTGTGGGAATGCCTGATGAGATTTTTTATTTTAATTAGCAGATCGCTTTGTGACATATGAGGTTTTTTTAAAGTATCCTCAGTTCAAAAGGAATTTGCCTTTTGGAAGGAAGAGCTTGTGTTCAAGAACACCACTGCCCCCCCCCCCCCCCCGAGCATGTAGAACTAATTGTGTGATTCTTTGAATCATAGCCAAAAAGAATGGGACCACCTCAAAAGAGATGTGCACAAAATGAATTTTTCGATCTGTTTTGAATTCAAATCAGATTTG
Organism: Hemicordylus capensis; assembly: GCF_027244095.1. Lineage (NCBI taxonomy): Eukaryota > Metazoa > Chordata > Lepidosauria > Squamata > Cordylidae > Hemicordylus > Hemicordylus capensis. The sequence goes on from NC_069659.1 coordinate 70,908,141, forward strand.
AGTCGAATTGATCAAATTGGAATTAATTTACACATCTCTACACCTCAGTAAGTGCTGGAAGGAAATATTTTGCAATAGGTACAATGGGATATGTCCCATTTTTTTTGCTATGAACTTTGGTAGTCCAAGATATTGTTTCCTGTTTTTGAAGAAGAATTTTTAAAAACTGGATTGCATTGGATAAGATTTTGCCCCTGAAGAACGCTTCGGCCAAAACACATTGGGCACAAATAAATAGGTTTACAGCACCGTGGGACTTTTGTATCTTCATTTACAACTGTATTTGGTGCTTCTCGTTTTTCTTCATCTATCACTATATACCTTCAGCCATTAAACTGTTTGAATGAGGGAAGGTAGGATGCCTCCTTGTCTTGAGGCAATTATTAGACCGCTTCTGAAGAAGCCTACCCTGGATCCCTCGGACTTGAACAACTACAGGCCTGTCTCCAACCTTCCGTGGCTGGGTAAGGTAATTGAGAGGGTGGTGGCCTCCCAGCTTCAGACAGTCTTGGATGAAACTGATTATCTTGACCCATTTCAAACTGGCTTTCGGGCTGGCTATGGGGTGCACACTGCCTTGGTCGGCCTGATGGATGATCTCCAATTGGCAATTGACAGAGGAAGTGTGACTCTATTGGCCCTTCTGGACCTCTTGGCAGCTTTCGATACTATCGACCATAGTATTCTTCTGGAGTGTCTGAGGGGGTTGGGAGTTGGAGGCACTGCTTTGCGGTGGTTCCACTCCTACCTCTTGGGCAGGTTGCAGATGGTGTCCCTTGGAGACTGATGTTCTTCAAAATCTGAACTTGTGTATGGTGTTCTTCAGGGCTACATATTGTCTCCAATGTTGTTTAATATCTACATGAAACCGCTGGGAGAGATCATCAGGAGATTTGGTGCAGGGTGCTATCAGGATGCTGATGACACCCAAATCTATTTCTCCATGTCAGCATCATCGGGAGAGGGCATAACCTCCCTAAATGCCTGCCTGGAGTCGGTGATGGGCTGGATGAGGGATAACAAACTGAGACTGAATCCGGCTAAGACAGAGGTACTGATTGTGTGGGGTCGGAACTCTAGAGAAGATTTTGATCTGCCTGTTCTGGATGGGGTCACACTTCCCCAGAAGGAACAGGTACGCAGTCTAGGGGTGCTTCGGGATCCAAGCCTCTCCCTGGTGTCCCAGGTTGAGGCGGTGGCCAGAAGTGCCTTCTATCAGCTTCGGCTGATACGCCAGCTGTCAAGGTCTGGCCGACTGCCAGGGAAGATCATGAGACACAGTGAAGCTGCTGAAACTGGATACAGCTTGGGAAGTTTGTCTCGACCGGACTTGGCTGCACACTGTCGGCACAAGGGATGACGAATGTTGTTTTTCAGCAGTGAGTAGAAGACTGGTGACGTGATTTATAGTGCAAGCCGAGAGCTCCCAGCTGGCAGGCATTCAAAGCTTATCAGCACTCTGCAATAGGCATTTGCTTCTCCTAATAGTCTCCAATTGATCCCAGCGTCTCGTGACATGCCGCTGTTGCGGAGTCAGCGGGGGCTGGTTGTATAGCTCTTCTTCAGATTGGTCTTTCACAATTTCTGCTGCCTCAGGTTGTTGTGCCTGTTCTGAATCATTAACCACAGCTGTTTCATGAACACTGACAGCCGGGCTCTGCCCCTCAGACACTCCTGCATCACCTGGAAAGTTGACAGCTTCCCCTTCCTCCTCGCTGTCCAAGATCGAGGACGTGACACCAACTGCATCCGTTTCTTGAGGTGAACAACCTCAAAACAGTGGTACATCTGCTGGTAACCTCCAGACTGGATTACTGCAATGCGCTCTATGTGGGGCTGCCCTTGTTCATAGTCCGGAAACTACAGCTGGTCCAGAATGTCGCACCCAGGCTGGTCTCTGGGTCATCTCGGAGAGACCATATAACTCCTGTATTGAAGGAGCTACACTGGCTGCCGATATGTTTCCAGGCAAAATACAAGGTGTTGTTTATAACCTATAAAGCCTTAAACAGTTTGGGCCCTGGATATTTAAGGGAACGCCTTCTTCTGTATGAACCCCACCACCCACTGAAATCTGCTGGAGAGGTCTGTCTGCAGCTGCCACCGGCTCATCTAGTAGCCACTCAGGGATGGGCCTTCTCCACTGCTGCCCCGAGGCTTTGGAATGAGCTCCCTAGTGAAATAAGAGCCTCCCCATCTCTGACAGCTTTTTAAAAGTCTTTAAAAACACATCTCTTCACCCAGGCTTTTAATTAATGTTGTTTTAATAGTTTTAATGCTGTTTTAAAATATTATTTTAAAATTTTTAAATTGGTGTAATGTGTGTGTTTCCCCCCTCCCAATTTTTGTCTTAACAAATGTTTTACTTTGTTTTTATCCTGTTGTAAACTGCCAAGAGACGTCAGTTTTGGGCGGTATAAAAATGTTTTAATAAATACCTAAAATAAAATCCAAGTTGCTGGTGCAACTCCTATATGGTGCCCAACTGGGCTCTTTCTTCAGCTTTGTCCCATTGGTGCTTGTCCAGTCCAAATTCCTAAGAACAGTTTTCCAAGTACCATGGTGTGTCTCTAACACTAGCCAATGTCTAGATGCAGGTCTGGTGAAAGTGGAGGCCAGAATTTGAATGGCCATACTCAACTACTGGTTAAGACAATTCCCACAGGGTCTAGCCCCATCTAACACTACAGGACAACTACAAGTCCACCTGGGAAGAGACATCTCTGACAAAAATGTCATTCCTGGGGCTCTCCCTCCCTTCCTACTTTCCATGGGCAAAAACAGGCAAAAACATTCACCAAACAATATGCAATGGACATAGAGCTCAAAACTGATTTAAGCAAGGTCCCAAACTTCCTCATCAATGGAAGTCTAAGATGCATTGCATCTCCTTCTACCCTCATCCTTCTGCTTTAATCAAGTCCCCAGGTCGCTCAAACCAGTTCTACGGAGCTCTCCTGTTCTGTGACTCCAACCCCATTATTTATTTTATTTTATTTTATTAAAAGATTTAATATACCACCCAATCCACAGACTCAGGGCAGTGTACAAGGCAAAAACAACACCCAAGATCTAAAATAAATAAATAAATACCCACTTAAGGGCAAACACCTGGCAGAAAAGAAATGTTTTCAATAAAGGTTTAAAGGCTGAAAGGGAGGAGGCAGACCAAATCTGGGGGGGGGGGGGGAGTTCCAGAGCAGTGGGGCAGCAACAGAGAAAGCCCTTTCATGGGCCCTAGTACTATGGATCTGTCTAAGACCAGGGACTGAAAGAAAGGCAATCTGAGAAGATCTCACAGGACGGGATAGAACTGGCTGGAAGAGGCAGCCCTGGAGGCAAACAGGTGCTAAGCCCTGAAGGGTTTTAACATTGAGAACCAGCACTTTGAATTGGACCCAAAAGTGAATAGGTAATTAGTGCAGTGACCGCAAGAGAGTTGTCACACTATCATATCTTCTAGCACCCATACGTAGGCGGGCCACTGCATTCTGGACCAACTGAAGCTTCCGGGTCATCTTCAAAACCACCCCTAGGCAGAGTACATTACAGTAATCCAAACAAGAGATGACGAGGGCATGAGTTACCATGGCCAGGGCCTGCTGGTTGAAATAGGGCCACAACTGGCTGAAGCTGAACCAGCTGAAGCTGGGCAAAGGCACCTCTGGCGACAGCCTCCACCTGCTGCTCGAGCAGGAGCCATGAGTCCAAGAGGATCCACAAGTCATGGACCATCTCTTTCAGGGGCAGCACAACCCTGTCCAGAGAAAGACTCAAATTCGGCAATTGGCCAGGTTGAGAAGTAAGCAAAAGCAACTCAGTCTTGGTGGGATTAAGTCTGAGCTTGTTTTAGCCCATCTAGACACTAACAGTCTCCAGACAATGGGCAAGCCCAGAAACAGCATGTCTGGAGTGGCCTTGGGTGGTAATATACAACTGAGTATCATTGGCATATTGATGGAATCTCACCCCAAACTTGTCCCAGTGGTTTCATGTAGATGTTAAAAAGAATGGGTGCGAGAACCGAGCCACGAGGGACCACATAAAGGAGTGGCCACAGGGCAGAGCACTCACCACCAATACACATGGACTGAAAGAACCCGCTAAGGAAGGAATGGAACCACTGCAAAACATTATCATACACAACATTGCTAAGTTCAGAACGGCAATGTGTAATATTTGTCTGGTCCTGACAGACAGCAAGAACTAAGCAGGCCCGACACAGCACATGGTCACACAGTTTGGTTTGGTTTCAAACCCCATAGCATTTTATAGTTCTACATTTTTATTTTAAGATTTTAACCAGTTAAAGCTTTTATATTGTCTCACACATTTTACATGATTTTTACCTATTTCAACCACAATTTTAAGATCGCTCACTGCAGTTTAGCAGTAGCTGTATAACAGTTTATATAGCCTTTAGCCTCTCTAGTCTCACAGTTCTGGGCAAAGCTTGTTTTATTTATTCTTATTATTTGTTTAAAATATTTATACCCTGCCCCTCCAGTGCTCTACTGCTCGAGATGGCTCACAACAACAAGATAGACACGGATACAATAAAAGTAATAAAATTAAAATTAACTAAAATTTTAAAAGTCAGATTAAAAACCACAATTATTAGGTTCAAATTAAAACTGAAAATCATAAAAAGCTAAAGAAGCTAAAGAACCTACATGATATAACAAAATAATAATGGAGCATTAAAAAGCCTCCTTTAAAAGGTGTGTTTTAAGATGTTTTTTAAAAACACTGAGGGAGAGAGCATGACAAAGCTCTTCAGGAAGGGCGTTCCAAAGCCGAGGGGCCATGTCATGAATTTGTCAGGCTAGCCAGTCGGAATGTAAAACAGGCAGAGGCAGAAGTATAATAGCAAAGTCTTACAGGAAGAAATTATCCAAACCATGTTCAATCCGAGTCAAACCCAATCAATCCAACAGAATCCAAATTGCAGTCCACGGGCAAGATCAACACAGTCCAGGGTCCAAACATGGTCAAGGCAATACATGAACACAGCCGATTAGCTCACAGGAAATTAACGTTGCTATCAGCAAGGTAGCTGTGGTGCAGTCATCTTAAATAGGCTGACTCCCGGTGCAGTTAATCAAGAGATCCTGAGTCAACAGCTTTGCTGGTTGTTCTATGCATGCGGTTCCTTAACTCTTGCTGTCTCTTGGACCAACACCTCTCCACAGCTCAGACCAGTTGTGCCTCCTCCACAAGAGCTGCCTCACCCGGCTCTAACTCGTTTTCAACTCCCCGTGTGTCAGACCCACTCTCCTTTGCAACTTCTGATCCTTGCCTTCCCTCCTCTGCTGTAACCTCCATCCCCTCCTCCAGCTCCTCCTCAGAGTCTTCCAGCATGCCCATGACAGGCCACAACCGAAAAGGCCCTGTGTTGTCCCCGCCAACCGGATCTCTGTTAGCGGTGGGGCCATGAGCAGGGCCTGAGATGATGAGCGGAGGGCCCTGGCAGATGCATATGGGTGAATGCGGTCCGACAGGTACCACGGTCCGACAGGTACCCCGGCCCCAAGCTGTGTAGGGCTTCAAAGGTCAATACCAGCACCTTGAATCTAGCCCGGAAGCAGACCGGCAGCCAATGAAGCTGACGCAAGATGGGTGTAATACTCATGAAGCAACTTGCACCCACGAGCATCCTTGCGGCAGCATTCTGAACCAGCTGAAGCTTCCGAACAGTCTTCAAGGGCAGCCCCACATAGAGTGCATTGCAGTAGTCCAATCTGGATGTTACCAATGCATGAGTGACTGAGGTCAGGTCCGACTTCTTCAAGTAGGGTCACAGATGGCATACCATCCATAGTTGGTAAAAGTTGGCACACCGCCACCACCTGCGCTTCCAAGGACAGTGTTGGGTCCAGAAACACCCCCAAGCTGCAGACTTTGAGCCGGGTCTCATGATCCGTAAGACCCGGTTTCTTTGGGTGAGCGGGGAGGGAGCCCTGGGCGGCCGGATTGGCCGCCCACACGATTCCAGCTCCGAGTTGGAGCCGGCAGGGGCTGGGGAGCTTGGGGGCTGCACAGCCCACGCAAGCCCCAGTATGCCCTGTGCGAGCGTGCAGGGCATACTGGGGAGACCCTCGAGCCGGGAGGTGGCTTTTCACCTCCCGGCCAGGGGTCTACTCATGAGTAGCGCGGCACGAAGGCGCGTCGCAGCTACTCACAATTGTAAAAAGTAGGTTTGCGGAGCGCTTGCTCCGCAAACCTGCTTTTTACTAGGGGTTCCAGAGCGGGTTAGCCACTCCAGAACCACTGGGCTCGGCTGCGAGCCCGTTGGTTCTGACGATCAGCAAAAATCGGGCTAGCAGAGGCTAGCCCAATATTTACTGATGGTCAAATAGCCCCTTTGTCTTTCAGAGGGAGCGTGACCCCTTCCAAGATTAGATTTACCTCATTACTTGGATGATCAGTTCTACCAAACCAGAGCACTTCCATCTTATCTGGATTGAATTTTAAGCTTGTTTGCCCCCATCCAGTCCAGAACAGCCTCCAAGCCCCAGTTCAGAGCATCCGCTGCCTCCCTGGTTTCTACTGACTTAAAAGGTAGGTAGAACTGGGTGTCATCAGCATATTGATGGCACCAAATGTGTGTGCTGGGGGAGAGGCTTAAGAGCATGCCTGCAGCTGTCCCTGAGTTCCACCAGTTCATCAGAGATCCCATCCCCAAGTTGCTTTCCCACAAATTTGGCTATTTGCATGAGATCTTTTGCTCTGTCTAACAGAGATTGCAATGCTCCTGGTCAAATTCCTGGCTTTATATGAACAAACTGGGAGGATGGGAGGTCCAGTTTCAGTGGATGCTTTCATTAATACATTTTGGAATAGTTGCATACCAGTAAAAATGCTAGTAGTTTGCAAAAGCCAGCTCTAAATATGTAGGGTAGCAAATTATAAGGCATTTGGATGAGGTGCATTGTAAATTAGGGAATAAATTCACCTTATTATTGTGCATTAAGTTTTCAATGGTGTTCATTTTTGAGAACACTGGCTTGATTAATATGGCATACTTAAGTGTTAATCACTTTTTCATTTGTTCATCAAATTCTACAATGCCACCAGGGTGAGAAGGAAAATTCAGTCATTTTACTGCTTCAGGCTATACAATAATGTTGCTTTAAAACAAATGTTGTGCTTGCCCTTGCTTTTGGCTGATGCTTCTGTGGGCTTTCCTATTGTGGACTTTCTATAAGGCTCACTTTTGTTTCATATGTACTTACCATTTGGGTGAAGATATCTTGTGAATGCAGACTCCAGATCTTATTGGGATTAGAATGCTCTGATTTTCTTCAGCATTGATATGGAGGCATTGCTATAGGTGCAATTTGATAGCTCTTTTACTCACATTGAAGCTATTCCCAGGATCGGCAAAACTAGGCTAGGGAAGGCTAGCCTGATGTCTCCTGATTGTGGGGAAGCAATGGGAGCTGTACGACTCTTGGCAGCACACCCGCTTAAATGCCTCCCCCCCCCATGAAGTTAGCGGAGCGTGCGCTCCACTTTCAGATTGTGTGTCGCCGTGGCACAGCTTCGTGCCATGGTGACTCACAAATAGCCTCCCGGTGTCGGGAGGTTCCCCAGAATGCCCCGCACACTTGCACAGGACATTCTGGGACTTCCGGGGGCCAGGAGGCCCCTGAACTCTGCACCCCAACCAGCTCCATGATGGAGCCAGTAATCATCTGGGTGGCCGATCTCCCCACAAAAGCCATTTTGGCACTTCACACTGTTTATGTGAAAGCACCTCATGCTCTTTTGGGCAGCTTTTGGGAAATCAGAGCTGTGTGACAACACTTCTATAAATGAAACAGATAGCTAGGGACTGAAGAAGATCTTGGCACTCCATAGCAATTTTCAGATGCTAACACACGAATGGGGAGAATGGTTTTGTGAAATTATGCCTAAAGGTTATCAGAAATTGTGCCAAATTACATGAAGGGGTGAGCAAGTGGGCATTATTTATTTTTATTTATTTAACATATTTCTATACTGCCCCAAACTTGTGTCTCTGGGTACAATATGCTTCCCCCTAAGAGTAACATCTAGAAAGTGCTTGTACATTTTAATGGAATGTACATTTTAATAGAAGAGCATTATATTTTATGAGTTTTGTCTATTCTTTATCAATTATTCTTTTGTTGTATTGTCGGCTACTACTCATGGTTAGAATCCAAAGGACCATGTGTGAGGAATACTGTGTACACAATAGTGCATTCCTGTCTCTGTTCGGGAGTATCTCATGCCTCCCCAAAGATGTCCCTGAAGATCTGTGGCCCGTTCATAGTGGGAATAAAGATGAAAAAATAGGATGTGGCCAGAACTATATATTAGTGTGTCCACTTCCCATGGGAGTACAACAGGCTTTCCCCCGTGTTTGCACAAAAGGTTCTCTGGATCCTTGTTTCTTTTAGCCCAGTATTTTCCCCTAGGAATTGCTTAAACTGTCATCTTGGTGATTGTTTAAGAGACTTGCAACTCAAACTCAGCTTATTCTGCATGTCCAGTGCCATTCTAAGCAGCATGCAAAGTACAGGAAATGAGAAAGTGTTACTTAGTATAGATGTTGCTGCTAGGTTTGCAACATCGATCACAATGAAAGAATAATTGGTCTAGATTTGTCATAGTCTGCAACTGTAAAGGAAGGAGCACTAGTGGTTGTTCTAGAAGCAGGATAGATAGTCTAGAAGAGCTGGCAATAGTATTTCCTTTCTGTAGTTGGTTTTTTAAAATCTTAACACTTGAAGCATAACACCATAGAAGATACTTCAGTAATGGAGTGGCTCTTGTAATCATGCAGTGAAAGGAGAATAGTTCAAATGTGGGCAGTAATGCCGAGAGGTTCCGCATTCTTGACTAACTTATTCCTCAAACAGGTTTAAAACAGTGGAAGCAAATGTGATCTGAAAAGGAAATATTCTGCACCACTGAAGCTTAGTTAATAGGGGAAAAACTAAGCAACTCAAAACCTGGATAAGAAACCTTATTGGAGACTGTATAGCAGAGTGCCGCTAACAACAGCAAAGTGCCACTAACAAAACTGTATAAATATTTATAATGAAATTATCACATTCTTCATTCTCTTCAGTAAACCACACCATTCCTCTGTTTTAGTGTGTCCTTTAGCCAGCAGTGAAATAATTAATGATGTTGACATTTTAATTGTCAACAGATTTCAAAGCTAACACTTAATTCAGATGGGCAGACTGTCTAAAAAGACAGCCATACATACATCATGGTATTGAACTGAATTAAATTCATTTCCAGGTCATTAGCTTGCCATGCAGTTATCATTCTCCCAGAGTCTTGTTGGCTACCTAAGTGGTTATATTTGAATAAGACAGTTCTAAAAAGTATAGCCTTTTTCAGATAATAAAAATATCAAATCAGGTTAAGGATTTGTTATGGGGCATGGAGATGATGCACTGCACAACTTTGAACCTCCAGTGGTTTTTGGTCCACAAATCACTGTGAGCTAGGGAGGAGAAAACACTGATAAACCAACCCGGGGGTACCAAAGGCCCTCTTTGCACAGGGCACTATTTATCCTAGGCCTGGCCCTGTACTTTGGACAACACCATGAACAGTTACATAAGTGTCTACTCACCACCACCAAGGAAAATATCAGCTCACCATAATGTGAAATATATGTGGTATAAGTGTCTCTGCATAACATTAGTTTTGTGACTGGGCAGGTGATGCATATTTAATCCGTGCACTCAAACCATGAAAATTCATACCTAATTTTAGTAAACTCCATTTTTCTATATAGAGATTATCTCTGCTCAAGAAAACTTTTATGTATGAAGTGGCCCTAATTTATTGAGAAAAGATAGTTAAATAAAATAATTGTGTAGCTCAGCTAGTGACTATTATTTTAGATAAAGGGTTCAGGGGGATTAAGTTTGATGAAGACTACAAAGTGCTTTTAGGTCCCTGCTGATTTAGTGTCTTCAAAAAAATAATTTTACCCTATTTATTCTACTTCATATTATGCAACCTGAAGAATACAAACATAACTTCATTTGGCATTTATGCTAGTTCATTTAAGACATTAGATTAAGGTGAAATTAAACTTAGCATTTATGATAATTCAGAGACCTTTGTTTAGCATTCTGATTCTCAAGACGGTTAAGGAAGAGCAACATTTTCAACTGCATGAAACTCCCTTATAGCACGTAGACCATTGGTCCAGATGCACTTATTTGAGGAGGGCCTTGAATCTCTAGTTGGGTCTCTGTTATGGCTGTTTTTGGGGACTATATTTTATTTATTTACTTTTATTTATTACATTTTATACCACCCCATCCAGCGGCACTGGGTGGTACACAACAACAAACAGAAAACTAACAATCATCTAAAACAAATTGGCTGGAAAAAATATTAAAAACAGATTTTAAAACAGTTTAAACCCATTTTAAAACAGTTAAAAACATGTAAGAACAATTTAAAAACCTTGGAAGGCCAGACCAAATAAATGTTTTAAGGTCTCTCTTGAAGGCCAACAATGAAACCAAACTACAAATTTCTTCCAGGAGTTCATTCCACAGCTCAGGAACAGCTACAGAGAAGGTCTAGTTCTGAGTCAGCACCAGACATACCGGTGGTAACTGGATCTCTCTACAGTGAGGGAAATAAGTATTTGATCCCTTGCTGATTTTATCCGTTTGCCCTCTGACACAGAAATGACCAGGCTATAATTGGAATGGTAGGTTTATTGTAGCTGTGAGAGACAGAATAACAACAAACAAACCCTCAAAAGCCCAGTGCCCAAAAGTCAGCGATGGATTTGCATTGTAGTGGGGGAAATAAGTATTCGATCCCTTCACAAAAGATGTCTTAGTACTTGGTGGCAAGACCCTTGTTGGCAATCACAGAGGTCAGACATTTCTTGTAGTTGGCCACCAGGTTTGCACACAACCCAGGAGGGATGTTGTCCCACTCCTCTTTGCAGATCCTCTCCAAGTCAGAAAGGTTTCGAGGCTGATGTTTGGCAACCCGAACCTTCAGCTCCCTCCACAGATTTTCTATGGGATTAAGGTCTGGAGACTGGCTGGGCCACTCCAGGACCTTCATGTGCTTCTTCTTGAGCCACTCCTTTGTTGCCTTGGCTGTGTGTTTTGGGTCATTGTCATGCTGGAATACCCATCCATGACCCATTCTCAATGCCCTGGCTGAGGGAAGGAGGTGCTCACCCAAGATCTGATGGTACATGGTCCCGTCCATCGTCCCTTCGATGCGGTGAAGGTGTCCTGTCCCCTTAGCAGAAAAACACCCCCAAAGCATAATGTGTCCACCTCCATGTTTGACAGTGGGGATGGTGTTCTTGAGCTCATAGGCAGCATTCCTCCTCCTCTGCACACGGCGAGTTGAGTTGATGCCAAAGAGCTCGATTTTGGTCTCATCTGACCACAACACTTTCGCCCAGTTCTCCTCTGGATCATTCAGATGTGCATTGGCAAACTGCAGACGGGCCTGTACATGTGCTGCCTTGAGCAGGGGGACCTTGCGGGCACTGCAAGATTTCAGTCCTTCACGGCATAGTGTGTTACCAATTGTTTTCTTGGTGACTATGGTTCCAGCTGCCCTGAGATCATTGACAAGTTCCCCCCGTGTAGTTCTGGGCTGCTTTGTCACCGTTCTCATGATCATTGCAACTCCACGAGGTGAGATCTTGCATGGAGCCCCAGACCGAGGGAGATTGACAGTTATTTTGTGTTTCTTCCATTTGCGAGTTATCGTGCCAACTGTGGTCAACTTCTCACCAAGCTGCTTGGCGATAGTCTTGTAGCCTAGTCCAGCCTTGTGCAGGTCTACAACCTTGTCCCTGACATCCTTCGACAGCTCTTTGGTCTTGGGCATGGTGGTGAGTTTGGAAGCTGAGTGATTGCTTGCTTCTATGGACAGGTGTCTTTTATACAGGTACTGTAACAAGCTGGGATTAGGAGCACTCCCTTACAGAGGGTGTTCCTCATCTCAGCTCGTTACCTGCATATAGTGAAAAGACACCTGGGAGCCTGAAATCTTGCTGGTTGATAGGGGATCGAATACTTATTTCCCTCACTACAATGCAAATCCATCACTGACTTTTGGGAACTGGGCTTTTGAGGGTTTGTTTGTTGTTATTCTGTCTCTCACAGCTACAATAAACCTACCATTCCAATTATAGCCTGGTCATTTCTGTGTCAGAGGGCAAACGGACAAAATCAGCAGGGGATCAAATACTTATTTCCCTCACTGTAGATGACCTTAACGTGCGGTGGGGATCATACAGGTGCAGTGCAGTCTGGGTGGATGTTTAGAAGGATATGGTATCCATGAGCACCCTTGGGTATTTTGAAAGAGTAGAATGGTCCATTAGAGGATTTTCAGCTCATGGGCTACCATTGGCCATGAGACCTACTTGAGGGCTTCACAAATCTTAAAGGCTGTGTGGCTTGTGGGGGAGGTGAAGCCCTAGAAGTTGCCTTGACCTTATAGGTTGGCAAGGATGAAGAGGAACCAAACTTGTACTGCTTCTCTCTAGCCAGAGTGTGTCGCCCATAGGAGGCTCCGGGACGTACACAAAAGTCTGACCCCCAGCCTTGGTAGGCCCACACTGCAGGGGGTGGAGTCTTCCACATCCATTTCACTAACTGGTTATTAAATAAAGTTGTGGCCCTTTAATCCAAAATGCTGGTGTGTGTGTGTGTCGTCCTTGTGGCTGGGGTGTGCGGGGGTAATGAATGCAATCAAAAGTAAAATTCTATTTGCTGCTTGTCTCAATATAGGATGAAAGGGTAACACTATGAAAGTATGTTAATTTGCTCTCTATATGTATATTAAAAACAGGTGTGTGTGTGTGTGTGTGTGTGTGTGTGTGTGTGTGTGTGTGTGTAAGAGAGGGGGAGGGAGGTAGAGAGAGGAAGAGGGAGAGGGAGAGAATGAATAATAAATGTTAGGGACATGGTCTAGGTTTGGGTGATTTCAGTTCATGGGCATTATCAGAATGAACCATGTTCAGAGGTGAACCTAGGTCATTTTGGAGCCTGGACCTAAAAGCCTTTGGAACACACAGACAGACAGACACACACACACACACCAGTTAAGCATCATTTTTAACACCTAGGTTCTTGAGTACACAAACCACACCACCCAGGACAGACTAAAGAGGATTTGGGGGGCCCAGCAGTGAGGCAATCCCCCAACGCATCATGCTAATCATGTGGTGCATTGTGGGAATCCTGGAAGCTAGGAAAATAAGTCTCAGCCTTCAGAGATCCGCGCTGCTCTATGCAGTGTGAATCATGCCGGTGCATACCAGAGCACCGAACAGAACGTCAACAATCATCTGGGGGGAAGATAAGTCCATCCCTGTCTGCTCCCCCGTCCCCATTCCCCACTCTAGTAATGATAGTGGGGATAGCTTTATTCAATGCTTTGAGTTGCTTTTAAAAATTGTACTTCTGAAGTATTACATTTGCCTAATTCTTTTGTTAATGTATGATGTAGGGGTTGGGAAAATAGATGCTGTCAGAAAACCCATAAGATCCATGTTGGTGCATATTATCACTCAAAACATTGGAAGGCTATTTTTTTACCAAGATAACCTATTTGGGGGCTCCCAGCTGCACCCCTACACCTGATTTGGAGCTATAGACTTGTAGTCTCAATTTTGTGTTACTGAACTCAGGTGATCATGGGCTCACCATTTGGCTTTCATGAGCTAACTCATGGGGGTACGTCACTTGGCAAGTAGCATGGGAACAGTAGCTCAAGGTCAAGTTTAACTCATGACTGAAGGAGGACTATCTCTCTGCTTGTCCCTCTGATTTCAACCCAGGTGAGGAAGCCGAAGTAGACACAAGTTAACTAAGCATTATTCTTCTAACTAGAATAGCCAAAAGTTCCCCTCTATTTTGGCACAGCAGATCAGTTCAAGCTTATCACCTTTGTAGGAAGGAATAAAATTAGGCTCATCTCTCTCTCAAACAGAAGTGTTCATGGCTGGCTCAAGGTCCAGGAAGCACTCTTGTTAAAATATTCCAAGGTTCTTCCTGACCATGAGATGAGCTCTAATGTGCCCATTTCACACCATCCTGCACAAGTTTCTCAAACTTTCCATCTCATTGTGCTGGTAGAGCACACCTAGCAAAGTTTGAACTGGATACAATGTATTCCACCCTTTTCAGCAGAAAGGTGTCCAGCATTCTACCCCAGGGAAAGATGTTGCCTATTTTAGCCCTTGAGACCACCAAAGAGCATGTCTCTTCTCTGGATTCACCTGTTGAGTGTTTGTGCATCTTGGCATCAGCTACACCACCTTGCTGTGCCTGGACATTCATACCCGGACCACTTTTGTCCCCGGATTGGCCCTTTTCCCAAGCCCAATCTGTGCAGCACACTTGGCTGCAGCAAGTTACTGGCCCTCCGAGATCAGAACTCATTTGGACTTTTCCTGGTTCCCTGACACATTAGGTTTATGTGGATCCCGACTCCTGCCTTCTGCCTTCCCGCCTGTCTTGGAGGAAAGAGGTCCTTTGGCATCAGTTGAGCTACAAGGGTCCACACACCCCACTGGAACGAACTAAGTATACTAACCTCTGCCAAAAATCTTCATGCCCCCCTCCTTTCCTGCTGTCTTCAAAGTCCAAAGCCGTTCTCCAAGAGCGTTTCTCTGGTCAGCCCTGAAGGGATTTAATTTGGATCATAAGCCAAAATGCTTCTTCGTGAGCTTCAACTTAGTCCTATTGATTTATTATACATGTTAAAAGGATAAAACCTGTTAGCTTCACTAGTTAATATAGTGCAGCTTATTAATCAAGATTTCTTTTCGGTACCCCGAAACCCTAAAATAAACGTGATTCTATTTTTGCATTTCAAATCTCCATCAGTCCTTTCCAAGACCAAAGTTTTGTACAAATTTATTCTGAGGTGAGCTGCTCCATCCAAACTCACTAGTTCCCCACACAAGCTCAAAAGTAGTCAGGGGAAATAGTATCCAGTTCCTCCAGGAGCAGTATCATTAACAAGCCACATAACCAACAGGGCAGGTGGGTGAGAAGGCAGGAATGAACCTACCTTACCCCCCGAGGCAATGGTTGTTTCTCCTTTGTGTGTGCCACTCTGCACCCACAAAATCTGTGCTGCTCCCAGCAGCACAGTTTTCTGGAGGCTGGGACAACAAGTCTCAGCCTCCAGGAATCCCAAATGCACCAGGTGGTGAGTGTAGTGCTGAGGGATTCCTCTGGGAGTCTGGTGCTCAAGGTGCCTGATTCTGTGTATGTTCAGGCTGTGTGCAACCCAAGCATACAAATGACACCGGCACCAGGGCTAAGCGTTCACCCCAAGGGTAAGCTCTCACCCCGGCACCAGGGCTAAGGGTGCACTTAACCCTGGGTAAAGGCTCTCATGCCCTTAACCCTGGCTAAAGGGCAAAATAATAAATATTTTTATAAATATTTATCAATTAAGGGCAAAATAATAAATATTTATTTATTATTTCTTTGTGTAAACCGCCCTGAGCAATTTTTGGAAGGGCGGTATAGAAATTGAATAAATAATAATAATAAATAATAAAGGCTTGGGTACAAATTCAGACTACCCACGAGGGCAGCGTTGGGATCAGGATCAATCCTAGCAGTGCACATGGGCAGTGAAACCCAGGCTGGGTTGCCCTAGCCTGGGTTTGGCTGATCATGTGCATAGCCTTAGTATAGAATTCTAGAACTGACCATGTCCTGTGCAAGTTCTATCTTTGCTAACAAGCCATTTGGCATGTAGGTCAACCCACCCACAGAGAGCCCGTAGAGCATGAAAGAACTGGCAAACAATGGTAGTTCAAGAAGTTAAGAATAGAAAGATGCTAATGGCAAAGCAGTTTTAAGAAAAAGCTATTGAACTATAGTAGTTCATGGCTACTTATAGGTTTTTCATTTGTTCTTTCTATTAAAACTTGCAATTTATTTTGTGCAATAAATCCTTCTTCTTGGAGAAGAAACTGAAGGTTCAGGAAAATTCACATTGTGGATAGTCTACTTTTAAAGTGCCATAAATTTAATATGTGACCTTAACACATAACTTTGTCCCAGGCTGCATGAACTTTGCCAGCGAGCTGTAAAACTAGGCTTCGGATTTCAGGTGTTACTCATTTGTCCAACATATGATTTAATGTCCACAGAACTCAGGACAGAATACCAACTTTTCTGATTTATTCAAGTGTGTGTCAATTTCAGTAGATAAAATGGGATATGTATTTCAAATACCCTTCTATGGTACACATTCTCCTAGTTGACTTCCACCTTTGATCCATAATATACATAGGAAAGAAAAGTTTAAAAAATGTATAATGCCAACCAAAAATATTAGGGAGATTTTAAATTTTTGGAGATACTTCCCACATGCATATTCATCCCTTTATGACATCATCATATGGTAATCTGAAAGTGGTGAATGAGCCATTACAGGACTTTCATGTCAGACACAATGCTTAGTTTATGGAATCAGTTCACACATTCTGCTCCAATTCATCAAGTGATCCATGTGTGAACCAGCTCTACTTCTCAATTAGGTATCAAATGTCCTTAATTATATAGAAAAGGAATACATTGAGCTTTACTGTGGCAGCCCATATACCAAACCCATTATTCTGTCTCCAAAAGCTGTTTGCTCTGGATGCAAAGTGGAGAAAAAGACATCATTATCACAGGATAATAATGCACTAATCAAGAGCTGAGCTGATTCACACACATGGGAGTAATTTTCTGCACACACTGGAGAAATTCCTGGGTCTTTAGATATGGGCAAACATAATGGTTGTAATGCAATGAGTCTCTTCATACATACAAAATGACTGTGTGTGTGTAATGGAGCTAGCATTTGGTAATTTTTTAACTTTATAAAACGCTGCTTTTTAAGTTTAATGCTCTTTGGCAAACATATGTAAGACCCTTACTACTCATGAAGGTATCTTCGCCACTTAATTCACAGGAACATAGGAAGTTGCCATATACTGAGTCAGACCATACGCCCATCTAGCTCAATATTGTTTACACAGGCTGGCAGCAGTTTCACCAAGGTTGCAGGCAGGAGTCTCAGCCCTATCTTGGAGATGCCAGGGAGGGAACTTGGAACCTTCTGCTCTTCCCAAAGTGTCTCCTTTGCCTGAGAGGAATATCTTACAGTGCTCACGCTTCTAGTCTTCCATTCATGTGCAACCAGGGTGGACCCTGCTTAGCTAAGGGGACAAATCATGCTTGCTACCAGAAGGCCAGCTCTCCTCTCCTGTTATAGGTACATTGTGTACTTAGAATATAATAGACCTAAGTGATGGACAAGCTCATGTAACTCTTGAATGGAAGTCCAAACCCAATAGAATGCTTATCTTTTGATGAATTCAAAATTCTTTCTCTTCCAGATGGTCAATGGACCATCCTCCAGATGGTCAATATCTCTCACAGATCTTTCTTCCTGGCTCAGACAACTTTAGAATTGCCACAGAAATTCTACCTAATGTGAAAACTGAAGTCAAACAGAAAATTTCACCTCAGAAGATAGTCTTAAAAATGCTGAGGGGCGGGGGGGAGAGTTTCTGTGAGGCTAACGAATTATGTTCTGGAGAGAGAAGACTCTAAATTTCCTAGGCAATATGTCAGAACTTCTAAATTAAATGGATATGTTAAACATGATGATTATTACTGGCTGAGTTTCTATTCCACCTTTCCTCCAAGGGTCAGTGTGTCAGGTTCTCCTCCCTTTGCCCTGTGAGGTAGATCAAGTTGACAGAGAGGGATTGGTTCAAGGCCACACAGTGAGCTTCCTTATTCTAGCCCAACCACTACAACACACTAAGGCTTCACATGACTGCCAGGCACTGAACATGAATAGGCAGGCGGGCAGGCAAGAAGGCCGCACCAAACTTACCATTCCCCAAGATGAACATTTCACATTGGCGCAACATGCAGATTGTGCTCCCACATGATCCGTGGTGCTTGGAGCAGTGCAGATCTCCAAGGACTGCCCAAGCCTTTGGTCGCATTTAAACTTTGATATGTGTAATTCTATTTATTTATTGTTTACTAGCTTCCATTTCTATTTTTTTCCCCTTTTTTGGAATTGTTTTAAATAATTTGTTGTAAGCTGCTTTGGAGGACTGTATTAGTGAAATGTTTTATATAATTTATAGGCCTGTTGAATTATCCCTGCAAAATCCTCATCCCACTTCACAGGCTGAAGGTTTAGGGACCAATATCTGCTTTCTTTCTCTCTCTCTTTGATGATGAGGAAGAATTTTGACAGCTGGGCAGGTGGGTTTTGTGGGGACAGGAACTCCGTTCTTGCTGTCCCATAGACACATCTGTTGTTTCTGCAGTTTAGATCTGGTGGAGAGCATTGTATGCCTTGATTGTGTGGGTGTCTGTGCTACTATGACTGCTGCTAGAGAGCAGACACTGGCACTCCTGTCAGAATGTGCAAAGAACCTAAAATGAGGGCATAGCCCTGAAACCATACATTCTCAGAGAGCAACAGAACCCTGTATACCTCTCAGGGGAGTAGGTAGGGGAGAGAGGGCCCATGTTCACCCCTCTCCCTGGTGGCCCCTCAAAGTGATGGTGATAATGAAGAAAATAGAGAGGGGCGGAACTGGAGGGCCCTCAGGAGCTGGGGTTAGGAAGATTGTTAGCTGCTGTATATGGAGTCAGACCATTGGTCTATCTAGTTCAGTATTGTCTACACAGACTGGCAGTGGCTTCTCCAAGGTTGCAGGCAGGAATCTCTCTCAGCCCTATCTTGGAGAAGCCAGAGATGGAACTTGAAACCTTCTGCTCTTCCCAGAGTGGCTCGATCCCCTGAGGGAAAATCTTACAGTGCTCACATGTGGTCTCCCATCCAAATGCAACAAGGGCGGACCCTGCTTAGCTAGGGGAATGTCATACTTGTGACCACAAGACCAGCTCTCCTCTTCGAGCCATTTGGAGAATGAATGAATCCATTTGCTCAGTTATCGCTACACCCTGGCTCTGCTCTGACCACCATGTGGAAGCTCTAGGCTGCATTGCTAAAAACCCTCTCAGCAACCTTACATGTTTCCTTTGTATCCCCTCTCCTGCCTCCCTTCAGAGATGATAAGCCAAGGACAAGAAGCCAGTTTACAACAGACAAGAGGGGAAGAGGGGAATTGCAAAGAGGAGATGACGGAGCTGAAGTTTGCTCAGCTGTCTAGACTGCTGGCATGCAGCACACAGGAAGAACATAAGGAAGTGCTGCTTCATATAGCCATGTTTCCAGCAAGCTGTCCTTTTGAGGATGTGAGGAGGAAATGGGTCAGCAAACTCAGTGCTGTGAGCAGGGGCATAACAAGGTTGGAGTGGGCCCAGAGACAAATTTTAAAATGCCCCCCCATCACTGCCTTCCTCTAGTATTTTTTTTTTTAAAAAAAAACATTCAAGGAAGTTCGGGCGGGCATTGGGTGGGGGAGACCCTGCCCCCTAAGGCAGGGGGCCCCAAGACAACAGTCTCCCCTTGCCCTATTATAGTTACGCCGCTGGCTGTGAGAAATCGTAGGGCAGGAAAAGGGTCAGCGGGGACCAGTGTTCCCTGTAAGAGACATTCCCAGATGTTGTTGACTACAACTCCCATAACTCCCAGCGAAAGGCCATTGCAGCTGGGAATGCTGGGAGTTGTAGTCAACAACATCTGGAAATCCCTCTTACGGGAAAAACTGGTGGGGACTAACTCCTCTGAAGCTTTGCCCCCACCCCCTTCATCAAATCACATCAGCATGATTGTGAAGGACTATTGAGGTGGGAAATTAAAGTCTTACTTTATACACTTTTTCAGCTTTTAAAGAAGTTCCAAAGCAATGGAACCCTGTTTCTGCCCCTGGTTTTCATATAAGTTGCATAACTGCTTTAGCAAGCACTATTATTTTAGATCAATGAACAAAACAGCTCTTCAGTTGTTCCTTAGGAGAGAATTTGAACTGGGAATAGTACATAGGACTCTATAACAGATGCTCCAGTTTGTGTTTCTGTCTACTAACAAAGAATTCATATTCATATATACACACACACACACACACACACACACACACACACACACACACACATATATATACATATTCATATTCACCAATATCCAGTGCCAAATGGAATGTGGGATCTCTGGTTCCTTTTGGAGGTTTTACATTGGCTTTTTATTCTATAAAGAAGTTATGGCTGCCTGATATACATGTGCTTATTTGTAGGGTTGTGCATTTTGGGGGTTTTCTGTTTTGTTTTTGGTCCGAATCCAAAAAACCCCCATTTTGTTCTTTGTTTGAAATCAGACAATCTGAAACACCCCAATTTTGTTCTTTGTTTGAAATTACAAAATCTGAATCTGAAATGTTTTGGATTTAAAAAGAAAACAAAAAAACAGCCCCAGGGCAAAACTAGTGGAAGGGGATTGGTAGTGCCTAATGGGTGGAAGCTACCACCCAAATTTCAGAGGAATTGGGCAAAGGGCTGATTTTTGGTGAATATTTGAAGTTTAAGATTTTCCCCATAGGGAATAATGGAGGTTTCAGCAAAGGTATAGCTTCATGTCGGAGGGAAAGGGGTGGTCCAGAGCAGAGTAGGGTGGGTGGTAGTGCCCAATGGGGGGCAAGGAAGCTGCCAGAATTATTTCAAAGGGATTGGGCAGAGGGCTGATTTTTAAAGATTTAAAGGAGTTTACGTGTCTTTAAAGTTCTTCTCCATAGGGAATTCGGAAGGTTTCAGCAGCCCGATAACTGCATTTGGGGGGCACTTGGGTGGCCAGAGCGAGTGGTGGTGTAGAATACATAGGGTGCCAACCATCCCCGTGGGTTGCTAACCCATGGGGTACTGGGTTCTGTTGTTTCTGAGATGTTTGGAGTGTAGATTCTCTGGTAGCATATGAGTGGATTCATGGGTTGTTGTTGAAAATCTCATATGTTACCAGAGAATCTACACTCAGAACAACTCAGAAACAACGGAACCCAGTAGCCCATGGGTTAGCAACTCATGGGGGTGATTGACACCCTATGTGCACTGCACCACCACTCTCTCCCGGTCACCCCAGTGCCCCCCAGGTGGAGTTATGGGTCTGCTGAAACCTCCATTATTCCCTATGGGGGAAAACCTTAAAGACGCGTAAACTTAAACAATGCCTAAGAAATCAGCCCTTTGCCCTATTCCTTTGGAATCTGGGTTGTGGCAGGTACCTCTTGGGGTACTGCCACCCAACCCACTGTTTTGCCCCTCAGGCCTTCTTTCTGCCCCGAATCTGCCCCAAAGACATGTAAACTTCAGAAATTCTTTAAAAATCAGCTCTTTCCCCAATTCCTTTGAAATCTGAGTGGCAGCCGACACCCATTGGGGCACTACCACCCGACCCATTCTTCTGCCCCAAAGCCCCCTTTCTACTCCCAATCCACCCCAAATAACATCAACATCACACATCAACAACAGCAGAGCTTTGCAAAGGAATAGGCAGATTTCCAAAGGTCATGCACATCCACATCCTCCCCAAAAATGCAATTGATCTACACACAACTGTGTGAAACAACAACAATGAAATGCATACTGCCCCATGCAGTGTGCCCACTTGCCCCACTGGCCAATGAGGGTAAATTTTGCCCTTAAATTTCCTTAAAATGAATAAGGAGGCAATGCCAGCAGATCAGCCCATGCTTTCGCTGGCCAATCTGCAGGTTGGAAGGGCTGGAAATTAAAACTGATGTCAAAGCTCAAAATGGAGACTTAAGGAGAAAGACTGTTCGCAATTGCAAAATGGATATCCAAAACAGCCAAAACAACAAAACGTTTTGTATCCGTAACAGGGACGTTTTGTTTTGGCTACAAATTTTCTGTTTTGAGCATTGGGTGTTTTGTTTCGGCTACAAAACAGCTTCAATGGGCTGTTTTGGGCACAAAATGTTTTGTATCCGAAATGAAATACAAACCCCTACTTATTTGCACATATGCATCAGCCATCACAGACTAGGGCACAAGACTTTTAAACAGTAGCACTGTACACATTCCACTGTGAATCTTGAAGTGATGAGATATTGAATGACGGACATGCATGAGTGAATAAGCCCTGACTCTCGTTTCCAGGGGTGGATAGATAAGATATTAATAGTATCCACAGAGATTTATGTTTCTTCTAATGAGGTAGTGGCAGTAGGACACTTATGATACCAATTTGATGGGGATCTAGAAAAAGCTTTGAATTATTGTCTATGTATGATATATGTAGCTGTGCCACTAACTGAATCTCAATAGGAAAAGTAATCTTCAGGCACTATTTCACTCCTGTCAATCAGTATTTCTTTGCAGCTTGATTCATGTAAGGTAAGGGAATCTTCAGTGCCAAAGCCATGGAATAGGAGCTTCTTTTAGACATGATGTGTCAACAACTCTATGAAAATCAACTTTTGCATGAAACTGATGTAAAGTCATTGATAAACTGTGATCACAGAAGTACTAGCTACAATAAAGCAACTTTTCATGACATCTTTGAAAAGGCTATTTTTTTCAAAGTTTATTATAGTTATGATATGCTACAAAAATGTGATCATGTGCATGTTTGGGGCCAGATTTGCTGTGATGTATAGGTTACACAGGTGAATTGTTGCATATCCCCCCTCCCTTTGGCAACTGCTTGCAGCCTTGACAATCTGGACTATTGAACTTTCATTAAAAGGGATTTACATAATATATAATTCATTATCATTACTAAAGACTGGACTATGAAAAGATTATTTTAAAAACTGTGAATTTTCTGACGGCATGTGACTTTAAAAGGCTTTTGATTTTCAGCAAAAACAAGCAAAACAACCTCAGGTGCACTGAACATATGGTATTTATTTTATATTAATAAATACAGTTTTAGTTCTTTCTGACATTTAATCCTGCTGTTTGTATGCTCATTTTATTGTATGCTCATTTTGTTGTTATTTATTACTCCTTTAAAGACCTTCTTTATTGCGTGTATAAAATGGAGATTAATCCAAAAGGTTTCTATAAAAGCAAATGTTTCAACATTTGTTATTTATTGTTCTATTGTGTTGCTTTATTGTTCTATTTTTATTGTAAGTCACCCTGAGCAACTATGTGCTGGAGGAATTTTAGTTAATTAATTAATTAATTAATTAATTAATTAAATTGAAATTTAGTTGAAATTGTGAAGTCCCAAGCAGTGTTTCCTCTAACATGAATTCCTAGATGTTGTGGACTACAACCCCCAGAATCCCCATCTGCAATGGCTTTTGCTTGAGGATTATGGGAGTTGTAGTCAACAACATCTGGGAATCCCTGTTAGAGGGAACACTGTTCCCAGGTATTGATGTTCTCTTGACCAAGCTTTTTGTTTAGTTTTTGTCTCGTTTGTGAAAATGTGTTCAAAGTATTTTTATCTTTTGCATTTTTTCATTAGTTTTTCTTGTGTTTGGGGGCAGCAGCACTCAGAAACAAAGTTCCTCATAGCAACTGGGGCCAGTCACCGCCGCCCCATCCCTCTGCTGAGAGTATTCCTCTGAATGATACTACATGTGGTGCTGTTCAGACAGGCATCTGGGGGGAAATGATTACTGCCTACTACTGGAAGAGCACTATGTTGCTGAGGGTAAGTTTGCCCCCACCCCGGAAGTGTCCCTGCTATCTTTTAACTGTCCACAAATGAGGTGGCAAAAAGTGAAGACCAGTTTAGTTCGACCCTGGTCCAAAACATTTTGAGAAAACATCAGGGGCACAGAAGTTGAGCAAGACATCAGGGCTTTTTCACCAGATGTCATTTATTTCAAGCCAAAGTAGGACCAAAATTAACTCATCGGGAGTTTCTGCTTTTGCATGGTGTTTTCCTGAAGAAGAGCAGCATGACGAGAAGAGCATGAGAAACAGAGCATGAAAACTATTTGGACGAGGTTCTGTGCTTCTGAAGAAAAGCTTTCTCCAAATTCATTGGTTGCCATCTATGGTTGCATCTTTGCTGTCAGAGGCTGAAGGAGGAGTGATTTTCATTGAGTCCCCCTGCCTCCAGAAGTGCTCTTCGCCTTCCAAAATATATATCCCTGAGAGTTGTACAGCCATCAGGGACATTTTTCTGGCATGATGAGAGCAGCTGTTGCCAAGGATGCAGCTCCTGCTGTGTCCTTGGAAAATGCTGCTCTGGATGTCAGTCGCCGAGCCTTTTAAATAAATCATATATTTTCCATGCTCCTGAGGTTGCCTTTCTTATTATTACTGCCTTGTTGCCTTTCTCCTCTTCCTGCTTCAGAATTTCATCATACAGCTTAAAGCTTGACAGACAATACCTGTGATAATCCAAGTTTATAGAAAGCTTTCTGCATACTAAATATTATTGAAAAGAGTAGGGTGGAAGTCTGAACTGAGCATAGCTGCTTAAAAGTAAACTGAAACTAACTTCCAATCAATAATCAAGTCACTGGCTGACATTCTGAGAATGCACTCAGGTACAGAATACATCAGGATAACAGCACTCTCAACTAACAGCACATCAAGGAAGGGGTGATTTTTTTGACCTTTGCCTTTCTGCAGAGAACCCTTCGAGCCACCCTAAAATATGTCAGTGAAGGAACTGTCCATGCAGTTATTCCTGAAGCATTGTTATTCTATTCCTCACTAGACAAGCACCTCCTGAGTCAGTATTTCAGCCATTATTTTTGAAATGAGATGGTTTATTTTAGTAGTAATTTACCAAAACGTACATACTGATTCCACCATTATTTCATTTCCCCTTTATTTTTTTCTTTTAATTGTTCACATTAGATTTTAACTCACACTTCAAACTGATTTGCTTAATATGATAAATTTCCCAAGCAAATAATAGTTATCCCTCATCCCTCATAGGCTGGATGAGGGATAACAAACTGAGACTAAATCCAAACAAGACAGAGAGTCTCATTGTAGGCTGCTGTTCAGGAAATGTGATGCCAGTTCTGGATTGGGTTACACTCCCCCAGACAGAACAGGTTCGCAGATTGGAAGTACTTCTGGACCCAACCCTCTCTCTGATCTCTCTATGCTGTCACCTCCAGATTTGACTACTGCAATGCGCTCTATGTGGGGCTGGCTTTGTATGTAGTCTGGAAACTGCAGTTCGTTCAGAATGTAGCAGAAAGGTTGGTCTCTGGGTCATCTTGGAGAGAGCATATCACTCCTGCCTTAAAAGATCTACACTGGCTGCTGATAAGTTTCCAGGAAAAATACAAGGTCGTGATTATAACCTATAAAGCCTTAAACAGCTTGGGCTCTGGATATTTAAAAGAATAACTTCTTCACTATGAGCCCCACTGACAATTGAGATCATCAGGAGAGGTTCATCTGAGGTTGCCACCTGCCTTCTCCGTTGCTGCCCCAAGACTTTGGAACATACTCCCTCCTGCAGGGGTGTATCTAGGGTAGGGCGGGCAGGGCACGTGCCCCGGGTGCTACTTGAAGGGGGTGCCATTTTTAAAAATTAATTTAAAAAAAAAAAGGCTGCCGAAAACAAAATGGCCACCGTGCATGCTTAAATGGCCTCTCTGAGGCCCTAGGCAATGCCCGGCCTCACAGAGGCCATTTGAGCATGCATGGTCATTAATAGTCTTAATGTTGTTTTACATCTTAAATTATTGTAATGTGCTAAACTTTTTTTATTTGTTGTATTCTTTTGTTGTAAACCACCCAGAGACTTGCATTTTGGATTGTATAAAAATATGTTGAATGATTGAATGAATGAATGAATAAAATACCTCAGGTAGAGGCAGTGGCCAGGAGTGCTTTCTATCAGCTTCGGCTAGTTTGCCAACTGCACCCTTTACTGGAAGTGAGTGACCTTAAAACAGAGGTGCACATGCTGGTAATCCCCAGGCTTGACTACTGCAATGTATGCTGGTCTTGGACCATAATAAAGATGATTGATTGATTGATTGACTACTCCAATGCACTCTATATGGGGCTGCCTTTGTATGTAGACCAGAATCTGCAATTGATGCAGAATGCTGCTGCCAGATTGGTCTCCAGGATGTCCTGGGGGGAAAACATGTTCCTCCAGTTTTAAAAGAACAACACTGGCTACCAATAGGTTTCCTGGAAACTACTTTCCTGGCAATTATTTTGAAATAAAAAGTGCTGGATATTACCTATTATTACCTGCATAGTATATTATTACCAGTGTGGTGTAGTGGACAGGGGGTGCTAGAGTGCTGGACTAGAATCAGGGAGACCTGAGTTCAAATCCCCATTCAGCCAAATACTTGCTGGGTGACTCTGGACCAGTTACTTTCCTCTCAGCCTAATCTATTTCACAGGTTTGTTGTGAGGAGAAACTTAAGTATGTAGTACACCACTTTGGACTCCTTGGAGGAAGAGCGGGATATAAAATGTAATAAATAAATAATAAAGCCCTTAATGGCTTGGGCCCAGGGTATTTAAGAGAACACCACCATTATTATTATTACTACTACTACTACTACTACTACTATTACTATTATTATTATTTTTACATTTATATCCCACTCTTCCTCCAAGGAGCCCAGAGCAGTGTACTACATACCTGAGTTTGTCTTTCACAACAACCCTGTGAAGTAGGTTAGGCTGAGAGAGAAGTGACTGGCCCACAGTCACCCAGCTAGTCATCGCCTAGTTTCAAGGCTGAATGGGGATTTGAACTCGGGTCTCCCCGGTCCTAGTCCAGCACTCTAGCCACTACACCACGCTGGCTCTCCTCCTCCTCCTACTACTACTACTACTACTATCATTATTAACATTAACATTTATATACTGCCCCATCCAGAGGCTCTGGGTGGTGTGCAACTAGTTTAAAAAAACATAAAAACAAACATCATTTAAAACACACTACTTAAAACAATACAAAAGCATTTTTAACACAATTGAAAACCAATTAAAATACTTTAAAACAATTTAAAAACCTTGGAAGGCCAGGCCAAACAAGTAAGTCTTTAGGGCTGTGTTAAAGGCCAACAGCAATCCTATGCCTTTAGATATCTTCCAGGAGTGCATTCCATAGGCCAGGAGCAGATACAGAGGTTATTAGCCCCGCCACCTATTAAGATCTTCAGGGGAGGATCGTCTGAGGATGCTGCCAGCTCATGTGGTGACGACTCAAAGGCAATCCTTCTCTGTAGTTGCCCCAGAGCTGTGGAACGCCCTTCCTGCTGGCTTTTAGTAAACAACTAAAGACATATCTCTTCAGTCAAGCTTTTTGGCTATCTGGTAGTTTTTATGAGTATTTTAATTTGATCTCTTTATGTGTTTTAATTGTTAAAATTTCTTGGTTTGTTTTTATTGCTATAAACCATCGGTATTGGGCGATATACAAATATGTCACAAATAAATAAATTTAAGAAAATATATATATGCAAATACCATTGCATAAAAATCATTTATTGCAGTCATGCATAACTGATTTTGTGTAGCTTTTGAACTTAATTGTTTGCATGATCAAAGCTTGACAACCAGCACAGTCACTGTAAGCAAATTTCAGAAATCATGCATGTGAGCAAACTGAAACTTGTTTGTGAAATCTTATCCTTATGTGTTCAGTTTTCATCCCTACTTTGAGATTAGTTAAATGAGCTTTCCAGTTGCACAACATCAGCCAAAGAGATGTTAAATCTCTTTAATTTCAAGTGAGGATTTAATTAATAATTTAAATCTACTCAGCTTGTTGAAGTCATATGGGGAAAGTTTGGACCAGTCCATGTAAATGTGTTGTGGATGAGTGTTGGCTGGTCCTCTAGGACCTAATTGAGCAAGGGTAGTGGTTCAGATGAACTGCCCTTCTATGTGTAATTCAAATATTTATTCAAATAATTAAGGAATTATTTCAACTATGCATAAAGGGGTGGTTCATAAGAACCAACCCCCTATATGATTAGATGATAACTGGAGGCACAGGTGGGGGCACATGCATGCAATCCTCCCATTCATTTACATGGGTTGGCCAGAATACAGTCTAAACCACAAGGAACTTCTCATCCTCTTGTGTGTCCCATTGCCCTTTGAGGTTAAACTGATGGTGACAAGAAGGAGCTGTCACAGAGCTGCCACTGTTCTCTGGAATTCCCTGCCCCTCTTTGGTGGATTTTAAACAGAAACCTTATGGTTACTCCAGCAAGCTTTCAATGGGATCTTAAACCTGTGCTGTGATTGAGTTTTTCTCCACTGATAATTCTGCATGGAGTTTAGATTATAGTTGTTTTTCTGTTATAGCTGATTTTCGATCTGCTGGCTTTTATCCTGATTTTAGTTAATATATAATTTAATGTTGGATATTTTAAATTCTTTGTTGTCTGTAACCTCAAATTTTATCTCAAAAAAAGGCAGGATAAAAATATATGAATGAATGGGTGAAATAAACCAGTCCATAGTTAATTTATGTAAGGTAATAGCAAACACATAAAAGACTTACTACTTCCTAGTATTACTACTAGGAAGTAGTAAGTGGTCTTGGATGTGACCAAATGTTTGGATCCTCTTCAAGCTTGACTTCCACCAGTTTCGGGATTGAAACCACCTTGGTCATCCTGGCGGGTAACTTTCACTAGGAGATAGATAGAGGAGTGTATCCCTGGTGATTCTCCTAGATCTTTCAACACCTTTTAATATCTGCAGAGATGCCTTGTTGGGATGGGACTCATTTTGAAGCCTGGAGTTACAGTGGCACCAGTGCTTCCTTGAGGGTACCAAGAAATTGGTGCTGGGGCAATAGTGTTCTACCCCATGGCCTTTAGCTTATGGGGTTCCTCGGAGTACCATTAAGCTATAGGCCACCTAGTCCAACCTCAAAAGCAGGATGGCTCTGAGTACCAGTTGCAGGGCAGTAACAGCAGGATAGAGGGCATGCCCTGAACAAGCCTGTAGGCTTCCAGCAGAATCTGGTGGGCCACTGTGTGAAACAGGATGCTGGATTAGATGGGCCTTGGGCCTGATCCATCAGGGCTGTTCTTATGTAACATCTTCTTGAAACTACTGGATGAGATCAAATTTATGTATTTACTAGTGATTTTTGGCCCGTTAAATAATGGACGCTAGTGGAGTTGTGCGCTCCAGGGCCCCCGCCGCCATTCCCCCTCCCGCCGCCGCCAGCCTCCATGCCGCAGCCGGTCTCCCCGGCCAGGCAAGGGCCCCAAAGTCTCCCCCCCCCGCCCAGCTTCGGCAGCGCCACCAGGCCTCGGCAGCGGCTCCACCGCCACCTCAGCCGGCTTCCCCCGCCACCTCTTCCCCCCGCCCGGCTTTGGCGGCATGGCCAGGCCTCGGCCGCACCTCGGCCAGTTTCCCCCACCGCCTCTTCCCTGGCTTCGTGGGGCTTCCCCGGCTTCTTCGTGGCAGCCGCTTCTGGCCTTTCCGCGGCTGGGCAATCAACCGCCCAACATGGCCGCCTGGTGCTGGCGGTCGTGTCTCCCTCAGTGTGTTCTGGGCATGCGCTCTGCACATGCCCAGAACAGCCAAGGGAGACATGGATGCACGCCAGGCATTTGACACGGGCGCACACTTAGGCTTTTATTATAGAGGATGTATTCATGTATTTATTTGATGTATATATTGCCCTTCCAAATATGACTCAGGGTTTTTTAGAATTGCATCCAGAATTCTGCTTGGCTCTGCAGTGTGTTATAAATCTTCCTGGATCAATGAAGAGAAAATATGAGGTGAAGCTTACTGTTTTGTTTAGTTGACTCACAACAATCAAGAAGCCTGTGCACTGTACAAATGAGGATTGGTCCTAAAGAGATAAAAAGGTCTCTTTAGATAAAAAGGAAAACTGATCAGTTCTAACTACTAGGCGATGATCTGATCCAGACAGACTGGTATATGTTTCGTTTTTGCTTAAACCTGCAAATATCATGTATGAAGCAGCTCTAAGAACCTATTTTTAATGTGTGGAATTAATCTAAGTTTCTCGAAAGACCTTATGTAAATGAGAGAAAAGGGCAATGCAAATGAAAGGAGAAGGAGCAGAGGCAGGGTAGAAGAGCTTGTAAAATAATGTACTTTAAATATTTTTAACTTACGTACAGATTATGCACTGCTTGATTTTATTGTACCTTTGCCATAGCATAGCATATTCTGTTCCTTGTCTTAGACCTTTCAAACAACGTTTCCTTTAATCCCTGTGGGATGTTATTGTCTACATTTCTAATTACCCTTTCCTTTGATTTCTTTCCATTCCTCACATCCCTCATTGTCTTCTTCTCTTCTATTGCTCCCAACCTTTATGGTACAGAGGGAATAGGGATGCAATGAAATGACCAAAAAGTCCAGTTTGAAATCAAACAGAGATTTATTGGCAGGAGGGAGAAGTTAAAGAGTAAAGCCACAGAAATAAAACCATTTGAAGGACGAGAAAGATAGGGTAATAAAGACCAAGATGAATGATAATAAAAGATCAAAGAGACAAAATTTGAACAATTTAAGTGAAACCCAAGCGGTCAGCATGGAACAGAGGGAAAGACTTAGTTTGACATGAAGGCAGAAAAGAGGCTATAATTTAATTTTTTTAAAAAAAAGAAAAAGAAAAAGAAAATTAGAAGTCAGCCACCACACTGAGCTGGACTATATAATGATTCAGATAGGATATTTTAAGCCATAGAGGTGGCAAAGCGATGCTGAAACAATCAAAGAAGATCACACCGATTGTATTAGGAACAGAGTACAGTGACACACTTTTCTACATGTCCTAAAACTGGTGTTAAGGAATGTGATTTATTGTATATCTAACAAGCTCATCGGTGTCCAAAGACTAAAACTATGATGATGATGATGATGATGATGATGATGATGATGATGATTTTGTCTCTGGCAGAAATCATCCCTATACATTGTGGCTTTTAAGCCGTCACTATTTCTGAATTCTCTCCCTATGGTTTCATCTTTATGGCCCACTTTTTTCCAGGTCTTCCTGTCTCACTAATTGCATTTGCCTCTCTTATTTTACTTTTGATCATCCATTGAATGTTCTTTTCACCAGTGTTTGAGTTTGGAGGTGTGTCCATTGCCCCCTTTGAACAGTCAAATGAAAAGATTTCTTTCTCATCAACGCTGGAGAGCGAGCGAGATGGAGAACTGCAAGCCTCTCACTCCAATTTCAAGGCATCTATGCTGAAATCAGAGTGTTCTTTGCCCAGAAGAGAGGCACACACTTTTTTCTCATATCCTGTAAGATATTCTCAGAATGTCTCTAAGGCAAACTTGTAATCTCCACTTGAAGAAATAGAGTCCTTGCTGCAGTTTTGTTCCTGTTGACTGACACAAACTGTGTTGCAGCAGTTCCCAAAGGAAGAAGGAATCTGTATATAACTTGCTTGATTTTTTTTCTTTGCAACAATAAGGAGATTTATCTAATATTAATAACAACAATAAAACAAGTTATAATATTGGACTCAAAGGTACTCTTGTACAAGTGGGAGACACTTCCATTTGAAATGGAGACCTCTGCTTTTCAGTTAGTTTTTCCCACCTTTTGCAACATCCCTTACCATATCCCATGACACTGAAGGGTCTTCATCCTCAGGAACAATTTTCTGAGGGCACAGGAGGGTGCAGTAGGAAAGCTCTGTTGCACAGCTTTGGCTAGTGGACTAGCTTCATTTCTTTCTTGATGGCAGATCTGGCCACTGAAACTTACTCCTTAGTCATGTCAGGGCTGGATTACTGCCATGTGCTCTACAAACAGTAACTGTACAGTTCTACAAGTTATTGTTATGGTGACATAACGATGACTTGTAGCAAAAGCCCTGCAGCAAAAGGAGAGAGCAAAGGAAGCCCTGCAGCAAAGGGAGAGACCACCTGCTCCCCAGACAACCCCAGAGTGAGAGACTGGTGGTGGCTGGTGCTGCTGGCGGCTGCTGCTGCTGTTGCTGTTGAGTAACTGCCTGCAGGAGAGGGAGAGGGAGAGGGTGAGACCATCTGCCAGCCCCCTGCCTATCCTGTGGGATTGTGGCCTCTGGCAGCGGCTGCTTTGCGGGACTGGGGACCTGGAGTGACTCAGCAATCCCTGCTTTCCACCTGACCAGGGAGGCCATCTCTGGCCCTATAAGGGACGCTGCCTGTGGCGGCAGTCCTGCCACTGGTGGGGTCGCCCCTTTGGGGGAGCCACTTTGGGGGACGGCGAGGGCCAGGTCTCTTTGTCCATTTACTAATTGGGCTTCTGTTTTAATTTGTCCTGGGTGAGGCTCTTTTATAATGTGTCTGGGCTTACCTGGAGATGGGGAGACAGGGGGCATGTCCACTGACTGTGGGGCAGCTATTACTGTGGTGGTGAGGCCCCAAGGCTCTAGGCCTGGTCCCCGAAAAATAATCTAGATAATGCACCACCGTGCACAAGCCAGTCCTTTTGCACAAGGCCCACCCGAGCCATGTGCTGAAGGCCTGAAAGGCTGCACAGGAGACTGAACAGCCCATAGGCAAAGCCATGTCCACATAGTAGCTCCCTTGGGGAAAAAAACCACCCAAAATCTTCCGGGTGTGCAGGCAGGAGGGAAAAGGCAGATTCAATATCGCATTTACCCAACAGGGCGCCAACCCCACAGCCGTGCAACATGCACACAGTCTCAACAAATGACATATAATGCACTGAGCAAAGCTCTGGTAGGATACCACCATTGACGAATGATCCTTTGGGGAAGGAAAGATGGTGAATTAACTGGAACTCACCTGCAGCCTTTTTGGACACAACACTGAATGAGAAAACCCTCAAGTTAGGCAGGGGAGGTGATGTAAAGGGGCATAGCACCCTTCCCAACCTAACCTCTTTGTTGATCTTTCTGAAGACAACATCCTCCATGCCCTGTACAGACTTCAGATTTTTTTGGCAAAAAATGAGGACCTGGGGAAAATGCAGGGAATACAAAAACCAAAGGTGAAGCCTTCTAACAAATAAGCGGCCTGTTCCCATAGTGGGTACCCCTCCAGCATCCACCGCAGGGACGGCAGGTCAATGGGATTAGGTCCCTTTTCCAAGAGCTCCTGCTGCAGCCCCTGGCCCCCCTTCTTGACTCCTTTCCTCCTCTGAAGTTTTTGGCCCTGGCACAGCTGGTGCTTACCCCCACAGAATCTGCAGTCATTATGGAACCTGCAGGATGACCATGTGCATCTTCTACCTGTGTTAAATTCCCAGCACACCAACTGGGGTTGAACCAGCTTTCCTCCCGTTGCAGAGGAGGTGGACCCCCCGACGGTCTTAGAAAGCAAGTGCCTGCTATCAGCATACCCCCCCCCCGTATGGGACAGGATGGTGTATTTATAAGCAGCCAGAGTTCCTGGTGCTGCTTATCCCAAGGAAGGGAAGGCTCCAGCATTGCCCTGAGGCAGAAACACTGATCATATTGTTGCCACATTACCTGCAAAGTCCCTATATCCCCTATAGATAGTATCAAAATACTTGACGGCAGGCCCACATGCAGGTTGAACCTGAAGCACTACCCCCATATAAATTGTAAAGGCGGATAGCCAATTAGTCAATTCAATTCAATTCAATTGCTTGCCAGTTAGTCTAATTATGTTCAATGGTCTACTTTTTGCTCCTTTCCAGATTATGTGCCTCCTTCCATTCCTTAGCAACTGTTTCCGGCTCCCTATATAGAAGGTGAAATATGTCCACGTACTCTCCCTTCCATATCTTCTCCTTGGTTGATGTAAAAGATGGTCCCCCAAAGGCAGAGAGACCTCCAGTGCTGGAAAATTTTCCTGCAGAATACTGGGTAACACAGGCAATCCCACAAGGTCAGGACTTTTCCAGGTAGATTGAAAAGCTCCAGTAGGCTGCTGCCAAACCTGATGGCAAGCCCCACAAGCAGGAAAGGGTGCACCATAAGAGCCAGAGGTCCAACCAACAGGCCCAGCAGGAAGGCCCGCTCTACCTGGTGGATAAAACCCATAGGAAGAGAGATGGTCTTGTGGTAGCAAGCATGACTTGTCCCCTTAAACTAAGTAGGGTTTGCCCTGGTTGCATATGAAAAGGAGACTAGGAGTGTGGGCACTGTAAGATATTCCCCTTAGGGGATGGAGCCACTCTGGGAAGAGCATCTAGGCTCCAAGTTCCTTCTCTGGCATCTCCAAGATAGGAATTAGAGAGATTTATGCCTGCAACCTTGGAGAAGCCGCTGCCAGTCTGTATAGACAATACTGAGCTAGATGGACCTATGGTCTGACTCAGTATATTGCAGCTTCCTATGTTCCTAATGCACCACAGACCAAGGGCATATCCTCGAAAGGGACTCATCTCAACCAGAATTAGCAGGTGGAGTAGCAGGAACAGGCACAGGTGCAGGCATCTGGTGCCTAGGCTCTTGTGTGAGATAAACCGGTGGTGGTGCAACAGGTGTTGTTTCCCCTTCAAGTTGGGCTAAATGGTCAGAAAGATATTTTAGCTCAGTAGCCTTAGTAGGGCCAACCGGTTGATGCTTCTTTGCCTTTTCAAGCACCTCAAGACAGGCAATAAGTGCCATCACAGGGCCAAAATCCTCCTCATCCAATGAGGAAAACAACACAGGAGGAGGACTTTTAGGCTTGATGGGTTATTTATTTATTTATTTAAAATATTTCTATGCTGCCCAAAACTTGTGTCTCTGGGTGGTTTACAATTAAAATCATTTAAAACATTAAATCAATTAACAATTAAAATTGTTTAAAACATTAAAAATATTTAAAACCCAGTATTAACATTATGTAAAATAAATATCTAATTAAAACTCTGGGTGAATAAATGGGTCTTCAGTACCTTTCTAAAAGTTGCCAGAGATGGGGAGACTCTTATTTCAACAAGGAGTGCATTCCAAAGTCCAGGAGCTGCAACAGGAAAGAGGCCTGTTCTCAAGTAGCCACCAGAAAAGTTGGCAGCAGCTGCAGGTGAACCCCTCCTGATGATCTTAGCAGGCCGTGGGGCTCATGGTGAAGAAGATGTTCTCTTAAATACCCAGGGCCTAACCTATTTAGGGCTTTATAGGTAATGACCAGCACCTTGTATTTTGCCCAGAAATATATTGGCAGCCAGTGCAATTCATTCAACACAGCAGTAATATGGTCTCTCCTAGATGACCCAGAGACCAACCTGGCTGCCGCATTCTGGACCAACTGTAGTTTCCGGACTACGTTCAAAGGCAGCCCCACATAGAGTGCATTGCAGTTATCCAGCCTAGAGGATTCCAGCAGATGTACCACTGTTCTGAGGTTGCTTATCTCAAGAAACGAACACAGCTGGCGTATCAGCTGAAGCTGATAGAAGGCACTTCTGGCCACCACCTCAGCATGGGAAACCAGGGAGAGGTTCAGATTTATAAGCACCCACAGATTGCGTACCTGTTTCTTCTGGGGGAGCATGAGCCCATCCAGAACTGACAGATTAAAATCGTCTCCCGAGTTTCGACCCCACACATTAAGTACCTCCGTCTTATCTGGATTCAGCCTCAGGTTGCCTCCAGGATTTCCTTTTCGCCTTCTTGGGTGGCATAATGGCAAAGGTATGCAAGGTAATTAGGTCTCCCCCCCCCCCCCACACACACTGATTACATAACCCACCAAATTTGCAGCAGTTGCCCACACCCCACCCCAGGAAGACCCTACTACCCCAAACACCCAGAGCAGAAAGGAGGGTCCCCAAGTCAGTCAGCACCTGCTCCCCAAGGCACAGTCAGGCCACAGAATGGTAGAGAGTAAAGAGGAGGTCACTAGAAAGGAGAGAGGAGGGCCAGAACATGCAAAGCCCAAAGGACCACCACCCCACCCCCAAAAGGCTACCAAACCGCCTGCAACAGGGTCCAGGCTGCCATATTCTCGCCTCTCTCCCCGTCTTCAGCTGGCGCCACTTGCTGTCAATACCTCTCACCACCGTGGCAAACACAGCACAAAGCAACCTCCATGCCGAGAGGTGCCACCCAAAAAACCCCTAGTCACAAACAGACGAATAGTCACAGAGTGACAACAAGGAGAACCCTTCAGGTCGCTCGTCAGCTCTGGAATAAGTTTGGGGTGGGCCTAGAGCTACAACGGCAGCTTGTGTCCCACCCCAACAGTCCTCCAGCCAACAGTCCCCCAGTCTGAGCCTTGCCTTGTGCCTTTCCAAAGCCTGGGGCAAAGAGCCCCCCCCCCCCCAACAAGCTGGGTGGGTGCCTGGGCCAAAGGCACAAACATTGGTGCCTGGGCCAAAGGCACTCACATTGGACAAACATGATTGTGAAAAATGGGGTGGGGACAACACTATGGATGGTAATTAGTAGATAATATGACCTGCATATAAGTCTGTTCAGTGTCAGTAATAAAACTCATCTGTTTTTTCTTTTCTTTCTTTCTTTCTTTCTTTCTTTTTTTTTGCTCTGTGTGCTTACTGTTTGTTTCATTTCTAAAGAGAAAATGAGGTATTTAATTATTTTACAGGAATTTACTAAGTAGCTATTAATGCAAAAAACTAAAATATGTGGTACATTTAAGCTAATTACTAAGTGGGCACATTGCTTTTGAAAACAAATGAAACATTAAAGAGTTGTTCCTGTTTGGTAATTTGAATAGTACTAAATAAATTGACTTTGGAAAACAATGTGAAATGTGGAATATGCCAGCTGCCTTAACACAATCTTTACCACTAGCATCACTGTCATTTCTTAGAAAAATAGCATGCTATTATTACAGGTTTTTTCTAGGGCTCTGAATGAATCCAGAATGGTACTTAACATTGTTCACTAAGGGGTGCCCCTTTTGACTATTCTAGGTGACTTTCTTGCTTGCCTTTTATTATAAAATATTTTATTTACTTTAATAATGGAGCAATTTAATTGGAAATCCAGCAATATATAATCCATTTCATATTCTTTTTATCCCTCAAATGTTTGACATTATTATTAGAATAAGTTCTTGACATTCTATTGTTATATCTTATACTAGTCATTTACTACTGATCTATGATCTTGTTCTCACTACTTCCCAGATTCAAGTTACATTTAAAAATTTAATTTTGTAAAATCTGTGACAACTTCCAGAGCTATAAATTCTACTAATTCTGGCCAGGATCCATATCAGGGGCCTTTAGAGTTGTGAAACAGCAGCAGCCCATTTGACATAACAACACACTTTAGAAATGGACAACAGTTTTGAAAGCTGTTTGTGAATTGATTGTTTTGCATTTCATTGTACATGTGTAACTGCTTCTTTCTTTCTTTCTTTCTTTCTTTCTTTCTTTCTTTCTTTCTTTCTTTCTTTCTTTCTTCTAGTGCCCAAAGATGTGTATTCCTGCATCACCCAATATACACATTTCTGGACAGTTCACATAGATATATCTATAGTAGGGTTGCGCGTTTTGTATTTTTTCTGTTTTGATTTGTACCAAATCCGAATCAACCCCATTTTATATTTTGTCCAAAATTAAGCCTTCCGAATCACTCCAGTTTTGTTTTGTATCCAAATTAATCTGAATCTGAATTAATTCAGATTTTAAAATGGGTCACATGGTCAAAAGAGTGGGTCGGGGCTATAGTGCCCAATGAGTGGAAGCTACCACAAAAATTTCAAAGGAATTGGGCAAACTGCTGGTTTTTGGTGAATTTTTGAAGTTTGCACATCTTTCAGATTTTCCCCATAAAGTATGATGGAGATTTCAGGAAAAGTATACCTTCACACGGGGGTGGGTGGGTGGCCCAGAGTGGAGTGTGGTTGGTGGTAGTGCCCAGTTGGTACAAGGAAGCTACCACAATTTTTTCAGAGGAATTTGGCAAAGGACTGATTTTTAAAGAATTAATGAAGTTACGCGTCTTTCAGATTTTCCTTGTAGGGTATAATGGAGGTTTCTGCAGTCCCATAACTCCACTTGAGGGGCACTGGTGTGCCCCAGAGCAAGTGGTGGTGTAAGGCACATAGGGTGACACCCACCCACATGGGTTGTCAACCCATGAAGTACAGGGTTTTGTTGTTCTAGAGGTGTTCTGAGAGTAGATTCTCTGGTAGCATATGAGAGTGGATTCATGGTTTTTCATTTAAAAATCTCATTTGCTACCAGAGAATCTAAACTCAACACCTCAGAAACAACAAAGCCCAGTACCCCAATGGGTTAGCAATCCAGGGGGGTGGTTGGCACCCTCTGTGCACTACACCACCACTCACTTTGGGCCATCCCAGTTCCCCCCAGGTGGAGTTATGGGGCTGCTGAAACCTCCATTATTCTCTATGGGGAAAAATCTTAAAGACGCGTAAAGTACTTCAAAAATTCATAAGAAACCAGCCCTTTGCCCTATTTGGAATCTGGGTGTACAACCCTTGGGGCGCTGCCACCCAACCCACTGTTTTGCCCAGGAAGCCCCACATTAACAAGTTGAAAGAATGAATAGAATGATGAACAACAACAACACTTAATTTGTTGGCACAGATATTTGAGAATGTTGCAGCGGGCGGGAGCCTGTCCCTGTGGCACTAGCACAGCAGCACAACCCATTTGTGGATTCAAGCAATCTTTCAATAAAAATATTCCCTCCCCATGGAACAGTGACCACAGGTCATTTGAGATAGCAAGATAGATCAATGAACTGCCTTGGTACTATGGAACAGCTTCAAATGTTCATTTAACTGAAGTGGAGTGAGCCATAACCCAAACAAATCAGCCTACTGTTCAGAATTGTTGATATTTATCATCACTGCATTTAAGAAAGTGCAAAACCATGGATTATGGTTACAAGAAAGAGAGAAGCAACTAAGATGCCTGGGGATGTCAATAGATGGACAGGGGTATTCCCCACCCCCTCCTTTTGTCTTCTGTAGTCCCATGTGGATGACCTGTCCCTGCAATGGCAAAAGTTGTGAACCACTGGCTTAGCCATCATGTCCCACCAAATTACATTGTGGCCTAAATTACATTAGACTGCTCAACTTGGGCAACAAAACTTAGACACCACTATAACTCATAAAAATCAGAAGAAAAACAAAATAGCTCTTCAAAAGACCCCTGAACAAGTCAAGAGATTCTTTCTAAACCTTTGGAAAGAAACACCTGTGTAATTTCAGAACTTTCCTAACCAGCTTCTCAAAAAGCTTCTCCACACAATTTATACCATGGCTTTTAGCAAGAGCTTTGGAATTGCATTGAGCTCTCAAAGATATTTGGGTATTTCTGTCTCAAAATGCTGTCTTCCAAATCCCTTTGCAAGGTCAGTTTGCATTTCAATCACACTGAATACAACACATACTTAACTAAACCATTCAACAGGTTTTTACATATCTTATCTTTTGCTAATCACTCAGTGCCTCAGCTGGAGTGGAGAGATTCAGAGAAGTCAATTTGAATTGCAATGCTTTTCCAAAGAACAAAGCATTCTGTCTGAAACACAGTCATTTCGATTTGGAAACAAAAATCTCTGTTTTTTAATTCTTGATTTTGTTTTGGTTACAAAACCTCCAAAATTGCCATTTTCGGGCACAAAATGTTTTGTACCCGAATCGAAATGCACAAGCCTAATCTATAGTGTATATGCATGTTTACTGTATACCTATAATGGCTCTTGTGTTCTTGTGGGAACTATTATTTTGACTGCTTCATGTGCATTTTAGTACTTGCATATCAATTTGATTTTTTTCAGTCAATCTATATGTTCACACATTTGTGGAGGAAAAATGAATTCTATTTTCTGTTGTTGTATAACAGCCAGTGTCTAGTTATATGCATTTTTTCTTATGAGTTATTCACATTGCTTCAATATCAGTGTATTGTTTCGTTAATATATTTGGTAAATATATTTAGTTCTGAAATAATCGTCTCATAACAGTTCCAATTAACAGCGTGAAGCTATTGAATTTTGATGTAGTCTGGCAAAATGTGTTATATAACTGTGATAATCGAATGAAGATGATGACTTGATGCAATTGGACAGACAAAAATAGATGCTCAAAGAAACCTTTTAAATGTTTCTACTGTATATCACTACACAAGAACTTTTTTGCATTTGCCTGCTGTTGTGATGCGGCATATGACCCAAAGCCAACAGGTGGTCTCACCACCACGGTGACAATCCTGCACAGGGCAACAGTGCTCTGCCCAGCATCCAGAGGGGCTACGGTGTGGCCCTAGTCTCTGCATGTGCATGGAGCCTCTGCACACGTGCTGAGACCAGGGCCACACCATGGCCCTGCCGAATGCCGGGTGGAGCACTGCTCCCCCATGCAGGATTGTGGGCAGAGCATGGCAGCTGGTAAGCACCTGCTTATTACTCCTCAAAGGTGCCTTCCCCTCCACCACCACCCCAGGCTGCCCTCACCAGCCACTCCCTCCTGCCTTGCTTCTGCACAACCAAGAATTGGGAGCACACACAACTCCCAAACCAGGATAGGACACAGGGAACTATTATCATAATGGTTTCAGAGGGCAGGTAGGCAGGGCGTAAGGCTATGAAACCTCCCCCCCCCCGCAGATGATACTCTGAAAGTTGCTGGGAGCATGGATTGTGCTCCTAGATGAGCAGCATTGCGCCAGGCTGTGCAGAGCTCCAGAGACCAGGGCGATGTGTCCCGGCCTCCTGGTATCCCAAATGCACCATGCGCTGAGTGTGGTGCATTGGGAGATGGGCACTCTAGCCCCGCCACAAGGAGGCACACAACTGCGGAGACCAGGTCAAGGGAGTGCTCACTCTTTGAACCTCGTTTTATAGTGAGGCTTAGTAGGAAGGTTTGACACCATGGTGCCACCAGGATCGGCCCAATCCCAGTGGTTCACATGCACATGCAAAACTGGACTGGGCTCTCTTAGCCTGTTTTTGCACACGTGTGTGAATAGCCTCACTGTGATGCTCCATTTTGATGTGGTGAAAGAGCTACAGCACATATGTGGTTTGGGTACTTTCACAGAGGTCTGTCTTTTCAATGACATCTTAATGTAATTTCTCCTCTATTCATGAGCACATTTGCTAATAAGCGGCCCAGACTGTTATTTCAAGTGGCAGTTAGAATGTCCACCTATGACTAAATATGTTGTACTTGTGACTAATGCCCCACTCATTATTTCATATAGTTTATTTCTTCTTTTTGTTGTTTGTCCTCACCAGCCATTTATATTGTAACACTGAAATTAATGGGACTGAGCCACATCTAGCCATAGGCAGAAACACACCTTTATATGATATTTCAGAGCCTTATGTGAACCATTCCATTATCCTAGTGATGCATAATAAGTACTGATCTCAGCTAAAATTCATTATGTTGACATGTAAAAACAGGTTATGTTTAAAGATGACACCAATTTCATGTTGTTGACAATAATGCTTCACTGATTCCCAGAAGGGAATTCAAAGTTATTCCTTGATTATGTATAAAAGAAAATGCTTTTTAAAAAGCTACATTGCTGCTTAAAGGGGAATGGTGTTTATCTTTGTCTCTTGACTAGGATGAATGATAAGTACAAAGTAATCGATACACATAAATCAAAGGAAAGATAAAAATGAGTCACAGTGTATTCTCTAAATAACATCTGGGGGGAAAGTGAGGAGGTAGGCTGAAGCGTATGTACAATCATGCTTGGATAACAAGAGACCACTATAACAAGAGACTATGCAGATTCATAGGATTTTTGTTCCTGGTTTTTCTATCATGTGAGGGATGGCTATGATGATCAACAATGCCTCCTTCCCTCTGCAGCTACCTGTGACAACTATGTGCCCGTTGACTGGATGCCAGTCACTTTCCAGTTGTTCCTAGCTGTTTCCTGCTCTAACAGCCCATAACAGGACCAATTGTCACGCCCTCGATCTCAGACAGCGAGGAGGAAAGGGAAGCTGTCAACATTCCAGCTGATGCTGGGGTGTCCGAGGGACAGAGCCCGGCTGTCAGTTTCCAAGAAACGGCTGAGGCAGATGATTTAGAGCAGGCACAACAACCTGAGACAGCAGAAACCGTGACGGACCAATCAGAAGAGGAGCTATGCAAGCAACCTCCACTGACTCCACAACAGAGGAGAATTACAAGATGAAGAACACAGCTAGAGACTATTAGGAGGAGTAAACACCTCTTGCAGAGGGCTGATAAGCCTTGAATTCCTGTCAGCTGGGAGGTCTCGGCTTGTGCTATAAATTGCGTCACCAGCTTTCTATTCACTGCTGGAAAACAACGATTGTCAACTTCCGTGTCGACAGCTTGCAGCCAAGCCCGATAAGAAGAACTGTATCCGAGCCATCTCTTGTTTCTGCAACTTCGTTGGAGACCGTGAACTTCCCTGCCAGGTGGCCAGATACTGACACCAATGCTCTTATTGCATGTACTAAATGTTGTGCCCTCAAGTCGGTGTCAACTCCTGGCAACCACGGAACCATGTGGTTTTCTTGGTAGAATACAAGAGGGGTTTACCATTGCCATCTCCCACATAGTACGAGATAATGATTCCTTTCAGCACCTTCCTATATTGCTGCAGCCCGATTTAGGAGTTTCCCATATTCTGGGAAACATACCAGCGGGGATTCAAACCAACAGCCTCCTGCTTTCTAGGCGGGTCACTTCCCCACTGTGCCATTAGTTGGCATACCTAGTAAAAGTCATATGATAGGAAACTTTCTAGAAGTCCAAGTTTGTGATATCCATAAACATGCTTATCTACATGTTTCTTTATTTATATCTCTGTAAATATACCGTGTTTCCCCGAAAATAAGACAGTGTCTTATATTAATTTTAGCCCCCCAAAATGCACTAGGGCAATTAGCGGTACATCAGAAATTACTGCTAGGTCTTACTTTCGGGGTAGGTCTTACTTTCGGGGAAACAGGGTATTTATATTCCACCTATCCATCTGTAAAGAGATCCCCAAGGTGACTAATGAATATTATAGCAAATCAAATTAGTTGATATACTGGTGATGCAATGCGCATGATGGAGCTACACCAAATTCTTCTCTTCAGACCTTTTTTTTAAATTGCGTAGATTAAAAGGAACAATATAAAAGCTGCAAGTAAAGAACAAATGTTTTGACATACAAACGCCAACTTCAGTGTTCCATGTCTCACTGCTTAAAAATCCACACTCTTATATCCCAAACACTCCCTAAATCTAATCAGGTACCTGATTAGCACATGAAGAAAAGGGGGAGGAGTGGAAGGCAGAAATTGATGACTCACCGCTTTGCCTGCTTATCAGCAACTCTAACAGAAAATGAAAGAGGGGAAGGTGTGAACTAATTACTGCTTACCTGTTAGTAGCCTATGTATTTAAAAATTTCAGATTACAATAATTTATTATATACCACAAGAGAGAGAGAGAGAGAAAGAAAGAAAGAAAGAAAGAAAGAAAGAAAGAAAGAAAGAAAGAAAGATGGTATTTGTTGACACAGAATCACTCTGATAGTGGTTTATTGTACTGTTCCTTCTGCTGCATATTTCTGTTTACTGTATATTTCTGTTTGTTGCTGGTTATATACCGTAATAAAGAGCTGAATTGAATCAAACTATTTGTTGACACTATCAAAGAACTCCAAAATTTTGGGAGACCATATTTTCATGTCCAGTTCCTAATAATCTTGCTCAGCAAGGCTAGCTGTCATATACATTTAATCACTCTAGTTTTAAAATTAATAACACAGAAGCTGTAGGATGCAGAGTGCAGCTTTCCTTGTTTGAGACATCTTCATAAGATTTTCACAATATCTACAATTTTTAGAGGCTATTCATGGTTCTTGTCAGAGTGCAATACCTATAAATCTCTCACCATTACAAATCTTGGCTTTAATTTGTTCGTTTCTTGCTTATATGACAATATACACTAAACAAGAATCCTGAAGTATAAGTGTGGCTGCCAATAAAAGAGCTTTGTGTTTCTGTAATTTTAATATATTTCCATAAATTACTTAAAATGTCATATGAATTAATTAGAAAATAGCACACATCTTCTAACCAGCTGCAGTTGGCAGGGCTATAAAGAAAAACTAGGTCAAATTGAAGTTGTACCATTTAAAATTAAGTGTTCACTATTTCCTATGTTTCTGTCTAGTTGCAGTGCCATCAGTGACCAGGTGATCATGCTGTTTTTAGAGTCTTCCTTTTCCATTTAATTCTAATTGGGGTTCGTGTGTGTGTGTGTGTGTGTGTGTGTGTGTGTGTGTGTGAGTCTGCTCATCAAGCAGAACATTTTACACAATCTGATTAGACAGTGTTAACAAAGCATTTATGCAAACTGCTACTATAATCACAATGTAGCCTGCCATTTCAACCATCATTATTGCATTGCTGATAAGGAAAGAGAGAAAGTGCTTTTGTGTTATACATCAATAATTTGTTAAAGAAATTTTAAGATCTCAGTATCTGCACTTTCTCTGAGAGAAGGATTGAAAGAGCAGACTACACTTGAAAACTGTCACTGTCAGTAATGATATTCAAGGGACCAGAGAATAGCTTTTTTGCTTTTTAAACAAAACAAAACCCTGTGGGCAATCCCAGGTATGTTACCAATTACTTATCCACTTGTCCATCTACCTTTTGTTGCATGAATATTTCTCACAGTATGAATGTCTTAAGACCCACATAGATGTTTGCTACAGCAGATCACCAAAGAGCTGTTACTGAAAAGAGAGAAAGAGTGATAACAGTTGATAATGGGGCCACTGCAATCTGAACCGCTCTGCAGCAACCACTGTGCACAATAGAAGAGAGGCAGATATCTACAGCAATTATTTTAGCTTTGCTGATAATAAACCATTGGGCAATTTGGTCAGTGCATTTGCTGACAAATTTGTTTTACCCATGGTTGCCTACAAGCTGAGCCTCCTGATGGCCTAACGTACTAAGAGACAAAAAGTATTTAGGAAGACTTCTGGAAGGGGGAAAAATTGTGCTCTCCTTGCTTTTGGTAATCCTCATTTCTTTTCCTAACACAAGGCTTCTTTAAATCTCATCTGCAGTCACATCCTTCTTCTCCATCAACTGTAATGCCTTCAAGAAGAGCTCTACCAAGTGA
The DNA here is from genome assembly GCF_027244095.1 of Hemicordylus capensis. Classification (NCBI taxonomy): domain Eukaryota; kingdom Metazoa; phylum Chordata; class Lepidosauria; order Squamata; family Cordylidae; genus Hemicordylus; species Hemicordylus capensis. Next base: position 70,953,056 of record NC_069659.1, read on the forward strand.
GGGCCAGCTAAGTGGATTTGTTGCACTTGGCAATTCCAGCTGTCCAGCTTCTCTGAAATGTGTAATTGGGTCTTTGCTCATGCTTCATCAACCCCTTTTTATAAACGAATCTACTGCTTAAGGAGCCTAATTGGAAAGCTCTGTCCATTACATCTTGGTTTTTGTGACTTCAGTCTTCTATTGGTTATTACTCAGAGGCTCATCCGACCGATAGTGTTCAGTTGTGTCTGTTGCTTATTTGCAGCATCGTGGGTGGTTTTTGCGGGTAAGCCTTGGTTAGATCAGGGGGAAGGCATGAATTTAATTTAGGGTTTGTGGTTCGGTTGGCTATTGTGGAACCCACCAACATGATTGGCCAGTCGGAATGATGGGGCAGACTTGTTGCTTTCATTTAAGCCTGACCCCATTTGCCTTGCCTTTTTCCATATCACAGTCTTAACAGCCTTCACACTGTGAAACCTGAGTGAATGGACTTCAGGTACAGGTTACTTTATTGCAGTGCCGGGAAGGAATTCTCTGCAGTTACTGATTGACTCACAAGTGCATAAATGTTTGTTATCCCTCATTCTCTTCCCTGTGCTTCTTTGATCATTGTCGATTTTCATTGGGTTTTTAAAGGAGGCTCTCTCTCTTGGTTAGTTTTGTCAGAGCTTGGAGCCTGAGTTCAGTGGCATTGTGATGGGGTGGGAGTGGGGAGAGATGGGTTGACTGCATCTTTTACAATCTAGTTTAATCAGATCTGGGAGCCCATTAAGGAGCTTGAGGAGGTGGGTATGCTTCCTTATGGACCAAAAAATTCTTGAAGGTGGTTTTGATAATTCCTTACTTGGTTTCAAGTTTAATTATTTCTGACTCACAAATTTATATTTGTCATGTAAATTGCTATTCCATTTTCATGCAATTAGACTTAATTCACTCTGCTCCTATTTATGTGGAGAACAGTTTTATGCTTCAAACTGTCAAGCTTGGCCTCAGGGGTTTGATGCCTGTTCTTGCCTATGCTTCCATTCTATGGGTAAATGATTGATTGCACTGAGTTATAATGAAAGTGTAGACTCCACTGACCCAATCATTTGTGAAGCCCTTTCAATAAAATTATGGCTTGGTTAAAAACCTAGGTTTTGTGTCCTGGTTTTCTTTCACTTCAGCCTGGAAGAGGAATTGTTCAGTATCATTTTAGTTCTTCTAATTGCCACAGTACTATTAGTCTATTTTGTATGGTCTGTTCGGTCCACTTTGTTTCCTACTGATTCACACAGCTGATAATTGCATCAAGACTGATTTGGACTGTGCATGGTTAACTTCTTGAGCTCACAATGCCATAGAATTCACTGAGTTATAGTCTCAGGAAAATAGATACCTGCCTTTCCTGGGAACATGCCTTTTGCCCCAGTTCCATTTTATAACACCAACAGTGTGCACAGGTGATGGATCCCAAAGAGGTGATGGATCCCCAAGATGTTTGTAATAAAAATCAAGAGCTACAGGAGGCAGTGGGGCAGAGGCGTATATAGGGAAAATAACGCCTAGGGCAAGCACTGAAATAGCGCCCCTGTCGAAACATCTGATGCCCATCTTTCAGATAACTTTACCATAATATCAGCTCAAAAATACAAGACAAGTTCATTTATCTTTTAATTAACAAATTATAGCACTAAATGAAACCGGGAAGACCTGAGATCAAATCCTCACTCAACCATGAAACTCATTGGGTGATTCTGGGCCAGTCAAGTATCTCTCAGCCTAACCTAACTCACAGGGTTGTTGTGACGATAAAATAACCTTGTTATGTTCCTCTGAGCTCCATGGAAGTAGAGCGGGATATAAATGTGAAAAATAAAAATAATAAATAAATAATAATTAGCATGAATGTGGAAACCCACATCAAGGATTCTCAGATTCATCTTGGGCTATCAACCACCTTGGCATGGATTCACACAATCATGCTAATGTTGGTAACCCACGTGAAAACTAAATTAGAAAAATTGGGTAAACCAAGCTCTAGTCACAAAAATTTATCTAAACCCTTATGCCTGTTTATCCAGTTTTATTTGTTAATTACAGAGCATGTCTGTCTGTCTGTAAGCAGAGTGTTTGATTTTGTGTGGGAAGCGGACTGTATAAATGTTTATGGTGCAAAATCAGATTACCCCTGTTGGTCCAGTAGAACAAAGTCAGTAAGAAAAATAGTATGCAGCCAGCCAGTGAGTCAGCCCATCACATACCAAATGAGGTATGTGAGTTTTCGTGTGACTCAGAACTCTTTCTCAGATTGAATGGTCAACAAATTTAAAAGGAAACAAGGTATTTTTGAGTGTGGGCATGATAAACAGAAATATCTATACTGTTCCTTTTTGGAATAAATGTTCTCCCCCATGTAGCCTGAAGAAGAGCTCTGTGTAACTCAAAAGTTCACATGCTGTATTTTGAACACTTTGCTCCTAAAATAAGACATGGGACTGAGCAAGATTGCAATGGTTGAAATGGGGCTTTAGTGCCCTCCACATGGTTACTTAGAAGTAAATTCAACTGTACAAAGTTAATTAAATTTATGCAGATATATTTGATTTATTTATACAGAGAATTCTGCATTTTTGGTACAGAATCTGTGTTACCCTAGTGCAAAAAGTACAGAGTGTACACAGTATGGCAGGAGTGAGCTAACTTCAGTTTTGTGTTGTTTTGTTTGTTTTAAACTAGAATCCCTGTGGTCCACTAACATGCTTTAAACAAAGCAAGAGCGCACACATACTCAGCATCCCTTAACAGTTAAGACATACAGTCAACCCCTTGTGCTTCCCCCCAACCAGCGAGCACTTGCCGTTTATTTCAGGCAGCCTTTGCTGCCTAAAAGCATCTATTCCCCTTTCTCTCCCTCCAGAGATGGAGAGAAAAGAAGAATAGATGCTTTCAGGCAGTAAACACTGCCTGAAATGACTCCGAAAAGCTTGCTCAGGCTTTTTGGAGCTTGAGACCATGCCCCCTTTGTATGTGATGTCAAAGGGCGTGTGGCATTAAGCTCCGGGGCTCGAGGCCACACCCCTTCACATGTGATGTCAAAGGGGGCATGGCCTCAAGCTCCATCGAGCAAGCTCTTTGGCATCATTTCAGTCAGTGCTTGCTACCTGAAAACATCTATTCTCCCTTTCTCTCCCTCTCTGCCTGAAATAAACAACAAGTGCTCACTGGGAGAGGGGTGGTAGGGTGCCTTTCTGACCACAGTTGGGGGGGCAGGGCATGGCAGGCACTTTGCACCCCCTTGCAATGGCACCCAGGGCATGTGCCCTGCCTGACCCACCATCGTAATGCCCCCGCAGTGGGGCTATTCACATGATTGGGTGGGTGTGGGGGAAGGCTGGTCCAACTCACCTTCCCCCCAGATGATCACAGAAATATTGCTGGGAGCACAGACTGCGTTCCCAGATTATCTGTGCTATGCTATGCAGCACAAAGCTTCGGAGGCTGGGATGATGCGTCCCAGCCTCCGGATAGCCCAGAATGCACTGCATCATGAGTGTGGCAAATTTATGGAATCTCCTGGTAGATGGATACTCTAGGCACCCATCTCTGTGTCGCTCTAGCAAACACATGATCCTGGAGCTGGGTTAATGGTACACTAACACCCTTACCCTTAGCTAAAACCTGGGGTTAAAAGCTGGGCTAGGTGGCTATGCCCCACAAACAGCCTAACCCAGGCTGGACTTCCCTAGCCTTGGTTATGCTGTGCGTGAGAACAGCCAGTGTCAGTGTCTATGCTGGTACAAAATGTGTAGATTAGTTTAACATGGACTGTACATTGATTTGTCCCTTGGGAAACAGTTTTTGTTCTGGCTCATATGCACATCATTTGTAATATGGCCCCAAGTTACTTTGTCTAAGCTGTGGCTCAACAGTTATGCCTAACCAAGCTGCAGATGGCAAATTAGGCAAAACTTTCAATACCAAGGCTACCCCAATTATTTTGCTATCCAAGTGGTGTGTTGTATGATTCATGGGGTACATCACAAGCAGGGGCAGCTCTGCCATGAAGCCACATGAGGCAGTGGCCATCAGCAGAGCATTCCACCAGTGGCTGCACAGAGGCTGCACATGGATGCATCCCACCAGTGGCTGCACACTGATGCATTCCACCGGTGGCTACCTTGTGTATTTTAGATTGTGAGCCCGTTTGTGGACCCAGGGAAGCATCTTATATGTTGCTATGTAAACTGCTTTGAACACTTTTGTTGAAAAGTGGTATATAAATATTGATAGTAGTAGTAAGGGTGAAGAGGAGCAGAGTCTGCCCATGAGACAGGATGGACCAGCAAGGCTGATGGGAGTGGACCTTGTGAGGAGATGTCAGAAATGGCTCTTATCCAGGGAGTAGAATGCAAAGGTGGGGGGAAGGTGATGTATGTATAGCCAAGACACAAACAACCCAACCAACAACACCAGCAACCCATGTGATTACTTGGGGCAATACAGTTTTTAGCAGAATCAGTAAAGCACTGTGCGATCACACAGTTATATATCTGTATTCCTTGCAATATTAGAATGGATGCCAAGTTGTAATATTCAGGTTGCACTAAGTTGTGCCCTGGCCTCTTCTGAGATATTACAATGGATCCTGCAATCAGCACTAGGGGTGTGCATGAACAGTTCTGAAACAAACTAGTCCACTGCAAACCAGATCATTTCATAGGTTTGATTGTAGACCAACGAACCGGTCAAGTTCATAGGTTCAATCGCGAACCAGACCGGCCTTCAGGAAAGGGGCCCCAGTCTGCGATCGTGAAAAGTTGAACCTCATTCAAGGTGAACTGGCTCAGCAGTTCATGCTGCTATATAAAGGGGAATCTGGTGAGGATTCCCCTTTGCTTGTAAATGGTAATTCTTTAAAAATACTTATTAAAAGGATGGTGCTGTGGCGGGGCGGGGGGGGGGGGCTGTGAGAAGCACCTATAAAAGTAAATGCTAAGGTGCTTACCAGTGGTGCTACTGAGCAGCGGAGCTATCTCCCAGCCAGCAGCCCATGTGGCGCCACATCTCCCCACTCATCTGGCCTTCACACATGCACAGAAGCCATTTGTGTGGTCATGCATGCAAGGAGACAAGGTGGGTGGGGTGTTCACCGGATTCCTCTTAATATTTCAGCATGAACCGCTGAACTGGTTCGAGCTGGTTCAGTCGAACAGACTGAGCCAGCCAGTCGGTCCGCGGATCTATGGATCAGTCCAAGTTCGGTCCAAATTTGGACTGAACTTCGGTCCAAATGTGGACCAAACTGCACAAAAATAATCTGTGCACACCCCTAATCAGCAGTGGCTCATTTTTATTTTTTTGCTCTCTAAGAACAAATCTCTTGACTCTAAAACAAGTTAGTTCTAAAACCAGAAATTCTGAAGTGCATTGTTGATCCTCAATGAGCACATTGTTGATCCTGGTTTGTCCTGGTTTTAGAGCTAACTTCTAGCTAGATATTGAATGAATGAAATTCAGTAGTTGAACAAAGACATTTTTGATGCACTGAGAAGTTGCTACCAACAGTTTTCTCATGTCTCTTAGTTCCAGCAGTCACATTTATTTCCTTAGCAGTGCATTGCAAACATTGGCCTCAATCCAATACAGTGTTAACATGCTTAAGCCTCTTAAAATCAATGGGCTTAAGTGTACTTAACTTCATGTCAGCTTATAACACTTAAGTATAAAGATACCAGAAGGGATGATCCACAAAAATGCAGCATGTGAATAAGATATCATTCACTTACATTAAAAATATCACAGAACAGTTGAAGTGAATCCTTCAGGCAACTCAGACATAGTGCTACATATTGTGATATTGGAGAGCTGTGTTGTGCAAACAAACTCTGAGATTAATCAGCAAATACCATAATGTATGATTTGATTAGAATGCTCCTGAAGCAATATGGCAGGAATTTCTTTTATTACTTGTTCTTACATAAAGGAATGCCCCTGAGATTTGTTTAATCTTACTTTATGTGCACGGTCCGGAGAAGTCCGGACCGGCACCGAAGGGGGGCCTTGTTTTTAGGGCGGGGAGGGCTTGCTTAGCCCTCCCGCCTCCTTGCCCCCACCAGCGCCCGTATTTAACATTATAGGGGCGCTGGAAACCAGCCGCCCCCCCCCCCCGCCGCCGCCCCCGCCGCCGCCGCGAAATCACTCTTAAAAACATCCAGCCCTCCCTCCCTCCCAGCTAGCTGCCCGCCCGCCCCCCCCCCCACCCACCCACCCACCCAGTCGCTCACCCGGTCGGTAGATACTAAGCGAGAGGAGCTCCGGCAAGATCAAGTTAAACATCAGTATCCCCCCAATATAAATAATTGTACTACCTTTTGAAAGCGCTTCGTGAACTCAAAAGTTCCATTTGCTAATCACTATTACATTGTTTGGGCTGGCCAATTTTTCATGCATGCAGCTTGACAATTGAGCACAGTCAGACATTTGTATTAAAATGGGTCCAAGAAACAAATCTTTTAAAAAGCAAAACAAAAAACCACGTGCCCAAAAGTGGATTCTGGCTCAATTTGTAGTCAATATAAATTGTCATAGCTGGTTTCATTTCAAATTGGTCTATACCTCAGGATGGTATGCAGCAAAAATGGTTGAGGGATACAAAATGTTTAGAGGAAATCTCTTTGAATGTGGAAAGGTTCTTCTGTCTGTAGTAGCAGTCTGTTCCCAAAGAATGAACAAGTCAGGCAGTTAGCAGGCACTTTAGATGGCGCCATCTCCACAACCTGGCACCTTCACACAGAGACAACCACGTTGTCTCTGCTGCAGGTAAAGATCTGCTTGTAGCTAGCTGGGAACAGGAAGTTCCCTGTTCCCAGCATCCCATGGGGTGATGTCACACTGCAGACACCTGAGTGCTACTGGGCACTCAAGATGGCATCCACAGTGTGACCTCACCCCACCCCACCCCACCCCGCAGGATGCTGGGAACAGGGGACTTCCTGTTCTCAGCTAGTTATAAGCAGATCTTTACTGGCAGTAATGCCGGGCTGTGGAGAGGCAGTGGGGGGTAGCAGCAGAGCAAGGAGGGGCAGGCAAAACCTTCCCCTCCCCATCCAAAGTGTGGATTCCATCTGATTCCTCTGGCATTGTCATTATGTCCTATGTTGTTTAATATTATATGCCCTGGATATTTTATCATGAGCAATTTAAGTCATATGCATCATTGACATTGTAGTCTACTATGGACATAATGGTTCCATTGATTAAAAGTCAAAAGGAATTCAGTAATTGTCCCTATTTTCAACATTTGGTCTTTGTTCATGAGAACCAGCCCAATAGTTTACGAGTTATTAATCAATTGAGTCACAATGATAGTGAATTGTGATTAGCTGAAATTGGTGGTTCTACCTTGGGAGGCTACATCTGTAACTTTTTGGGAAATTGGTTGGTGTAAGCAGTGCTGTTTGCTTATAGGAGTACATTTGCTTTCACTCTGCTTTTCTCTAGATACATAAAGTACGTGTTATTTCTTTTTAAAAAATCTGTAATTTATGTATACATAGAAAAGCAGAGAGAAGGTAAATACACTCCTATATGTAAAGCATATATTATGCACAAACAAAATAATTGATGCGCTCATCAAATTTAACTAAAGCTGTTAGTACTATCCCTCGTACTCCTCACTGCTGGGGATTTTAGGAGGTATAACACAATGTTTTATCTTTGTAGATTCTACTGAAAAGCAACATGTTCGTAACAGCAAAGACAACAATCAAATCACCTCAAAATTCAGTTAATGACAACTTCATGATGTGTGAGGATACTCAACAGTCAGGCACTTTGATGTTTTCTTGCAAATACTTACTTCACTTCAGTTCTTCCCCTTTTTGTTGTAGTAGTTTTACTTATTGTGAGGGATTACTTTCTTATATAGAGATCTGATACACTGGAATGGGTTCAGATAAAAGCAAAAAAGATGGTGAGGAGTCTAGAAATCAAGACCTGGTTTGGTTTTGGTTGAAGGAGCTGTTGATATGTTGGGTTGTTTTGTATGTTGGTATGATTGGTTGAAGGAGCTGTTTGGTATGTTGTTGGCTTGGAGAAGAAAACACTAAGGGACACTTTGCCCCTGATGATAAGACGAAAACAAGTAGGTTGACATTACACAGAAGTAGATTCAGGAGAATTTCCTGACTGTAAGAGCTGTTCAGTTGTCTGCCTCACACTGTGGTAAACTCTCCAACAGTAGAGGTTGGACAGCCATCTGGGTGCAAAAGCAGATTACTGCACTGAGCAGAGGACTGGACTAGAATATCTCACAGGTCTATGGTTGTCTATCTCCCCAACACCCCACCGCCTTTATGAACCTGCAGAAACTGACAGCCAAAGTACACATATTGCATATTACTAATTTGCATATTATTAATACCTATTTTAATGAATTTGCATATCACAACTATACACATTTTTAAAACTGCCTTCTACTTCAGAATGCTGTTTACACATTTAATCCTTATGTGCCAATATGTAAGAACAAATGTATAATGACAACTCATTCTATTGAACATTTCACATTCATTCTATTTATCTTTAAATTATTTGACATAATCCAGCCAAAGTGAAGAATTTTTAAGCTCCATTGATTTAACTGGGAGAAATTTAAGAATGCTCTTGACGATCCATTTGAAAGCAAGGGTATTTATATAATCTTAACTTTTGCTTTAACTATGCTTTTCAATATTGAAAACTCCAGACCTTGTATTCTGGGATAGGGTAAGCATGAATGGTTCAAAATGAACCAGTTCACCATGAACCAGGCTGGTTCATATGGTTTTATTGTGAGCCAGTCTGGCACTCAGGAAAGGCAGCTGATCTGTGATCAAATTAAATCAAACTGTTCAATGTAGCCACCATTTTGTCAGCTTATTTGTTTTTCTCCCTTGCTGATTGGTTTTCTGCCACTGCCTTACAATTGACTTGCTATCTCCTTTCCTCTGGTTGGCTTGTTATAATTCAAAATCAAGTGCTGTCAGGGCTACTCTACCCCCATTGGCTGGGGGGAAGGGATAAAGGAGGGGAGAGCAAAAAGGAAGGAGTTTCAAACTGTATTTAAAGCCCAGGCAGACAGTGGCCGCATTCAGACATAACATGAAACTGGACTGGAGTTAAATGGGGCAGAAGTTCGAACTCCATTACATCCATATTTGTGCAACTGTGGTTTCGAGCCAACAGTCTGGCAATGCCAGTTCTATAGAGCTTGCTTAGGTGTGGCCTCGGCAGACCAAAAAGAGGGAGGGGATTCCCTGTCTTGAAACTAGAGGTTGCCATGATTGGATGAATGTCTGTGATATGCTTCATGGTTTGACAAATTAACCGTAGGCTCGCTGACCTCTGGTTTCACGTTATGTGTTAATGCAGCTAGTGCCTGGCTTTACTCTGCCTCTGGATCTCTGGAGGAAGAGCTGGCTTACTCTGAATTGCTGCCTTGTCGCCTTTCTTTTGCTGGATTCTGTCCTGCTGGAGCTGCTGCTGCCTGATATGCTCACTGCCTGCTGGTGAGCTAGATCAGTGGCCTTCTTCTGGTGGGGAGAGGGAGAGAGAGAGAGAGAGAGAGAGAGAGAGAGACTTTTCTGTCTCTCGTTTTTCTTTTTCTCTTACTGCTGCAGTATGAACTGTTTTTTGTTTTCCCATGTTCCAGCACTCCAGTGACTTCAATTGGTTGCTGTGGTTATTTTTTTTTTCTTCTGCTCCCCCTACCCAGCTTTTTTGGTTATTTTCTGTTATTTTCTGTTATGTTCTGTTATTTTCTTTTCCTCTGTGTTTTTGTTTTTTGTGGGTTGGTGGTACCTGCTGGTGCCAATCTTCCCTTCTGCTTGCTGTTGAGTGCCGTAGGTGGGTACTATGACTGGGCAGCAGAGTTAAGAGGGTATTCGTTACAGCTTAGGTCACAGCAATCCTCTTCCTCCCTTCCCTTAGACTTATCCCCCAAAAGACCTCCCCCCCAACAAGACTTGGTTCTTTGGGGGGGGGGATTTTTCTAGCTTCTGTGAGTGCACTATAGTGCTATAGATAGCACCATGTGTGGTGCACACAGCATAATAAATAGACCACCCCGTGTCCCACATCTCCTACAGGCACTTCCTCCCCATCCAACAGAGCTAGGACTTTAATTTAAAAACCTATGGAAGATGTCTGAGCTTATGCATAGAAGAGCTAGGAGCAGAGTGGCAGGCAGAGGGAGGGGTGATGCTGCTGGTCATGGGATGTGAAGGTGGCAAGACGGGCCTTCTCCCAAAGTTGTTGTCATCTCCCTAGAGGTTATTGCACATTTCAGTGGTTCTGCTCTATCTCTCAGGCAGATTCCAGATGGTCAAGCTTGGTGACAGTTCCTCTTCAAAATGGGAGCTATTATATGGAGTCCCTTGGGGCTCCATTCTGTCACCAGTGCTTTTAAACATTTACATGAAATTGCTGGGTGAGGTCTTCAAGAGATTTGGTGCAGGGTGTTATCAGTAAGCTGATGACACCCAAATCTATTTCTCCCTAATCATCATCATCATCATCATCATCATCATCATCATCATCAAATGGCTCTTGGATCCAGGCCTCACCCTGGTATTTCAGGTGGAGGCTATGGTCAGGAGCGCTTTTAATCAACGCCGTTTGATTCAACAGCTGTGTCCATTCCTTGAAGAGAACGATCTCAAAACAGTGATGCATAAACTGGTAACCTCCAGGCTCGACTAGTGCAATGCACTCTACATGGGGCTGCCTTTGTATGTAGTTCAGAAACTTCAATTAGTTCAAAATGAGGCAGCCAGATTGGTCTCTGGGGTAACCCAGAGAGGCCATATTATACAAAGTGCTGGTTATTGCCTTTAAAGCTGTGAACAGCTTGGGTCTGGGCTACCTTAAAGAGCACCTTCTTCGGTATGATCCCCATCACTCGTTGAAGTCATCTGGAGAGGTCCGTCTCCAGTTACCACCGGAATGTCTGGTGGCAACTTGGAACCGGGCCTTTTCTGTAGCTGCTCCTGGCCTATGGAATGCACTCCCAGCAGGTATCCACAATTTAGGCTCACTGTCAGTGTTTAAGAGAGCCCTAAAAACTTACTTGTTTGGCCTGGCCTTCCAAAGTTTGTAATTTTTTTAAAAAAGTATTTTAATTAGTTTTTAATTGTTTTTAATTGTTTTTATATTGCTTTTAGCACTGCGTTTTAAATGGTGTGTGTTTTTATGTCTTTTTAAATTTGTTGCACACCTCCCAGAGCCTTTGGATGGGGCTGTTTATAAATGAAATAAATAGATAGATAGATAGATAGATAGATAGATAGGGCAAAGGGGCCAAGAGGGTTCAAAAGCACCAGGCAACCCTACAGAATCCTCACAAGGATGATCTGGTGGCCCAGAATCCTGAGGAATCCATCCATCCATCCATTCATTCATTCATATGAGAAAATGGATGGCCAGGGAGTTCGGGAGATGGATCGGAAGATAGCTGCCTCTGGAACCTGTGGAAAAACACTACCACTGCATTCAAGCATAGCCAACCTAGAAGACAAGGATTTCAACAGTTCAGCCTTAGCTGTGCTCTGAGTGCACTTCTTGATTGTTCGTGGAATGCTAGAAGTCCCAATCCCCTTGTCCGAATCCTTTAGGTTTTCTCAAGAGCCTCCATATGTGCTATCGGTGCTTTAAGTTCACTCAATCCTCCTCATCCTCATTGGATGATACATGGAGGGGTGAGGGCCTCCTTGGAGGTCTAAATAGGACTGTTGCCATATTACCTTTGGCTTTTTTGGGAGGCATAGCCAGCAAAGAGGCCAAAGATATGTTTATTGAAAAAATAGTGCCCAATGGAGAGCACCTTATTAAACCAGACAGTACTAAAGCATTGAAAAATGCACGAACAACCCAAATAACTTGACTAACATATCTAATTAAAAGAGCTAACTAGTAAATTCTAAAAAAAGTATTGAAACCTATGAATTTCACTTTCTACACTTCTTTAAATCACAAGCTCTATGTAATCATTTCACAATACCAATTAAAAATCTATTGTAAATTCCAAATCACAAAAAATCAAAATAATTGTAAGTTTAAGTATATTTATTCATTTATTAACACAAACACACACAAATGACTAACAACAAGAACCAGAAACAAGGCAGTGCACAAGACAACCAATCAAAAACCCACCCACCCCATGCCAGGACAGATGTCTTAGGGGCTCCCCTAGGGGAGGAACCCCTAGGTCTTAGGGGACCACTAGAAGAGAGGGGAACACAAAATGATTGGCCCAACAACCCCCCAAGAAGTGTCCCACTAACACCCACCACTAGAAAACAAAGGTAAAAGCAGCTGAAGAAGTCCACCAGGTGGAAGGTCTGGACAGGGAAGAGTGAAAGGAAACTGCCCCACAGAGGTGACAAAGGAGGAGCAGGAAAGTCCAGCAACAAGACACAGCTGCCACAGCCTCATTGCAGCACCACCGCAGCATAAGGAAAGCTGGGGAGGAAGGCCAGACATCCAGCCTTGAGACTGTTCCTCAGTGAATGAGGGAGAGCAGCAGTGTAGCAGCAATGGCAGCTGTGGCCATGCCTCTCCTCCAAACCCTCCAGTGGCCCTCTCCTCTGCCCTGGGGCCCTGAGATATTTCACTTAACTTCATTTAAGGACCATCCCTGCTCTCAACATTTCACATGGAGATTTCCATGCTCCTGTCATGTGGTTAATTCAGCAGTTCTATGCCCTAATACTTCTGGGAAAGCAAACCTTTCTAAAGCATAAGCTTCATGTAATCAGAAAATTGTCACGGGATTAAAACATTCTAGGAAATCTTCCAAGTAAATTCTAGTTCCATCCATCAATAACTACTAGGATTTTGCACCAAAGAGCTATCAAATGTCACAGCATGGATAGGGGGGACTTATTTCCACATGGTTCAAATGTGATGACTTCCCATGGCATGATAATGTGCTACGAATCTCTATTCCATTTAAACAATGGCAAAAATATTCTAGGATTTATTTATTGTTTTAAGCCAGTTGAGAAATAAGCCAGTTGATGAAAATGGGAAGGGAATGCAAAACAATAATACAAACAAGGTCCTGCATTCAGAAGATACAATTATATAATAATTATATGGTATATAAAAATAGTTTAGAAAAAGAAATACTTTTAGTATAAATCTAGATCTAGTATAACATGAAGAACAAACAGGTGTAGTAGAATTGGGGGGATTGCTGTTATAATGGTTTTTAGTCAGACTTGTTGCCAAGTGCATCAATTTGAAATGGCAGCAAACAGATGATGGTACTTTCAACAGCTTCCTACACACAGATAGTGATAAAACTAGTGCAGCAAAAAATAAATTTATCCAGGCTTAAATCCAGCTTGGTTCCAAAAAGGACTGAAAACCTCGGAAGTCCATATATTACCACTGTATCCTTGGCTTACTCAGCATCATTTCTGTAACTGGGTCATGGGAAATCATTTTCATTCATGGCAAGACATAAATACATAACATTTTCTGCTATTGTGAAAAACCAGAGGATTCTGCAAACTCAACTCTTTACCTTCCATTTTTCCTTTTAAAACACTATGTACAGAAGCAAAAGTAATAGTTTGTGGTTTAGAAAAGTATTGGTTTGTGGTCTAGAGAGGAAGGGGAGGGAGATGGAGAGAAGATGTAGTCTTGCTGTAAGCGTCTTTGTTATAACTAGCCGACCCTGCACAGAGCATCTGTGCACTCTTTGGGGCCGGCGCTTACCTCTTCCACCCTGCTCACCTTCTGCCCCAGTCTCCGCTTCCTAACCACTGCCGGTCTGTGCCAGGCCCAGTCGCCACTCCTCCCCACCGCCACTTCTGCCCCCCCTTCTTTCCCTCCTTCTGGGCCTTGCCTTCGCGGCCGGGCTGGGCCTGCCGCTGCCTCTGGCCTCCGCAGCTGGCTGCCGCCGCCACGACAACCAATCCTCCTGGGTGCGCCTCAGCCAATCAGGCACCTCCGCCACCCAGCCAATCAGCTGGGCTCAGGGACGCACATTCCAAGGCACACCCAGGAGAATTAATAAAATAGATAGTTATAGTCAAAATGTTTATATTATTGTAATTGCTTAAAATTTTACTGTTTGACATCCAGACTACTTATTAGTAGTCCTACTAAAATTAATGGAACATGTTTCTCATGACTAACTTCTGACATTAATTTCAATGGGATTACTCATGAGCAATTGAGTGTGATGAAAGCCACTAAGGACAATTTCAGTAGTTTCTCTGACTGCATATATACACGGTATCTCTTACATTACTAACATCTACCTATGTATATATTTAATTCTCTAAGGCAGGGATTCTCAACGTTGGGTCCCCAGATTTTATTGGACTTCAACTCCCATAATCCCCAACCAAAGGCTTCTGGGGCTGGGGGTTATGGAAGTTGAAGTCCAATAACATCTGGGGACCCAAGGCTGAGAAACCCTGCTCTAAAGCATACCCATAGCTAATCCTGTGCTTGGCAGCTCTTGCAAGAGTTTGTGAGCAAAAGCACCTGACTGGGCAGTGGGGATTCCATATGTAGATAGGGAGGAGGAGCCTGTGAGAGCAGAAGCACCATGGTGATTGGGCAGTGGGGATTCCATATGCATATAGCAGGGAGGAGCCTGTGATGGTTAAGGTCAGTTGGAATGCAACTGTTACTGGTCGGAAGATGTTATTGATTGTAGAGGAGAGAAATCTATGCATCTATGTATGTATGTATGTATGTATTTTCTATACCACCCTTCCAAAAATGGCTCAGGGCAGTTTACACAGAGAAATAACAAATAAATAAGATGGATCCCTGTCCCCAAAGGGCTCACAATCTAAAAAGAAACATAAGATAGACACCAGCAACAGTCATTGGAGGTAATGTGCTGGGGGCGGATAGAACCAGTTACTCTCCCCCTGCTAAATAAAGAGAATCACCATGTTAAAAGGTGCCTCTTTGCCAAGTTAGCAGGGGTAGCTAACTTTTTATATAAAAAAGGATAGTGGGCGAAGAGAGGGGTCGTGAGGGAGGAAAGAGCCCCTTCAAGAGAAGGAGGCTGCTGCTGTGTGAATTAGATGAGGAAATAAGTTGAATAGGATCTGTTAATGCAGGAAGGGACAGAGAAAGAAAGAAAGAAAGAGAAGACAGACAGAGTGGGAAAGCGTGTGGAGGAGAGAGAAAGAGAGAGAAAGGGAGAGGAATAGAGAAAGAGGGAAGGGCAAGGCATGGTCCAGAGCCTGTCAGCAGCCTGAGGGGAATGAGCGGCCATGGCAGCAGCAGCAAGGAAGTGCCCAGTCAACCACTGCTGCTGTTTGGGCCATTGGCGGAGGGAGGCAGGGAGGCAAGGGACGAGCCCAGGCCTGTCAGTGGCCTGAGGGGAATGAGTGGCCATGGCAGTGGCAGCAGCAAGGAAGGTCCCAGACAACTGCTGCTGCTTCTGCTTCTGCTCCTGTGGGGAGAAGCAGGAGTGGGCTGAGAGTGAGAGTGGGGAGGTCTCTGGGGATAGGAGGCTGCAGCTTGGCCAATAGGTGCCAGCAACACTGCAGCCATGACCAAGAGGGGTGAGGGGGGATGGAGTAAAGGGATCGAGGAGTGACCAAGAGGTGTGAGAGGGATAGAAGCAACTGGATGGAGAAGAAAGAGGAGCAGGAGTGCGGCTCTGGTGAGGGTGGAAAGATCTCTGAGGTGAGCGGGGCTAAGGCAGGGGGTGAAAGGAGCAATCAAGTATTAGCGCGCAGATGCTCTGCATGGTTTAAGCTAAAAGCTTGTCCATCAGATAGGATGGACTTATCAGAGACTTAACAAAGCAAAATGTTTAAGGCTATAATACTCTACTATGTGAAGGGCAGGGAGTGCAGTTATGCAAGGGACCAATAGGTCCTAGTCTGTGTTGGAAAGGCACTGCTGGGTTCCCATCACTGACTTATAAAAGAGCAGTGGGTGGGGAAAGTTCATACTGATCCTACTATGGTGAAGTGTTGAAAGATGAAAGTGCAGGTTGCCAAATCTGCATGACTATGGGCCAATGACAATATCAGGCAACACTATTATATCACACATGACATCTGTGCGATGTAGTAGGCAGCCATATTGTATAGGCTGTCTACTATACAATATTGTATAGACTGTCTACTCAGTCTAGTTCAGAGGACAAGCAAAGAACAAGGAAGGATAGGACAAGCACAACCAAACAAAACAAAATAGGACATAACACATAAGCCCTATTCACCTATGTTCTACACTCATACAGTCAATGTGCACAGAAACAGATCTGTACATAGGTACACTTATTCATGTGTCATGTCAACACAGGTACAGCAGCACACTTCCTATCGGCATCATGCATTTAGAGAGCCTGTTTCCAGGTTCACTTTTTAAATGAGCACAGGTACAGTCATCCACACAAAGGCATGTGCATCTGAACTCAGGGATGACATAGTGTCGGAACAGGGCTATAGTGGAATGTAATTGCAGCCTACTACTTTTGTTTTGCTTAGAGCTAAGCCAAAATGCTCTGCCCAACCTTACTACCTTGTGTGCACACTGTGAGTTGGAGCCGGAATAATGATGGGAATTTGAACATGAACAGGAGCAAAGCGAACACTCCACTTGCTGCAAGTGGCATTTCTGCTGCCTGCTGCTGGGCACAGCTTTTCTTCAATATTTCTGTAATGAAAGGAAATGAATTGCTTAGAAAGGGCTCCAAGAGCTGTGATCAAGAGAGGAGTTCCCTCCTCCAAAGAAAGGAGAACACTGAGGCGTGAGGCAAAAACAGTTGCCTTCTGGCAGATATCTTTCTGAGGTGATTCTGGCAGTTAATTCTAAGGAAAGGAAGCTTTAACTCTAAAGAGAGAGGGAGCTTGGAAGGCTCTTACATTAACATAATCCACATTAAGGGGAAGAAAATCTGAGTTACATTATATCTAACTGATAGTGACTGGCATCCTAACTGAAGCATGCAGACTTCAAGGGACTTTGGGGTGCAAAAGGAGCCTTTAGTTTGAAAACACACACCCATCCCCCTGCATGTGTGTTGTTGCACAAGAGCCCTTAGAGTTGGGAGACTCCCGATGCTCCAGAAGGGCTTTACAAGTTTGGAAAGAAGTTGTTGGGGTTTGTTGCCTTCAAGTTAGCCTGCTCTGTGTGTTCCTATGTGGTTTCCTTTAGTTTACTTTGTAACCTTTAAGTACTAAACAAACAAACAAAACCCTGACTGTGCAAAAGAAAAACCTTGGCTTGTTGACTGAATGAAGATTCCACTTGTGATATTTCCATCATTTATTTATCTCTATATATAATTCTCTAAGGTGTACCCGTGGCTAATCCCATGCTTGGCAGCTCTCATGTGAGTTCATAAGCAGAAGCACGGTGGTGATTGGGCAGTGGGGATTCCTTATGCAGATAGGGAGGAGGAGTCTGTGATGGTTAAGGACAGTTGGAATGCAACAGTTACTGCTCAGAAGATGTTCTTGATTGTAGAGGAGAGGAATCTATATATAAAAAAGGATAGTGAGCAGGGGACTACAAAGAGAGGGGTCCTCATTGGGTGGTGGGGCACATAATGAAGAAGACGTTCTCTTATAAGCACTTTGTATTTTGCCCATAAACTTAATGGCAGCCAGTGTAGCTCTATCAGCAAAGGAGTGATGTGGTCTCTCCAAGATAAGAACATAAGAACATAGGAACAGGCCTCCTGGATCAGGCCCACAGCCCATCTAGTCCAGCATCCTGTTTCGCACAGTGGCCCACCAGATGCCACTGGAAGCCACAGACAGGAGTTGAGGGCAAGCTCTCTCTCCTGCTGTTATCCCCCTGCAACTCGTATCCTGAGAGGCATCCTGCCTTTGAGGCTGGAGATGGCCTCTAGCCCTCTAACAAGTAGCCGATGATAGACCTCTCCTCCATGAAGTTATCCAAATCCTTCTTAAAGCCATCCAGGTTGTTGGCTGTCAGCACATCTTGTGGCAGAGAATTCCACAAGCCGATTATTCATTGTGTGAAAACGTACTTCCATTTGTTGGTCCTAGATTTCCTGGCAATCAGTTTTAGGGGTGTGCAATTCAGGTTTTCGGTGATTCGGTTCAGGACCCGAACCGAATCACCCCCATTCTGTTCTGTGCCTGAATATGGGCTACCCAAATCACCCCTGATTCGGTTCGGATTCGGATTAAATCTGAATCCGAATCGATTCAGGTTAGAAAAATGGGTCCCAAGGGCAAAATAGTGGGGTGGGGTGGTAGTGCCCAATGGGTGGAGGCTACCACCCAAATTTCAGGGGGATTGGGCAAAGGGCTGGTTTTTGGGGAATTTTTGAAATTTTCGTGTCTTTGGGGCAGATCGGGGGCATAGTTTTGGATCTGTGCAAAAAGAGTGGGGTGGGGTGGTAGTGCCTAATGGGTGGAGGCTACCACTCCAATTTCAGAGTGATTGGGCAGAGGGCTGATTTTTGGGGAATTGTTGAAGTTTACATGTCTTTAAGGTTTTCCCCCATAAAGAAGCATGGAGGTGTCAGCAAATGTATAGCTTCACGTTGGGGGCAAAGGGGTGGCCTAGAGCAGTGTGGGGTTGGTGGTAGTGCCAGGTTGGGGCAAGGAAGCTACCTGAATTTTTTCAAAGGATTTGGACAGAGGGCTGATTTTTGGTAAATTGTTGAAGATTACGTGTCTTTAAGCTTTTTCCTCATAAGGTATACATGGAGCTTTCAGCAGCCCCATAAGTGCACTTGGGGGGTGCTGGGGTGGCCCAGAGCGAGTGGTAGTGTAGTGCACATAGGGTGCCAACCACCCCCATGGGTTTCTAACCCATGGGGTACAGGGTTCTGTTGTTTCTGAGGTATTCTGAGTGTGGATTCTATGATAACAAATGAGATTTTCAATGAGACACCATGAATCCACTCTAATTTGCTATCAGAGTGCTCGCTCTGCAAACCCGGTTTAATCCCAGTAGCTCCCACGATCATCCAAAATCGGGCTAGGCTCCCCTAGCCCAATTTCGGATGATCGTGGGAATAGCCTCATAGTATGTTTATAGTATAAAGAGCCCCTGGTGGTGCAGTGGTAAAAAAACCTGCCGCCCTGTAACCAGAAGGTTACAAGTTCGATCCTGACCAGGGGCTCAAGGTTGACTCAGCCTTCCATTCTTCCGAGGTCAGTAAAATGAGTACCCAGAATGTTGGGGGCAATATGCTAAAAAATCATTGTAAACCACTTAGAGAGCTCCGGCTATAGAGCGGTATATAAATGTAAGTGCTATTGCTATATGTACCACTGTTTTGAGGTCATTCATCTCAAGAAACAGACACAGTGAGTGCATCATCCAAAGCTGATAAAAAGCCCCTCTGGCCACCACCTCAAACTGAGATACCAGGGAGAGGTGAGGATCCAGAAGTACTGCCCGACTGGGTACCTGTTCCTCTTGGGGAAGTGTGATCCCTGTCATGTCCCCTAGCTCTGACAGCGAGGAAGAAAGGGAAGCTGTCGGCATTCCAGCCGAGTCTGGAATGTCTGAAGGGCAGAGCCCGACTGCAGTGGAATTAGCTGACGGTTCAGAACAGACTCAACAGCCTGAACCAGCAGAAAATGTCAGCGACCAATCGGGGGATGATTTAGGCATTGGAGCTCCACCGACGCCACGGCAACGCAGGTGTTTCAAACGCAGGTCACAACTGGAGGCGGTGCGGAGGAGCAAGCGCCTGTTATCGAAGGCTGACAAGCCGTAAATCCTGACACCTGGGAGCTTTCGACTGGCTCCATAAATTGGAGCCTCTGACTCCCACTCATTGCTGAGTTTCAACAATTGTCATTCACCCACAGCAAGCAGCCGAGCCGTGTACTTTGCTGGCCTTGGGCCAGACCTTGACAATCCCATCCAGAACAGGTAGATCAAAATCATCCCTGGAGTTCTGACCCTGCACAACAAGTACCTCCATCTTATTTGGATCAGTTTATTCTCCCTCATCTAGCCCATTACTGCTTCCAGGAAGGCATTTAGGGAAGTTATGCCAACTCTTGATGATGTTGACATGGAGAAGTAGATCTGGGTGTCATCAGCATACTGATAACATCCTGTACCAGATCCTCTGATGATCTCTCCCAGAGGTTTCATGTAGATTTTACAAGAGCATTGGAGACAGTATGGAGCCCTGAGGGACGCAATACATCATTATGCCTCCCACCTGACCATGCCCATTTTATGAATGATAGCCACTTAAAAGAGTTCTTCTTAAGAGCCCCAGATCCCTGGGTGAAATGAGTGGTGGTAGCTATAACTGAGCCGATAGTTTTGCATTTTGCTCAGAAACCTATTGGTAGCCAATGTGATTGATTTAAAACAAACCTGATAAACCTCAGAGACCATTCTAGCCAATACATTTGGAACCAACTGGAGTTTCCGAACTACATACAAATGCATCCCCATGTAGAGTGCATTGTAGTAGTCAAGCCTAGAGGTTACCAGAGTGCACCACAGTTCTGAGATCACTGTCTTCAAGGAATGGACATAACTGTTGTTTCAAATAATGTTGATAGGAAATGCTTCTGGCCATAGCCTCAGCCTGAGAAACCAGAGTGAGGTCTGGGTACAGGAACACTCCCAAGCGATGCACCTGTTCCTTCAGCGGGAGTGCAACCCCATCCAGAACAGGAAGAGCTATCTCTGAGTGACACCATCTGGAATCTACTGGAGAGATAGGAACAGAACTACTGCAGAGTTGTGCCACCTATTCCCAAATCCCCCAGACGATCCAGAAGGATACCATGGTCGATAGTATTGAAAGCTGCAGAAAGGTCCAAAAGAACCAATAGAGTCACACTCCCTCTGTCCATCCCTTGGTATTGTAAATCTGTTAGCTCGGCTCACCCAACAGGATTTGCAACCCCCTTCAGTATTCCCCCTGTGAGATAACAGAAAGCAGCAGCGAAGCTACATGAAAGAAAATAAAAGGCTCACAAAAATAATAGTAAATGAATTAAGTCCCCCTGAACTGAACTAGGTACCCCCCTCTAACAATAACTGAGTAAGAACTGAAAAGAAAACACAGAGTGAAGAAAGAAAGAGCGAAGGACACCAGAAACAAGGGATTAATGGAACAAAGCAGGAAAGCATAAACAAGGGCAAACTGGAATTCGGAAAAGTTAGGAATTCAGAATAGCACACGGACTGTGGTCAGCGACGCTGCTAGCAGCATCTGAGCAATTGATAGACTGCTAAATATATATGCTTCAAGAGAACCAGCAGCCAATCAGGCTTCCCTGAGTCAGCACTTCTGCTTCCTCTCTTGTTATCTCCTGCACCTGCGTGACTCCCACTGAGCTTGCCTCTTGAGACGTCTTCTCAAGGCAGCTGAAATCCCAGGCTCCTCCTTATCAGAAATCATGTCTGGCAGCTGTTCCGAATCCTCAGCTCCAGAGTCTGGTCTCCCTGCTAAATCCTGTTGCTGTGCCTCTGAGCTCTCACTAGCAGGTGAATCCTCCTGCTCTGACTCTTCTGAGTCAGAAGTCGGAGCCATGACACCTGGTAGAGATCATTCATCAGGCCATCCAAGGCTGTCTCCACCCCATAGCCCATTTGAAATCAATCTAGATAATCAGTATCTTTCAAAACTGCTTGGAGTTGATCAGCCACCACCCTCCTAATTATCTTGCTCAGCAAAGGAAGGTTGGAGACTGGCCTATAATTATCCATCACTGAAGCTTCTTAAGTAAAGGTCTCACAATTACGTCCTTCAAACATGGAGGCATCCTGCCCTCCCTCAGCGACACATTTAAAATGTTAACTAGGCCATCTCTAACAGCCTCCTTGCAATGAGTTATAAGCTATGTGGTGATATAAGGACAAGTGGTGTCCTCCCTGCTAGGTGTTATAAGGACAAGTGGAGGGCCAAACTCTTTCAAGGAGCTTGTCACACGTTGAAACTTATCCATTCAAATTGAGCCAGAGGAGTTTCTGGACACCTCCGCAATTGACCCAGCCATAACTGTGGAGTCCAAGTTGGATCGAATATGAGAGATTTTATCTGCAACGAAGTTGTTAAAAGCATCACAGCGACAGAGTGAGAAATCCAGATCTATGTTTAGAGAGGAGGAAACCTGAATCAATCCCCTCACCACTCTGAAAAATTCCGCTCTACATGAACTTCTTGCAGCACATGCAGAATAGAATTGCTTCTTTGTTGCACATAATTCCACAGAATAAGCCTTTAAATGGGCTTTGTGCCATGTCTTATTGGATTCAAGTTGAGTCTTCCTACACTTATTTTCTAGTCTTCTCTCTTGTCGCTTCAGCTGACGTAGCTGTTCAGTACACCATGGAGCCAGTTCTGAAGGCGCTTGGGGTGATATTATCTAGTGCCCTGGTAAGCTTCCTATGCCATGTCTCCACCAGGGCATCAACAGAATCACCAGCAGAACCAACTTTAAAACCTTTCAAGACCTCTTGGAATCCTATAAGATCCAATAGACTTGGAGGACCATCCTACTAGCAATAAGAGGAAGCTTGGCACAATAGGGAAGGAGGCCAAGACAGTAAATTGGCCTCAGCCCTCAGTCCCACTCTTGAAGACCACAACCAAAGGCCAGCCCCGTTTGGCGGCCGGCTTTGGTGGCCACCTGCAGGTTGCTTATGCCAGCAGCTGCACCGCCAGCTGCTGCCCATCCTAATAAGGGCCAGGAGGTCAGAAGCCCAACAGGTGCAGCTCTCACCCCCACAAATCAGGCAGATCAGTGCAAGATATCACAACACAATTAGAGCAAGCTCTGCCCCCGATAACAAACAGGCTGGGAAAAAGAGGAAAAGAGCACAAAAGCCTCAGCTAGTCCCTTTCCCTCACCCGGAAGGAAAGTGGTGGTAGAAGCCAGATAAAAAACTTCTTACCCCACAGCATGTCTTCCAGTTACCTTCTGACCTGCCTCCAGCTGCTGCCCACCCTAATAAGGACCATTATCTTATCAAATTCAACACGCAGGGGCGTAGCAAGGTTGGAGTGGGCCCAGAGACAAGATTTTAAAATGGGACCCCCCCACTCAAAGTCCAAGGCCTCCGCACACCCCAGGCCCCCAAGGATTTAAGTCTGATATTCCAAAATAAGTATGCTGCCTGGAAATACATTTCACTGAATACACACACGCACACGTCACAATATATAGTGATATACATTGAGTACTATACATTTGTTTTACTTTTAATGCCTAGAACACACTAGAAAGATGAATGATTAAAATGGGCCCCTTGCTGCAGATTAGCCAAGGAGACTTTCAACCATGCAGGGTGAGCCTATGTTTGTTTTCTCAGAATTCTGAACAAATTCAGTCAAGTTTGATTCCAGGAGGTTTTTCACAGGAGGCTTTTAAAGCCCTTTAACACACATCTCCTCTGGAAGGGAGGTGCTGCATTCACATGTTGGCCAGATTTACCCTGAAGTCCCTGCAAGTTATTGGGAAGCAGTTCACACACAAGAAAAATAAAATAAAATAAAAGCACAAGACATGCTTCACAGTTCTCACTCAGACCTTCTGGGTTGCAAAACAACTTGAACATAAGTGCATTTATAAATGAATGAATAAAATAAATATAATACTGTTTCTTCCAGAAGTTTTTGTAATTTTCTGCCATGAAACAAGCCACTTATAGGCCTTTTTAGATAGTTTTTTTTAAGCCAGCAAATTTTCCAAGCTGTTTAAAAATAAATATTCAGAGACTTCTCAGTCCCTCCCCCCCATATCAAAGCCCTATGGCAAGCAGATCCCTATATATCCGCGTGGGGAAGGTAACCACAAAAAGGAGCTCACACTCTACCTGGCAGCAGGGGGTCTTCTGCTGCAGAGAACAGTGGAGGCCTCTCTGGCTGCCTCCTCCTTCCTGGCTGGCTTGGGCCCTACTGGAGTTCAGGCTTCACAGAGGCCTACACGAGGCCTCCGTGGAAGCCCCGCCCACCCGCCGATCAGCTGAGAGGCGGGAGAAAAGGAGCTCTTTGCAGCTTGTCTGCTGCTCGATTGCCGGCCAGGAGAACAAGCTGGAGAGACGGCGAACAGGGCAAGTGGCTGAGGGGCCTTGGGGCTGGGCAGGGGGCAATGGGGAGTCACGTGAGGTGCCTCTGGGGGGCCCCTCCAGGCAGTGGGGCCCCCAGACAACTGTCTCCCCTTGCCCTATCATTGTTACGCGCCTGTCAACACGAGTCATCCTCCATTTGCACTCCAGCCATCTACCTTGCCACTTCAATGGCATCTTCTCCACAGAAAGTATGGAACATCTTATTTAGCATCTTCTACAGCTCCAAGAAGCATCACCACCACCAAATGATCATAAACAGGCAGTAATAGCAAGAAATATGTCAGAAAATACCCTCATACAACATTTCAACATTCTAAAGCATCCTGGTTTGAGCCCAAAAAGTTATAGTTCTTTAGCTCAACTATTTTCTAGTTCTTTAGCTCAACTCTAGTTTGTAGCTCTGAAGGAATTTTTAAAGTATCTGCTGTATTTGTGTTACTTTGTTTAGATGCCTAATTTCTTCAAAGGAACGGACCTATATTTTAGCACACCATTTTTCTAATGCAGTAGCATTTCCCCCCCTTTTTAATATACAGTCTCTGTATATTAAGATGACTTTTCTTAAAAATTTATCTTTGATGTGCTATAAATTCTAGGAACTGAATTTCTTTAAGTATTTGTACACTCAAACTTTCTTGGGGGGAAAAAAATCAAAGGTCAGAAAACTACACAAGTTAGAGAAATTATTCTATAGTGTATCATATGATTTGATGTGATCATATCTTTAGCCCTAAATATAATTTTGTCTTTCTCAGTTTAAAGGCTACACTGAAAATTCATATTTATTAATAGAATTAAAGAGGATGCATCAAAGCACAGCTGATATTAGGAAAGAAACCATAGTGAGATATTCATGATTGTATTTGTTCTACGTATTTGTTGTTGATCTCTTGATTTAATTACCCTCTGCAATACTGCAGAGGTGCAATCAGTTTTGAGGAACTTAATTGTGTGCAGAATTGCAACCAACATTCCATTTGATTTTTGGTATCTTTGGGTGATAAACAAGGGCAGTTCAAGCACATGAGCACAAAACAGGAACAGGCCTAGTTCCCAAAACTGAGTAGGACTCATCTTTTACTCCATTTATGTTCAGGTGAAATGCCCTTGTGTATCACCCCAAAGCACCAAAAAAAAAAAAAAAAGGGAATGTTGGAAACAATTCTGCACACATTTATGTTCCTCAGAACTGATTGCACCTTTTTCACTGTCCTCAAAGGATGTTTTAAGTGCACAAACTAACAGAAACATTGTTTACTATGACTAACATTTTCAAAGCATGATATGAATAATCTAAACTTGAGTTCAGGCAGCTGACAAAGCACATGAGTGGAATCTGGAATGTGGGGAAATCTGTATAGTTCTCTCAAAATTCTTGTTAAATTTTGGATCCCCAAAATTATTCTAACATTAGATGTGATATTTTTGTTACTCAAGAAGGTGCAAATTTAGTGCTAAGTAGAATGAAGATCAGCTCTGACTCAAGAGTAGGGGAGAAAACTGGTCTTGTGGTAGTGATCATGAATTGCCCCTTTGCTAATCAGAGTCTGCCTTGGTTTGCATTTTGATGAATGTTGACATGTAAGAGAGAGGATGAGGCTTTAGCTCAGTGAAATCATATCTGCATCTTTACATAAAGAGGATCCCAGGTAGGTTCACTCCCTAGCATCTCCAGTTAGAGCTGGGAGAAACTCTTGCCTGAAACACTGGAGATTCACTGTCAATAATTGTAGATGATAGTAAGCTAGATCTGACTCAGTATAAGGCACATTCGTACATTCCTAGGAAACGAAATCTAGGTATTTTCCCCCAGTTAAGAATTTTTATTAAGAAGTAAACCAAAGAAGACAGAAACAAGTCACATAAAGACAATATAAAACCAATCATTTTTCATAAGAGTGGGATATAAATGTAATAATAATAATAATAATAATAATAATAATAATAATAATAATAGTGCCCCGAGTGAGGCACTACCTTGGCGTGGTTGTGGGGCTTGTGTGCTCTGATGAAGGTGAGAGCTATGCCAGAGGTCCAACCATACTGGACAGGTCTCACCAGAGGAACCAGACAAAGAGTGCCTCCCCCATCAACAATATGGTGAGACGTAACTTTAATAAATCTATACCGGATCGGTCGTTGCCTGGGTCAACAAGGACCGCGCCAGATGCTATAGTCCCTGGACATCTGGTGGCAAGTGGGCAACAGGACTCAGGATCTTCAGTTGAGCAACCAGGGCTGGAGACAGCAAAGTTACTGGAAGAAACGTTGCTTAACCGAAAAAAATATACGAAAAATGCCAACAAGGAAATAATGATCTGCTATTAAAAGTCTAGTCCAACTAGAAGAGGTTATTTAAAAAGAATGTACCAAATTTGGAAAGAGAAGCATCCAGATACAGAAATAACAGAACAAAGGCTAGCAGACCAGAGAAGATTCATAATAAGAAATAAAGTATTCACAGGAGTAGAGCTGGAAGAACTGCAAAGAGCAACACAGGCTCAAGATATGGAAGAAGAATTATCACCAATTGAAGAAGTTGCTCAGGTGCAGGTGGAGGAGGTGTTGGAAATAGAGGATGCCACAGTTGCTGAACTGTTTCAAAATCAAAACCAGGCAACCTCCCCTTTGCCTTCACCTCAAAAACCCGAATGCTGTTTAACAGAAAAGCAACAAGAACTAAAGCAAAAAATAACTGAGCACATGAACCAAACAACCACCAGGGTCCGACTTCCAGCTCTAAAAACAGTTGCCAAAAAACAACTTGCTCAGGCATTAAAAGATGTCAATGCTGCACTTGCAGAAATAACAACCAATAATTTGCAAGAAACAAACCAACTAATGTACAGTGCAGCAACAATAACAACACAAGAGCTTGGATATAAGATCACTGGACCTGTCAAAAAAGAAAGCAGTACATCACCTAAATGGAAGATTAGATTAGAAAATAAAATCTCCAGGCTTAGATCAGATGCTAGTAAATTGAAAGATATGAAAGACAAGAAGCTGAAGAATGAAAACACCAAACAGTATCTGATCCAAAAATACCACCTAGATTCAAGGAAAATTAGAGAAGTCCTGGAAATAATAAAGCAGCAAATAACAGCAGTGTCAAAGAAGATTAGCAGATATGAAGCCAGAATTACACAACACAGGCAAAATCTCCAATTCCAGTCGAATCAGAGAGGTTTCTACCAAAGCCTAGAAGGAGAAACTGCAAGAAACGTAGAAACACCAAATAAAGAAGAAACAGTGAAATTCTGGGGGAAATTATGGGACAATCCAATAGATTATAATAAAAAAGCAGGCTGGATGAAAGAGGTCAAAAATGTAACCAACAAATGCAAGATCTAATAACACCAGAATTAATAAGTCAAAGAGCAAAGAAAATTAAAAATTGGACTGCGCCAGGCGACGATGAAATGCATGGCTTTTGGCTTAAACACCTAACAAGCCTTCATAAACAACTATCAAAACAGTTCAATCACATTATGAAAGGCGGTGATATTGAACAATGCCTAACAACTGGGAAAACTCATCTCATCATGAAAGACCCAGCAAAAGGTGCAGTTCCAAGTAATTATAGACCGATCACCTGCCTGCCAAGCATGTTCAAATTATTAACTGGAATAATAGCAGATGAAGTGATGCAACACTTATTAACTAACAAACAGCTTCCAGTTGAACAGAAAGGAAATTGCCCGAACACCAGAGGCACAAAAGACCAGCTGCTGATTGACAAAATGATTTTAGAAAACTGCAAGAGAAAAAAAAAAACAAATCTAAGTGTTGCATGGATTGACTACAAGAAAGCCTTCGATTCATTGCCTCACACATGGATATTAAAATGTTTAGAAACAACTGGTGTCAGCAAAAACATTCAGATATTTATAAAAAAAGCAATGAGCATGTGGAGTACACAGTTAACAATCAATGGCGAGGCACTTGTACAGGTTAGCTTTAGAAGAGGCATTTTCCAAGGGGACTCACTATCCCCTCTATTGTTTGTAATCGCCATGACCCCACTTTCACAAATACTAAACAAAACAGGCCTTGGATACCAAACATCTAAAACATCAAGTCAAATCAACCATCTGCTGTACATGGACGATCTGAAATTGTATGGAAAGTCCCAGTCAGAAATCGAATCACTGCTAAACACTATATTCAGTATATTCAGTAGCGATATAGCAATGGAGTTTGGACTAGACAAGTGTGCTGCATTAATAATGAACAGAGGGAAAATAACAAAAACAGAAGGAATAGAACTGCCCAATGGAAGGAACATCAAGAACCTAGAAGAGAAAGAACGTTACAAATACTTGGGCATTCTCCAGGCTGATAACATTGCACACACTGAAGTTAAAAGAAAAATTGGAAGTGAATATATCAGGAGAGTTAGAAAAATCCGCGAGTCCAAACTCAATGGCGGGAACACCATACAAGCCATAAACACCTGAGCTATACCTGTTATCAGATACAGTGCAGGAATAATAGACTGGACCCAGGCAGAGCTAGAGATGCTGGATCGTAAGACCAGGTAAATCATGACCATCAATCATGCTCTGCACACCCGCAGTGACGTAGATAGGCTATACCTCTCTTGCAGCTCAGGTGAAAGAGGAATGCTGCAAGTCCATCAAACAGTAGAGGAGGAGAAAAGAGGCCTTGAAGAATATATCAAGGACAGTGAAGAAGATGGACTTAAAATGGTCGAACGAGAAACTATTCAACACCAATGAAAGAAAGCAGGCCTACAAGAAAGAACAAGTCAAGAACCGAGCAGAAAAATGGAGAAATAAGCCCCTGAATGGTCAATATTTGCACAATATAACTGGAAAATCAGACATCACCAAGACCTGGCAATGGCTTAAGAATGGCAACTTGAAGAAAGAAACAGAGGGTTTAATACTGGTTGCACAAGAACAGGCACTAAGAACAAATGCAATAAGAGCCAAAGTAGAAAAATCCACAACAAACAGCAAGTGCCGCCTTTGTAAAGATGCAGATGAAACAGTGGACCACCTGATCAGCTGTTGTAAGAAGATCGCACAGACTGACTACAAACAAAGGGATGACAAGGTAGCAGGGATGATACACTGGAACATCTGCAAAAAATACAAGCTACCTGTAGCCAAGAATTGGTGGGACCATAAAATTGAAGAAGTTGAAGAAAATGAAGATGCAAAAATATTATGGGACTTCTGACTACAAACAGACAAACATCTGCCACACAATACACCAGATATAACTGTAGTTGAGAAGAAAGAAAAACAAGTCAAAATAATTGACATAGCAATACCAGGGGATAGCAGAATAGAAGAAAAAGAAATAGAAAAAAATCACCAAATACAAAGATCTACAAATTGAAATTGAAAGGCTGTGGCAGAAAAAGACCAAAATAATCCCAGTGGTAATTGGCGCCCTGGGTGCAGTTCCAAAAGACCTTGAAGAGCACCTCAACACCATAGGGACCACAGAAATCACCATAAGCCAATTACAAAAAGCAGCTTTACTGGGAACAGCCTATATTCTGCGACGATATCTATAACAACAGTAACAACATTGACAATAAAATTCTGGCATCCCAGGTCCTTGGGAAGGACTCGATGTCTGGATAAAACAAACCAGTCAATAACACCTGTCTGACTGTGTAAAATAATAATAATAATGAAAAACCTATCTATATTATTAATTCTCCTGGTTGCACCTTAGAATGTGTGTCCCGTCGCCCAGCTGATTGGCTGGACAGCAGAGGGGCCTGATTGGCTGAGGCACACCCAGGAGGATGGGTCGCCGCGGCGGTGGGCCCAGTCATGGAGGCCAGAGGTGGTAGTGGGCCTGGCCCGGCCGCTGAGGCGGCGGCACACGCAGCCGTGGAGGCCAGGTGGCACACTCAGCTGCTGAGTTGGGCGGGAGGAGGAGGGAGGGAGGGCAAGAGAGTGGGGCAGGAGGGCGGGAGGGAGGAGAGAACAGCCATCCCAAAAGAGAACACAGATGCTCTGTGCAGGTCGGCTAGTTTTTTGCAATTAATTACATCAGTAAAGAGAAAATATCTGGAAGAAGATAAAGCAAAAGAAATTTAGACTCTTAAAGTTATAAAATCTGATCTGATCAACTTCTTGTAAATTACATATCGAGAACAATATAAGTCAAATCCAGAAAACGGGAACAAAGTTTGACCATAACGGATATTATAATTTATAAAGGGTTCCCAAACAGACATGAATGATTCAGTAGACATATCATGTACATAAGCCGAGACTTTTGAAATTGAAACAAAGTCCTGCACTTTCAAAAACCAATCTAAGGAAGGCAAAATCCAGCTTTATCAACTAAAGCAGCTGCTAGTGTGCTTCTCATATCTGCAACTGGAATCTATAGAAAGAAGTACTGGAAGACCTCCTCAAATCAGGACTCAACTTTCCCCGCTGTATGGAGCATGTGGCTTGTGGCTGTACGTGAGGCTCATAAGAAGAGTGTGGGAAAGCCTGTTGGAGGTAATTGCTGTGCGTTGCCTGGCATATTTGAAGTTCTCCAGAGAAGAAGGCTTAGCAGTAGATGCTGTTGTATGAATCAGCCCTTGTAAGCTTAACCTTGACTTCGGCTCTCAACCTATTCATTAAATATAGTATATGCAATACAAGTATTCATTTTATATCTCTATTCATTCTCTCTGTTTCCCAGTTCTTTTTGTTTGAACCTTTCACACTAGTGGCTAATGGAAACATAAATAGCACAATGATTGCTCGACTGTGTTTATAGAACCTATATTTCCACACAACAACAAAAAAATGCAGCTATTACAGATTTTTATTCACCACACAGTTAAGCTGGCTTAAATTGGTCTCTTGTGGTGAAACCACTTAAAGGTCATTTGCTGAATGAAAAGCTATGGTTTTACAGCAACCCTTAATGTATTCTTCTTCCTCTGCAGTTTTATTGACTTCCAAGTAATATTCTTATTCTCTAAAGTGAAATACATAATGCTATACACATGATACAAATGTATTAATTGATCTAAACAGTCAAGTTTTGGAGTAATAGGACATGCTGGCAATGGTCTGATTTCATAAAATGTGAAAAAAATGTCAGTGTATTTGGTTGTAAAACCTGGACAGTACTATAATGTCCCAACCTTGCCTTGTGGTGGGTTTGCCAATAATCTCCATACACTGCAGCATTGGCCTGTGCACAGACCTAAAAGTCAGAGTTGGGTTTGACCCGACCTTTATTGACCCCACAAATGTCAGGTTGGGGTCCTTTGGACCCTTCCAAAAGTTGAGTCAGATTCAAGGTTGGATACAGTGTCAGTGTTGGGATTGGGATCAGGAATAGGTCAGAGTTGCGGCAAGCTGAATTTGTTTTGAATAACCATGGATGCTCACTATTTTAACCTGGAATAAAAGTAACACACCACCAGAAAATCGCAGAGGAACTACAACAGAGAATCCAAGGGGAAGTGATGTAACATCAGAGAATGGTGCAAAAAACTTGTAATTCAGTGGATAGTGAGTTTTAAATGGGCTAAAAAACTTTATTACTTCAAGAACAGATGTTTAAGTGCTTTGTTAATAATGTATAATCTCTTCAGCTTAGAAAGCAGTGTTTCTTCAATCATGACTCAACATTTATTGTATGACTAGGATCAGATATGAACACTCTGCCTGCATTGAATTATCTGACTCCAAAATGGTTTGGGCCTCCATGCATGTACAGAGGCTATTTGTGTCACCACACAATTTGCACGGTGATGCAAATGTTCTCTGGAGGTCATGTGGAGGTCTGAACTGGGCTGATCTTCAAGAGTCCTGAGCAGGGTTTGGAGGAGCCCTTGCTTCCTCCACCACCACCACTGCCACCACTATCTCCGCTGCTGCCTTCAAATAGTAGGTATCTAGCTTTTGTTCCCCCTGTCCTTTGGTTAGGGATTGCCCCTTTACTTGTATACACAAACCAATTTGGACCAGTTCTTTTAGACCTGGGGAAGGTCTTGTTCAAACTTGGATTGGCACTCTCCTTTGAGTGGCTGGCCCAGTTCGAACCCGGACCAGTGGAACTGGGCCTGTTTGATTTGAACTGCGGTTCAAATTGAGCCAGCTTGCACATCCCTAGGCTGCATCATTCCAAGCAGCTTATCCACATCATCAGGACTCAGAAACTTAAATTGATTCAGCATAACCTCACAAGAAGAGTTGCTGGACTCTTCTTCATTAGACTCTGCAACAATTTGGGGGTCTGAAAGTAAGTCCAGTATGAGAGATTTTATCTATGAAAAAACTCATTAAAAATATCTCAACAGGTAATTGATTACAAATTTTGATTTAAAGGCACAGGGGCATGTTTTAGCCTTCTTACAATGCTAAACAACTCAGCTTGCAGAGTGAGTTTGCAGAACTCCGCTTGCAGATGTGAGCTTGTGGATGCAATATGGACAGAAAAGAATTGCTTCTTTTTCATATGAACTGCCTGAGCATAGATCTTCAAATGTAATCTGCTGGATTCAAGTTGAGTCTTTTTCCCACTTGAGCTCCAGTTGTCTACTTTGCCACTTCAGCTCCCATTGTTCTTCGTATACCAAGGGACCAATTTTGAAGTGGGTCAGACAGGATGCTTAGGCGTAATCATGTCTACTGCTTTGGCAAGTTTGCTGTTCTAGTTCTCCACCAGGGCATCACAAAATCCCTGGCAGAGCCAACACTAAATCCTTCCAAAGCTTCTTGGAACTATTGGATCCAATAACCTTCTTTGGCGGACCATCCTAATAGGCTCCTCACCCCTCTGGAGTGAATGTGAATGTTATCTTTCCATACATTCTCAACAACAAATATTGAAATGGAAGAAGTAAAAATGTAAGGCAAGCTCTATTCAGTATATTCTATGAACAGAACACATGCATGATAAGATCTTGCTTTGACTGATTAATATTTTAGAATACATGTTACTGTTCATTGGATGTTCATCATATACATTGGATGAGGATGATGGAAGCATGACAGGGCTGTTACTAGGGGACCACAATGTTCCATCTGACTTGCCCAGCCTGGTGTGTGACTTGATGGTGATAGACACATGAAGTGTTATTCATACAGAAACATATACATGTATATGAACACATGTATGCACCCACCATGTAATGCCTGAATTACCCTAGCCCAACTTCAGTTAATTTGGATCCTGAAAATTACATTTTTTCTCTGCTTTCCTTAATGCATATTGCTACATAGTGTGGACTGTGTCAAGGAGATTTCTTATGAATGTATACAAGCCTGGCACTGTGAGATGTTCTCTGATTTTGAAAAGGTAACAGCAATAATGTTGTACTGTTGCTCTGTAACATTCTTTTGATGCAATGGGCTGGTGATCAGTGTCCTAGTTTTCCATATTTATGTGCAGAATCTCTTACATTTCTCTTTTAGCCCAATCTCTTTCTTAGCAACAGCAATTTTGTGCACAATGTGCTCTTAGTATACACCCGAGTAAAAATTTTGTTTGCAGGAGAGTAGTTTTCTGATTACTCATATTATTTATAACTTGCCTATCCCAAATATCAGCAGTAAGAAAAACCTCATGTTTCCCCCATTCCTCGCTGCACATTAGTGGGCAAGCAAATTTGCTTAATTGTGTTTTTATCTGAGCTACGAGAAATTGTGCCAGGTTGTTAGACATGGAAGACTGCTTAATACCAGTTTTGTCCCCAACTGGGGTCTCCAAAGACCCGGTTGCCAGGAAACGCAGAGCCAAAGGTACCTCAACAGGCGCTAACAGGGTATGGTCGCATTCAGTAGAACTCTCCAGATCTTTAATTGCTCAGAGAAGTCAGCGATCATCTGTTTATCTGTTGCCATCTATGCAGCAGTTGCTTGGCGGTACCCCCCCCCCACACATTTCATTCCTTCAGCTACATCAAACATTTCTACTGCTCTATTGAACATATTTAGAATGGATTCTCTTCTTTCTATTGTCCTGCATTAATTTATGCCATGTCTCCAATTAATATGCACCCTATTAAAATTCTTCAGAGTAAAACTCTTGCATTTACTTTAAACTTTCCTTCATATTCCAAACTCTTTAAAAAATGCATAAGCTTGAATGAATCCTTCCCTCTTGACCAAATGCTGTTTTCTGCAGACATTTGAATACTGTATATGGGAACCATCCACAGATTTTTTTTGACAGCTTGAGTACATTTCCAGATGGTGTGTAATCACCATTCCTTTTTAAATCTGTTTTTATAATGGTGATAATTAAGAATTATTTTCTAGGACTGAATAGACGATACATGCAAATTGCTAATTGGTCAAGAAAGTGGTTGGCAACAAAGGTGTTAGCTCAAATCTATTTTGGTAGTACAGGAAGGAAACATTGTGGTAGCTGTAGCTGAAACAAAATCCCACTAATTAGTCACTTTGAGGGCCAAAACCTTCTGCTTTAGATGCAGCATTGACATATGAAACACAATTATTTTATTTGTTGAATCAATCATCTGTTAACATTCCAAAACATTAATTTTGATAGTAAGTTGACACTCAGGTATGCTGTATGATAGCCTATACTCAAAGGCTTCTCAGATAACCAAGTCCTATATTCTTGAAATGTAATACACTAATATATGCTCAGTCAATTGACAAGAGCCATGATTGAAGCTCCAGTGTTTCTGCCAGACTTCCAAAGTACTGATGCCAAACTTCAGATTCATTCTAAAAAACTCATAGCTATATATGACAGAGCTGTCATTACACATTATATTTAATTGTGCAACATCATTCCCATCTACTTAATCAATTAATGTGGTCCATTTGGTATGCAAATAGCTATAATTAAAACAAAAATCCAAAACATAGTCATTATAATCTTAAACAAAGTTTGAGCTTAGAACAAAAAAATGTTACATGGGACAGAATGGGAATGGAAAGCAGACAGGCAGATACCTTACTTAGCACTGGTAGTGTTATCTCAAATGGTAGAGGTTACCAGTGCTGTACACTGTTGAGCTGGAAGCCCAAGTTCAAATCCCTGTCCAGATGTGATGCACTTTAGCTGGCCATGAGCAAATCTCAAGAGCTCTCTTCTCAAGTCATTTTCCACACATTAA
The DNA here is from genome assembly GCF_027244095.1 of Hemicordylus capensis. NCBI lineage: Eukaryota > Metazoa > Chordata > Lepidosauria > Squamata > Cordylidae > Hemicordylus > Hemicordylus capensis. Next base: position 70,988,181 of record NC_069659.1, read on the forward strand.
GTAAACACTTAACAGGAGGTTATTGGGCTAGTGCTCACTTATCATGCCCCGTGGTGACTGTGTGGCTTTGGAAGATAGGAAGCTGCCTTATACCAAGTCAGACCATGCAAAGCAGATGCTCTTCCACTGAGCTATTGCTCCACCCCCAAAGGTGCCACATATGTGTTTCCCATCCAAGCACTGACCATACCAAGACCTGCTTAGCTTCAGCAAGATGGTTTCAGTATAGTGGCCCTTGGACCATGCTCTGGGCTTCTGTGAGAAAAGGGTGGTTTGCATGCACTACAGTATCAGGAAATCTGAATCAGAGGTACTACATTCTCTTTTTTTCATGAAAACCAAGTGTGTACACAATGACCTGGCCAGCAAACATCAGCATCAGGGATGTAGCCTGCTAGCGCATTCACTAAACATGCTCATGATAAGTTATGGAGGAGAGAGTGAATGTGATTCTGTTTTTCAGTGCTGTGCCAAGACTTTGGAGCTTTCCGAGCTGGGAGATGAGACTGGCATGCTCCCTTATGGCCTTCAGATGATAGAGCGAAACATGTTTTCTCTTAACAGGCCTATGAGTTGAATGGCTCATCAGTGCTTGATCTTATATCCCTCAAATCTTGTTTCTTGTAGGTGTTTGCTTGGTTTTGAGTTTATTGTGTCATTGTTTTTAACCAGATTGGTGTTACCACCTTGAGTATCTTGTTATACTCCACCTTGAGTGGAAAGGCAGAATATAAATATCTTAGATCTAAGCCTAACATATGAATTTAAAGTGGTCCTTAGAAAACATACCTGTCCAGGCTGAGGTCTTACATAACCTTCCTGAATGACTCCAGAAGTGGCAATATCTTGGCAATGCTGCCAGCCCCTTGCCCTAACAACACTGATGGTTGCTTTCAGTTACATCTCCCAGATCCCAGTCACACAGATCCTCCATACTGGCTCTGCTCCCCCTAACTGGTGGTTAAGTTGGGGGACTCCTGATAGTTTTAAAGGGCCATTCCTAAAGACCAGTGCACATAATACCACTAGACACACACACACACACACACACACACACACACACACACAAATAGTTTCTAATATATATTATGGTACAATACTATTAAATCAATCAATGATAAAAATAGAAGCCAAAGAGGTGTGTGCGTGAGAGAGAGAGAGAGAGAGAGAGAGAGAGAGAGAGAGAGAGAGAGAGAGAGAACAATATCCCTTCTGCAAATATAAACATGAACATATTATTCAGGATATTTTTACACCTGATAATAAAAACACCTTTGAGAATTTTTCACACAATTTGTGTGCCTCAGTGAATGTTTCTAATGTGAGATGGAAAGAGAAGAGAACAATTTAAAAACTGAATGTACAATTCAGCTAGGACTTTTAATTAGGCAAACAGGAACCTTCCAAAGTGGTGATTCTCTTTATATTAAGCAGGGGGAGAGCAACTGTCGTTTTACAACCTCAGAACAGCATCCTTTCAGTGGCTGTTGCAGATGCCTACTTTTTGTTTGTTTTTCAACTGTGAGCCTTTTGGGGACAGAGAACTATTTTCTTTTTACTAATCTGTTTCTATGTAAACTGCTTTGAGAACTTTTTGTAGAAAAGTGTAAATACTACTACTAATAATAATAATAATTGATAATAATAGTGATGATGAAGAAGAAGAATCAATAAACTAATCATGCATGTACTGATTTGTGATTCTATTATGTAGTACAACAAATTTAATTTCTGATAGAAGCTCTACTCCTGTATATAGGTAGCCACAAATATCCATTTCTGTAACTCTTGTCATGAACTAATTTAGTAGAATCCACATCTACTAACCTTTCTAGCAGAACTTTCAAACTGACTTACTCCCTGTAGATAAAACAGACAAAACGATTGTAGGCTGATTAACCTTGAAAATAGAACTTCAGTGACTCCTTCCATGTATCTTCTCAGATCACTCAGTGGCAGATTGTAACGACACTTAACTCGCACTGCTGAACACTTACGAACAGGAACAGTGATTTTGGATAACGTGCCCCTGTAACTGTTCACCAAATTAAAGGTCCCGTAATCTGACTCTCTGACATTAGAATAAAATGTGTGAAAGGGCTGTTGAAAGCTGTCATCTCTGTTATGTTGGAGATGCAGCTCCTGCATGGTATCGACTCTTAGCACCAGCACCACTAGAGGCATGAGGGGTAGAGACAGCCACTAAGGGCATTCCCTCAGTCCATGCTTTCTTTACTCTATGTACCCTTTGTTATACTGGTAGTCTCAGGTTTCATTCTCTTATCTGGAGAGACAGACTTCCTCTTTCTCCCTCTCCTCTTCCTGTATGTAGCTAGGAGTCAGGCATGTAGGCCTTATCTATCTCCCTGATGGATTTCCTAAATAAACTGCTTTATTTGGACTTCATGTCTCCAGACAACATTAATTAGCAGTGCTCCCTTACTGTGTACTTCTGCTGTAGCTGCGGCAGATAAAGAAATCTCCCCCCTGAGCTCTCTAACATGTTAGGGCTGGACAAATATTTGAGAACAGATTTTTCAGCCATAGAAATCATTATCTTGTTTGTATTGCAAGCCTAGTCCATCTGTAGCTTGATATTTATTAGCCATGCAAGCATAACAAGACATATTTCAATTCTATAACATACACATCTACAATTATTTAAATATCTCTAGTATTGATTCAAGAGCTGAAGTTTCCTCTTCCACTTGAATTGGAGTAATGAATATAAGGCAGGATGCAGGCTGCTGTTACACTTGCATAACGCAAAAAATGCATGCCTCAAAGTGGTTTGCGCTACTCCCTAAGGAAATTTTTCAAGATACGAAGAAGTTGGTGCAATGTGTTGTGCAACTATTAGCTAGTGTCTTATCTTACTCTACATGCATGCAACATCTTACCCTAGCACAACCCCCTTTAGAAAAATGCTTACACTAGTGAGATGGCATTATTTTAGAGCAATACTAGTCTGGATCCTGGTAAAGAAAGGATGAAAATATTAGCCTTGGGAAAGGTGTGGGAAAAGATAATGTATGTATCTCATTCACTAATGATGGTTTAACAATGGTTCACGGATGGTTTAAATAACTATTCAGCCACTTGTGATAGATTCACATCAAAAGCTGTAGGTCACTAAGGGACAGTTGGGGAAAAGAATGTGAAATACAAGGAATCAAGTGCTGGTTACTAAACCTGACTGTACAATTGCACAAATATTGGTTAAGATTAACAGTAGAAGGCAGAGGGGAAGTCCTAAGAAGATGTCAAATATTGTAATCCACAGCCATGTTTCCAACGTTTAAAGCAGCTGAGGATCAGGGCAGCACAGAAAGTTGCAACACTGCGCCAGATCATTCAACTATTTTTAAAGTATTATTTCAAGATCAGAGCCCTAAGTACAGCAGTGAGTTATAGTAGACCTGTACAACCTGTGAACCACCAAGCCAAATGCCAGCAGACAAGTATTACAGCCTTTCAGATGCTTGATTTATTCTGCCCCCCACTTTTTTTTTTTTTTTTTTGCTATATGGGCAATATCCCACTCTTACAGCTTATGGTGTAATAACATTCATGCTCAGGAACCTTTTGAGCTTTCCCCACAAAGGCCTTGGAAAGCTTGCCCTCAGCAAGTCCCCCCTTGCTCAAGCAATATTACACTTAGAAAGGAATAACAACAGTAGATACAGAGACAGGAGAAAACTTGCATTTTATTTTATTAGATTTTTATACCTGCTCACCCAGATGGCTCTTGGCAGTTCACAAGTATAAAAACAGAGAAAAACAAAATAAACAACTCATTAAAAACAAATAAAATTAAAACCAGTTTAAAATCATTTCAGTAATCACTAAAGGTCAGGCTAGAAATGTATGTTTTTAGGGCAGAGTTGTGCCCTCAGAACAGAGGATGTTGGCAAGCTGCTTTAGACAGTATGTCCTACCACCTGTTTTCTTGACCCTTGCCCAATTTGGCGCTTTTCATCTGCCAATACAATTTTAATGTCTTTTTATTTATTGAGATTTTATCAGTTTTATTAACGTTAACTGTTTATATTGTTTTATTTTATGTTTTAATTTGTACACTACCTGGAGATTTCTATATCAGATGGTACAGAAATACAAATAAACAAACAAATAAATAAAGCTAATATCAGAGAGTGTCTGCGGCATATTATAATGCTTCTCTGAGGGAGGGTGTGGTGAGCCCCCTGGGATTGGGACCAGCAGCTCTGCAGTTCCAAAAAGCAAAACTCAGGCCTTTTTCTAAAATGGTTGGTTTGCAAGAGACTGAAGTGTGAACTTTGGTTCTGCTGAGCCAAAGTAATTGAATGGGACTGTTTTCGCTATAGTCAAGGCCTGAAGAGAAGGGAAATTTACCCCATCCTATCTTGGAGTTGTTTTTGCATTGTCCTATGCTAATGTCAATCATGAGGACCAGCTTGAAACTTGCTATGTTAATCATATTTAGAAGGTCTTAGAAAATCACATTTTAGATATCAGCACATGTATGTATTTGGAGTACATATTTTCACACAATAATTGCTCAATTGCATTTATAAGATATCTCCTGATAACATTTCTTATATGCTATTTTCTAATAACAGTTCTTTGCATGCTATATCCTAATAACATTTCTTGGAACTGGAGGTGTCAATCAGGCTCAAGAACTGGCCACAGGCCGTCAAGCTAGGCACAAACAGGATTGTTGCCATCTAAATTCAGTAAACATGTTAGACGGATCCCACTTAAGTGGAGGGTGGGAAACCCGAAGACATTTACACTAGGATGGTGGCATTAAGAGTTAATGTGACTGTCTTTGATGGGAGCAATGACAAACAGGAGGCTGAGGAGAGTTTATAAAAGGGACATACACACCCCTCCCACAGGCAAGTGGAAATGGCAGGGAAACAAGCTGGAAAGGAAGCGACTCAGAACCCCAGGAAGGCACATCCTCTGGTCCCTGGGCTAATATGTGAGCCTTAGCCTGTAAAGTCAGATCTGTGCCTCACAGATTGCCATGGCATTCGGCTTCCTACGCTGCCTGGATAGCCCATAGCTCAAGGACAGTCCATCCTCAAGGCTCCGGAGGACTACAACCAACTGACTGGTAGTGTTATCAGCAACAATGCTTTCCTACAAAACTAACTTACCTCTCTCATCTTATTTCCATCAATACGTCTCATCTTATTTCCCCTCCATGCAATCTCTGCCCTTCCTGCTTCCCAGAAGGGTCACTCTCAGCCTCTGTTGGCTGGCCTAACAGCATTCTGCTTCGGTCTGCTCTCCGCATAACCATTTTTCCTCTCCTTTTCATTCCCTCCGCCTCTCATCCCCTTGCTTCTGTCTCATCTAATACGTAACCAGCCTCTCCCCTGCCCATATCTCAGCTCTTTCCACCTCAGTCTATAGACAATAAGTTGAACTTTCTCTCCCTCCCTTCCTGTGCTCATGCTGTGAAAACTATTCAGCATTTAGCCTGCCTAAGAAGTCAGAAAGGAATGCTCTTTTTCCTGTTAAGAATTGGAATTGCCTTGCATTATATTCTTGATATGATTTAACTGTCATAGAAATCATTGGAGGGAATGCCCATTTTAGCTGGAACTGGGCTATGTGGAAATTGTTTTGGTTTGTTACTAGGCACCAGTAGAGATAAGAATAAGTTTGGCCGCTAGCCAGACTAGACAGGAATGTATTTCGAATGTACACAGAGCAGAAATGCCTTTTAGCTGTTAACTGTTTCCAGTGAGGATGGATGAATGATTCTAAAATGTTGTTGAGAACTCTGTATTAGAATGAATAAGTATTTTTGCTTACATGCTTGTGTGCTTAGTTGCCTGAATGCAATCATCGTTTCAAAAAAGCCTTTTAAATTCTAGTCTGTGTGGGATGCTTCTTATTTCCCTCTTTCCCGAACATACATCCTCATGGTCTCATGGATAATGAAACTGAAATAGCCTGATTGGCTACATTTGTGCTAGTGACAGCCAGGCTGCTCACAACAAGAGCAGGATGCCTTTAGGAAGCTATTATTAGACATTATTTGAAGAAACCTGCACTGGATCCCTCAGAATTAGCCAATTATAGACCTGTCTCCAATCTTCTGTGATTGGGCAGAGTGATTGAGAGGGTGGTGGCCTCTCAGTTCCAGGCAGTCTTGGAGGAAACAGATTCTCTAGACCCATTTCGAAATGGCTTTCTGCAGGGCTGTGGGGTTGAGACTGCCTTGGTCAGCCTGATGGATACTCTCCAACTGAATGTTGACAGTGGGAGTGTGACTTGTTGATCCTTTTGGATCTCTCAGTGGCTTTCAATATCATTTGCCATGGTATCCTTCTGGGTCATTTAAGGGAGTTGGGATTGGGTGGCAGTGGTTCCATTGCTACCTCTCTCACAGATTGCAGATGGTATTGCTTGGAGACTGTTGCTCTACAAAGTGGGAATTACTGCACGGCGTTCCACAAGGCTCCATACTGTCTTGAGTGCTTTTTAACATCTGCATGAAAAGGGGAGATCATCAGGAAATATGGTGCTGGCTTGTTATCAATATTCATTTATTTATTGTTAAATTTTTATATTGTCTTTCATTAAAACATCTCAAGGTAGATTACAAAACATTTTAAACAGTATAAAACTATAAAACAGTTACACAATAGGAATACTAAACTGGAATATAAAAGTCAGTGTGGTGTAGTGGTTAGAGTGCTGGACTAGGACCAGGGAGACCTGAGACCTGAGAGTCAGTGTGTTGTAGTGGTTAGAGTTCTGGACTAGGACCAGGGAGATCTGAGTTCAAATCAGCCATGAAACTAGCTGGGTGACTCTGGGTCAGTCACTTCTCTCTCAGCCTAACCTACTTCACAGGGTTGTTGTGAAAGAGAAAGAGAAACTCAAGTATGTAGTACACCGCTCTGGGCTCCTTGGAGGAAGAGTGGGATATAAATGTAAAAATAATAATAAATAATAATAAAAGTACAAATCTAACTAAAAGTTTAAAAAACATACACAATGAGACCATAAAATTCAGAGCAGAATCAAGAAAAACAACAACCATATAGCTCAGGGGCTGCATAACTAGTTAGCATGCCAGCGTCTCATTTATTATCAGAATTAACCAAACAAATCACTCTACCAACTAAGAACAGCCATGCTCCACCACCCACAGAACTGAGAAAGAGCTATCAATCTGACAGTCTTTTCTGTGTCTGGATGTCCTGTGTTGATGACACCCCAAACTATTTCTCTATTTCAACTTCATCAGGTAATGGCATCACTTCTCTAAAGGCCTGCCTGGAAGTGGTAATGGGCTAGAAGAAACTGAAATTGAATTCAAATAAGACGGAGGTACTGACTGAATAATCAGGAACCAAGAGAGAGTTTAGATCTGCCAGTTCTCGATGGGGTTACACTCCTTCCAGAAAGAACAAGTACATAACTTGGGAGTGCTCCTGAATCCCAAACTTTCTTTGGTCTCTCAGGATGAAGCAACAGCAGGGGTGCTTTTAATCAGCTTCGGCTGATATGTCAGCTCCACCCATTTCTGGAGGAAAAGAGTCTTAAAACCGTGGTACATATGCTGGTAACCTCTAGCTTGACTACTGTAATGCACGCTATTGTGGGCTGCCTTTGTAAGTAGTCAGAAAATTACAGTTAGTGCAGAATATGGCAGCCAGCCTGGTCTCCAGGATAATGTAAAGAGTCAATATAACACCAATCTTAAAAGAACTGCACTGGCTGCTGCTATGTTTCCAAGTTTCTGAGTGAAAATCAAAGTGCTGGTTATTACCTATAAAGCCCTTAATGGCTTGGGTCCAGGGTTTTTAAGAGAGTACTTTCACGAACCCTCCTGCCTATTCACGAACCCTCCTGCCTGGGGAGGTCCAGCTATGGCTACTACCTCGTTTGGCGGCTGCTCAGGATTGAGCCCTTTTTGTGGCTGCCTGAGGGCTCTGGAATGCATTCCCTGTCAAAATAAGTGTTTCTCCATCTCTGGTTGTTTTTAAAAATACCCTTAAGAGGCACCTGTTTTCTCAGGCTTTTAATTGATTTTATATCATAATTGTTTTAATCATTTTATCCTGTTTTTATATCTGTTGTACTTTAACCTATGTACACCACCTAGGGATGCACATGTCAGGCGGTACTGAAATATGATAAAATAAAATAAGCTATTTAGGACTTTAAAGGTAATTAACAGCACTTTGTATTTTGTCTGGAAACTTATTGGCAGGCAGCGCAACTGTTTTAAAACAGGCAATATATGGTATCTCTGATAAACCTGGGAGACCAATCTGGCTGCTGCATTTTGAACTAAATGAAGTGTCTGATTGACATATAAAGGCAGCTTTATGTAGAGCACATTGCAGTAGTCAAGCCTAGAAGTTACTAGGTGCACCACAGTTTTTTATATACCTGCTCTTAAGGACTGGATTCTCCAGAACATGCTAAGGAGCATTACTTCTTGCTGGATTGCATGGAATTGTAGTTTCCAATTTGTTGCAGGTCCCACAAATTGGGCTGAGATGCATTAGTCCATGAGTCTAATACACTCCATCAGGAAACTATGAATCCCATACACCAGGGTTTCTTAACCTTGGGCATGGTTAAGGCCCTAGACATGGCCTTTGTGGCTGAGGAAGATGGGAGTTGTAGTCCAACAACATCTGGGGGCACAAGGTTAAGAAACCCTGCCATACACTGCAGAAAATTATAGTCCTAAAGATCCCTCTAATTCTCAGGAGCTTCTAGGCCTAAAGGATAAGGCCTGCAAGGACTCTCCTTTCTCCAGTGAACCCTTCCCATGACTGGGAAGAGTTGACAAACTGGCCTGCCCCCATGTGTGAACAACCTGGCAGACCTGGTTCCCTTTAAAGCCAGCAGCTAACTCTACCAGTGTCTCCTGGAGGCCAGGACTACTAGTATGAGAAAGCTGGCAGATAGATTTTGTGCCAACATCCAGGGCTACCCTGGAATAGGAGGCCAGGTTTACTCGTGACATGCTGGCCTTTGTTGCTTCAGGAACCAGGTCTACTGGTTGGTAGACCTGGCCTCCATAATTACATTTCATTCATTCATTCACTCACTCATTCATTCATTTATAACAATACCCTGATCTGGGAAGTTTATGATCAATATTCCTCCTATGCTGGCTAAGGAGGGCTTTTGGAGACTTGAGTCAAAATTCTCTAGCCTGGCAAATCTACCATGGTCTTTCAGAAACTGTCAACAACAGCCCTCTTTTGCTGAGCTTTTGGCTTGCTATTAAGTTGAGTCTGCTATTTATTACCTGATAGGTGATTCACTATATGTGGCTTCAGTTTGATTTGTTGTGTTTTTATATTTAGTTGCCTTTTTGAAGACAGCAGGGTGGTATATAAAACCTTATAGAAAGAAAGATGGAGAGAGAGAGGGTGGGTATGGGCTGATATACTTCACAAAGGTGTATCAGGCTCAGCTGAGTAACACTGTGTGATGCAAGTTGTGTGCATGCAACATTACCAGGCAGATGGAGCCTTGCATGGTATGTCAGCAACGGATTGCTATTGGAGAAATTTGTATTCCAGAACACCCATTTCCAAAAATTTATTCCATTTCTACTTCATTAAGATCCTCTGGGCCTGAATGATAGGCTTCATTCAGTTGGTTTACAGCTGTACAATGGGTTTCAGGGTCTGCTATTTGTGCAGCCTCCTTGTCTGGACATAGTTTACTTCCTTTTCATACTTCCAATTTAAGTTCTGCATTAATTGTCCTGCAGTATAGGAATGAAGTTTATTATCAGGCAGAAATTGGTCTAAAGCAGGCCTACTGATTTTGATATAGTCACTTTGGCAAAAATGGAATATGGATTATAGACAAAAATGAAATTATACACCAAATGGAACAGAAGTAAGGTTAATAATACCATAAGTGGCATAAGGATTAAATAGTTATGTTGTTTTTGTTATATTTGAAAACACAAATGTGAATAAAAATAAAATATTTTGCAAGGAATCTGTAAGAATGGCACAAAAAGCAGACTGCAAATGAATTCAGCATACTTTCTTCATTATGTTCTCTGAATTCTTTTTGCCATGGCAGTGTTTGGAACATAATTAAATGCAGCATTGTGTCGCATGTATTTTTTGTGATTATATTCTTTCTAAATGTCTGTGTGTATCCACACATTGTCACTCAGCTTATTTATTTATTTAGTACATTTAGTACCACCCCATACAAAAAGGTCCCTAGGCACTCCATAAATAAAAGTCCCTGGCTTCTATAATTTAGTTTAATTGATTTCTACAATTAAATTACAATCACAAAACGTGCAAAGACCAAGTCATCATTTATTCTCCAAAATTAAGTACTTACTAAAGTATTTTTAGTAGGTAAAGATACCTATTAACTGAGCAAAGAGGCACATATTAAAAGTACTACTACTTCTATTTATATACTGCTATTCAACCGTTTCCAAAGCAGCTTACACAGAAAAATAAGCAACAAATAAAATGGTCCTCTGTCCCCAAAGTGCTCACAATCTAAAAAGAGACATAAGGTAGACACTAACAACAGCCCATGCTGTGCTGGGATTGGATAAGGCAAAAGTGGTGATTCTTTAATATTTACCAGGGTGAGAGTCCAAACATAGTGCAGCATCATTCCAGTGGCTGTAGCTGGTGTTCTTTATGGTTTATTTTTTAAGATTATGATCCGGACCCTCTTTGCATCCAGAACCACGTTATTTATTTCTTATTCTTCTGTGTTAGCTGCTTTCAACTTCTGTTGAAAAGCAGTCTATAAATATTTGTTGTAGTATTATGGTAGTAGTTGTAGCAGCAGTTATCATGTGATATATTCTAAGGAATAACTAAAAAGAGGCTGTTTCCTGTCTTTTCAATAATTCTGACCTTTTTTGTGACAAATAATATAAGGGTTTGTTATTTGGAGGAGCAGGACCAGAGTTGCACGCATTTGGACGTAGGGAAACCTCTAGCTGAGGCAAATCTCGTTCCATGTTACATGCACATGTGGCCTCTGGCTCCAGAAGTGCCTTCTGTCATCTGTAAGAATAGCCCTTAGGTGTCACAGGACACTTCTGGAGCCAGAATACATACTGCTATGTGCCCAGTACTGTACAACTATGAAGGTTTTCTGCAGCACAGAGGAAGTTGGGTCCCCGAAGGATCGGTACTGGGACCAGTACTCTTTAACTTGTTCAAAAACGACTTAGAATTTGGGGTGACTAGCAAAGTGGCCAAATTTGCAGATGACAATAAACTATTTAGGGTAGTGAAATCCACAACAGACTGTAAGGAGCTCCAAAAAGATTTCTCCAAACTGAGGGAGTGGGCGACAAAATGGCAAATGTAGTTCAATGTAAGCAAGTGTAAAGTGATGCACACTGGGGCAAAAAACACCAACTTCACATATACACTGATGGGATCTGAGCTTTCAATGACTGACTAGGAGAGAGATCTTGGGGTCGTGGTGGACAGCTCATTGAAAGTGTCATCTCAGTACAGGGCAGCTGTGAAAAAGGCTAATTCCATGCTAGGAATCATTAGGAAGAGGATTGAAAATAAAACTGCTAATATTATAATGCCCTTATACAAATCTATTGTGCGGCCACATCTGGAGTACTGCTTACAACTTTGGTCACCATACCTTAAGAAAGATATTGTAGAACTAGAAAAGGTGCAGAAGAGGGCAACCAAGATGATCAGGGACCTGGAGCACCTTCCTTATGAGGCTAGGCTACAGCATCGGGGGTTCTTTACCTTGAAAAAGAGGCGACTAAGGGGAGACATAATCAAAGTGTATAAAATTATTCATGGAGTGGAGAGTGTGGACAGAGAGAAATTTTCCTCTCTCTCTCACAATACTAGAACCAGGGGTCACCCCATGAAACTGAAGGTTGGGAAATTTAGGACCGACAAGAGAAAGTACTTTTTCACACAGCACATAATTAATTTATGAAATTCTTTGCCATGGGATGTGGTGATGGCCAACAGCTTGGATGGCTTTAAAGGGGATTAGACAGATGCATGGTGGACAAGTCTAACAATGGCTACTAGTCTGGTGGCTGTGGGCCATCTCCAGCCTCAGAGGCATGATGCCGCTCAATACCAGTTGCAGGGGAGCAACAGCGAGAGAGAGGGCATGCACATATCTCTTTCCTGTGGGCTTCCCAGAGGCATCTGGTGGGCTCCTGTATGAAACAGGATGGTGGACTAGATGGGCCTTGTGCCTAACCCAGCAAGGATGTTCTTATCTTCCTGGTGTATCCACCCTCAGTTGTGCTGGATGTCAGCCATTCTTCTTTGGATCCAAACCATAGGCTGTAATTACCTGGAAATGTCTTGTTTAACTCAGTCTCTGCATAAATATGCATAAGAATCAGCTGATAGACTGTATTCCCATATATTGTAAGTCTTCTCAAATACCCATTATTTTCAATAGAATTTACGCAGCTTATGTGCAAAATTAGAGCTATGCCTCTGCAAAATGAGACAATGTAAAATAAAATCAGAAATAGAATAATTTTTTTGTAATCTGGGTTAGAGTTCCCATACATTTTTTCTTAGGCAACTGATTTTTCTATCATTTGATCTGACACTTTTCACTAGCAGGTAATTTAATAATATTTCAAATAGAAACATAACTACAATCTCCTGCACCCATGATGCGACTTTGGTCATAACATTAAGCTGTACCGATAACGAAGGCTGACATTCTGACTAAATTTACACGAGGAAGTCCCACTGTCCTTTTAATATCAATAGTACTTCCTCAAGTAAAGTTAGTCAGGATGTCTATCAGCCAGAATTTCTAGAAGAGTAGTTGTGTCAGTCTGTTACAGCAAAAACAACAAAGAGCCTTGTAGCACCTTTAAGACGTACAAATGTAGGTCAGCATAACCATTCTGGACTGTAGTCCCCTTCATCAGATATATAAATATTGAATAAGAACAGAATGTGATACTTAATGTGTGACATTAAGGCTTTAATTCTCTATCTCACCCCCCATCGAAACCAATTCATCTTATTTTCACTGAATATATTAGATCTCAAACACTCTCCCTTCATTACCCAAACAACCATTATATAGCAAAATATTCCATTTCTGTCTGAAATAAAATTTGCCAGCACTAATGTAATTGCTAATTAAATTAATCCTTAAAAGACAGAACTCATGCTATGCATGTTATTTAAAACCAAGAATAGTAGTTGGCATGCTCTCAAATTAATGAACACTGTTGTGTGATCCAATCATCTTTAGATCATGGTAATATGGGATGAGAACCAAATACAACCAATAGGGTTCCATTCATTGTAATACACACATTTTTTTAAAAATATATATGTTGAATTGATGTGCTTGTGTATGTGCATGTGGCTTTCCAGCACTGTTCCGGAATTGACAGAAAGGTAAGAACATAAGAACATAAGAACATCCCTGCTGGATCAGGCCCAAGGCCCATCTAGTCCAGCATCCTGTTTCGCACAGTGGCCCACCAGAGGCTGCTGGAAGCCACAGGCAGGAGTTAATGGCATGCCCTCTCTCCTGCCGTTACTCCCCTGCAACTGGTACTCAGAGGCATCCTGCCTTTGAGGCTGGAGATGGCCTTTAGCCCTCCGACTAATAGCCGATGATAGACCTCTCCTCCATGCAGTTATCCAAACCCTTCTTAAAGCCATCCAGATTGTTGGCTGTCACCACATCTTGTGGCAGAAAATTCCTACCACATTTCTACCATATCTTGTGGTAGAAACTGTTTACATGCTGGCCAACATCCTGACTGAGGAATCACCAGGGCTTCTTTCAAAGTTTCTCACAAAGAGCAGCAGCAGCAGCATGGCAGACTAACATAGCTGTGGTGTTTGCACATGATGGCAAATTTTGCTGAACTCTCCAGTCCCCAGATGCAGGGGCAGAGATGAAATCGTGCCAATGGGTTCAAATAACCTATTGTGCCCTGCCTCCAGGAGCTGTTGAGCCTCCAGGAGGAGCCTCTGAGCAGCCCCCCTCCCCCAGGTTGGTGCTCCCGCTGCCACCTCCAGCAGCGTCTTTTGGGCTCACTCGCCCAGGGAGTGAGTGGGGGGGCCATATGCACCTAAACATGTACACCACCACAGAGGGCACTGCCACAAGTGTGACGGCTGCCATTGTTCTGGACATGGGCCTACTCTTCCCTCCCTATGCCCCTGCCCAGAAGCATGCCCTGCAATCTCAAGTGCTTCTGATGGCAGGGAGACTGGTGAAAATTGCCCTCTCCTGTGGGCCCTCTGTTAGTCCAGAGCAACACAGCAGCACCCATGCAGTACCAGTGCTTCACTCGAAGCACTGTTGCTTCCTCAGAACAGAGCAAATAAATAGCTAACTTTCATTTTTAAGACTGTAGGGCAAGGATGTATAGTGGTTAACACAGTGTCAAAGGTGGTGGGGCAGATTAAGACCCCCTGCTACCTCCCACACACTCCAGAAGTGTTTGTAAATGTTGGTCATTCATTCCTATAGCAGGAACTAGTTGAGTCCTTGCCCTGGGTTGAAGGGTTGAAACCTTGCCCTGACTGCCTGGCACTGAGGTCGCCATTGTTTAGGGAAGGCAGAAGGGTTACTTTCATTTACTTTGGACAAAATGCTGCACTAGTTAATAGCGTGTGTTCCTTTGTTTGTTTCTAAAGTGCAGGGTTATCAGGTCTGTCAGCCCTCTGGTAATTACTTCAGAGCATTCCTGCCACAACCAAACAGAAAGCTAATTCAGATATTATATGATAATACCAGGACTATGTGGGAAAGACCTGACAATACCACAGAACTCCCCTGGGAGGATGAGGTGTACATTGGTTTATGTTAGCTTACTCTTTCAGTGCAGTACACTAGAGCCATCTTTCTCTTTAGTGCAGCCTAAGGATTGCAAACTCCCCAGATGCTGGTTTCTTGATTACAAGGAAGCAATTAGTAATGGAATCTAAATTTGTATTCCTCGAGATGGAGGAATAGAAACCCAGTGAGAGTAAATTTGATGAGCTGCATTTCAAAAGCCAGCACACCTAGAACAACAACTTCCCCTGTAGAAAGTTGATACAATACCATTTTAATGATGCCTCATAGTGCTGCTGTTAAAGAAATATTAATGCTTTCAATTTTCACTAGTTTTTTATTGTTTTTTTAAAGCAAATGTGTAATTTATACATTTGGGAGATATGAAGTTTTCGTCTAAATATAATTTAAATGCATTTCATTAATTCACACTGCTTGGAAGTTTAGAAAAGGCAAGATACTTCAAACAATTAAAATGTTTGAAGAGCTCCTACTTGAATAAACAAGGGTTTGGGGTTTTTTTAAGCACCAAAACCTGCAGCTGTCATTTGTCTTCTGACTGTTGTTCAGACTTGACACTGTGTCAGTCCCATCATTGCCATAGCTCTATATCAGGGGTTATCTGGTTATATCTGGTCACAATAAATTGTAGCTGGGAATGATGCAAGTTGTAGTTCAGCAGCATCTGTAATACCAAAGGCTGGGAACCCCTGGTCTACATTACACTGTGTTTCTGTTTGCCTTAGGGACCAAATATAATTGTTGTTTTATCATTACCTGATTGCCTTTTGGTGGCGATTCCCCACCTACTTCTCACAGAGTATCTTTTGGGCTATGCTGACCCATAATAGGGATGGTTGCCAGTAAGTTGTATAGTCCTCAGTCATACTGGTGACTGCAAGTATTGAGCTTAATTTTAGTAGAAAGTCTTTACAGCTTATATGTAGAAGTTAAAATGAGCATCTTAACTTGCAGTTGCCTCACTTTTTAGGGTACAAGCAAAAACTGAAAGCATCTTAATTCTTATCTAAACCAAAGGCTTTTGAATGACAATATATATTTCACGTTACTGCTGGAACTACATTATTACCTTAATCACTACCTTAAATCATGAGTTTTTCTGCAGGTCCAGATGAATAACAAACAGATACTGAAAATTCTTGCAGAAGTGATTTCAGAACCATTGCTGACATTCTGTGATACCTTATGGGGGTTGAGAAAGTGTTCCATCCTCACCCCCACCCTCCAAAAAATAACTATATGCAAACAAGGCTTGGCTTGCAGTGCTGTGCAGGCAGAGAGAGGGAAGAAGTGATCTTTACTTCTCTTCCCTCCCCAAAAGTGTCTGTTCAACATCCAGGAATATGCCCATGAAGGCTGTGGAATCCCTAGAGGTTCCCAGGCTTCTGCAAGTTACCAGTCTGAGGAGCCCTTCACTTATGGGTCCATCTCATTGAGCAAAAAGTATTATTGATAATATATTGGTGTCAATCAATTTCCGTTAGCTGCATTATCTAGACCCATTTCAAACTGGCTTTCGGGTGGGCTGCGGGGTGGAAACTGCCTTGGTCATCCTGATGGATGATCTCCAATTGGGAATTGACAGAGAAAGTGTGACTCTGTTGGTCCTTTTGGATGTCTCAGCGGCTTTCGATACTATCGACCATAGCATCCCTCTAGAACGTCTGAGAATGTTGGGGGTGGGAGGCACCGTTTTACAGTGCTTCCGTTCCTACCTCGCAGAAAGATTCCTGATGGTGTTGACTGGAGATTGTTGCTCTTCAAAATCTGAGCTTAAGTATGGTGTCTGTCAGGGCTCCATACTCTCTCCAATGCTCTTTAACATCTACATGAAACCACGGGGAAAGATCACCAGGGGATTCGGAGCAGAGTGTTATCAGTATGCTGATGACACCCAGATCTACTTCTCCATGTCAACTTCTTCAGGAGATGTCATAACCTCCCAAAATGCCTGCCTGGAAGCAGTAATGGGCTGGAAGAGGGAGAATTAACTGAAGCTGAATCCAGATAAGACGGAGGTATTTATTGTGCAGGGTCAGAACTCCAGAGATAATTTTGATCTCCCTGTTCTAGATGGGGTCACACTTCCCCAAAAGGAACAGGTTCCCATCTGGGAGTACTTCTGGATCCACACCTCTCCCTGGTATCTCAGGTTGAGGCGATGGCCAGAGGGGCTTTCTATCAGCTCCAGCTGATACACCAGCTGCGTCCATTTCTTGAGATGAACAACCTCAAAATACTGGTACATATGTTGGTAACCTCCAGACTTGACTTCTGTAATGTGCTCTATGTGGGGCTGCCTTTGTACATAGTCTGGAAACTTCAGTTGGTACAGAATGCGGCAGTCAGGTTTGTCTTCGGGTCATCTTGGAGAGACCACATCACTCCTTTGCTGATAGAGCTACACTGGCTGCCAATAGGTTTCCAGACAAAATACAAAGTGCTAGTTATAACTTATAAACCCCTAAATGGCTTAGGCCCTGGATATTTAAGAGAACGTCATCTTCGTTATGAGCCCCATCACCCATTGAGGTAATCTGGAATGGTCTGTCTCCAGTTGCCACCTGCTCGGCTGGTGGCCACACTGGGATGGGGCTTCTTGGTTGCTGCCCCAAGACTGTGGAATGCACTCCCTACTGTGATCCGAGCCTCCTCATCTCTGACAATTTTTTAAAAGCACTTGAAAACCTCCTCACACAAGCTCTCTCAGCTTTTTAAATTTTTAGTTTTTAATCTCTGGTTTATTTTTAAATTGTTTTATTGTTTTAAGTTTTTGTATATGTTTTTCAACTTGTTTTATGCTATTGTTAACCACCCAGAGATGAAAGTTTGGGGCGGTGTACAAATGTAATAAATAAATAAATAAATAAATAAATAAATAAATAAATAAATAAATAAATAAAATAACAATTTTTTTTTAACCGAAAAGGGGTTGTGCTGCTGCATTTGTTCTAAACACTTTGAAGAACCTTAAAGGTGCTCACAATAATCTTCCTCCCCTGAGTCCTGTCCCATTAATCAAGGACTTACTCCTGGGGCTAATGAAAGGAAGAGCAGTGGCAGTGAAGGGGCATGAAGTATCCTAGGGTTTCAGCTGATTGGCCTTTCTAAGTAGGCATGGGTCTGAAATGGCCAGTCCCAGAATCCCCATTGGCAAGATGATCATTATTGCCATTGTGTATATTATATGTCAATTGTGTTCTGTATGCTACTCGGAATAGTTTCAGGTATTTCTTTAATGCTTTCCAATACTTGGAAATATTTCCACAGTTCTCTGAAATTTCGTAGCACTTTTCTTATTTAGAGTGTAACATTTTGACAGCTACAGCACTTTCTGAACTGTCTGCAAGTTTCCATCTTCGGGTTTTATGAAGGATCAGGTGAATTTTGGAAACTTCTCTATAAAGTCAAATATAACAGTCATTACTATTGTTTAGAGAGAGCCTTGCTGACCTTTCAGGCATCCAGTCTTTGGCTCCATGAAGAACAGATTATCACTTAAAATGAGTAAAGCTAACACAGAGAAAGTTGGCTGTCACATACTACTCTGAAAAGAAATGTTCACGAGGAGTGGAATAAGACAGAGTCTTAACAGAGCTAAAATATGCTGGAAGCATTCTTAGATTACAATGGAGTCCGATTTTGTTCAGAAATTCCTTCACTTGTTTAGTGTGGCAAAGTTAATATACCTGGACTTTATTTCTTTCTTCAGTGTAAATGCAAAATACATGGGCTTGGATCCACAGATCCCACTACATACGTGGAAGGTACCACCCATTCAGGATTGTCTTTTATTTCCATCTAAAGTCCTCCGTGGTCCTTTGAAAACTGTATTCAAAGGGTTGTGTGATTCCAGAGGGAATTTGTGGAATGGGAGGGGCTGCAAATGGGGGAAAATCTTTACAGTTTCAAGATGCAAAACTGGTTACTTGAATTATTTATGATCTTTTTCTTAAAGGAGAAATGATATAAGGCAAGGCTAGCCTCCTATAACTTTTCTATGGGAATGATATCTCATATTTGATATTTGAGCACGGTTATTTTGAACATAGTTTCTTTGAACATTCTTATTAATTTGTTGCTACGTGAAAATGACATTCTTTAATTGTCCTTGTAATTATCCTGGTAAGCGAAACACATGGGCTGACATACTGCACAACATTATGCATGCAGTGAAATGTAACACTTGTGCTTACAATGTTTGTATAATTTTTGTGTTTGGGCAACTGCATGACTATTAATGAGCATATATAAGACTCAAGGAGCATTGATACTCTAGTCTTGCTGAAAAAAATTAGTGGCAATTTATTGAGGAACTATACCCAACACAGAAGGAGTAGGATATAAAATGAGAGCAACAGAATAAATACTTAAGGAAAACAGACCATTAATAAATTAATGAATCTTTAAGGCTGGTGAAATGGCATAGCATTAAAGCAAATAAGGCACAACAGTGGAGAAATGTCCTCACAATGCATTATAATACATGACAATGTGTTTTATAGCTGCTTCCCTTGTAAATACAAAGCAATCATGTTTAACTAAGACTTTATTCCAGAAAGAACTCAATTTTCTCCCTCTCCTTTCTCATCCATTTATTCTGACTCTCCCCCTACCCCAATCTCTACAGGATCCCCACTGGGACAAACTTCTAATCAACCAGCATGGTATAGTGGTTAGAGTGTTGGACTAGGACCAGGGAGACCCAAGTTCAAATCCCAATTCAGCCTGAAACTCACTGGGTGACTCTGGGCCAGTCATGTATCTCTCAATCTAACCTGCCTCACAGGGTTGTTGTGAGGGTACAAATAACCATGTACACTGCTCTGGGCTCCTTGGAGGAATAGCGGGATAGAAATGTAAAACAAACAAATAAAAACATAAAGGACTGCTAGATATAATACAACACATCCCTTCCCTTTAGAACCAACAGAGTTGAATTGATTAAAATTTGGTGACAAAGTCTTAAAGTCTTTTAGGTGGTCTCCTGTCACACACACTTCTGCTAATTTGGGGGGTTTCTGGCACAAGAGATATTAGTGGACTGTTTTGTTTTCTGGTACAGAGGATTGTACATCACTTTCATCAACCAAATCCATGAGGTCAAAACTGGAGGCAAGATCAAATTCCTCTACAGTTCCTCTCTTGAGATTAGTCTTGAACTGTTCTGGTTCTTTCCATCACCCAATATGACAGACTCTCCTTGGATTTCAATTATTTATTTTGGTTCAGAATATTAGGAACATCCCTTTATAAGGCAGCTGTACTCGAACAAAATCACCCACTTGAAATGTTTGACTGGAAAGACTGGAATCTGTTGCTCAGGTTGCCTCTTGTTACTCCATGGGGGTGATTAGTTGCAGTCTCTTGTGTGTAGCAAATGAGTTAAAATGCTTTTCCTGCATTCTTGTATCTACAGGTAGCTGTATGCTTAGTAATCCAGTGTCAATAAAGTGATACTGGCCACCTTTGCACATAGCATGAACCTTTAGGTTGATTAACCAAAGGTTAATTCTCGAAGCTGGGAATCATCCTGCAGATGATCGACCAACCACAGTCCGGCAACCTTCAGCTTCTGGGCGGAGGAGCCCTTTTGACTTCCTGGTCTGCCAAGGCTGAATCCAGCAAGCTATGGGCCACTCGCATCACCAGAGTCGACACTTTCAATGAGCTGTCCACCACGACCCCAAAATCTCTCTCCTGGTTAGTCACCGACAGCTCAGATCCCATCAGTGTATATGTGAAGTTGGGGGGTTTTTTTGCCCCAATGTGCATCACTTTACACTTTCTTTACATTGAACTACATTTGCCATTTTGTCGCCCACTCCTTCATTGGAGTTGAAGGAGTGGAGAAATCTTTTTGGAGTTGCTTACAATCTGTTGTAGATTTCACTACCCTAAATATTTTATTGTCATCTGCAAATTTGGCCACTTTGCTGGTCCCCCAACTTCTGGATCGTTTATGAACATGTTAAAGAGCACTGGCCCCAGTACCAATTCCTGGGGGACCCCACTTCCCACCTCCCTCCATTGTGAAAACTGTCCATTTATTCCTACTCTCTGTTTCCTGTCCGTCAACCAGTTACCAATCCAGACATGAACCTGTCCCCTTATTCCATGACTGCTAAGTTTACTCAAGGGCATATGGTGGTGAACTTTATCAAAAGCCTTTTGGAAGTCCAAGTATACTATGTACCAAGTATACAAGCAGATAACCTTTATCTACATGTCTGCCTGTTGACAGTCTCCAAAAGGTTAGGGAAATAAAAATTGTCCCTGCAGAAGCCATGCTGGTTCTCCTTCAACAAGGCCTTTTAAGAACATAAGAACAGCCCTGCTGGATCAGGCCCAAGGCCCATCTAGTCCAGCATCCTGTTTCTCACAGTGGCCCACCAGATGCTGCTGAAAGCCACAGACAGGAGTTGAGGGCGTGCCCTCTCTCCTGCCATTATTCCCCTGCAACTGGTTCTCAGAGCCATCCTGCCTTTTGAGACTGGAGGTGGCCCACAGCCCTCCGTCTAGTAGCCATTGATGGACCTCTCTTCCATGAAGTTATCCAAACCCCTCTTAAAGCCATCCAGGTTGTTGGCTGTCACTACGTCCTGTGGCAGAGAGTTCCACAAGTGGATCACGCATTGTGTGAAAAAGTACTTCTGTTTGTTGGTCCTAGACCACCAGGCAATCAATTTCATGGACTGACCCCTGGTTCTAGTGTTGTGTGAGAGGGAAAAGAATTTCTCTCTCTCCAAATTCTCCAAACCATGCATGATTTTGTAGACATCTATAAGGTCTCCCCTCAGTCGTCTTTTTTCTAAGCTAAAAAGCCCCAGGTGTTGTAGTCTTGCCTCATAAGAAAGGTGCTCTAGGCTTCTGATCATCTTGGTTGCCCTCTTCTGCACCTTCTCCAGTTCAATAATGTCCTTTTAAAGATGTGGTGACCAGAATTGTACGCAGTACTCCAAGTGTGGTCGCACCATAATTTTGTATAAGGGCATTATAATATTAGCCATTTTATTTTCAATCCCCTTTCTAATGATCCCTAGCATTGAATTTGTCTTTTTCACAGCTGCCGCACATTGAGTCGACACTTTCAACGAGCTGTCCACCACAACCCCAAGATCCCTCTCCTGGACAGTCACTGCCAGCTCGGATCCCATCAGCATATATTTGAAGTTGGGGTTTTTCATCCCAATGTGCATCACTTTACACTTGCTAACATTGAACTGCATTTGCCATTTTGTTGCCCACTCCCCCAGTTTGGAGAGATCTTTTTGGAGCTGCTCACAATCCGTTTTGGATTTAACTACCTGGAAGAGTTTGGTATCATCTGCGAATCTGGCCACCTCACTACTTACCCTGCTTCTAGATCATTTCTGAATAAATTAAAAAGCACCGGTCCCAGTACAGATCCCAACTTCTTACTTCCCTCCATTGTGAAAACTCTACATTTATACCTACCCTCTGTTTCCTGTCTTTCAGCCAGTTAGCAATCCACACATGTACCTGTCCCCTTATCCCATGACTGCTAAGTTTCCTCAGGAGTCTTTGATGAGGAACTTTGTCAAAAGCCTTTTGGAAGTCCAGGTATACTATGTCAACTGGATCACCTTGATCCACACACTCATTGACACTCTCAAAGAAGTCCAAAAGTTTGGTGAGGCAAGATTTACCTTTGCGGAAGCCATGCTGGCTCACTCCCAGCAGGGCCTGTTCTTCTAGGTGCTTTACAATTTTATCCTTGAGGATGCTTTCCATCAATTTGCCTGGAACGGACGTTAGGCTAACCGGCCTGTAATTTCCCGGATTGCCCCTGGGTCCCTTTTTGAAAATCGGTGTTACATTTGCTACTCTCCAGTCCTCTGGTACAGAGCCCGATTTCAGGGATAAGTTAAATATTTTATCAAGGAGGTCGGCAATTTCACATTTGAGTTCTCTGAGGACTCTTGGATGGATGCCATCCGGCCCTGGTGATTTGTTAGCTTTCAGTTTTCCAGACAGTTTAGTACATCATCTCTTGTCACTACTATCTGACTCAGCTCTCTAGCCTCCATCCCTAAAAAGCCTGGTTCAGGAACAGGTATATGCTCAGTATCCTCTGCCATGAAGACAGATGCAAAGAACTCATTCAGCTTCTCTGCAACCTCCATATCCTCCTTAATAATCCCTTTCACTCCGTCATTGTCTAATGGCCCAACCGCCTCCCTGGCAGGTTTCCTTCTTCTGATGTATTTAAAGAAGTTTTTGTTATTTCCCTTGATACTTTTGGCTAAATGTTCCTCAAACTCTCTTTTTCCTCCCTTAAGGTCTCCTTGCATTTCTTTTGCCAGAGTTTGTGTTCATTTCTGTTCTCTTCATTTGGACAGGCCTTCCAATTTCGGAAGGAAGGCTTCTTCCCTTCTATGGCTTCTTTGACCGTACCCGTGAGCCATGCTGGCAGCCTCCTGGACTTAGTGGTATCTTTCCTCCTTTTGGGTATACAATCTAACTGGGCTTCTAGTATTGTGGTTTTGAGTAAACTCCATGCACTCTGGAGCGAAGTGACTCTCCTGGATTTCCCTTTCAGCTTTCTTTTCACCATACTCCTCATTTTGCAGAAGTTTCCTCTTCTGAAATGCAAAATGTCCGTGTTAGACATCCTTGGTGATTCTCTCCCCACATGTATGCTGAATTTGATGGCACTATGGTCACTGTTCCCTAAAGGGAGAGAATCACCAAGGATGTCACTGTTCCCTTTTCTTCTATATGTTTAACAATTTTGTCCTTAAGTATGCTTTCCATCCATTTACCCAGCACCAAAGTTAAGCAGACTGGCCTGTAATTTCCAGGATCCACCCTGGATCCCTGTTTGAAAATTGGAGTCACATTGGCAGATTTTGAGCCCTCTGGTACAGAGCCTGGTTGTACATTATATATTTTTGCTAGGAGATCGGCAATTTTACATTAGAGTTCCTTCAGAACTCTTAGATAGATGTTGTCTGTCCCTGGCAATTTGTTAATTTTTAGTTTTAGGTACAAAGCCACCACTTCCACATTCTCCAAGCTTCTTTCCAGATATTCTCCACTAAGCCGCTGACCTCTTCCTCATACCAAGTTGGGCTCCCCCTTCAAGCCCTTGGGGCAACTCTACAGTATTATGCCAGCAGAGGAGAAGGAAAGATTCACACCTGGCACACAACCTCCCCTCCCCCTGCACTTCCTCTGCACATGCCGGGTATGTAAAGGGCAGATAGTATTGACATAGGCACAAGAGACTATGTCACTTTTGCCTAGGGATGTGCAAACCCGCTTGACCTCGAGCCTGTTCAACATCGAACTGGTCCAGCTCAAGGGCTCGCCTTCGAGCCAGAAACCCCTCACCCTTTAACACTAATGCCTCTGGTGGTTCCTCCTCCCTACCAGCCTCCCTCTGGTCTCTCCTGGGATGTTTTGGTTCCAGCCCTTGCTGAGGTGGCAGCAGCCACTTTAGAGGCCACCACGCATGTGCCCTGGCCCCCTGCAACTGCAGCAGCACCCCCTGGAGGTGAGTATGCAAACAAACAAGCAAACCTCTAGAACCCCTCAACTGGCTTGAAATCAAGCTGAGCCGGCGGGTTTGTTTGGGGTGCCAAAACCGAACATGCCCAGTTTGGTTCAAGTCTGGTTCATACTCGAACCAAACCAGGCAATCTGGTTTTATGCTCACCCCTACTTTTGGTGGGAAATTTGCACTTTATTTTTCTCACCCATCACTGCACTTACACTGGACTCCATTGCACTGGGCTCTGTTGCAATGGGTGTGGCCACCCCAGGTGTATCTTTAATGGATCATTTATGGAATCACAGCTGCACCTGGTGGCAGAATCCAACCTTCAGAATCCAACCTTCAGAATCCAACCTTCAGAATCCAACTGAAGCAGCATGCCCTTCCAACAGCACACACCTGCCCAACTTACTTTTGGGCAGGTGGAAGATGCTCCCATGTGTATCTTGTGAATGTTGCTCTTACTGCCCACACCTCCTTGCTGCTGCTCTGGATCCTCTCTGACATGGTGTGGGGGGGAGTGCTGCATCACTCTTTTCCTGTATTGCCCAGGAATTGGCCTGCTCCCACTGCTGGATGTCTCCTCTGGACCCACAGATGTTGTGAGGCTTGCAGGCCACCATAAGCTGTGGGATGAGATCCTCCTCAACATCCAGAAAGGTACACAGGGCATGCCAGTGGGCCTTCAGCCAACCCAAAACTGCTCTGCTGCCATTTGTATGCTGCTGTGCTTGAAGTTGAAGTAGAAGTTCCTCTTGAAGGTGCTCTGAGGTGCACATTGCGGGGTTCCTAGCCACTTCTGAAGGCTATATTCCTGGTCCCGAAATATAACAGGCTTCACAAGATGGCCACCAACAGTTACAGATGGTGCATTTACCCCTGAAGTTTTTATGTGAGTGGAGAGGTCCAGAAGCTTGCTGTGTCGTGTCTTCTCCCAGACACCCAGCATCCATGAACTGTCCAGTGGAGCCTACAATGCCTTGCAGGGTCATGGTATAGTGCTTGCAGCTGCAGTACTCATAATGGTGGCAGGGGCACTAGAATCTCTATGTGTGCCCCATGTATACAACCAATGATGACAGGAAAACCCTTCTGCAGGAACCATGCCATCACCTCCTGCAGGTTGCCCACCCAGATCACACCCGAGGTTGCCCACCCAGATCACATCCTCAAGGAACAGTTCATTCAAAAGATTAACTGCCTCCTGGAAAATGTTGCATGCTGTCGAGGTGCCAGCTGTAAGCAGGTTGCAGAGGTTTGAGTTGGAAGCCAACTTGTACAATGTGATGGCAAGGCGCTTACACCCTGGCACTGCATGGTGCATGAATGTGTCCTGACGGCAGAGGATTGGCTCATTTTCCCTGACAAGGAAGTCAAAAGTCTCTCTAGACATTCTGAAACTGTCCATGAATGGCTATTCATCCCGCTCTGAGATGTCTTTCATGGACTGCCAGGTGTTGTCATGTCTCCTGTCCATGGTCCATTCCTCCTGCATAAAGTGTGCCAAGGAGGATAGTGACTCCTCACTTCTTTATACACTTGCTTTGGCAGCTCTCAAGAATGCAGTCAACCCATTGTATCTCATTGAAAAAGCACAGAATCTCACAGCTTCCTGATGGGCAGAAGCTTCCCCCCATGCTCCCCAAGCTTCCAAGAGCCTTCAGTAATTTCCTCATCTCCTGAGATCTATGTCTGGCTTCCTCCTCCATTCTGTGAAGGACCATCTCCATGGTGCTGTGCACAGTCATGCTGGGTGCCCTGCCTGCACTGCAGTTGTAAAAATGTTCCTCAATGCCCAGAAAAGAAGTGGGATGGGTGGACAGCCATAGCCATCCATAATCCCTAGGGATGCCCTCCTATCCAGGAGGACCAATGCCAGCTGGTTATAGTAGGACATGCTTCTCAGCTCCACTCCTGACAGCTTGTTGTGGGTGGTCACCTCCTTGAACTTCTGGAGTCTCTCCTTGCACTGGGCTCCAATGCATTGGTATCCCCTCTGTGCCATCTGCCAGGAAATCCAACTAAATGTGGTCCCTGAACTGGTTCTTCAGTTATGACTGCACACTCTCAGAGGTCCAGAGGTCCATGAACACCCCTGTGTCTGCATCCATCCACAACTTGGGACAGACCTTTTTGCCTCGATCCCCAGCCTGGCTGCTCTTGGTGTCAGTACCATGATGGTGAGGCAGTGGAAGGTGACTGGGACTGCATGGCTGGTCCCAGCTTTGAAAGCAGGGGATTTGACGATCATGAAATTGTAACCTGTTGTCTTCATATGAGGGAAATGGTGGATGGATGTGGTCATCTGTCACATGCATGTTTGGCCAACCCACTGCGTTGGAGGGTGTGGCAGTAAACCCATGCATGCACAGCAGTTATGGTGCAGAGGCCAGCCCTCAAGGCCTTTTGAGAAGTATCAACTGTGCTCCACCAATTGCCTAGATGTAGAACAGGTGCCACTGCTCACTAGAGAAACAGCACATAAGAACTGTCATGACTCATAAATCACCATTTTGGCTCTAAATTCTAGTCATTTTCATTCTGATGAGTCATAGGCTCATTAATTTTTAAATGATCAAAATAGATATTTCAGGTGTGTATTTTTTGTATGTTATCATCAAAATCAGCTCTGAATTAATGCATCAAGGCTATGATTCCCTAAGAGCTTTTGGTCATCTGAAAACATGTTGCAAAATGGTGCCATATACCGGGTCAGACCATTGGTCCATCTAGCTCAGTATTGTCTACACAGACTGGCAGCAGGTTCTCCAAGGTTACAGGCACGAGTCTCTCTCAGCCCTATCTGGGAGATGCCAGGGAAGGAACTTGGAGCCTTCTGCATTCAAGCATGCAGGTTCTCTTCCCAGAGTGCCCCATCCCCTAGGGGGTATCAGTGATCACATGTTGTCTCCCATTCAAATGTAACCAGGGCAGACCCCACTTAGCAAAGGGTAGCATTCATGCTTGCTACCACCAAAACCAGCTTTCCTCTTAATACAGTCATTGTTTGCACAAACAGGTGCCAGGCAGGAGATAGCACCAAGGATGGACAGTGCTGAAAGATTAATGGAGGGGCTTGTGGGGAACAAGTCTGGACTTAATGTCCATTTTAAGGGTAATGTAAAGCAATGGTCATTTGATGGATGTCACTGAGAAGGCAGAGCCATCCACTCCCACCACAGCTTCAGTGTCCCCTCCTCCCAACTTGGCCCTGGCAGATATTTAGAGTGCTGGACTAGAACCAGGGAGACCTGAGTCCAAATCCCCATTCAGCCATGAAACTAGCTGGGTGACTCTGGGCCAGTCACTTCTCTCTCAGCCTAACCTACTTCACAGGGTTGTTGTGAAAGAGAAACTCAAGTATGTAGTACACTGCTCTGGGCTCCTTGGAGGAAGAGCGGGATATAAATGTTAATAATAATAATAATAATAATAATAATTAATAAATAAAGATGATGGTGGTGGTGGTGGGACCATAAAATTGAAAAAGTTGAAGAAAATGAAGATGTAAATATATTATGGGACTTCCGACTACAAACAGACAAACATCTGCCACATAATACACCAGATATAACTGTAGTCGAGAAGAAAGAAAAACAAGTCAAAATAATCGACATAGCAATACCAGGGGATAGCAGAATAGAAGAAAAAGAAATAGAAAAAATAACCAAATACAAAGATCTACAAATTGAAATTGAAAAGCTATGGCAGAAAAAGACCAAAATAATCCCAGTGGTCACTGGCATCCTGGGTGCAGTTCCAAAAGACCTTGAAGAGCACCTCAACACCATAGGGGCCATAGAAATCACCATAAGCCAATTACAAAAAGCAGCTTTACTGGGAACAGCCTATATTCTGCGACGATATCTATAACAATTGACAATAAAATTCAGCCATCCCAGGTCCTTGGGAAGGACTCGATGTCTGGATAAAACAAACCAGTCAATAACACCTGTCTGACTGTGTAAACAAGATAATAATAATAATAATAATAATAATAATAATAATAAAATAAATAAAATGAAACAAAGCAGGCCTACAAGAAAGAACAAGTCAAGAACCGAGCAGAAAAAAAGGAAAAATAAGCCACTGCATGGTCAATATTTGCACAATATAAGTAGAAAATTAGACATCACCAAGACCTGGCAATGGCTTAAGAAAGGCAACTAGAAGAAAGAAACAGAGGGTTTAATACTGGCTGCACAAGAACAGGCAGTAAGAACAAATGCAATAAGAGCAAAAGTCGAAAAATCAACCACAAACAGCAAGTGCCGCCTTTGTAAAGAAGCAGATGAAACAGTGGGCCACCTGATCAGCTGTTGTAAAAAGATCGCACAGACTGACTACAAACAAAGGCATGTCAAGGTAGCAGGGATGATACACTGGAACATCTGCAAAAAATACAAGCTACCTGTAGCCAAAGATTGGTGGAACCATAAAATTGAAAAAGTTGTAGAAAATGAAGATGCAAAAATATTATGGGACTTCCGACTACAAACAGACAAACATCTGCCACACAATACACCAGATATAACTGTAGTCGAGAAGACAGAAAAACAAGTGAAAATAATTGACATAGCAATACCAGGGGATAGCAGAATAGAAGAAAAAGAAATAGAAAAAATCACCAAATACAAAGATCTACAAATTGAAATTGAAAGGCTGTGGCAGAAAAAGACCAAAATCATCCCAGTGGTCATTGGCGCCCTGGGTGCAGTTCCAAAAGACCTTGAAGAGCACCTCAACACCATAGGGGCCACAGAAATCACCATCAGCGAATTACAAAAAGCAGCTTTACTGGGAACAGCCTATATTCTGCGACGATATCTATAATAACAGCAACAAAATTGATAATAAAATTCTGGCATCCCATGTCCTTGGGAAGGACTCGATGTCTGTATAAAACAAACCAGCCAATAACACCTGTCTGACTGTGTGTGTAAATAAATAAATAAATAAATAATCTGAAGCAGTGGTCCTTGTATAGAATTAGCAGGCTTTGCATTTCTTCAAACTTGCCCTTCCCTCATAAAACCTGCCAAATATATCCCCGGAATGCCCCCTTTATGTTGTCCCAGAAATATCCACTGTCTGGCTGCCAAACAAAAGTGTGTTCCTGCAGGGTGCATTAGCACATCATACTGATCCCCTAGATCATGGCAACATCACACATTAACACTTTGGGCCACTTGGACATTGGCCAGGTGGCACATTTGTGAAGTCTTACAGAGCAGAGTCACATAGCACAAATGCCGTGGAAAGCTGGAGGGAAATGGGTATGGGAGGAAGCAGCCCACATTGAAAAACACCATTGCTGGTACCGCCTTCTAAAGATGGGAGGACAAGGGGGATGGGGGGGGTGAGAGAGTCATGAGAGCTATGGAGCACACTTTTCTACTACAAGGGCCCCATGTTTTTTTTTCCATGAGTCATCGCCAAGATGGGTCACCAGAAAACTTCTGATGTTGCCGTATCTGTATAACGTTCATCTCCTGGAAGAGAACAGCCAAGTCCGAAAACATGCAATAGGAAGTGGGCATCTGCCAATGTGCTGCTTTCCCTTTAAATCCTGTGACTAGAGGGACATAGAGTCCCTACTGCCAAGCAGCAGTAGGAGTGGGAAGAAGACAGCAGGGGTAGAGCATTGGCTCTGAGAGGTGTCCAGTGAGAGGCGCGGCCAACCTAGAACTGACACATTTCTGAGCTGACCTCTTGATGGTGATGGGAGGAGCTTTGGCCTGAAACCCAGGTTACAGAGGTGACAGAATGTGGACGACATGAAGCAACCTTCAAACCTGAGGTAACAACAAAACTCACTACAAATAGAAGGTTCAAATTTTGGTTTGGAGTAAAAAAACAAACCCCTTATTTCTTCTGCACTATGGTTTGGTAGGTTGGGTGACGAAACCATGGTTTCACACATGACCATGAAATCAAATGACGATGATGATGACAATGATGACCATGAAATCAAACCTCTGGCTTGTTTGTCTCTGGTTTTGCATTACGTCTAAAGGTGGTCACTGTTTTAAGAATCACTTTCTCTGGTTGATAGAGATCAAAGATAACAGAATATACAGGAGCTCTCTAGAGCAGAGTTTCTCAACCACCGGTCCGGGGACCGCTGCCGGTCCCCGAAGGGTTGAGCGCCGGTCCCTGACTGGGAGTCAACCCCCCCCCCAACAACTGCAATCAAGGCACTCACTTCCTCAATTTTGCACATGGTACGGAAGAGGAAGAGTATCACCTTCTTGTCCCTTGCCTCCACGTGCTGCTGTGATCTTCCTACAGCTATTTTATTCCCTATCTTTACAGCTTCAAACTGTATGCGGTGTGGGGGCATGAAAAGGTATGCCACCTGAAGGGCTGCCACTTGAAGGGCTGCTGGTTCTTGCATGCTCATTGTTTGCAGCCAAAGGTTGATTGATTGAAACCCAGCTGCCTATTGTGGTCGAGGCGCCTTGAGAGGGAACGCTGTTTCCCTCTTGCATCGGTGGGGTGTTGTGGTCCCTCTGCCCCCTGTAACCCCCTGGTCTGCACCGCCGGTGGAGGACGGCGGTCCCCTTTATGACCTCGCCGGGTGCGGGGGACAATCTCTGGCCGGGATCATGCCGCGGTGAGGGCTAAGCAGAGGAGGGAGGGAGGAGGGCCGCCCTGGCTCACCTCACAGGTATGCGCGGGCAGCATGTGGGACCACGTGAGCTGCGTGGCCCCAAAGGCAGGCTGGTGTGATTGGCTCCCGCAGGGGAGTTGGGAGGGGGGCACAGAAGTGCACATTGTGAGAGAGGATGGGGAACACTTGCTACACTCTGGTGCGCAAGCACAGTGGCGGCAGCTCTTGGACCCAGGCGACCTTCCGAGTGCAGTCCGGTGCACCATTGCCTCACCCACCCTGAACAATGCCTCGTCTCCCCAGCGAGGAAAATGAGGCATCTACCACTACAACGCCCCACACCCTCCGCCATCTCAGAATCACCCCCTTTCTTTTAATGCCAGGTATCCACCGCTCTTCTTCACATTTTCTTTCACCATTAAAAAAAACCCAATTCCCAGCACCTGCCATGTAACAAATTTAACGAGTTTTGGAGGAGCTGCACGGGTTTCATTAGGTCCACCTCACAAAGTGCACATCTAAGAGCAGGATCCAGATCAAGTCAGGTGATCATGACCAAGCAGCATTGACACAAATGAGAGATGATTAAATTAATTTCAGTGGGTGGGCGTGACTAACGTTGTCTGGATCCTGCCCTGCGACTACACAACTCCTGCTAATACTCCACCTCCATCATGAGAGGGTTAAACTGTAGATTTCCGGCTCTACTGAGCTTGCCCTGCTCTCCTCTCCTCACCTCCTTTTTGCTTTGCTTGACATCCAGCCTGATGAAGCATTTTGGGGGATTCAAAGCTTGCTTGTGTGTTGTTTTCATTGCCCCCATGTAGCTTTTGAATTTTTCTAATGGCCCAACATCCCCTCTCCATTGAGTAATCACAAGCACCTCCACCCCCACCCCACACATACTGAAGACATACTGGTGACAAATTTGTTCACCCAGGCTTTTAGATTCAGGGGTTCTCAACCTTGGGTATCCAGACGTTGGTGGACTTCTACTCCCATAATCCCCAGCCATAATGGCCAAATGCCATTGTGGTTGGGGGTTATGGGAGTTTAACTGAGGGACCCAAGGTTGAGAACCCCTAATATTCCATGTTTGCAAAAGATTCCAAATTTAATTATTTTAATGCTTATATTATTTTAATTGTAAACTGCCCAGAGATGCAAGTTTTGGGCAGTATAGAAGTCTGATAGATAGATAGATAGATAGATAGATAGATAGATAGATAGATAGATAGATAGATAGATTTGAAACCCCTTTACTAACTGCCGGTCCGGGAAACTGCGCATGAAGAATGTAGCGGTCCTTGAAACTCTGCACGAAGAATTTAGCGGTCCTTGACTCCAAAAAGGTTGAGAAACACTGCTCTAGAGTGTGGAGAAGGGAGTACACTAAACAAAAAAACCCATTAAATATAGAGCCTATTGCAAATTCCCTGTATCATGGGAACAAAGAGAGGTAAGAGCTGGAAGCTGGGTATTACTTGTGTGGATGGTACCTAGTTAGTTCACTGTGTGGAATACAGTTTTTTTACTTGTTCTAAACATCTATTGAAATATTCTGGCTTTAATACAGAGATTCTGATGTTTAATGGTGCAATTTATACTGGCTTTGTAAGAACTAAGAGTGTCTATAGAAAACCCAGCAATCTGTATTTCAGCCTTATGCACCTGAATGTGCAAATGTATCAGAAGTTGAAGTGGGGTTCAGGGTTTTGAATACAAGATAATTGGTCATATAGACAAGTCTGTTTGCAATTAACTGTTAATGTTTGCACTGGTGATAGATAAATGTGGGATATAATGAGCAACTCTGTGTTTGAAAGGAAGAATGGAACATATCTGCTTCCCATAGAAATGTAGGATAGAATTGTTCTAAGAGAAAAACACCCACATGACACTGAAGCTGAAATTCTTTTTTAAAAAAAATGTTTCCTATAGGCAGCCTCTTTCCTTTCAAACCCCAGTTTAGCAAAGAAAATATATTTGTGAATGAATGGACATCATCCTCTTTGGCTGTTGTTGGCAGCAAAAGTGCAGGGGGTTGATGTTCTGTTGGAAAATGAGTTGTTTTCCTGCCAGACACTAGGAAGAAATGTGTATTTTTCCCCCTTCAGCTTTTGAAGATGCTCAGTTAAGAGAACTATGGCATGACACCCTAATTCTTTGATTCAAATAAATCCTCTTCCATAGCTGAGCCATTTTGCATCACTTTTATCTTGAAGTCGCTGTTACAATTTAGGACTCAATTCAGTGCTTTTTGTCAATGAAGAGTGGAGAATTTAAACCAGTCCTGTTCCATCTTGAATCACTAGATAACAAAGCTTACACTTTTCCAAATCTGGTGGGAGGCTAACACTACCTTACAAAAATGAACTAGAATAATACAATCCAGGACCACCAAAAATATGTAGTTCTGTAAATATAGACAATCCAATGAACCTAATGAAAAAAGCCTTTCTGTAGGCCATATCATATGAAGTTTATACAGAAAAGGGAGCAATTATGACCAAATATAGATTTTCTGATGAGACATTTTGGGCATAGGAAGGAAATAGAAAGAATATGTAAATTAGCTAGTGGTGATAGGTCAGAAAGATCTGGAGAAAACTGGAATATATCCCATCTGTCACATTCAATTTTGTTTTGTTTTGTTTCTTAAGTAACACCAGTGTACTTTCTCTCTTACAGTGTATATTTGACTGTTGCTTTTGGCATGCCACAGAAATGTGCTGGGTCCACTCCTGCCAAGTTGAAGCACATCCTCAAATAGTCATTAAAATTCCATTTGGACTGCAGGGATGCCCTGTGCCTCAAATGAGGTGGTGGAAAATGGCTAAATAATTGCAGTGATGGGGGAAAATTGAAATTTAGATAACGTCTTTAATGATGGGAGCTGAATGCAGTCATGCTTGAAAAGCATTTCCAAATGCACAAAGAGCTAACAAGTACACTGGCAGCTGCAGTATGCTTTAGTGCACTAGATAGTAGATATGACCAATGATCTAAATTCTTTATCAAGAATTTTTGCACTAGGTATTAAGTTGGAGTCAGGGATTACTTAGATAAGTGTCTTGCAGGGTTGGAGGCTTCTTGTTTGATTTGGGGCATTAGTTAAGAAGATCTTAATTCTGCTTCCAGTATATAAAACTAGGTAAATGCTATTACCTAATAAGGCTCTCTCACTAGCTAAAGCTTATGGTATATTTTCCCTTCGTTAGAATGTCCCCAAACCCTTGAAATACTGTATCAGCATTACTGTTTGTCATTATTAGTGGCTTACATATATATAGCACACCCAAGAGGGATACAAGCTTGCTGACTGTGTGGGACTCCTCACTCCATCTGTATTTCCAGATAAGGCAGAAGAGGCTTTTCACAGCTCTGGCCAACTCTGTACTACTACTACAATGATGAATGTTCTTCAACCAATGTTCTCAAAGCGCTTTACGTGGAAAAATAAATACATAAATAAGAAGGTCCCCTGTCCCCAAAGGGCTCACAATCAAAAGAGGAACACTATGTAGAAACCAGCAACAGCCACTGGAGGGATGCTGTACTGGTTGGATGGGAAAATTGTTTTCCCCTTGCTCAACATAAGACAGTCACCACTTTAGAACTACAAGCATTCCC
This sequence comes from Hemicordylus capensis, assembly GCF_027244095.1. Taxonomy (NCBI): domain Eukaryota; kingdom Metazoa; phylum Chordata; class Lepidosauria; order Squamata; family Cordylidae; genus Hemicordylus; species Hemicordylus capensis. The sequence goes on from NC_069659.1 coordinate 71,022,767, forward strand.
AATGGGAGTCAGGTGCAGCAGCAATGATGCAGGACATCATTCACATGGAGCCTTTACTAGAAGACTGTCTTCCTTGAAGTCCTTCAGGAGAGTCTTAAGAACCCATCTCTTCAGCCTGGCTTTTAATGCTATCTAGTTTTGCACTTAATTTTAATGAGATTTAATTGAGCTAAAAGTTTCTTGATTTTTATTGTTTTATTCTGTGTTTTTTATTTTACTGTAAACCTCCCTGAGCCACTTCATACATACCGCCCTGAGCCACACACACACATACATATAATTTATTTATTTATTTATTCAATTTATATACCACCCTTCCAAAAATGGCTCAGGGCAGTTTAAAACAGAATAAAGACAATTAAACCAGCTAACAATGAAAATCGAAACTATAAAAACAGAATAAAACCAATTAAACATTTAAACAGTTGAAACCCTAGAAAACCAGTGCAAACATTTAAAACAGTTTACAGCAATTTAAAAACCCTGGAAGGCCAGGCCAAACAGATAGGTTTTAAGGGCTCTCCTGCAAGACAATAATGAACTCAAATTACAGATTTCTGCCGGGAGTGCATTCCATAGCCCAGGAGCAGCTACAGAGATATATATGGATTGAATCAATATAGATAGATAGATAGAGTGAGTGAGTGAGTGAATGAATAGAAGAATGAACAGAGTAGTGAGTCACATGCAGCCAGCGAACTCACATCCCTCTTGGGTGTGAGACTCACTGTGCTGTTTGGAAGCCACTGTTCTTAACTGTGCACCAACTCCATACTTTTGACTAGGGCAGGGGGGGAAATGAATTTACTTCGTAAATTCTGATTTCCATCAGATTTATGTTATTCAATATACCCCAGAATAGCAATTCATGAGGAGCAACCATAGGAAAGGTCTATTTGCCGGAATGTTTTGCTTCTGGGCTTCTCTTAGGGATCAGCTTGGCACTGGTGAAGAAGGATGTTGGACTAGATGGATTTTTGTTTTGATTTTGCATTCAGCATTCAGTATTCAATATCTGATATGCTACATCAGAATGTTCCTCCAACAGTGTTTGATATTTGAAAGCTGATATTGGATAATATTTGCTAGTTGACTGGCAATAGCATTTGACAGCAGTTGTTTGACATTTGACAATGTTTGGCATTTGACAGACTGCACAACTTGGTATCCTGCTCTGCAGTAAAATAGACATCCAGAAAATTCAGTGGGGTCCAGATGGACAGTGCAGTTTAGATGCACATCTTTGCATCCACATTAGTATGGAAGACTGCTTCCTTGCACAAATCTGCCTTGATGCATCAGGGTAAATGGCCATTATTCAATGGCTACCTACCATTAATATAGCTGATGTCAGGACTGCTAAGATTTCTAGGTAGCAGTTTCCCTTCCTTAATAGTAGCCCATGCGCTGCTATTTTTTGGATTATGATTTTAGGTCATCCAGCTAAAAAGGTTTACCTCAGTTGGGTGGGGGATAGTATCTTCCAATAGAAATTGAAAAATTATTTTGGAAAGACCATGTATCATATGAAGTTCTGATGGTGAAGAGCACTACATCAGCAGAGCAAAGGGACCATTATATATCATGAAACTGTATTATTCCTAAAGCTGTCAGTCTGATGATGTGTTGTGCAAATACTCTGATGATATAAAGTACTGGAGTGCAGCAGTCAGGCTTCATTCAGCAGAGAGAGCAGCACAAGTATTTTACTTTAACTCATGTAGTGCCATGAAAAGTGGAAGATTAGATTGTTCATTGATTGGCTCATCATGAGCTTGTTTGAGATGATATGCCTCTCCCTGGCCACCCAATCCAATTTTGTCATCAACTGAATGTTTTTAAAATGTTACAAAAAGACATGGTTATAAATTCAATAAAATGTAATTGCAGGAATTTCCCTGAGTGTCTCATTCGAGAGGAGGAGAAATGACAGCATAGTTCATTTGGTTCAAACTGACAAGATGGCTTTTATACATAGGTAGGCTTCAGAGCAGAAATTCTAAACACCCTCACCATTTTGCAACATGTTTTCAGATGACCAAAAGCTCTTAGGCGATCAATGCCCTGATGAGTTAATTCAGAGCTGATTTTGATGATAACATACAAAAAATGCACACCTGAAATATCTATTTTGATCATTTAAAAAGCAGCCCATGACTCATCAGAATGAAAATGACTAGAATTCAGAGCAAAAATGGCAATTTATGAGTCATGACTTAGTTCTTATGTGCTATGTTTCTCTAGTGAGCAGTGGCACCTGTTCTACATCTAGGCAATCAGTGGAGAAAGGTATTTCTAGCAACACAGGCACTAAACTGTCTGTGCAGGTGATTATACTGATTGGTCCATTGGGCAAGATACCTGAATGTTCCTCAGCATTCAAGCTTGTCATGGATCATTGTCTCCGAGTATAAAGCATCTCTGAATTTTATGAAAAGTGTCAGACATAATCTCTAGTTTATGCTTGAACTATTTTTTCATTGATACTCCAAGAAGGAATGGGCAAAACAAATTAACCTAATTTAATAATAAAAAACAAAATCAGTAAACAACACAAGGAGCCATGTGTTCCGCAACTATAGGGCAGCAGAAAAAGGGATGCAACCTTGTAGAAAGGCTGCAGCATACCTGCAGTGAAATACTTGTTATGCAGCAAGCATGGGGAGGATGGAGATATGATTTTAGCTACTCTCTCTCTCATCTCTCTCCAAAAGTCTTTTTAGCTTGTAGATATATGTCCCCGAGGGCTGTGTAGTCTACAGTTATGGAACATGTGGGCCAGTCCAGTCAAAGATCGGTGACTATTATATCCCAACCAAAGCCAAGCACTTTAAAGTCTCCTTGATTTTAATAGGAGAGTTATGCACATGCATAACTCTCTTATATATCAATGTGGCTTAAAACTGCTGAAGTCCTATGCAGACTTACCTGGAAGTAAGATCCACAGCACACTTTCTTCTGAGGAAAGGATGACACTGTAACATTGGCTATGATGCTGTAACATCGGCTGGATAATCTTTTCAGTAATTCATTAATCATAAATGGAAAGGATTGCAAAAATAAATAAGAAAAAAAGGTGACACAAATTCAGTAAAATGTAACACTTTCATAGCTTTGAAGATCTAAGAAATACAAGAAAGGCAAATCTTGGTCAATAATGAATCCAGAATTTAAAACAAGGTAGTAAAAGTATAATAATTAGAGAAAATGTCTCTTTCTGTGGTCAGCTCCGTGAATTAAGAGAACATTTAGGATTAAGAACTGACAGTTCAGACTGTAAGTTAGAGGTACACAACTCAGATGCCCCAGTGGACTGGAACCAACCATGACTGTTAGGGCTGAAGTCGATTTTCAGCACATTAATTGAATTATTAAAAATAATTATTAATTAAATTTGTGTGTGTGTGCATGTGTAACTGAAGAAAGACAGAGAAAAATGAATCATGAAATTTCACTTCTATATCCTAAATTTATTTTTTAAATGGCAGCTACGACTATCATCCATTCACAAGCCATTCAATAACTTCTTCTTGTCCTACCCACAAAACAAAATAGAGCAGAGCAAGAAAGAATGCTTTAAAGAAAATGAAAAGCCTTTGGGACTTTTAAGCCTTTGGGACTTAAAGGAAATGGGGGAGACAAGCAGACTGCAGGGAACAAATAAGATAAGACCTGTCTCCCAGGTTTTTGTAGACAGTGCTCCCTTAGAAGCCCTGCATCAGGAGTAAAAGCAACCTCTAATTTCAACCAATTAAAAAGGAAAACAAAAACTCTTGGTTTGTGTATTCTAGCCAACTGAGTACAGTCACAAGGTGAAAAAGGTTACTACTAGCATCTGTAATGGGAAACACTGCATAGCCAATGGACAAGGTGTTCTTGGAAGGGGGGTGATGCTACCCAACGGCAGGACCTGAAGTATGGTGTGTAGCTACTGCTGGGAGGTGCTGTCATGCTGTGATTGGCAACTCTATGAGCTACTTACAAAATAGAGGTGGGGTCCACTGCATGAATCGAAAAGGAGCTATCAAAAGAGAATGGATGTTGTTTGAGGGAAGATCTGATCAATGACAATGGCAGTCAATGTGTTCATATTGGACTGATGTACCCTAGTGGTGGGTGGGGGTTGATCTGTGAGAAGTAAGTTCTATGTTGGTTGTTGTTGTTGGAGATGGAGTCATCACGAATAGTGGGATCCTTTTGTTAGCAGATCTATTCTATGCCTGTGGAACTCTTGCAGGCATGCAAAGTAGTCCCTACAAGCCATGAATTGTGCCCTGTAGCTGTAGGATCTAGGTGATTGCCATGGGACATATAGGGCTATTCACAGTCCGATAGCCTGGCAGAGATTGCATGGAGGTATCAATTGTATGTGTCTTCATATGAGGTGTATACATGCAGGTGCTGCAATCTGGAGAATTTAGAAAGTTCAGAATGGGGCAGGGGGAATCCCATGATGACTAATACCTGCAACTGATTTCAGTGAATTCCAGTGGTTGCAGCACCAAACTGTAAGCACCTTTTGCAAAGGCTATTGGCAAATATGACCTACATTTATTAGGACAATTTTAACACTTGTCTCTTGCTCATTAGTAAAAACCAGCACAGTTGGATAATGCCTCATTCTGCAGGCAGCAGTCCCACATTTACAGCTATTTGTCCCTTACTGACCTTTGGCTCTGCCTTCAGGCTGTTTCTAATGCAGTGCTACTGGTGCAATTCCTATACTTTACACACATGGTTCAGTTTATACTAGAGACTAAACTGACTCTCATCATCTTTCAGGCCTGCTCAACCGGCCCTACTGCAGATGTTGGCCTACAACTCCCATAATCCTGGCTATAGGCCACTGTGACTGGTAGGGGTGTGCAATTCGGGATTTCGGGTGATTCGGCTCGGACCCGAACCGAATCACCCCTGTTCTGTTTTGTGCCCGAATCTGGGTCACCCGAATCACCCTTGATTCGGGGGGGTAAAAAGGGGCCCAGGGGCAAAATTTTGGGGTGGGGTGGTAGTGCCCAATGGGTAGAGTCTACCACCCCAATTTCAGGGGGATTGGGCAAAATCCTGATTTTTGGTGAATTTTTAAAGTTTTAGTGACTTTGGGGCAGTTCAGGGGCATAGCATGGGATCTGGGCAAAAGGAGTGGGGTGGGGTGGTAGTGCCTAATGGGTGCAGGCTACCACCCCAATTTCAGGTGGATTGGGCCAAGGGCTGATTTTTGGTAAATTTCTGAAAATTTCATGTCTTTGGGGCAGATTGGAGTATATTGGGGCAGAAAGTGGGGTCTGGGGCAGAATAGTGGGGTGGGGTGGTAGTGCCTAATGGATGGAGGCTACCACCCCCATTTCAGGGGGATTGGGCAGAGGGCTGATTTTTTGAGAATTTTTGAAGTTTGGGTGTCTTTGGGGCAGATTGGGGGCAGAAAGTGGATCTGCCCCAAAGGAGTGGGGTGGGCTGGTAGATAGTGCCTAATGGCTGGAGGCTACCACCCATCCCCAATTTAAGAGTGATTGGGCAGAGGGGGGAATTTTGGTGAATTTATTTTTATGAGGTTTGTCTTCATAAGGTGAAGTGTGCTAAACTGATTACTTCCTCATATTATTCATAGTATAGGAAAGTGTGAAAAAGTGAAAGTGGGGTCATGAGAGTTGTTTAATTGAAAAATATCTCATTTGCTATGATAGAATGAGAATTCACACCTCAGAAGTTTTTTCTGAGGTGTGAATTCTCATTCTATCATAGCAAATGAGATATTTTTCAATTAAACAACTCTCATGACCCCACTTTCACTTTTTCACACTTTCCTATACTATGAATAATATGAGGAAGTAATCAGTTTAGCACACTTCACCTTATGAAGACAAACCTCATAAAAATAAATTCACCAAAATTCCCCCCTCTGCCCAATCACTCTTAAATTGGGGATGGGTGGTAGCCTCCAGCCATTAGGCACTATCTACCAGCCCACCCCACTCCTTTGGGGCAGATCCACTTTCTGCCCCCAATCTGCCCCAAAGACACCCAAACTTCAAAAATTCTCAAAAAATCAGCCCTCTGCCCAATCCCCCTGAAATGGGGGTGGTAGCCTCCACCCATTAGGCACTACCACCCCACCCCACTATTTTGGGGCAGATCCACTTTCTGCCCCCAAACTGCCCCAAAGTCACTAAAACTTCAAAAATTCTCAAAAAATCAGCCCTTTGTCCAAACCCCCTGAAATTGGGGTGGTAGCCTCCACCCATTAGGCACTACCACCCCACCCCACTATTCTGCCCCAGGCCCCACTTTCTGCCCCAATATGCCCCAATCTGCCCCAAAGACATGAAAATTTCAGAAATTTACCAAAAATCAGCCCTTTGCCCAATCCCCCTGAAATTGGGGTGGTAGCCTGCACCCATTAGGCACTACCACCCCACCCCACTCCTTTTGCCCAGATCCCATGCTATGCCCCCGAACTGCCCCAAAGTCACTAAAACTTTAAAAATTCACCAAAAATCAACCGTAAACCGAATCACCCGAATTTTTCATGCCCGAAATTCGGGTGATTCGGCTCGTGCCTGAAAAATATCGGGGGACATCGAGGGTGATTCGGTTCGGCCCCGAATCACCCGAAATTGTTCATTTCGGGCACAGATCGTTCTGTGCCCAAAATTTTTTGCACATCCCTAGTGACTGGGGATTATGGGAGTTGTAGTCCTAAAACAGCTGGGGGGCCGAAGTTGAGCACGTCTGATTCTAGAGACTATCAGGAGGAATATCTCTTTGCTAATCTTGTTAATCTGTCAGCAGCTTTTTATATGGTAAACCATGTTATCCTTTTGGACTGTTTTGAACGTCTGGCATCTCATCCAGGAAAGCTCTTATTCTCATAATATAACCATTTAAACAATCCAGCTGCTTCTTAATATTCTGAAGACACTACTTCCTTTTTTATTATTCAAATACATAACTCAACTCCTTTTCCTGGCATACTTCTTCCTTTGTCAGCTATCCTCGAGAACCCTCACTGTATCCATTCTACCCTAATCTGCTCCTTTTCTTGTATTAAAGGTAAAGTTTGCTGTCAAGTCAGTGTTGACTCCTGGTGACCACAGAGCCCTGTGGTTGTCTTTGGTAGAATACAGGAGTGGTTTACCATTGCCATCTCCCACACAGTATGAGATGATGCTTTTCAGCATTTTCCTATATCACTGCTGCCTGATATAGGCGTTTCCCATAGTCTGGGAAACATTCCCCATAGTCTGGGAAACATACCAGTGAGGACTTGAATCAGCAATCTCTGGCTTACAAGTCAAGTCATTTCCCCGCTGCACCATTAGGTGTCTTTGTCTTGTATTAGCATCTCCATAAAGACCCATTAAATCATCTATCATTGTATCCAGCCCAGAATATAAACTTTTGTCCAGCATAAAATACATCCAAAACAAAAAAACCTATCTACCTTAAAACTGTGGGACAAGAGAAATAAAAATGTGATAATACTGGACATTTTCTCCTAGTGTAGGACCAAATGGTTCTAGTTAAACGGTTTCTCTCCAAAATGCTATATACATTGATTAGCAGCAGCAGCAGCAGTATCTATGTTTACCATTGTCAGTTATTATTTTCTAAGAATGGAGAAGTGACTGCCTCTTTGGCAATTATGCATCTATTGTCTAGTGTCAAATGCTTCATTGGCAGTAAGTAATATTGTGACTTCAGATCACCCAGATCAAACCAATTAAATAGACTCGATTGCATTGTTCATAAGTTTCAAAATGTATGACATCCGTGGATATTTTAGAATATTCATTTCAGACTCTTTTTTAGAATATTTAGAATATCAGGGAATGTTAGAATATTCCGAATGGGAAGCAATATTAAATCTGTGAATGCTGAAAACACATTTCTTGTTTTTACTATAGTATTGAACGATGGTGCAATCATAGCCTAATGGAAAACAGAATGAGAATACAATTAAAGGTCTTGCAATGGTCACATATAGTTCAGGCTTTTCATCAGTACAAAATCTATTATAGCTAGTAACAGAAGGTTTTCTTTCCAGCTTAAGTTGAATTGCTCATAATTCTTAAGATAGTGATTAAATGTCTTTCTTGCTTCCTGTATGTAATATCGTTTCTGCCGTTGACAAATGGGTCTTTAGCCAAAGCTTCTCCAGCTTTTCCAAAATCCCTGAAGAATTGCAATGCTACAGTACATTGGAAAGAAATTTTAAATCTACTCACAGGGGGGAAATGTGTCTTTGGGAACCCATAGTGAAGACTTATTACCAGAAAAAACTGTGTGACCTTCAGAATTTCTTGCTACTACATTTACAGCAAAAAGAAAAGGTAAATTCTTGCGCTAAGTGCATTAATTATGTTAAAGCAATGGACATAAATGCAGGTAAACTGCATAATCTAAGAGCCATAGCAAGACTTTTTCATAAATAATCAATATTTTCTGAGAATTTTTTTCCTATAGATTTTCCAAATCTCAAATAATTTCCTCACACTACCACAGTCCCACTATATAGAATTCAACTCACGTTTAAAAAGAGAGAGAAAAGTAGAATTGCAGCCAATTCCAATAGAGAAGCCAGATGAAGAATGTCAGACATCTGGTCTAGAAATGCTGATACTACAGTTTGCAAATTCTGGGCCTTTAATCCTTGGAACGGCTTCCTCCACCCTTTGCTTCAGCTTCAGATACTGCTTGTTGATTTTTTCCAGATACCTGTGTACATCATGCCCTTTTAGAACTGAACATGGAGATGCCTTTTTGCCACCCTAAGCTCTGATAGACTTCAAGAAGATTTATACCAGCTGAAAAAAATATAACCTTAAAGTGGTAAGGAATTTTAGTTTAATTTATTTTACAAGGATATAATGCGAGAAAAATAAAATTGGAATATAAAAATAAATCATTAGAGGTTTGGTTGGAAATACAAATCTATGTGTTTACAAATCTATGGTGTGGCCACATCTAGAGTACTGTGTACAGCTATGGTCACCATATCTTAAGAAGGATATTGTAGAACTGGGAAAAGTAGAGAAGAGGGCAACCAAAATGATCAGGGGCCTGGAGCACCTTCTTTATGTGGCTAGGCTACAGCATCTGGGGCTCTTTAGGACTGACAAGCAGAACTACTTTGTCACATAGTGCATAATTAATCTATGGAATTCCTTGCCATGGGATGTGGTGATGGCCACCAGCTTGGATGGCTTTAAAAGAAGCTTAGACAGATTCTTGCAGGACAGGTCTATCAATGGCTACTAGTCTGATGGCTGTGGACCATCTCTAGCCTCAGAGGGACAATGCCTCTCAATACCAGTTGCAGGACTGCCACAGCAGGAGAGAGGGCATGCACATACCTGTAGCTCTTGCCTGTGGGATCTTCAGAGGCATCTGGTGGGCCACTGTGTGAAACAGAATGCTGGACTGGATGGGCCTTGTGCCTGATCCAGCAGGGCTGTTCTTATATTCTTATAAAAGTCCTAATTTGTAGCAGTGATATGCCTTACCAAGAATTAGAGGACAATAGCTTGCCAAATGCAAAAAATAAAAGTAATGGGATTGTGAAGTCTTCCACCTAGGTGACTTAAAACTTCTTTCATTGCTGCTTCCCATACCTTGAAATATAATCTACTGACAATCAGTAAGCTATCTTGGTTTGAAATCTCCACTCAGTCATTTCACTGGGTAATTTGGGCTAGTCTGGACAGTGTATCAGAGCCAGCCCAGCTCTGTACACAATGTACACAAGAACATACCTCTCCCCCTTCCAGTGTGCTCTCCCCCTTATTCTAATTGCATGTTAGGAGTGAGCAAGGGACTGCTTTTGGTGGTTCGGTTCAAAGTTGAACCCAATTTGAACCAAACTACCAGTCCACAAACTGGTTCCATCAAACCAGCTGGCAGTCCATTCTGTTCAATCAAGCTGGGTTGAACCAGTTTAACCTAGTTCAACCTGGTTCGAGGGGCTATGCTTGTAAAGGGGATCCGGTGAGGGCTGTGGGGCGGGGTGAGAGGGCATCTTACCCCCAACAGTGATGGTGGCTCCTCTAGACCCCGGCAGTCCCCCCCCCCAAAGTGTGGCCCATGCAGTAGTGGTGTGGTTCCAGCCTCCGCGGATGCGCAGAGGCCAGAATCACACCACTGCCATGAAGGCCATATTTCTGAAGGAAGCACCAGAGTTTAGACGAGCCAGTGCTGGCACTGCTGGTAAAATGCCCTCTTGCCATCCCCCAGCCCCCATTTGGCCTTAGAAACCTTTTAAAGGCAAGATTCCCCTTTGCTTGTATAGGAGAATCCTCACAGATTCCCCTTTTCAAGCATCACGTCTTGAACTGTTGAACCAGGTCAAATTGGTCAGTAATGAACCGGGCCCTGTTCGGTTTGAACTCGGACTGCGAGCCTTTCTTTGAGGTTGGTTTGGTTCAAGTTTGAACCAGTCAAACTGGGCAAGTTCAAATTGAACCCGGTTAGATTCTAACAGGTTCTGCACACCCTTATTGCCTAGAGATGTTGTCTGAGCTGCCTCTTCACACACAATGTAAATAGTGCATTAATACTGAAGAGTACTTAGAACAACCAGCTAATTAGGTATCCTATGACAACACTCTTCAAACACACACACATATCAAAGCTGTAATTCCATACCACCACAGTGTCTGTAGCCCTATTCAGATGTTAATTTAAAGATGCCCTAGCCTCCCGACCATGGAAGCAACCATCACAAATATGGCATTTGCCTCTTGTGGTGATCTGCAAGTGGGACTTCCAGGCCCATTTGAGATGTTATAAATGAGTACAGTGTCTTTAAATTAACATCTGAATTGGGCTTGTGTGTATCCTGAATGTGTATTCAGTGGTTCTTCCTTTCCTGCTCAGCATTCTCTCCCCTGGAAGATAATTAACCAGGTAGGAATGATTCAGACAATTGGCCCTGTCGGTATTGTAGCATTATTTTCATACAACAGATCCCAAGATAGGGGAGTTTCTGCCATGACACTGGATGTATGAGTCAAAGGGTCCTAAGTCAAAAGAACACTGACTCATTCGTGTGACAGGCCTTTCAGTATAAAACTCATCCTCACACATATTAATGTCTATTCTTGCTCCTTACCCATTTCAAAACACTTGAATATATATATATATATATATATAGAGAGAGAGAGAGAGAGAGAGAGAGAGAGAGAGAGAGAGTAGGTATTTTTGGATCCATTTTAAATTTCTCATTAAATTTATACATCTGACAATGAAAGGTAAGAAATGAATTGCATTTAATTTTTTCCTGTCCCACCTCACAGACAAGAGTGCACGCGGTCTGGAAGGCAAGCCAAGCTGTGCTGTAGCACTGCAGATAGTTCATGGATCAAGTTGCTCTGTCAGGAGTCAGAAGAGAATTGAGCTTTTAAATATATCTGAGCTCATGTTAGGGTCCACTTCCTGCCCAAACAGAGGAAGCCTTAAAGGGCAGGTTTCTGGCATGGAGTCTGGCACTCCTCCTCTTTGTCTGATCCTGCCCAGTCTGTTGCTGGTGCCGACATGCAGGTATCAAGGAGAGGTTCTGGCTCCTCAAGTTCCAAGCCTTGCGTGCCAAGGCTTTGGGTGGCACAGATTCTGTTTCAAGGGCTTCAACTCTGGGGGTCTCTCAGACTCTAGTCCCATACTGAGATCCAGGACTTCCTCCAGTACTGGTCCTGAATCCTTAGGACATGGGTATCTGCAGGACCTTGTGTGGGGAGGGACAAAGCCAGCAATCCACCCTCCGGGAGTATGCACCATCGAATTCAACCAGATCTGGCTCAATCCAAGGGGAGGGGCAACTGCCCCCTCTTGTTCCACCCAGACGCCCATGCCTTAGAATTAGTTACTACTGAAATTGGAGTCATATGTTTTTTGAAGACATATTTCCATCCTCTCAGGTGCCTTTTATTTATTGTTTTACTTTTCTTTCAATGTGCTTTTAAGGTATTGTAGTATTATTTCATATGAAGTGTCCTGTCAACATTAATTCGTTATGATTTTTTTTGGACATCTGCTTTTTTAATGTTTGCTTTATTGTTAATTTCTGTTTTCTGTATTAATTTCCATTTTATTAATTTCTGTTGCAGATTCAAGGTGATTTCCAAATCTATAAAGGATATACGTAGAAGATATGGTTCTGTGGTTCTTCTCTGGGACATATATTCATGCTTTGTAACAAGAAACTGTTACAAATGTTTTCATAATACTGCACAATGAGTGCTTTGTGGATTTCACCATGGGGGTATTTCTAGATTAAAACATTTTGCAGATCTTCTAATCTATCATCTTCTTTGATATTAACAGCACTAATGCTTCAGAGAGAAGCAAAATATCATATGATGGAATATGCAGATGGCAAATGAAACCATAATCTTTACATTCTATCAGGCTGACTTTCTAAAGTGTGCATACTAACATTAACTCTGGACTCCAGTACTGTGTGAACAGAGAAGAGGGAACTTGTTTTGTCAATACTTACCATATTTACCTGATCAAGTTGATTCTGAATTTTAAAAGAGCCCTTTAAACAATTGAGGTTAAATACAGGTTATACCCTTATTTACCCCAAAGGAAGAGGACTCTGAATTAAGGATATGCAAACCAGCTTGCAGTCAATATGGCTCACACTTGAACTGGGCCAGCTCTAGGGTTCGCCCTTGACCTGGACAGGGCCTGGTTCAGCTCAAAGTCGGCCAAACCCGCTGGGCTGGGGCCAATTCAAGGATTTTGTGTGTTTTGGGGGTGGGTGGGATGGTGGACTGACCACCATTGCCAGGTTCCAGGTGGTGCTGTTGAAGCTGTGGGGGGTCTCCTGATGTCCCTCCTCCTCCCTGCCAGCCCCCCCGGTCATTTTTGGCCCTTTACAAGCCATTTTGGCCTCTCTGTGATGCCAGTGACCATTTTGGAGGCTTCCATGCTTGCCCAGTAGGCGGATCATGACCCAGGCCACACAGATGGCCATTGGGCATGCACGGAGGCTCCCAAAATGCACTAGCAACACTGCAGAGAGGCCTGTAAAAGTCCTGAAATGGCTGAAAATGGGCCCAAAACAGCCTGTAACAGGCTGAAAACAATTGGGGGGAGGCCAGTGGGGAGAGAGGATACATCTGGAGATCCTTCTCTATGGCCGCGACATCACTGGCCTAGAGCCCGGCAACGGTGGTAAATCTACCTTTTTAAAAAAAAGCCCCCCCCCCGCCCCCAGCTGGGCCCGAACTGGTTTGGACCAGTGTTCCCTCTAACAAGGATTCCCAGATGTTGTTGACTACAACTCCCATAATCCCCAGCCAAAGGCCATGCTGCTGGGGATGCTGGGAGTTGTAGTGAACAACATCTGGGAATCCCTGTTAGAGGGAACAGTGGTTTGGACTGAAGCCGAACTGGGTTTTCTGGTTTTATGCACACCCCTACTCTGAATTTAAGATAACCCCTTGATTTAGAACATCAAATAACTTGGGAAAAACTATTCTTGAATTCAGGTAAATACAGTACATAAGTGTACCCGACTGACACTGTTTGATTCAAAGTGCTGGTTATTACCTAGAAACCCTAAATATCTTTAACTACTTGAATAATCCTCTTCCTTTATGTCTTCCTGCCTGAATCCTTCCTTTTTCATCAGAGGCCATCTTCTCTCCCCCCACCCCACCAACTAGAGTTAGTAACTGGGGAGAAAGCCTTCTTAGTCATGGCCCCCTCAGATATTGAAAATACTCCCAACAGAGGCTGACTCTAACCTTGATGTATTTTCAGCACCAGACAGTAAGCGTATTCTCATGAGCAGCCTAACCCAGGTTGGGGCAGTCCAATCTGCGTTAAGCAGCTCATGTGCACTGCTGAGCAGAACCTGGCACTGCCCACCTGCCTAACCCTAATTTTTACCTCATCCTTTAGTACACCTTTCACCCCTGCGCTGAGGTAATGAGCTCAGGCTGCTTGCACAGAGTTGGGCACCTAAAGCTTCCAACACATAGGGATTTCCCCAGTGCACCACACTCCCAGCAGCACATTCACAATTGTCTAGTGGGGAGGTAAGACCCTCCCTGCCTCCCCGCCTCCCCCCCATCCACCTGATTGATCATGAGTATATCCTTAATCATGTTTATGTTCCCAAATAGATGATAGTTTCTTCAAACACACATATTGGGCAGTACTATGGATGAGAGTAAAATCTGCACAAGTGGAATGCCATGGAATGTATTAACAGCAGGCACTGATCATTTTTATTTGGGTGAAAATCTCTCTTGTCTCATGTGTGAATGAAAGCATGTAAAAGTCTGGATGCTGCACCCTGTGTGTGTGTGTTTGTGTGTGTGTACATTTGTAATATATTTTTCTTCTAGCAAAAGCTTAAAGTTAAAATCTCCCTCTCTCTCCTTTTTTGATCAGAATGAAATCACTGACAAATTCTAGCTCTGATTTTCTGTAAATATCAAAGATCGATTTGATTGCTTCACAACTGAAGTTTTTAAATGAGCTAACCTCTAACTCCAGACAATGATCTACCTGAGGGTTATCTAACTGCTAACATTATCCATAGGTCAAATTTATCAAACATAATAATATGATATCACCAAAGACCACAATTATTACCTGTTTTAGAATATAAATTTGTCTAACCCATAATGTTTGAATGTACTATGAGTCAAATATAATTTTTTCTAGGGTCTTCTACAACTTTTGCATACTTGAAATGAAATTTTGCACTTATGAAAAATGTGCTCTTAGTTTGACTAAGCAGCCACTCCCAAATGATACTTTTTAAGGCTCCAGGGAAGATCAGGGCCCTTGAAGCAAGAAAGCTGTTTAGTTCTTATATTTGTATGACCAAGCAAAGGGAAACTCCCTCACCCAAATGTGCTAAGTATACAGAAGCTCTTTATAGCTTCTCTGTAAATCTTCCCCCCTAGTCACTAGTTTCTTGATCTCATTAGTTTATAGTGAAACCAAAACTTTCCACCCTAAGGCCTCAGAGTTAAATGCAAATGAGTTACTTTTACTATGCAAAGCAACTGATAAAACTTGAAAAACAGTTATTTGGGAGTATTGCTTAGGTCTGTTTGAGCTGCCATTCATATGCATGATTTGTGGACTATTAAAAGTTGCATTCTGCACTTACCTCTTGTGGAAGGGAGAGGCTTTCTTATTCCCCAGTTCTGAGAAAGACTGTTACACACAGTTTGGAGGTTGGCATCCCAGCCTGCTGATCACGGAAACACTACATCACACATAGGGCATTTGTCTATGAATGCCCTACACATAAATAGTCTGGTTGGGAGGATGATTGACATGCTGGGATGGGATTTTTTGACCCCCTTCAGGTATGTTTCACATGTTTGTGTCATCAAACACCTGAACAGGGCTATAGTCTCTATGAGCTTCTCCCATTTCTGTTAGTGTTGGCATGTGCTACCTAACTGATCTAGAAGTTTTATTCCCTAGAACTCTATGCTTCCTTAGCATTTCAGTTGTTCTGCTTGAAGTATATTGATTTTCAGTTCTCATTCCCACTGTTTTATATTGCTTATTCCCTCGGCAATTGACTAAGTGCCAATTCCCTTAATTAATGTGTGTGTTTATATTGTATTTTAAACACTTTGATATATTGCTCATTCTAACCTTGCCTTCTCTCCCTTTTTATATTGGTTCAGCTTCTACTGCAGAGGTTAGCCATGGAACATGGCAGTCCCAAGTTACCACGTGTGTTTTTCCCTGAACACATGCCATAACAAGGACAAACCTCAAGGGTATAGCCTGTTACTGCTCCATAGAGTCACAGGAAGTCCTCTTTCATCCTCGAATGGTGCTTCAGAGTATTCAACAACATATTTCCTCTGCTGCTCTATTGTCCACACTGCACCTGACAGCTGTGACCTATTTAACCTTCCAACTAGCTATGTTCTCCAGTGAAAAGGGGCTAGGGGAAAAAAAAGCATGCATCTATAGCAAATTACAGTTGCAGAGGGTTACATTTTGTTTGGCCCTAAGATGGCCAGGCAGGTGGCCAGTCAGGAACTTGGCCTGGCCCTAAGGAAGCTATACAGGTCATGTGAGCAGATAGGCAAGTGCCAAATGCTGGACAGCTTCAAGAGGAAACAGATTTTCCAGTTAAATACCCAACCAGATCCTGCCTTTGAATAGCTGACGTGAAAGACTGGTGCAGCAGAACCTACAGCCTCATCTTTGCTCCAGCATTCTGGTTACAAACCTGTCCCACGCTCACCTGGTGCAGTGGGAAGATATTTAGGAATGTCATTCTAAAAATATTATGTACAGTTCATAGCTAGTTTCTACTATGCATTATAATAACCCAAGCACAATATTTAGCAATTTAAAATAACGTTTCTTCAAAATATGATTTCTTTTGTGTCAAATCCCTGTTTCCCCGGCTGTAGTACAATTTAGATATTATGCCATTGAAAGTTTACGTGTTATCTACTTAAGAAGATATGGAATGATGTTGGCACATTCTAGATGCTGAAACTAATGGGCAAACTTACAAGTCTGTTTGGGAACAATGTGAGAAGAGTGACAAAAGTGGCACATTCTGTGCTATAGTTCTGGACCATGATATTAATCTCAGGAGATCTGCAACTGCTGCTAACACTCAGCTATGAGATCACTTTCCCACAAGAGTTGCTTTCTGTTCATTTGCATCTCTACAGCTCTCTAAGGTGAGGCTGTTTCTTCTCTGACTGACTGGCACTCAGCGCTTGTTATGTACTTTGTTCTTTACACAGAGAGCAATATGAAGAATCCACATGGGCACAATTGTATCCAAACAACTGTGTGTACTCACCATAAAGCAGCATATGCTTTCTAGTTGCTCCTATGTTCTAAACAAAGTGAAGACTCTCAGAATATGGTGATTCTAACCTGCCTGCAAAATTACTGATTCTTTGTTGGTGTTAACATTTTATTGTGATAAATTTCATAAATAAGCAATGCACATATTAATCTTGGTTTCACTGTATGAATTCCATACTTCATACCCAGAATACCCACCCATCCATGCATCACATTTCTATTTCAGTAGTTCAGGGGGGCGGGGGGGGGAGAGCGAGAGCAAGTGCTCAGACACATTTGTAAGTGATATAAATAATTTTGACTAGTGTATTATATATATATAATTGTTAATTGATTTTAGTTTTGTTTTAATGTAAACTGCCCTCAGCCATTTTTGGAAGGGCAGTATAGAAACTTAATTAATTAATTAATAATTAATTAAATAGGACATGATAGACATAGAAAATTAATAATGTCTTCTCAGTGAATGTAATCATGAAGAAATGCTTACAACTCCTTTAGTATTCACAAATGGGCAGCCCTATGATCGGGACAATACTGTTTGCCCCTGGCCTTATTCATGGAGATTTAATCCTTGGAAGGGTAGTTAACCAGGTCAGATCTACCTATGAGAGGAACTTACCTAGGTATAGTGCCCACACCACTGGAGTGCACAACAGAGTTTTTCTGATCAGCCTCAACAGAGTTTTTCTGATTCAGTAAAGTTGTGGTTCCGTTGTTAATCCATATATTTGGGTTTATTCTTCCTTGAAAGCAAAGGGTCAAAAGGTTGCCTTATAAACAAACCCATAAACCAATTTAGAGTCATTTCCTGATCCAATATTTGAAATAACCACTTTCTTCATCTGTAGTGAAGAAATTCACAGTTGCCTTTCATGGCAATGAAAACCTGAACTATCATTTACTAGGATGAGTTACTTTAATTACACCAGGAAATGCTGTTAAACAATGGCAGGAGCCATGTCATGGTAATGGGAACCTTTTTTCAGATCCTTACTGCTACCCTTTTGTTGGGCAACATTGACTGATTCTCCCAGCAATATGTCCATTCCTGCTAGCTCTTCATCTTCCTTCCTGCACTTCAATTCCCAATCTCCCAAGTTGCGAAAATGCACAATGTGCAAAAAATGCAAGTCGATGTAAAGTTCTTGACTGTTGAAAATAAGAACATAAGGACATACAAACAGCCCTGCTGGATCAGGCCCAAGGCTCATCTAGTCCAGCATCCTGTTTCACACAGTGGCCCATCAGATGCTGCTGGAAGTGTTGCGAGCAGGCTGCAGTGCCCCTCCCTGCAAGAGAAAGAGGGAGCATGCAGCCCCTCCCAACTTTAGCCAACAGAGGCTAATTCCCAGTTCGGTTCTGAGGTCATGGAGCAATCAGGGAGGGAAGGGGGAAAAGACACACCACGCACAACTGTAGTTTTAAAAGTTTTATTAAGGCAAAATAGTAACATCTAAGCAATTAAGCACGCAAGCAAAAATCAATTAATTAATTTCTTCCCCAGCGTAGTGTAGTGTAGTGTTTTTAGTGACAGCGCAGTTTGTAATTAATTCTTATCAACTGAAATTCATTTTCACTTCACTAAGATGCAAGCAGTTTCTAAAACCAAGTTCATTATCTTACTTCAGGCTGCAACAAACCCTGTCTCTTAGCAACAGTCTGTCTTATCACCCTGTTGCCGGCACAAAATGAACACATTTTGTAGCTGGCTTCTGGCTAAATGTCAGCTTCAAGAGCGAGCAGAGAAAGGAAGGGGAGTGAATGCCCAGTCTGTCTTTTAGTGAATGAGCTGATAGGCTGAGAGGAGAGGGAGAGACTGAGTCCTCATCCTGACGTAGTAATAGATGAGCCAAAAGCAGGGGGAGGGAAAGGTGGAGGGACGGAGGGAAGGGGGGGGCAATGAGGATATCAAGCTGAAGCAAGTATGCTGCAGGCCAACTAAAAGGGGCAGAGACAGACTTTTCTAGAAAGTGATTCCACGTTTGGAAAAGAGGGAAGACAAGGTGAGGGAGGTAAGTTAGTTCTGGAGGGCTAATCTGAATGCATTTCTTGTAGGTAAATATTAACTGGTCACGTCGGTTGTAGTACTCAGGAGACCTTGAGGATGTGCAGAAAGGCTGTGGGCTGTCCAGGCAGCATAGGTGAGCTATGCAGGAGTGGAAGTGCCCCTGATGTAGGGAGCTGAATGATATGGCAATCTATGTGGCACAGGTTACCTTTACTGACTAAGGTTCATATACTACCCCAAAGGGCATGAGCATGTGTCTCCCTTGATAGGGCCCACATACTACTTCTCTCCTGGGATCTGAGTATGTTTTCGCTTATTTGTGTGGGAGAGGTATGTCCCTTTTATACCCTCTCCTCAAGCTCATTGTCATATCTCAAATCAAAGACAGTCACATCAATTCTTCTATGTCTCCATCCTGATGTAAACATCTCGGTCTTCCTCTTTGGCTCTCTCTTGCCATATCGGTTCAGGAGCCTTTCATGGCGGGGTCTGGGCCTGACATTGTTTACTAATCCAGATGGAAACATCACTGTTTATGCCCAGCTTGACCGGCTTGTGGTCACTTTCAAGATTTAGTTGGTGCCTTCCAGTCCCAAGAAAATGTTATTAGGAGATAGCATGCAAAGAAGTTCAGCAGTTGATTGTATGAATATAACATACCCCTAAAATATGTAGGTACTGATACCTAAATGTGGTTTCCTAAGATCTTCTAAATATGATTACTCTTAGCAAGTTTTAAGCTATTTCCCATGATTACCCCTTAGCATAGCATAATGCACAAATAGCTTCAAGGCAGGGAGGGGTGAGGTTTTCCCCTGGCCAGGCCTTGACTACAGAACAAACAATTCAATTCAGTTACTTTGGTTCACCAGAACCAAAGTTCACACTCCAGTTTCTTGCAAAACAGCAATCCCAGATACAGGCCTGAGCTTAGCCCTTTGGGCTTGTAAAGCTGGTCCGAATCCCACCAGTGTGTTCACCACTGAAGCCTACAGGCAGGAATTCAGGGCATGCTCTCTCTCCTGCTGTTGCAATATATATATATATATATATATATATATATATATATATATATATATATATGATTAAGGTTTCAATTTTAGGAGCTGTTTTACTGTTTTTAAAGTAATCTATCCTAGATGCTTGTATAATGTTTTATTGTGTGTTATTATCAGTTACTATTTGTTTATATTAGTTATATTTGTTATTCTGATTTTTATCTCTTGGCTGGCCAATGGTTGTAATAAAAAATTGATTGAAATGTGGTGACCAGAATTGTACACAGTACTCCAAGTGAGGCTGCATCATAGTTTTGTATAAGGGCATTAGAATATCAGCAGCTCTATTTTCAGTCCCCTTCCTAATAATCCCTAGCATGGAATTGGCCTTTTTGACAGCTGCTGCACATTGAGTCGGCACTTCCAATGAGCTGTCCAGCATGATCCCAAGACCCCTTTCCTCGTCACCAACAGCTCAGATCCCATCAGCATATATGTGATGTTGGGGTTTTTCATCCCAATGTGCATCACCTTACACTTGACAACAATGAATCGCATTTGCCACTTCGTCACCCACTCACCCAGTTTGGAGAGATCCTTTTGGAGCTCCTCACAATCTGTTTTGGATTTCACTACCTGAAAGAGTTTGGTGCCATCTGCAAATTTGGCCTCTTCCTTGCTTACCTCAACTTCTAGATCATTTATGAATAAATTAAAAAGCACCAGCCCTAGTACAAATCCCTTGGGAACCCCATTTCTTACTTCCCTCCATTGTGAAAAGCTCTCCATTTATACCTACCCTCTGTTTCCTGTCCTTTAACCAGTTACCAATCCACACATGTGCGTGCGTGCGTGCGTGCTTGCTCAGTCAGTCAGTTTTTATACTGCCCTTCCAGAAAGGCTCAGGGGAGTGCCCTTATCCCATGACTGCTAAATTTTTCAAGAGTCTTTGATGAGGAACATTGTTGAAAGCTTTTTGGAAGTCCAGGTGTACTATGTCAACAGGATCACCTTTATCCACACCTTTATCCACACAGCTGTTGATACTCTCAAAGAATTCCAAAAGGTTCATGAGGCAAGATTTACATTTGCAGAAGACATGGTGGTTCTTCCCCACCAGGACCTGTTCTATGTGCTTAACAATTTTATCCTTGAGAATGCTTTCCATCAATTTGCCTGGAAGAGATGTTAAGCTAACTGTAGTTAAGCTTAACTACAGTTAAGCTAACTGTCATTTCCTGGATCGCCCCTGGATCCCTTTTTGAAAATTGGTGTTGCATTTGCTACTTTACAGAGCCTGATTGTAGGAATTATGTTATTATTTTTATTTATTTATTTTCATGGTGGTTGGCAATTTCACATTTCAGTTCTTTGAGAACTCATGGATAGATGCCGTCTGGCTCTGGTGATCTGCTAGTTTTTAATTTTTCAAGACAGTTTGGAACATAATCTCTTGTCACTTCTGTCTTATTCAGTTCTTTAGCCTCTGTCCCTGAAAAGCCTGGTACAGGAACAGATATATGCTCAGTGTCCTCTGCCATGAAGACAGATGCAAATAACTCATTTAGCTTCTCTGCAACCTCCATATCCTCCTTAATAATCCCTTTCAATCCCTCATTGTCTAACAATACACCCACCTCCTGGCAGCTTTACTGCTTCTGATATTTTTAAAGATGTTTTTCTTATTTGCCTTGATGCTTTTAGCTAAATGTTACTCAAACTCTCTTTTTGCCTCCCTTATTGTCACCTTGCATTTCTTTTGCCAGAGTTTATGTTCCTTTCTGTTCTCTTCATTTGGGCATCCCTTCCAATTTCAGAAGAAAGTCTTCTTCCCTTTTATGGCTTCCTTGACTTTACCTGTTAGCCATGCTGGCATCCTCCCAGTCTTGGTGGTACCTTTCCTCCTTTTTGGTCTACAGTCTAACTGGGTTTCTAGTACTGTAGTTTTGAGTAAACTCCGTGCATTCTGGAGCAAAGTGACTCTCCTGATTTTTTCCTTCCAGTTTTCTTTTCACCATACTCCCCATTTTGGAGACGTTTACTCTTCTGAAATTCAAAGTGCCTTTGTTAGACTTCTTTGGTGATTTTCTCTCTGCATGTATGCTGAATTTGATTGCACTATGGTCACTGTTCTGTAAAGGGTCCATGACACTGACATCATGCATCAGGTCCTGGGTGCCACTCAGGATCAAGGCCAAGGTCGCCTTCTCTCTGGTTGTTCCATGACCAATTGTTCTGGGGCGCAGCCATAAGAACATAAGAACAGCCCTGCTTGATCAGGCCCAAGGCCCATCTAGTCCAGCATCCTGTTTCACAAAGTGGCTCACCAGATGCTGCTGGAAGTCTACAGGCTGGAGTTGAGTGCATGCCTTCTTTCCTGCTGTTACTCCCCTGCAACTGGTACTCAGAGGCATCCTGTTTTGAGGCTGGAGATGGCCTATAGCCCTCCGACTAGTAGCCATTGATAGACCTCTCCTCCATGAAGTAATCCAAACCCTTCTTAAAGCCATCCAGGTTGTTGGTTGTCACCACATCTTGTGGCAGAGAATTCCATATGTTGATTATGCAATGTGTGAAAAAATAGTTCCATTTGTGGTCCTAAGTTTCCCAGCAATCAACGTCATGGGATGACCCCTGGTTCTAGTGTTGTGTGAGAGGGAGAAGAATCCCTCTATCCACTTTCTCCACATCATGCATGATTTTATAGACCTCTGTCATGTCTCACCGCAGTCGTCTTTTTTCCTAAACTAAATAGCCCCAGGTGTTGTAGCCTTGCCTTAAAAGAAAGGGGATCTAGGCTCCTGATCATCTTGGTTGCCCTCTTCTGCACCTTTCCCAGTTCTACAATGTCCTTTTTTAGATGTGGTGACCAAAATTGTACAAAGTACTCTAGGTGTGGCCGCACTATCATTTTGTATAAGGACATTATTATTGTTGTTTAGATTTCTATACCGCCCTTCCAAAAATGGCTCAGGGTGGTTTACACAGAGAAATAATAAATAAATAAGATGGATCCCTTTTTCCCAAAGGGCTCACAATGTAAAAAGAAACACAAGACAGACACCAGCAACAGTCACTGGAGGTACTGTGCTGGTGGTGGATTAGCAGTTTTATTTTCAAATCCCTTCCTAATGATCCCTAGCATGGAATTGGCCCCTTCCACAGCTGCTGCACATTGAGAGTTGACACCTTCAACTAGCTGTCCACCATGACCCCAAGATCCCTCTCCAGCTCAGTCACTGACAGCTCAGATCCCATCAATGTATACTTGCAGTTGGCATTCTTTGCCCAAATGTGCATCACTTTACACTTGCTTATATTGAACCGCATTTTCCATTTTGTTACCCACTCATCCAGTTTGGAGAGATCCTTTTGGAGCTCCTCACAATCAGTTTTGGATTTCACTACCCGAAGGAGTTTGGTACCATTTGCAAATTTGGCCACCTCTCTGCTTACCCCTGCTTCTAGATCATTTATGAATAAATAAAAAAGTACTGGTTCCAGTACAGATCCCTGTAGGATCCCACTTCCCTTCCTTGTGAAAACTCTCCATTTATCCCTACCCTCTGTTTCCTGTCCTTCAAGCAGTTAGCAATCCACACATGTACTTGTCCCCTTATCCCATGACTCCTGGGATAAGCAAAACCGAATGCACTAACAATAGCAAAGGAGTTTAGTACGGTGAAACTGGGCCAAAGGCAGTATAAAAAGGTGTGCTAAAAAGGGGTCTTTGATGAGGACCTTTGTTGAATGCTTTTTGGAGTCCAAGTATACTATGTCAACTCGATCTCCTTGATCCACACACTTGTTGACACTCTCAAAGAAATCCAAAAGGTTTGTGAGGCAAGATTTCGCTTTGTAGAAGCCATGCTGGTTCTATGCCAGCAGGATCTGTTCTTCTATGTCCTTTACAATTTGATCCTTGTGGATGCTTTCCTTCAATTTGCTTGGAATGGACATTAAGCTAACCAGCCTGTTATTTCCCAGATCGCCCCTGGATCCCTTTTTGAAAATCGGTGTTACATTTGCTACTTCCCAGTCCTCCATTACAGAGCCTGATTGCAGGGATAAGTTATATATTTAACAAGGAGTTTAGCAATTTCACATTTGAGTTCCTTGAGGAATCTTGGATGGATGCCCTCCAGCCCTGGCGATTTGCCAGTTTTCAGTTTTTCTAGGCAGTCATTAAGCATATCTAGAAATCTGACTTCTTTGTCATTACCTGACTATGAATTTACCCAGTCTATGTATGGGTAATTTAAGTCACCCATTGGCAGTATTATATGACGATTCACAAAAAAATTGATTCTGCTGAGGGCAAGTGGGATTCAAGCATTCATATATGTAGGAAGGCAAATTCTGGACAAGCTCTGATAAGCTACCTGATTTTCCTTTTCTTCACAAAATGTTCAGAATTTGCAGTGATATTTACAAGCACATACTCATCCTTTCATCCCAGCTGAAAAAACTTTATGCTAGGGGTGTGCATTTTGGAATTTTCTTGTTTCGATTTGTATCTGAATCAAAACATCCCCATTTTGTTTTGTAGCCAAATTTTCTGAATCCGAATCAGCCCTGTTTTGTTTTGTAGCCAAATTTTCCGGATCCGAATCCGAATTGATTTGGATTTTTAAAAAGGGTCCCAGGGCAAAAAGAGTGGGTGGTGGTGGTAGTGTCCAATGGGTGGAAGCGACCACCCAAATTTCAAAGGAATTAGGCAAAGGGCTGATTTTTTGGGTGATTTTTTTTTTTTTAAGTTTACACATCTTTAAGAATTTTCCCATAGGGAATAATGGGGATTCCAGCAAATGTATCACTTCAAATCAAGGGGAAAGGGATGACCCAGAACAGAGTGTGGTGGGTGGTAGTGCCCAAGGGGGCAAGGAAACTTCCAGAATTATTTCAAAGGAATTGGGCAAAGGGCTGATCTTTTGTGATTTGTTGAAGTTTATGTGTCTAAGATTTCTCCCATGGGGAATAATGGAGGTTTCAGCAGCTCCATAATTCCACTTGGGGGGCACAGGGGTTGCCCAGAGTGAGGGTTTGTATAGTGCACATAGGGTGCCAAGCACCCCCACACCCACAAGCCTGTGGGGTACTGGGTTTTGTTGTTTCTGAGGTGTTCATTGTAGATTCTCTGGTAGCATATGAGATTTTCAATGAAAAACAAGAATCCACTCTCATATGCTACCAGAGAATCTACACTCAGAACACAGCAGAAACAACAGAACCAAGCACCCCATAGGTTAGCAACCCTTCCCCTCGCCAATGTGGGGTCAGTAAAGAGTGGGAAGAAGCAAAAGAGCCAATGGGGAACAAGGAGGGAATTGTCAGCAGGTCAGCCCATTATTTAGGTCACCGATCAGAAGGCTGGAAAGGTGGGAAATTCAAAGAGATGTCAAACACAAAATGGAGACTGACTCAGAGATCACCACAAAATGGAGGTCTGAAACAACAAAACGTTTTGTAGCCGAAACAGGGACATTTTGTTTTGTATACAAAACTTTTGGATCTGGAAAATGGGTGTTTTGTTTTGTCTACAAAACACCCGAAACAGGCTGTTTTGGGTACAAAACGTTTTGTATCTGAGACGTTTCGCACATCCCTACTTTATGCATCCAATTTTCTTATTTTTAAGTATTTCTAATATTATTTATTTGCATTTCTTTTAAAAGGTGATGACTTCGAAAGAACAGGAAGAAGTAAAGGGCACTGTACATTTTGAAAAATATTCGTGTCAGTCACCTCAGTGCTAAAGTGCACAGATGGACATTCATTGTGAACCAACGATATAATTGAAATGAAACTCACATCTGCTGCACAGTGAAAGCAAAACTGAATGCACTAACAATATCAAAGGAGTTTGGTATGGTGAAACTGGGCCAAAGGCAATATGAAAAGGTGTGCTAAAAAGCATATTTAGAATACGCAAATTGCAGCCTTTAGTGCCATCTTGCATCATTTTCTTTATTCAGAAGCTGTGGGCATGTGTATGGAAGCAATGCAAATACAATGATGCAATAGGTTAGAAAATGGCTTCTTTAGAACATTTCTCAGAAATGTGTACTTTAAAATCTTAGCTTGATCAGTTTCCTCCAGGTCTCTTGTATAGAAAGTGCATATTAACATTGCTTGAACAACTGCCCGGTGCTCTGTGAAGGCAATTTGAAATTGTTTAGCCTACTTTCCTTATGGAAAGTAAGCTTATGAGATGACACAGCTCTGTGTGTGTGTGTGTGTGTGTGTGTGTGTGTGTGTGTGTGTGTGTGTGTGAGAGAGAGAGAGAGAGAGAGAGAGAGAGAGAGAGAGAGAGAGAGAGAGAGAGAGAGAGAGAGATTTCCATCAACTTTGCTATGCCTGGATCAATATGAACCAAATTGGGTACAGTTTTAGGGACACTTCAATGGTGTATTTTGTGATGATGTCATCCACCCCAATTCAAGATGGCAGATGCATAAACATGTGAGGTGTAAGTAGGCTAATTTGTGGACTGCCTAACTGATTTGAAACAAGTTTGATACAGCTGTACGGACACATAGCGACACCTCAATGGCATAGTTTGCTTGCCAGTCAGGATTCTCATTTACAAGCAAAGGGGGAACCATATGAGGTTAAAAAGGGAGTGCAGGGGGTGGGATGGAGGTCACCTTATGTGCTCCGATGGCGGAGTGGTTCTTTGGCATTGTCAGCAATTGGCTGGCAGTGACTCCCTGTACTTTATGATTATGTCAGCCTCCCGGAAAATCACTTTGTTAAATCCTGCTACTTTATTTTTATCTATTTATGTTATTTATTTATTTATTCATTCATTCAATTTCTATATTCCAAAAATGGCTCAGGGTGGTTTATACAGAGAAGATCTCGGTCCCCAAAGGGCTCACAGTCTAAAAAGAAACGTAAGACAGCCACCAGCAACAGTCACTGGAGGTACTGTGTTGGGGGTGGATAGGGCCAGTTACTTTCCCCCTGCTAAATAAAGAGAGTCACCACGTTAAAAGGTGCCTCTTTGCCAAGTTAGCAGGGGTTATATGGATTGTATTATATGGATGGGAATCAGTGGACAGATATATCCTATATTTTGCACTTGTATTCCTTGCCCTCGATAGAGGAAAGTGAGTCTTGTAGCAAAGAAAACATAAGAGATTGGCTTCTTGAGCAGAATACTAGCCGACACAGCAATGCAGAGTAGTCCTCCAAATTTTCATCTCGGTACTGTCAATACAAGAAACATATAAGTTTCTTGCAGTACCTGATTAAGTTCAGCTGTGCACCACTGAGGAAGGCATTTACCATCTCATGCTTTCAAACCTACAGTGCCTACAGTGTATCTTGAAGGTAGGTTTCATAAACTCCCAGGGGAGCAGTATCTTTGCCCTTGTGGTTGAGGACTAGTGGAGAACATTATCCATTATGTCCTACACTGCCCTTTTAATGATGTGATTGGGGGGGAAGTGCTGAGACAGATTATGGATAAATTTAAAGGCTCAGATGTGGCATGTTTAAGCCACTACTACTACTACTACAAATATTTATATACCTGTCTTCAACCCAAGTTCCCAAAGTGATTTACATAGAAAAATAAATAATACAGAATGGTGTCCTTTCCACAAAGGGCTCACAATCTAAAAAGAAACATAAGGCAGATACCAGCAACAGCCACTGGAGGGATGCTGTGCTGGGCTTGGATAGGGCCAGTTGCTCTCCCCTGCTAAATATAAGAGAATCATCACTTTAAAAGATGTCTCTTTGCTCAGTTAGCAAGGGTTAGGATGTAGATGCGATTCCATATGCTAGTTACCAAGTTGCCACCTCTGCTTTATTATCTTTCAAACTTAGAAGGAAATTTATATCTACTAAGACTTTCTCTAAGTTGTAGAGGTCTGGCCTTATTCTATATGCTTTAATTTTTGATAAAACTGCAGATAGGTTTTTAGAGTATTATTTTTAATTGTCTTTTATTGAGATTTTTTCTTTTTCTGTTATGTTTATGTTATATTTCATGGTTTTTGCTCTGTTGTTATGTTATGTTATGTTATGTTATGTTATGTTATGTTATGACCAGTGGTTACACAACAACAAATTTACTTACTGACTTACTTATGGTATAGTCTGGGTCACAAACCGGTTAACCAGGAATTCTGGTGTGCCAGATATGTTATCATAGCTTTTATATCTCCTTTATGTGCAGATGCCATAACCAGATGATACCACTCTATAACCTTTGGGCAATTTGAAGTATTTGACTCCTAAGTTCCACTAATGGAGAAAACAGTTGTTTCTCCCTCCACCCAAAAAAATCTGTTCAGACACCAGTAAATGGTTAGAACACATGGTAGAACAGTAGGATATACAAAGGAAATGTTAGATGCTACAAAGGAAAGGTAGATGCTTCTCACCTAAGCATCTACCACTCCCAGCCTTGCTGAAGCACCAGGCTGATGAAGTCTTCAGATTGGTTGAGGGGCTTGGGATAGTGAAGCAAACTAGCCATTAAGAAGTGTGTGCACCCCAGTCTCATTTCAAAATACGTTAATACCCAGACTAATATTCCCACAGGATAAAAAAAAATTAAAATAAATTGTTTTAGCCAGATTAAAATTAAAATTAAAACTAGATATCATTAAAAGCCAGGCTAAAAAGATGGGTCTTGAAGGCGCTCCTGAAGATCTCCAAGGAAGAAATTATAGGCAACATTTCCTTTTTACGTCCTGATGTTCTACCATGAATTCTAAGCAAGGAAGATAATTCTCTTATATCTATGGGGAGTAGATATTCTCCATAGCATTCCACAACTCAGGGGTGACAACTGAGAATGTCCGATCCCAGGTCACCACCAGATGAACTGGTGGCACCCAGAGAAGGACACCTCCTGATGACCTTAGTGGCGGGGAGCTTGTAGAGAAAGGTGCTCTCTCAGGTAACCCAAACCTAAGCCATTCAGGGCTATAATTTCCCATCACTAGAGTATCCAGAGTGTGCTTAAGAAGGGGTGTAACCATCCTTTAAGCAAGGTGATGGGTATTTGCAAAGGTTCCCCCCTCCCCCTACCAGCCTAGGGCCTTGCAGGGACCATTTGAGCATGTGAAGCGGCCATTTATAAAATAAAAAAATTTAAAAATGGCCACTGAAAACAAAATGGCCACTGCACGTGCTCAAATGGTCCCTGCAAGGCCCTAGGCCAGGCCTTGCAGAGGCCATCTGAGCATGCGTGGCAGCCTTCAAAATGGCCACCACGCCAATGTTTGCAGGCCTGAATGTGCCTGAAAATCAGCCCGGGACAGGCTGCAGCGGTAAATTAAGAGGCCAGTGGGGGAGGGGAAACCTTTGCAGACCTTCCTCCCCCCGTGGCCTTTAAGAAGCCCCTGAAGGGGCTACAGGTTAAAAAAAAAAATCAGCATGGTACTGGTGCCCTTCTTCAAGTGGCATCCAGGGCATGTGCTCTGGCTACCCCACCCTATATACGCCTCTGACTACTAGCCTCCTCAACCAGGTTTCAGCTATACAAGCCAGGCCAGTTCCTTCATCCACTATCAAATCATAGATGATTTTGATCTTATTTTGAACTGACCTGGCATTACAACGGAGCATGGTTAGGTTCAATGGGGAGTTGGAACTACTTCCCAAGGCCTGAGAGATGACAGGACAGCTGAAAGGGAAAACAGTAATTAAATCATGATACTCCATTGGCATGCTGGTCTGCGAACAGGCATGGGCCGTGAACTTGCCTCCGGCGGTGAGGGGGGGGGGGGCTTCTTTAAGTGTAAACGGAGCTGGTGCTCCATGCCTCCCAGCAGCCCCCATGGTGGGGAATTGCTTCCGCCACTTACCTGGCTCCCACGGAGGCGAGCCCCCGGCAGCGGCCAGGTGAGAGGTGGAGGAGATTCCCCAATGCGGGGCCTGCTGGGCAGCATGGAGCACCGGCTCCGTTTACACTTAGCAAAGCTGTCCACTGCCACCCCCCCCCCCCCCCGAGGCTCGTTCACGGCCCGCACCTGTCTGTGAATGACTGATCCTCTATTCCCCAGCTACTAGACCTTAATAGGCCTTAAACTCCAAAACAATGGGGATGGGGAAAGAACATGGATGAGTGTCACTCTCCCAGACCTTCCAACTTAGAAGCACTAACTATGCAAGAAACTGCTGTATTTGAACAATGAACATGCTTAATGGTTTGTTTTAGAGTGGCAACATAGTATAAGGTGGTATAAAATTGCAAACAAGTGTGAGAGGCAATTAATGCATTCTAAAATAGTTGGACACCTTTGAAGTTCCATTGATTTCAATGGGAAATATAAAACATGCTTGATCACACTGAAATGGGTGGAAGCTGGCTGGAAGCTATACTTTTACAGTGACAAACAGTGGGCTAGCCTATGTAACATATTGCTAAAGTACTATATTGTGAGGAGTGAGAATGGTACTGGGCTGTTTTGCCTAAAACCATCTAATTTCTCTCCCTGCTTTTGCCATAGCAGTACAGCAGGTAATGGAGTAGGAAGAAGAGATGGAAGAAAATCAGAGGATTCTTTTCAATAAGACATTGTTTTTAATTTTATCATTTAAGCTTTAAATTCCTTTCTAGGGATTTTCAAAAGCTTTTCAGTTGTATATTACAGAAGTTTTGTTACACATTTGTAAATGGGTGAATTGCAACATGTAATACATTTGTGATTAATTATGAAAGGATTCCAAGCCATTTCAAAGCACTATAGTACTAGTAAATGCAGATACAAAGTACGCACACACTTTTAAATATGACTATATCTGTAATTTACCAGCTGTGAGGGACAAGGCATCTCAAGCTACAAAGTCTTATAGGCAGAAGTCAATAACCCTTTCAGTGGCAATGAAGAAAGCAGAACTGGATAGAATAAAATATTAGTTGTTCATGTATCGGGTTTTTTTAAACAATCAAAAATGCATTATTTCAAAACTTGTTTTCAACAGAAAATGAAATAGTTTTGGCTTTTTTTGTTTTGTTTCTGTTTTATGTGATATATTGATGGTATATTTATACAGTCTGATGCTAATATACTACATATTAGAAAAGTTAATAAGTTTACTTAAGATATGGTTAACTTACTATGGTTAAGTTTAACCATCTATATCTTTGATGCAGAAATTTATTTTTTAAGAAATTTCAAAGCAAAATTTTATTTCCACTGAATGTGAGATCTGAAATTTTAACTCTAAAATTCTGATACAAATACAATACCAATACAATACCAATACAAATACTTTAAACATGTCAGTATTTCTTGGCTGTTTTGATTGATTGATTGATTGATTTGATTTTTATACCGCCCTTCCAAGCTGGCTCAGGGCGGTTTACAATTAAAAAACAGAAATCATTAAAAACAATTAAAATAGAAATACAAATATAAACATCAAATTTAAAAACATCTTAAAAAACAATTTGGGCTGGTTTTTAATATGAAATAAGCTGTCAGCTAGCAAATGTTAATTACTGTTGATTATTATTCATACTAAATACCATTTCATGCTATGTACTGAATACTGAGAGATAAAAATATTATTTTGTGTCAACAACATGTGATGTGATATTAAATACTATGCATGCCAACTACACACACACACACACACACACACACACTGACATGCTATATGTGATCTATCAGTAGTTCATATACTTTTTAGGAGTTATGTAGAAGTTATGGGTTCTTCAGTTAGAAAAGCAACTGAAAAACATTTTGCCCACTAGTTCATCTGTAAAGTCCACCCCCAGGGCAAGTCGGACATACTCAAAGTCCACAGGAAATGTACATGTGCATCTTAATACATGTTCATAAATCCTCTGCAATATGCAAGGATTCTGTGACAGACACACAGAAGATTCTTGGCAGATATTAATATGAACATGTTTCCCCAAAGTAGGAAGCTTGAGAACCACTGTTATATCACTGTTATATATTGGTATATACAGTTCTTTTCTGCACACATTGCTTCTGCAAGCTCATGTCCAGCAGGGTTGTCTAAGGTTGTGAGAGGACTAATATATGCCCCTCCTCCCCTTAATAAGTATTTGGATCCATCAATTACCTGTTGTGACATTTTTAATGAGCTTTTAAAAGATAAAATATATTGTATTCGAGCTGGACTAGACCCTACAGTTACCGCAAAGTCTATGTGGAGGTGTCCAGCAGCTCCTCTTGTGTGGCTAAATTGGATCAATTTCAGTTTGTGACTCATGAGGATATGGGCAAAATACTTTGGACACTGAGTCTCACCACCTGTTCTCTCGACCCTTGCCCAACATGGCTTATACAATCTAGTAGAGAGGTTATTGGAGAGAGCCTTGTTAAGATCATTAAAGCTTCTCTGAGGGAGGGCAGGATGCCACCTTGTCTTAAGGAGGCAATTATTAGACCATTCTTAAGAGGCCTGCATTGGATCCATCATAATTGGGCAATTATAGGCCTGTCTCAAACCTTCTATGGTTGGGCAAAGTGATCGAGAGGGTGGTGGTGTCTCAGGTCCAGGCTGTCTTGGAGGAAGTGAATTATCTGGACCCATTTCAAATTGGCTTTGGGGCAGGCAACTCATAGGTTTGAAATGGCCTTGGTTGGCCTGTTGGATGATCTCCAATTAGGAATTGACAGGGGGAGTGTGACTCTATTGATCCTTTTGGATCCCTTGGTGGCTTTCGATACCATCAACCATCCTTTGAGGCTCCTGAAGGGTTTGGGAGTTGGAGGCACAGCTCTGCAGTGGTTCCACTCCTACCTCTCAGGTAGATTCCGCTCCTACCTCTCAGGTGTGTTGCTTGGAGCTTGGAGACTGTTGCTCTTCAAGACAAGAGCTCCGGTATGGAGTCCCACGAGGCTCCATACTGTCTCCAGTGTGCTTTACCATCTACATGAAACTGCTGAAAGAGATCATCAGGGGATTTGGTGCAGGGTGTTATCAGTATGCTGAGGACACCCAAATCTAATTCTCCATGTCAGCTTTATCAGGAAATTGTCTAACTTCCCTAAATGCCTGCCTGGAGGCAGTGATGTGTTAGATGAGAGAGAACAAACTGAGGCAAGACGGAGGTACTCATTGTGAGAGGTCAAGACTTAGGAAGTGGTTTATATCTGCTGGTTCTGGACAGGATTGCACTCCCTTGGAAAGTGCAGGTATGTAGGCTGGGAGTACATCTGGACAAAAACCTCTCCCTGATTTCTCAGGTTGAGGCAGTGGCCAGGAGTGCCTTTTATCAGCTTTGGCTGATTCACCAGCTACATCCATTTTTGGAGATAAATGACCTGAAAAAGTGGTGCATATGCTGGTAATATCCAGACTTGACTACCGCAATGCGCTCTGCATTGGGCTGCCTTTGTATGTAGTTCAGAAACTGCAGTTAGTACAGAATGCAGCAGCCAGGTTGGTCTCCGGTACTGCTTGAAGAGATCATATTACACCCATTTTAAAAGAATTACACTGGCTTCCAATAAATTTCCAGGTGAAGCCCTAAATGGCTTGGGTCCAAGGTATTTAAAAGAATGCCTTCTTCATCAACCCCACTGCCTGTTAAGATCATCTGTGGAGGTCCAGTTGTAGTTGCCACCAGCTCAGTTGGTGGTGACTTAAAACCGGGCCTTTTCTATCTATCTATCTATCTACCTACCTACCTACCTATCTTATCTATCTATCTATTGTTAAATTTATATACTGCCTTTCATTAAAACAATCCCAAGGCGGTTTACAGCAAAATTTAAAAACAAGATGGTAAAAAAGACACAATTAAAATATTAAGTGAAAAATATTAAACAAATCTGATTTAAAATTTAAAACAAAAGCATAAAAGCAATACAGAGTACAAAGAGCAGCAGCAGAGAATCAAATAAATGCCTGGGCAAAAACCCAAGATTTTACACTCTTTCTAAAAGCTGTGATGAGCCCCCTCAGATGACCTCGTCAAGCGGGTAGTAACCCTTGGGAGCAGGCCGTCCCTCAGGTATCCCGGTCCCAAACCATTATGGGCTTTAAAGGTCAAAACCAGCACCTTGAATTGGACCCGGAAATGAACTGAAAGCCAGTGCAACTCTTTCAGAATGGGTGTGATGTGTTCCCACTGGGCAGCTCCAGATAAAACCCTTAAATATATACCTGTTTTGCCAGGCTTTTAAAAATCATTTTAAAGCTTTGGTTTTAGGTTTTTAATTGCATTTTAAATTGTTTTAACTGTGTTGATGTTTTAATTGTTTTTATATTGTGAACCACCCAGGGACTTTTTTTGTATGTGGTGGTATATAAATGTACTAAATAAATAAATTAATAAATATCCACTATCAATTCTTTTAAACACAAAATACCATTGTATGTTGACTCCTAACTACTGCAAAATATCAAGTGTTCCATTCAAATGATGAAATCAGCATTCAGAGAATATTCAAGCATCTGGTAAAACTGTGGAAACTATTCATTCTCAAAATCTCCACAGGATAATGCTGATGTTTTAGGAGCAATGTTATAAGTTTTGGTTCAGCTGAAGTATAAACCAATTTGATCACAGTGAAGAACAAGTCCCAAAGAGTTTTGAGCATGTTCTTTGTGCTCCTTATCAGGGATAAGAGTTTTTAGGTTCAGGTAGTGTGTGCCACTTTCTGTAAGCCTCAGCAATTGCTTAATTAGTTTGCACAGCTCTAACATGTACTGGTATTACTTTAAATGGTCTAGAGCACTGCTGCTCAACTTTGTCCCTCCTGCAGATGTTGGTCTACAACTCCCATAATCCCAGGTTATTGGACACTGTGCCTGGGGATTATCAGAGTTGTAGTCCAAAAGCAGCTGGAGGGTGCTAAGTTGAGCAGGCCTGGTCTAGAGAATATCTTAAGGTATATGATTCAGTTTTATTGCTAAATATAAGCAGAGTTAGCCCTGAATACTGTCTTCAGGGGAGTCCATCTGGGAAGCAGAGATAAGATGCTCTGACTTCTGTGCAAGAGAAGTGGGTTACTTGGGTAATAAAATAAATAAAATCTCTTCAGAAGAGTTGCTGTATGGTTCTGGCCAACAAGTTCTGAAGTTGTTTGTGTAAAAATTTGATAAATAAATAAAATAAATATATATATAAAAATAATGCAAACATGTGTTACCAGCTGAGCTTATTCTGCCTGCTCCCAGAAGCCTCCCTGGTTGCAACTGCATCTCCAAACTTGGAGATTGCACTTTTGCTATGCTCAGGAGCTGCAGCGCAAAAGAAGTTCCCAGTTTATGTTGTTGCTTAGTTGGCAGTGGACTGGTCGCCCCTAGATTTGGGCTGCAAGTAACACAAATTGCAAAGGGGATTAGCTTCACACACCCTCTCCCTACATGGGGGCCCAGCTAAGCAGACTCCAGAACTAGCTATTGAGAGTTATCTAGCATCCAAGGTCATTTTGGACTTAGGATAAACTCTAAAACTCTCCTCATCCTCTCGCAAGAGATAACACCTGTTGCAAATGAAACAATTAGGCCAGGAAGGGAAAGCAGATAGACAAGTGCATCAGCAGACTCCCTCAAAATAGGGATGAGTTAGTGACCTAACTTTGAAAAGGTGCATATCAAAACTTTTGATAGAACTATTGATAGAACTTCCCAGCACAGGATACTCTTGGATGTACCTGCACACTCCAAGTGTCCTCACAATCAGCCTTGAATACAATTAAGAGATTCACACATCTTCTCACACAGGAAGGACAATCAGACACAATGCATTCTGAAAAAGCCTGCCCGGACTCAGCAGAGCATGACAACAGCAATATGCCCCCAAGGCACATTTTGGGATATATGTGTCCCTAAACCCCATGACTCAGTGTGCTTCCTCATGTATTATACACTTGGGACTCCACTGTAACAAGAACTCCACCTTGGTGTGCCCCTCTCTGTTGAGCTACCTGAGCTGAAATCACTATCTGGATTGGTCTGTGTACCAATCCAGCCAGCTTACCTAGCAGAGGCAGGAAGTTGGGTCCACCAAGAAGTCATTCTCATGGGCATCCCTCCACACTAATTCCTACAACTCTCCTGCTTGCCACTTCGCCTCCCTGGATGGACACTAGTCTCCAGCTGCCCAAGTCGGATCTTCATGAGGACAGGTGAAATAGCCTCTTGCCTGGCTCTTTCAGGGCTGAATATATCCCTCTCTCGAATTTCTGAAACCTTACCCATCATCTTAAAGTAACTCTCTTTAGCCCACCTGGGAATTTACACATAATTTGGAACTTTAAGCTAAATGTGCCTTAAAATTTTCTGGTTTTAAACATATTTGTATCACTTTTATGCTAGGACTGCCTAATAACCTAGTCTTATTGCTTTTATTCTTTTTTCTTACAATAAACTCCTTTTGCTAATTAGAACCTCTCTCTCAAGGCAATTTTCTTAAGTTCTGGTGCTTGCACAAATTAAAACTGCTTGGAACTACAGTATATCATCCTTTTTGAGCTAAATTCCCCACATTTGCCTGAACAAGGGTGTTGACCAATCATCCCTGAGGCAGTTCCATCAACACATATAGCTAGAAGTAGGAAAATAGTACAGGACAAGAAATATAGCCCAATGAAAGCAATGCCTTTATTGGACCAACTGACATAGAAAAGGGTAGAAACAATAACATTGCTTTGGAAATAGGTGTTAAGATTGTGAAGAAGGGATCTGGTATCATCAGATCCTTGAAACTGAGTAAAGAATAGGGCTGTGTGAAATTTTGGGGGACAAATTTGGCTGAATCGAAACAGGGCCCTTTGGCCTATTTATCAATTTAGGTTAGATTGAATTAGGCCCAGTTTGACCAGTTTTGACTGGACCAGTTGGTCCCTCCTTCTTCACTTCCTGCCCACTCCTTCTGAACCCATTTAGTCATTTTCTGGGCCACTCCGAGAAGGTTTTCTTCCAGCAGCAAGGAAGTATCTTCTAACTTCCTTGGCAGTGGCTTCACGTTAAAATGATTTTGTGTAAGTTTTTTTATTTTTTGCCTTGTCAGCTTCCATCCCCCACCACCCAAGTCCTGGCAGTGTTTCTTTGGAAATGCAATGTTTTCTGAGGCTGCTGCAGCCAGCCTGCGGAATGATGGGAGAGTTAGGGGCCAAATCTTTCGTTCAACCAGAAGCAACACTTTGGGGGTCAAACCAAATTGGACTGACCCCCAAAGGGCCAAATCTAATTGGGGGCCTTCTAATAATGAAGCCTCATAATGGACTGCCCTTTTTATTCAGGCTTGTTGCCAATTGCAGCCCGTTGCTCTTTTAAAATATTTAGCTGAATTTGTTCAGTTTTTATGTTTTTATTGATTTTATCTTGTTATTAACCACCAAGTGAAAATAGGACAAAAGGTGGCATAGAAATAAATAAATGATCACAATAGTTTTGCTTTCCTCAGCCCTAGTAAACAATAAACAGTGTCCAGACAGTACAATAATATACTTCCTAACTTTCTCAAACAGTTTAAATTAAAACACGCTCTTTATGCCTAAACACAAAATGTCTATCTATTCTGTTCTTATTCCTGGCTATATGAAACAGAACACACATAGACTTCACTTCAGCAATATAAGAATATTTATGTATGCATTTATTTAAAATATTTATACCCCGCCCCTTCAGTGCACTACTGCTCAGGGCGGCTCACAACAATAAGATAGATACAAGAAACAATAAAAGTAATAAAATTTATTAAATTAGACAAAAAAGTCATCAGATTAAAAACCACAATCATTATTCGGTTCAAATTAAAGGTTATTTTAAAAGCTAAAAACTGAAAATTATAAAAAGCTAAAGAACCTACCAGATATAAGAAAAAATTATATATGTACCTGTATTTTATTCAGTGTCTCTTTCATAAACATTCTGTGGTGTCATCCCTCCTAGAACATAATATGGCACATGGTAGTAGTAGACACTCTCTTAAATACCCAGGGCCTAAGCCATTTAGGGCTTTATAAGTTATAACTAGCACTTTGTATTTTGTCCGGAAACCTATTGGCAGCCAGTGTAGCTTCATCAGTAAAGGAGTAATGTGGTCTCTCCGGTTGCTAAAAAGGGGGCCAAATATTGGACTAGATATTTGGTCCAGTATATTGTAATACTGTAATTGATAACAGTGGAATCTGATGGTACCTGAGAACATCTGTAGCATATTGAGGCTGTTCACACAACCACAAGGGAGTGGGCGGGTAGTAGGATGCCTTTGGCCTGCCAGCCTGCCTTTGCCCAGATGACCAAAGATGCCTGCCTGCCTTTGCCCAGATGACTAGAGCCTGACCACAGCTCCACCACCACATGCCCCCATGAGCAGTTCTGTAGTGAGCTGGGCAGTAATCAGGAGTAGAGGAAAGGAAGAAAGGCCAGCAGGTATCCTATAATGCACCATGTGAGCAGCACTGTGAGAGCAGCACAGTGCACTGGGAAAGCTCCCCACTGCTGGGCCACTCTTCTCCACTGTCTCTATAACCAAGATGGCTACTGACAGTTTGGGAGCAGCTGCTGGCAATCCAACAACCCAGACAACTAGCAAGTGAGAAAGCAGGTGTGTGTTTGTCCTTCTACCTCACTTTCAGCTGGGGTTCTAAATCAGGGCTACCCAGGGGAAGAGCAGCTGGATCGAGAGTGATCCCAAGGCTTCTCGTGACCAACCCTACATAGGCTAGCCCTGTCCTACGCTGGTACAGCTGGTCATGAAAAGAACTTTTATATGCTCAGTATTGATCCCAGCTACTCAAAACAGTACAAAAAGAAACTTCTGTAAAGCACTCCAAATTCTGTAAGGATTATATATATATATTTATAAACTGGTGATTGGACATCATGGTTAGCTTAAGAATTTTAGCCATTATAAATAAGTCTGTTTCTTATGTTATTTGTCTGAATCTACTTTGGTAAAGTTCAGAAACAATCATATATGAAGATGCAGCTTGTGGAAGTGGCTTGCTAAATATGTTTTGAGGAATTAAGTTACGCTTACATGTTGTGTAAGGCTACTTCCTGAACTTTTCTTAAGTTATACTTTATCTTTCCAACATTTTTCAAGCATGCCTTCTATTTCCCATGTTTTCTTTCTTGCACTTGTTTTTCTCCTTCCTTTGCTTTGCCATCTGACACCAAGATGTTCTGTCAGATGGAGCAATTGGAATGCATTTTATTTCAAGTTCCTGAATGACAGCTAATGTTTTCATTACTTATGTATTGACTCTACTGATGAAGTATTCTACAATCATAACAAATTAAACATTGGCATATAGCACTTTCACATTTGTTTGCTTTCTGACTAGCAACATAGAAGCAGCTTGTACTAGAAAGAAACAAAATATATAACTGAATAAAACAAACTCACATTTACTATTTTATGTTTTCTCATATGGGTGTGCTATAGTATGTGTGTGTTTTCATTACTTTTGAACTCAAAGGCTTCCATACATGCATTCATGTCTTTCCAGTTAACTGTGATTTTTCTTTTTTCTTCACTGAAATGCAAAGCAAAATAAAAGATGCATTTAGAGAGCTAGTGTAGTACAAGATAGAATGCTGGACATGGATTCAGTGAGCCATGAAGCTCACTGAGTTACCTTGGGTCATTATTACCTTTTTAATTCAGGCTTTGTCCAATGAGCTGTCCCTTGCTCCTTTTATATTTTTACTGCATTTGATCTTTTTTAATGTTTTCCCCGGCTCGGGGGTCTCTCCAACATGCCCTGTGCATTCGCGCAGGGCATGCTGGAGCTTCCGGGGGCTGCACAGCCCCCGAAATCCCCAGCCCCGGCCGGATCCGTGATGGAGCTGGCAGTTGTATGGGCAGGCGCTGCGGCCACCCAGAGTAGACTATCTGCTTGTCTGCAGGCTAAGCCCGTTCTCCCTGAAAACTCCCTAGAGACTCTTCTCACGGATCATGAGAAGAGCCTCAATATGTATTCTGAGTAATGCTGCACTTGTTCTAGTACAGAAGACTCTGTACCTTGTTAAATCCTGGTGATTTTTAGAATTGCACACTTACACTATTTCACAAAATTTCTCTGCAAAACCTACGAAGCTTCCCACAGATTGCTCCCCTTGCTGTGTAAGTCCAAGATCACTCTAGTGCAGCACTAGTCTAGAACACAAGCTCAAGACTTAGTTCAAATATCTAGTGCAAAAGCTTTGAACCAGCATGCCATCCTTGTGCAAGCGTAGCATTTGTCAGGATGTCGGCCATCCACTTACAAGTTTGGAGGGATAGTTTGGAGGGATAAACTTGTTAAACAACAATGCATTGTCAGTGGTATACCATTCTTCCAAAGACATAGCTAGTATTAACCTTAATTAAATATCTTCCTATTATTATATTATAATAATATATTATTATATAACAATATCATTTTCATTATATTATATTATATTATAATTTCAAGATTATAATATATTATTTTGAAAATATCATTTTCATATTTTACTACTATTTATTAAAGCTTGCATCATATGAAAGTATTATTAAGCTTGCATCATATGGAAGTAAGTAACAGCTTCACTCTCAGAGAAAAGACCTGTAAGAAAATGCAAATGTGGCTTGTTCGAAAACTAGATTACACCAAAGAATGAGGCCTTTTGATATTCTGGTCAAGCTTCCTGTTGCGTTTGATGGATTATCATAAACAACAGAGGTCAGAGTAAAGTGCCCCACTATCTAAAGTTTAGCAATAACATCAAGATGTTGACTTCTAATGAAACATCATTACACTTTGCAGGGTAAGTGAGAAGCATGGTGAGTGAGGTGCACCAGCATCATTAACAACATCATAAACATTTGGCTTCACATTTCTGTCAATTAGGCCCAAGAGCTGCGTTAAAAGAAAACTTTCTTGTATGGTTTCTATAAATCATATACAGTAAAATATAGGATGATGCAGTTTTCTGGGAAGAATTCAAGTAGGACAAATCTCATTGCACAGACACTAGATTGAATTGTATACTTAAAGGATTTTATTTCAACAACTGGCAGCCATGTTATTCTGTTAATGCTGTTCTCATCTCTAGTATTACCTCTGTTTCTGCTTAAATCACTCAAATCTGCTCAGAGTGGCACACAATTAAGCAGAAATAAAAAGAAATTTACACAATACAACATGCTGATGATAACAAAAAACAGCAGGACAAAGAAACAGTAAGCAGATAACATTGAAATTAACAAAATTGAACTCAATAATAGGGATGCGCAAATCGATTTGGGTTCAAAACGATTTGTACCCAAATCTACCTGTTTCGGGCAATTTGTGGACAAAACAAATTGCCCCTGTGCTAGCTGGCCAGATTCAGGTCCAAAACAAATCACCCAGATTTTGGACCCCCAAAATTCATAGATTTGGACCTCCATTTTGTGGTGATTTCTCTTTTGTTTCAGATTTTTTAAAAAATAAAAAAATCCCACCCTCCCAAGCTTCAGATTGGTGACTTACAGTCTGCAACAGTTGCTGGGTGATTCCCCCCAGGTACCAGAATGGCTCATTTCCATTCAAATCTTGTGTTGCCAGGCATGGCTGACCCCGCATTGGATGGGGGAAGATTCAAAGAAGGGACAAGGGTCGGGGGGGAGTTCAACTGGAGGGATTTTCAAATGTACTTAAAGAGGCAGCCAGCCACCATTCTGCCTTTCTGCCTCATGGGAGAGAGAGAGAGAGAGAGAGAGAGAGAGAGAGAGAGAGAGAGAGAGAGAGAGAGAGAAGCTTTGCTTTGCCTGCCTGCTTCCTGGAGTAGATTCTCTGCTTTTTGTTCCTGTTTTCCTGATTGAAGAAAAGAGAAGATTTTTTTTCACCCCTTCCTGCTGCTGAGAGAATCACTATCTGTGCCTATTGTCTGTGCGAATTGATTCGGGTACAAAATAATTTGCACCCAAATCTACCTGTTTGGGGTGATTTGTGGACAAAACAAATCACCCCTGTGCTAGCTGGCCAGATTTGGACCCAAAACAAATCAGTGGTGTTTTTAAAAGGCCAGAACATTGGAAGAAAAAGATCCAGGAAGAGGCCCAGTGTACTTGCCAATATGATCTCGGGCTAGAGGTCACAGTGCTTCCAAAGCTTATCTTACATGCCAGGCAGGACATGTGTTACTTTTAAGAAAGGATATAAAGGGCATTCACATAATCAGCAACCTCAGCAGCCCTGCTGTAATCCTCTCACCCACCTCACAGTAAACATACAAGCAGATGGTAAGGCTTTGGTAGAGCGCCCACAGGACAGATGATTGCCAGTTTCCCTTGAAGCTGCAGCACTGCCTTGCAGCAGCCTGACTGGTGGGTGTCAAGAGCAGTCAGTTAACCCTTCCCTGGCAAGGCAGGGATGGCAGGAGAGAAGGGAGCATCAGCAGCTGCCAGCCAACCCCTAAGTTCTGTTGGTGTACCGATCACCCCGCTGCCCAACGGAATTCCTTACTGAGCTCTCGGAATTGGTCGCGGAACTTGTGTTGGAGTCTCCCAGACTTTTGGTGCTGGGGGACTTCAATGTTCATTTTGGGACCAATGGGAGGCACTGTTTTACAGTGGTTCCGCTCCTACCTCTCTGACAGGTTCCAGATGGTGTTGATTGGAGATTGTTGCTCTTCAAAATCTGAGCTTAAGTATGGTGTCTGTCAGGGCTCCATACTCTCTCCAATGCTCTTTAACATCTACATGAAAACACGGGGAAAGATCACCAGGGGATTCGGAGCAGAGTGTTATCAGTATGCTGATGACACCCAGATCTACTTCTCCATGTCAACTTCTTCAGGAGATGTCATAACCTCCCAAAATGCCTGCCTGGAAGCAGTAATGGGCTGGATGAGGGAGAATTAACTGAAGCTGAATCCAGATAAGACGGAGGTATTTATTGTGCAGGGTCAGAACTCCAGAGACAATTTTGATCTCCCTGTTCTAGATGGGGTCACACTTCCCCAAAAGGAACAGGTTCTTATCTGGGAGTACTTCTGGATCCACACCTCACCCTGGTATCTCAGGTTGAGGCGGTGGCCAGAGGGGCTTTCAATCAGCTTCAGCTGATACACCAGCTGCGTCCATTTCTTGAGATGAACAACCTCAAAACACTGGTACATATTTTGGTAACCTCCAGACTTGACTTCTGTAATGTGCTCTATGTGGGGCTGCCTTTGTACATAGTCTGCCTTTGTACATAGTCTGGAAACTTCAGTTGGTACAGAATGCAGCAGTCAGGTTTGGCTTCGGGTCATCTTGGAGAGACCACATCACTCCTTTGCTGATAGAGCTACACTGGCTGCCAATAGGTTTCCAGACAAAATACAAAGTGCTAGTTATAACTTATAAAGCCCTAAACGGCTTAGGCCCTGGGTATTTAAGAGAGCATCTTCTTTGCTATGAGCCCCACCGGCCGTTGAGATCACTTGAGGAGGTCTGTCTCCAGTTGCCAGTTGCCACCAACTCCGGCCACTCGTTTGGTGGCAACACAGAGACGGGCCTTCTCGTCTGCTTCCCCGAGATTGTGGAATGCGCTCCCTGCTGAGATACGATCCTCCCCATCTCTGGCAATCTTCAGAAAACACCTGAAAACACATCTCTTCAACCAGGCTTCCTCGGCTTTTTAAAACTTGTTTTTAAATTGTTCTGATTATTTAATTGTTGTTTTATGATGTTTTTAATTGTTAAACATTGTTTCATGCTTTATAATTTTTGTTTTAATTATTAACTGATTTTAATGGTGTTTTAACGTAAACCGCCCTGAGCTTTTTTGGAAGGGCGGTATAAAAGTTGTAATAATAATAATAATAATAATAATAACAACAACAACAACAACCCCCAGTGAGGCACTACCTTGGCGTGGTTGTGGGGCTTGCATGCTCTGAGGAAGGTGAGAGCTATGCCAGAGGTCCAACCATACTGGACAGGTCTCACCAGAGGAGCCAGACAAAGAGTGCCTCTCCCATCAACAATATGGTGAGACGTAACTTTAATAAATCTATACCGGATCGGTCATCGCCCGGGTCAACAAGGACAGCGCAAGGTGCTATAGTCCCTGGACATCTGGTGGCAGGTGGGCAACAGGACTCAGGATCTTCAGTTGAGCAACCAGGGCTGAAGACAGCAAAGTTACTGGAAGAAACGTCGCTTAACCGAAAAAAAATATGAAAAATGCCAACAAGGAAATAATGATCTGCTATTACAAGTCTAGTCCAACTAGAAGAGGTTATTTAAAAAGAATGTACCAAATTGGGAAAGAGAAGCATCCAGATACAGAAATAACAGAACAAAGGCTAGCAGACCAGAGAAGATTCAGAATAAGAAAAAAAGTGTTCACAGGAGTTGAGCTGGAAGAACTGAAAAGAGCAACACAGGCTCAAGATATGGAAGAAGAATTACCACCAATTGAAGAAGTTGCTCAGGCGCAGGTGGAGGAGGTGTTGGAAATCGAGGATGCCATTGTTGCTGAACTGGTTCAAAATCAAAACCAGGCAACCGCCCTTTGCCTTCACCTCAAAAACCCGAGTGCCGTTTAACAGAAAAGCAACAAGAACTAAAGCA
The DNA here is from genome assembly GCF_027244095.1 of Hemicordylus capensis. Lineage (NCBI taxonomy): Eukaryota > Metazoa > Chordata > Lepidosauria > Squamata > Cordylidae > Hemicordylus > Hemicordylus capensis. Next base: position 71,067,069 of record NC_069659.1, read on the forward strand.
AAAAATAACTGAGCACATGAACCAAACAACCACCAGGGTTCGACTTCCCGCTCTAAAAACAGTTGCCAAAAAACAACTTGCTCAGGCATTAAAAGATGTCAATGCTGCACTTGCAGAAATAACAACCAAGAATTTGCAAGAAACAAACCAACTAATGTACAGTGCAGCAACAATAACACAAATGATCGGATATAAGATCAGTGGACCTGTAAAAAAAGAAAGCAGTACATCACCTAAAGGGAAGATTAGATTAGAAAATAAAATCTCCAGGCTTAGATCAGATGCTAGTAAACTGAAAGATATGAAAGACAAGAAGCTGAAGAATGAAAACTTCAAACAGTATCTGATCCAAAAATACCACCTAGATTCAAGGAAAATTAGAGAAGTCCTGGAAATAATAAAGCAGCAAATAACAGCAGTGTCAAAGAAGATTAGCAGATATGAAGCCAGAACTACACAACACAGGCAGAATCTCCAATTCCAGTCGAATCAGAGACGTTTCTAGCAAAGCATAGAAGGAGAAACTGCAAGAAACGTAGAAACACCAAATAAAGAAGAAACAGTGCAATTCTGTGGGAAATTATGGGACAATCCAATAGATTATAAGCAGGCTGGACGAAAGAGGTCAAAAAATGTAACCAACAAATGCAAGATCTAATAATAACACCAGAATTAATAAGTGAAAGAGCAAAGAAAATTAAAAATTGGACTACGCCAGGCGACGATGAACTGCATGGCTTTTTGCTTAAACACCTAACAAGCAATAGCAATAGCAATAGCAATAGCAATAGCACTTACATTTATATACCGCTTTATAGCCAGAGCTCTCTAAGCGGTTCACAATGATTTAGCATATTGCCCCCAGCATTCTAGGTACTCATTTTACTGACCTCGGAAGGATGGAAGGCTGAGTCAACTTTGAGCCCCTGGTCAGGATTGAACTTGTAACCTTCTGGTTACAGGGCAGCAGTTTTACCACTGCGCCACCAGGGGCTCATAAAACAACCAACAACAGGGCCTTCATAAACAACTATCTAAACAGTTCAATCACATTTTGCAAGGAGGTGATATTGAACAATGGCTAACAACTGGAAAAACTCATCTCATCATGAAATGCCAACCTCGTTCAAATTATTAACTGGAATAATAGCAGATGAAGTGATGCAACACTTATTAACTAACTAACAGCTTCCAGTTGAACAGAAAGGAAATTGCGCGAATACCAGAGGCACAAAAGACCAGCTGCTGATTGACAAAATGATTTTAGAAAACTGCAAGAGAAGAAAAATAAATCTAAGTGTTGCATGGATTAACTACAAGAAAGCCTTCGATCCATTGCCTCACACATGGATACTAAAATGTTTAGAAACAACTGGTGTCAGCAAAAACATTCTGATATTTATAAAAAAGCAATGGGCATGTGGAGTACACAGTTAACAATCAATGGCGAGACACTTGGACAGGTTAGCATTAGAAGAGGCATTTTCCAAGGGGACTCACTATCCCCTCTGTTGTTTGTAATCACCATGACCCCACTTTCCCAAATACTAAACAAAACAGGCTGCGGATACCAAACATCTAAACCATCAAGTAAAATCAACCATCTGCTGTACATGGACAATCTGAAGTTGTATGGAAAGTCCCAGTCAGAAATCGAATCACTGCTAAACACTGTCCGTATATTCAGTAGCGATATAGCAATGGAGTTTGGACTAGACAAGTGTGCTGCATTAATAATGAACAGAGGGAAAATATCAAAAACAGAAGGAATAGAACTGCCCAATGGAAGCAAGATCAAGAACCTGGAAGAGAAAGAACATTACAAATACTTGGGCATTGTCCAGGCTGATAACATTGCACACGCTGAAGTTAAAAGAAAAATTGGAAGTGAATACGTCAGGAGAGTTAGAAAAATCCTCAAGTCCAAAGTCAATGGCGGGAACACCATACAAGCCATAAACACCTGGGCTATACCTGTTATCAGATACACTGCAGGGATAATAGACTGGACCCAGGCAAAGCTAGATACGCTAGATCGTAAGACCAGGAAAATAATGACGATCAATCATGCTCTGCACCCCCACAGTGATATAGATAGGCTATACCTCCCTTGCAGCTCAGGTGGAATAGGAATTCTGCACGTCCTGCAAATAGGAATAGGAATTCTGCAAGTCCATCAAACACCAATGAAACAAAGCAAGCCTACAAGAAAGAACAAGTCAAGAACCACGCAGAAAAATGGAAAAATAAGCCACTACATGGTCAATATTTGCACAATATAAGTGGAAAATCAGACATCAACAATACCTGGCAATGGCTTAAGAATGGCAACTTGAAGAAAGAAACAGAGGGTTTAATACTGTCTGCACAAGAACAGGCACTAAGAACAAATGCAATAAGAGCAAAAGTCGAAAAATCCACAATAAACAGCAAGTGCTGCCTTTGTAAAGAAGCAGATGAAACAGTAGACCACCTGATCAGCTGTTGTAAAAAGATCGCACAGACTGACTACAAACAAAGGCATGTCAAGGTAGCAGGGATGATACACTGGAACATCTGCAAAAAATACAAGCTACCTGTAGCCAAAAATTGGTGGGACCATAAACTTGAAAAAGTTGAAGAAAAGAAGATGTAAAAATATTATGGGACTTCCGACTACAAACAGACAAACATCTGCCACACAATACACCAGATATAACTGTAGTCGAGAAGAAAGGAAAACAAGTCAAAATAATCGACATAGCAATACCAGGGGATAGCAGAATAGAAGAAAAAGAAATAGAAAAAATCACCAAATACAAAGATCTACAAATTGAAATTGAAAGGCTGTGGCAGAAAAAGACCAAAATCATCCCAGTGGTAATTGGTGCCCTGGGTGCAGTTCCAAAAGACCTTGAAGAGCACCTCAACACCATAGGGGTCACAGAAATCACCATCAGCCAATTACAAAAAGCAACTTTACTGGGAACAGCCTATATTCTGCGGCGATATCTATAACAATTGACAATAAAATTCAGCCATCCCAGGTCCTTGGGAAGGACTTGATGTCTGGATAAAACAAACCAGTCAATAACACCTGTCTGACTGTGTAAACAAGAGATAATAATTAAGAACCAATGTATGCACACACAGAGAGACACTCACACATGCACATTCAGGGACACCCCAGAACCAAAGTCAAAGGCCGCCTAATTCTTACCCACACATCTTCCCTCCAAAAAATATTTTTATTTAATAAGAAATAAAAAGAAATAACATGATTGCATTATCATCTCTTGAACTTCCAGCAGTCACATATGACATATTAAATATGACAATCCAAAATTCCTCTTCCACAGTCTGCCAACCTTCACCCTCACAACAGATATTACAGAAAGATATAAATAATACATTATTCAGCCCTCAATATATTAAAAAATCCCCAAATCTTAAGTTACCCACACGTCTTCTATGTTCCTATGTTACTCCTTTCTCTTGAGCCCATTTGCAGGGTGACAGTCACTTTAAGAATGCTGTAGCAAGTGCTCAGTGCTGGTGATGTCATCTGTTGCCAGGCAGACTTCTGCAAAGCATATTTTGGCCTTGGATGCATCAAGCTGGCTTTGGAGGGCAGCCCCAATCCCACTGTGGTGTCTATACTATATGGTAACCAGAGGCCTTCTTACCCCCAGACTTTGGGCCCTGGTTTGTGGCCTCCAAGGTCCAGGGGGCCTCCAAAGGTGCCACCCCACCCTACACCCACCCTGCCACTACCCCACAGCATTGAACCTCAGCGCCAAAAACTTCAATAATTCTAGCTGCCATGTGCATGGCTGAGGTGTGGAGTTTGGGGGTGAGCCAAGCCGGTCTCCCCCATCCCTGTGGTGATGGTTGTGGGTGGAGTGGGAGTGGCTACCGGGCCTGACCAGGTGCTTGTGCAGGATGAGGATATGTGTTCCACATGAGAACTATGGCTTATGGTGGGAGCAAATTGATCTCTTGATTGAGCCCAGCAAAGCAGTGAATCTTGTGTTTACTTCAGAAATATATAGGCAGTGGATGCTCCTATATATCCTCTTGTCCTCTGTCCTCTTGCTTGTTATAGCCATCCTTCTGTGACTAAAGTTCCACACTACACAGGGTGACTCCCTGGAACTTCAGAAGTTTTCTAACAAATGAGAGGAGAACTGGCCTAACTTAAGGAATCTGTTTGACATGTGCTATGTATGCACTTTTGGAGACCCCCAATGTGCCAAGCAGGTGGTGACATTGTTGCAGAGAAATTACTTATTGCCTATATAAGTAATTTTACAGGAAGCAACTTTAAATGAGAAACAAGAGTTTGATATTTATTATTAGCTAAAACATAGGCTTAGAAAACAATCAACAGGCTATGCAGAGAGAGGGAGAACCTCTCAGTCTGAATTTAGGACAGCAAACTAGGATCAGATAAACAAATTGTGACTCCATTCCCAAGTCAGTAAATAGACACATTCCAAGATAAACAAGCATGTCCCCCATAAAAAATTGAGACAGTGTCTATGGCAATATCCCAACAGACATAACAACATTGCCTTGGTTTGCAATATTGTCTGCTATATTGAAGCAGACAAGAAGAGGCTGAATTATTGGAAGAAGTTCCTCAAGCCACATTATACCTCTGTTCACCCACTATGAGACTCTGGTGCTCTGATGGTTGTGATGTTGCCATCCATTTGCCACAGGCAGAACTACCAATAATATTAGAGAGGCCTAGCATGCTGGAGTGGATTGTTTTATCTATTACAAATGCCAAAAAAGTAAAATTCAAAGACTGCAGAATCTATTCTAGAACGTGGGCGGAAGAAAATGGATGTATTCTATGCTTTGAAAAAACTTTGGAGCAGAACTTAATAGTTCAGCTCAGTCTTATTTTAAAAATAATCTGAGATTAATATTGATATTTGTCACCATGCAAAGGAAATAACCAGAGGTGCACCTAGGTAATTTTGAAGTCTGGACCTAAAGGTCTTTGGAGGCTGCCCCCCTCCAGTGTAAATTAAGCATCATCATGCTCAGTCGGACAACCACACTACTCTGGATAGACTAGAGAGGATTTATGATCCCCAGGAGTTGTGGAGTCCCTGGACATCAGCTAGACTTCAGGTCTAGGGGTAAGAGTGCCTCTGGAAGTAACTCATGATGTGTGTGCACACACTCACAAGCTTTTTTATGTCTTCTCTGTTAATTTTAGATCCTGCTTAGTTTGAATCAAGGAGGCCCCACTCTGAATGCAAGGTCTTAATATTGCAAACTCATTCCGCACACAGATAAATAAAATTAGCAGGAACACTGGACACCAGCATTATAGAAGAACATAAGAAAAGCCCTTCTGGATCAGGCCAAAGGCTGACCTAGTTCACTAACCTGCTTCATGCAACCAGGTGCATCAGGAAAGCCCACAAGTGGCAAAAAGAGGCTTGCCATCCTTGCTGTTGAACGTCTAGAGCCTGGTGTTCAGGGGCCTCTGATCCTGATGGGAATATACAGACATCAAGGCTTGTAGCTATTAATAGCCCTATTCTCCAAGAAGTTGTCTAATCTCCTTTTTAAACCATCTAGATTGGGGGCCGTCACCACATCCAGCAGCAAAACAATTGTGTGAGATATTACTGAGAAAGAGAAGGAAAGCAAATTGATAATGTATTCTTTGTAAAACAAAACTATCAGGCGATGGAAATGCACGATATTGTTTCTATAGGAATTTCAACATGTAAACCTACATCTAAACTAAGCACATAGAATGAAAGGAACGTAAAACTGCAGCTGCTACAAATCTGCAATCAGCAGACAGCCAAAGTTTGGTTAGCTGAAAAGACTTGGCACAAACAAGGTATTATGGAGGGCGTGCATGATTTGGATGATATTAACAGCTATGAAATCAATACAACCTGCTGGAATACTAAGAAACAGATTATTTGTCCACTTAACTGAAATCTAACTGTAATGTAAAAAGTGTCATTAATGCACATTTTTTATTTGGAAACTATCCTGTATTGATTTAATACTTTTCATGTTTAGAATGGAATATATTTTCCTCAACAACATGCTCAACTGGATGGCAGCTGCATGAAATGGGCAGCCATTACACAACTTCATCCCTTTGTAAGTGATGATACATTGCAAGTGAAATGTATTCCACCTATGAGGAAAAACCTCAAAACAGTCAGCAAACCAAGGCAGCTAGGCAATTTTTAATATTCTCCCTTCAGCAGCTCCAGAGACAATAAATGTCTTGAAGGAAGGATGTAACAGAAGCAGCAAAAAGCCAAGTCACTGATAAATTCCACAATACCATATAAGCATATTAACATTTGGGACACTTTCCAGTAGGAATGCTGCATTTTTTAATTAAACATCAGGAAAAAAACTACCTACCTATCTCTATCTCTATCTCTGTCTCTATCTCTATCTCTGTCTCTGTCTCTATCTCTATGCAGTGAAAGAGTTTGTGTGTGTGTGTGTGTGTGTGTGTGTGTATTCACTCCGTATATAGTTGTACTTTCCAGTACAAATGCTGCATATACAGAATAACAGCAATGAAATACGCATTCTCCAAAATCCACAAGCTTTCTAAAAGACCTCTTTAATGCTTAAAAATATAAATCATAAAAACTGATGCCCAGAACCAGCAAATGTTTTGATGTAACACATCAGCTTCAGTGCTGCACACTAGTGGTTGAAGCATGATCTTAAATACAGTAGCTAAGCATCATGACTCAGCAAACTAACAGCTAGGGATGTGCAATTTGGGTATTCGGTGATTCGGTTCAGGACCCGAACCGAATCACCCCTGTTCTGTTTTGTGCCTGAATATGGGCCACCCGAATCACCCTTGATTCGGTTCGGATTTGGATTTAATCCGAATCTGAATCCGAATCGATTCAGGGGGAAAAAGGGAGCCCAGGGGCAAAATTTTGGGGTAGGGTGGTAGTGCCCAATGGGTGGAGTCTACCACCCCAATTTCAGGGGAATTGGGCAAAGGGCTGATTTTTGGGGAATTTTTGAAGTTTTAGTGACTTTGGGGCAGTTCGGGGGCATAGCATGGGATCTGGGCAAAAGGAGTGGGGTGAGGTGGTAGTGGTTAATGGGTGTAGGCTACCACCCCAATTTATGAAGTTTTCATGTCTTTGGGGCAGATTGGGGCAGAAAGTGGGACCTGGGGCAGAATAGTGGGGTGGGGTGGTAGCGCCTAATGGGTGGTAGTGCCTAATGGGTAGTTCACTACTACAGAAAAGGTGTGGATTCTCATTCCATCATAGCAAATGAGATTTTTTTTTCAATTAAACAACTCTCATGACCCCACTTTCACTTTTTCACACTCTCAATTACTATGAATATGAGAAAGTAATCAATTTAGCACACTTCACCTTATGAAGACAAACCTCAGAAATTCACCAAAATTCACCCCTCTGCCCAATCACTCTGAAATTGGGGACAGGTGGTAGCTTCACCCATTAGGCACTATCTACCAGCCCACCCCACTCCTTTGGGGCAGATCCACTTTCTGCCCCCAATCTGCCCCAAGACACCAAAACTTCAAATATTCCCAAAAAATCAGCCCTCTGCCCAATCCCCCTGAAATTGGAGTGGTAGCCTCCACCCATTAGGCACTACCACCCCACCCCACTCTTTTGGGGCAGATCCACTTTCTGCCCCCAAACTGCCCCAAAGTCACTAAAACTTCAAAAATTCTCAAAAAATCAGCCCTTTGTCCAATCCCCCTGAAATTGGGGTGGTAGCCTCCACCCATTAGGCACTACCACCCCACCCCATTATTCTGCCCCAGGTTGCACTTTCTACCCCAATCTGCCCCAAAGACATGAAAACTTCAGAAATTTCCCCAAAATCAGCCCTTTGCCCGATCCCCCTGAAATTGGGGTGGTAGCCTGCACCCATTAGTCACTATCACCCTACCCCACTATTCTGCTCCAGGCCCCACTTTCTGCCCTAATATGCCCCAATCTGTCCCAAAGACATGAAAATTTCAGAAATCTACCAAAAATCAGCCCTTTGCCCAATCCCCCTGAAATTGGGGTGGTAGCCTGCACCCATTAGGCACTACCACCCCACCCCACTCCTTTTGCCCAAATCCCATGCTATGCCTCCGAACTGCCCCAAAGTCACTAAAACTTTAAAAATTCACAAAAAATCAGGACTTTGCCCAATCCCCCTGAAATTGGGGTGGTAGACTCTACCCATTGGGCACTACAACCCCACCCCAAAATTTTGCCCCTGGGCCCCTTTTTACCCCCCCGAATCGATTCAGATTCAGATTCAGATTAAATCCGAATCCGAACCGAATCAAGGGTGATTCGGGTGACCCAGATTCGGGCACAAAACAGAACGGGGGTGATTCGGCTCGGGTCCGAGCCGAATCACCCAAAAATCCGAATTGCACACCCCTAATTCTGACTTAATGCAACCAATACATTAAAGTAATACTCATGGAAAATTGAAATGTATAAGGCCACGCAAATTTCTGCAAAGAGAATGGAATCATTCACCATTCTTCTCACCGGAACAGTAGCTGTTCTCCTTTATGAATATTTTATCATTTATTAATGTGAGCATTTTTTGCTGAGTGAATCATTTGCCAGCAATAAAATATCTGATGAGTTTAACATTTTTCTGATTCAGAGATAACAGTGATAAGAAGGCAACTTCTTTTAAAAATGTATTGTTTTTACAAATCAAGCAAACAGCTCATTCCTTGGCTGTGAATAAACTTGAAGTTGGCTGCACAAGAGCAGTTCATCCTAGTAACAGTGCATTTGTGCAATTCACACAAGTTGTGCAAATGTGACATTTGTGCAAATGGGGAATAATGGGCTTACTCTGGTGTAACACAATTTGCACAACTTTTGGGTTTACACAACTTCTGGAAACACAACCTTGCTAGGCTGGTGTACTAGCACAATATGCCAGCCATTGTTTTACAGTGATTTTATGTACGTACACATTTTTGTATATTCTCAATGTTAATTGTCAGCCTCCTTGAGCACTGAGTAAAAAATAAAGAACACTAATGGAAAGGAATAACATTACAGCAGTAGCATTGCCACTGGGATGGGAATTGCATTGCACCCATTCTGTTACTTGTCCATGACAACATCTACAGTTATACAAGCAACCCTCCCTCATGGGTACAGCTATATCTGCTGAAGGCTCCCTCTGCATGACTGGGCACACTGCTTTTCCAGACTTTCTGATGGGGCACGGGGTGGGGGGGAAGCACCATACATTCAGCTGAATATGTGGAGAACCATTGCAGGTGATGTAATGGACATAAATGGTGATGTAATGGACACTGCAGAGAGATGCTGCAGTGTCATGCACATTCATTAGAGACAATGGAATGACTCCAAAGAGCTTATCTCTTGACTACATTCATAGCCATGTTGGAATATATACTGAGTATAAGAACATAAGAACAAAAGAACAGCCCTGCTGGATCAGGCCCAAGGTCCATCTCATCCAGCATCCTGTTTTGCACAGTGGCCCACCAGATGCCGCTGGAAGCCTACAGGCAGGAGTTGAGGGCATGCCCTCTCTCCTGCTGTTACTCCCCTGCAACTGGTACTCAGAGGCATCCTGCCTTTGAGGCTGGAGGTGGCCTATAGCCCTCCGACTAGTAGCTGTTGATAGACCTCTCCTCCATGAAGTTATCCAAGCCCCTCTTAAAGCCATACAGGTTGTTGGCTGTCACCGCATCTTGTGGCAGAGAATTCCACAAGTTGATTATGTGTTGTGTGAAAAAAAATACTTCCATTTTCTGGTCCTAAATTTCCCGGCAATCAATTTCATGGGATGACCCCTGGTTCTAGTGTTATGTGAGTGGGAGAAGAATTTCTCTCTATCCACTTTCTCCACTCCATGCATGATTTTATAGACTGATATCTATGCATGATGTCACTGGCTGACATCCGGACTAATGAAGCATTTGTAGAAGGAAGTTGTGCTAACTTTTGCTCACTTCATTTAGAGCAGGCCTGCACAACATAAGGCCTGGGGCCAGATCTAGCCTGCAAGGACATTTTTTGCTGGCCCCATGGTAGGCATAACCTGCACCAACAGCACCCCATAAAGGCAGAAGGCCACTCTTTGGGTTGCTTCCTTTTTATCCATCTTTCCATTGTCTGTCCTCTCTGAAAATTGCCTTACAGCACCACCCTATGCATGTTTACTTGGAAATATTCCCACAGCACTGCCAGTAAGGCTTACTCCTAAGTAATCATGCCTAGGATTGCAACATGAATTCAACAGTAATTTAGGGAGAAGTGAGGGCATTTGTTTGGGGCTGGCTGGCATACACTCTGAGTGTCCCCCTGACTGAGAAGAAATATGACTAGGGGTGTGCAATGTTGGTATTCGGTGATTCGGTTCGGGACCCAAACCGAATCACCCCTGTTCTGTTTTGTGCCCGAATATGGGCCACCCAAATCACCCTTGATTCGGTTCGGATTCGGATTTAATCCGAATCCGAATCTGAATCAATTTGGGGGGTAAAGGGGCCCAGGGGCAAAATTTTGGGGTGGGGTGGTAGTGCCCAATGGGTGTAGTCTACCACCCCAATTTCAGGGGGATTGGGCAAAGGGCTGATTTTTTGGGAATATTTGAAGTTTGGGTGTCTTTGGGGCAGATTGGGGGCAGAAAGTGGATCTGCCCCAAAGGAGTGGGGTGGGCTGGTAGATAGTGCCTAATGGGTGGAGGCTACCACCCGTCCCCAATTTCAGAGTGATTGGGCAGAGGGGTGAATTTTGGTGAATTTCTGAGGTTTGTCTTCATAAGGTGAAGTGTGCTAAATTGATTACTTCCTCATATTCATAGTAATTGAGAGTGTGAAAAAGTGAAAGTGGGGCCATGAGAGTTGTTTAATTGGAAAAAATCTCATTTGCTATGATAGAATGAGAATTCACACCACAGAAGTTTTTTCTGAGGTGTGAATTCTCATTCTATCATAGCAAATGAGATTTTTTCAATTAAACAACTCTCATGACCCCACTTTCACTTTTTCACACCTCAATTACTATGAATATGAGAAAGTAATCAATTTAGCACACATCACCTTATGAAGAAAACCTCAGAAATTCACCAAAATTCACCCCTCTGCCCAATCACTCTGAAACTGGGGATGGGTGGTAGCCTCCACCCATTAGGCACTATCTACCAGCCCACCCCACTCCTTTGGGGCAGATCCACTTTCTGCCCCAAATCTGCCCCAAAGGCACCCAAACTTCAAATATTCCCAAAAAATCAGCCCTCTTCCCAATCCCCCTGAAATTGGGGTGGTAGCCTCCACCCATTAGGCACTACTACCCCACTCCACTCTTTTGGTGGCAAATCCACTTTCTGCCCCCAAACTGCCCCAAAGTCACTAAAACTTCAAAAATTCTCAAAAAATCAGCCCTTTGTCCAATCCCCCTGAAATTGGGGTGGTGGCCTCCACGCATTAGGCTCTACCACCCCACCCCATTATTCTGCCCCAGGCCCCACTTTATGCCCCAATCTGCCCCAATCTGTCCCAAAGATATGAAAATTTCAGAAATTTACCAAAAATCAGCCCTTTGCCCAATCCCCCTAAATTGGGGTGGTAGCCTGCACCCATTAGGCACTACCACCCCACCCCACTCCTTTTGCCCAGATCCCATGCTATGCCCCCAAACTGCCCCAAAGTCACTAAAACTTTGAAAAATCCCCCCAAATCAACCATGAACCGAATCACCCGAATTTTCCAGGCCCGAAATTTGGGCGATTTGGCTCGGGCCTGAAAAATATCGGGGGACATCGGGTGTGATTCAGTTCGGCCCCGAATCACCTGAAATTGATTGTTTCGGGCACACATCGTTCTGTGCCCGAAATTTTTTGCACATCCCTAAATATGACCTATTTTCTGGCCCCTATCCTTGGTTAAAATTGTGGATAATGGGAAAGATCCACACAAGTAACTAATAATTATTTTCATTAATATTATAAATAATTATTTTTAATGTAATAATGTAAATTATTGACCTTGGCTCTAGAACACCATATTGTGGTTGGTTACAGCCTACTAGGGCATTTGAGTTGTGCAACCCTGATTTAGACTGTGGGAATCCAGTGTTAGCAGCAAATCATACTGTTTTATTAAGATATAAAGGTGTACATCATTCATTACAATCCATCCATACCTTCACTCATGCATTGTTATCCAGTATTGATTTTACTATCATTAAGTGGATGGCCAGTCCACACTTACAGAATCAAGAAGGAACTAAGGGCTCTGACTGCTGCAGATAGCTGCTTTATAGCGTGATATAGAGTGGGACCTTAAAACCATTACTTCTCCAAAAGGCCTTTCTTATTTATTTATTTGACGTATTTTTATACCACCAAAACTAACGTCTCTGGGCAGTTTACAACAAGATAAAAACAAAAACAAAACATTAGTTAAAAACAAAAACAAGACAGTTAAAACACAATTCAATTTTTTTAAAACAATATTCTAAAAACAACACTAAAACTATCAAAACAATATCAGTTAAAAGCCTGGTTTAATAGATGCATCTTTAAAGACTTTTAAAAAGTTGTCAGAGATGAGGAGGCTCTTATTTCACTAGGAAGCGCATTCCAAAGCCTCGGGGCAGCAACAGAGAAGGCCCATCCCCGAGTGGCCACCAGATGAGCCGGTGGCAAATGCAGACGGACCTCTCCTGATGATCTCAATGGGCAGTGGGGTTCATAACGAAGAATACAGGAGTAATATGGTCTCTCCTAGATGACCCAGAGACCAGCCTGGCTGCCGCATTCAGAGCCAACTGTAGTTTCCAGACTACACACAAGGGCAGCCCCACATAGAACACATTACAGTAATCCAGTCTGGAGGTTACCAGCAGATGTACCACTGTTTTGAGGCCATCTATCTCAAGAAATGGACATAGCTGGCATATCAGCCGGAGCTGATAGAAGGCACCTCTGACCACTGCCTCAACCTGGGAGACTGGGAAGAAACTTGGATCCAGAAGCACCCCCAGACAGCGTACCTGTTCCTTCTGGGGAATTGTGATCCCATCCAGAACAGGCAGATGAAGATTGTCTCTCGAGTTGCAACCCCACACAATGAGTACCTCTGTCTTATCTTGATTCAGTTAATTTTGTTATCCCTCATCCAGCCCATTATCACCTCCAGGCAGGTATTTAGGGAGGTTATGCCCTCTCCCAATGATGCTGAAATGGAGAAATAGATTTGGGTATCATCAGCATACTGATAACACCCTGCACCAAATCTCCTGATGATCATGCCCAGCAGCTTCATGTAGATGTTAAACAACTTTGGGGACAAAACGGAACCCTGGGGGACACCATACAGAAGTTCAGATTTTGAAGAACAACAGTGTCCAAGCAACACCATCTGGAATCTGCCAAAAAGGTAGGAGAGGAACCACTGCAAAGCAGTACCTCCCACCCCCAACTCTTGCAGATGTTCCAGAAAGATACTATGGTTGATAGTATCAAAAGCCGCCAAGAGGCCCAAAAGGACCAACAGAGTCACACTTCCCAGTTGTCAATTCCCAGTTGGAGATCATCCATCAGGCTGACCAAGGCAATCTCTACCCCATAGCCAGCCCGGAAGCCAGTTTGAAATGGGTCTAGATAATCAGTTTCCTCCAAGATTGTATGGAGCTGGGAGTCCACCACCCTCTTAATTACCTTGCCCAGCCACAGAAGGTTGGAGACAGGCCTGTAGTTACTCAGCTCTGAGGGATCCAAGGTAGGCTTCTTCAGAAGCAGTCTAATAATTGCCTCCTTAAGACTAGGAGGCATCCTACCTACCCTCAGAGATGCATTTATAATCTCTACCAGGCCTTCTACAACAAACCCCTTGCCAGATAGTATAAGATCTGTTGGGCAAGGGTCAAGAGGACAGGTGGTGGACCGCACCATTCCAATCAGCTTGTCCACATCCTCAGGAGTCACAAACTGGAACTGATCCAACCTAACCACATAAGAGGAGTTGCTGCATATCTCCACATCAGACACTGAAGTAATTGTGGAGATGGAATCTAAGTCAGACCGAATTTGAGAGATTTTCCCTACAAAGAATTCATTAAACACATCATAGCGGGTAACTGATGGTTCCAGATTCCGATTCAAGGGAGAAGGGGCACATACCAGCCCTCTCACAACCCTAAACAACTCTGCTGGACGTGAACTTGCAGATGCAATACGGGCAGAAAAGAATTGCTTCTTTGCTGCACGTATAGCCTGAGCATAGGTCTTCTAATGAGCTCTATGTTGCAATCTGTTGGATTCAAGCTGAGTCTTTCTCCACCTGCACTCCAGTCATCTACCTCGCTGCTTCAGCCCCTGTAGTTCTTCCGTATACCAAGGGGCCAGTTGTGAAGCAAGTCGGAGAGAACGCTTAGGAGTGATCATGTCTACTGCCCCGGTGAGTTTGCTGTTCCTATTCTCCACCAAGGCATTAACAGGATCACTGGCAGAGCCAATACTAAATCCCTCCAAGGCTTCTTGAAATCCTCCTGGATCCAATAACATTCTTGGGCAGACCATCCTAATAGGTCCCTCACCCCTGCGAAGGTGGGGTGTGACTGTGAGTCCAACCTCAACCAGATGGTGGTCCGTCCATGACAATGGGGAAATCACAGGAGTCACCACCCATGGAACACCACTCTGATCAGAGTGAAAGACCAAATCAAGCATGTGACTGGCAATGTGTGTCGGTAGTAGAGACAGTGAAAGGAAAGTAGGCTGATTAGTTCTTATTAGAACAACTTGTCATTATAATAATGTGCTCTTCTGCTAGCGCAACTTTGCTCATTATGCAAATGCTTTGTTAGACAAGATGTCAGCCACATCTCTTTTAAACAATAAAACATAGTAATGTTATACTATAGGTAAGACAATAGATGCAATAGAAACTTTAAAAACTAGAGCTTATGCAGGACTGGAATTTCTTAGTTTCAGTATCACCAGATTAGTGCCTTATTCAAGCAGGATTGTAAAAAGGGTTTTAATCAATCAAAGTCAGAATTTGAACAACAGTTGTGTGACAAGGAAGACAAACTAGTTTCTAGGATGTATGATCTGTTATTATTGGAAGATATAAGAATGGAAGTAGTGAAAACTTCAATGATTAAATGGACTCAGGATTTTGGTTACAATATAGACTTGGAGAAATGGGAAAAACTATGGACAGAAGACATGAAATACACTGCCTGCTCTAATTTAAAGGAAAATAATCTTAAAATGGTGTACAGATGGCATCTAACCCCTAAGAAGTTGGCTTTAATGTACAAGAACATGTCAAACAAATGTTGGAAGTGTAAAAAAAGAGGAGGGTTTCTATATACATTTATGGTGGACTTGTAATAAGTCTAAAGGCTATTGGGATTTAATATACAATGAGCTTAAGAAAGTGTTTAAAATGACTTTTCCTAAGAGCCCAGAAACAATACTATTAGGCATTAATAATAGCTCATTGCCTAGGAAATACTGGATCCTCTTTATATATCTGACAGCAGCAGCAAGATTGACATTTGCATACAAATGGAAAGACAAATGGAAAGACATCCATTGCCTGAGTAAAGAGGACTGGATACTTAAAGTGTTAGAGTTGGCAGAAATGGCAAAGCTAACAGCATTATTAAGAAATAAATTTGAAGCATTTAAAAGGGAGTGGGACCGTCTTCTTATTTACCTAAAAAAACATATTATAAAATGGATTTCTATCAGGCTTATGAGTGGTAACAAAAATGTTTAATAATGCCCTAGAGCTGACATGCGTACGATTTCACGGGGGGAGAACGATTAAATTACAGGCAAGATTTGGGTATTGTAACTGATACTTGTTCTAATGATGAGATGGAAGTCCTTTTGTCTTTTTTTTGTGCTTCTTTCTTTCCCCCCTGCCCATTTTTCTTTTTGTGCGTGCGTGTGTGTATTTTTTTTGTGAAAAATTGAATAAAAAGGTTTTTTTTTTTTAAAAAAAAGAAAGTAAATGACGAGCATGTCACTGCTTTTGTGAATCTGGGGTTGCTAGTGAATTCCATCCCAGTAATGAATTTGGATGATTTGATAGGACTTGAGGGATTATCAAGAGATTCCTCAGCATCATACACCTCATTTTCAATTTAGCAGTGGGTGTTGTGAGCTTTTTCATATTTAAGGCTTAGCATCCTAAAAACTGCTTCAGACTTTTTTATTTTGTAGTGACAAAGGTTGTTTGTTTGTTTGTTTGTTTGTTTTGTAGAGACAATTCACATATTCCTAAAATATGTGCACTGCCTATCTAGCTGGTCTAATCTTAAACTCTTGGTTCAATGTCTGCTCAATGGTAATTTTTCATTAACTGGACTGATAGTATCTGCCAACTGTTATGCCAAAATTTAGATATTTATTCCAGTGTTCAAAAATAATGAACAGTAGAACCAGTAACTGAAACACGATCAATAGATATAGTACTCATAATATGCATAAGGTCTCACTTTGAAGATTTGACCAAATTCCCAGGCAAGTCTTTAATGTAAACTTCATTTAAGTTCCATATTCTTCTAACTATAAAGATGCTTCATGATTCTGCCTGATTAGAGATTAACCTTCCCCACTGGAGGAAACCTAAGTGTGGACTCTTCGTGCAGATGTCAGGGTGGGAGGTCTTGGTACTTAAGGCAATGTAGCTCTTTCACTGATTTCAGCTGACTTAGAAACAAACCACCACAGAGCAAGCAGCAAGCTATTGAACAAAAATGTGAGAAAATTAATGGGAAAATGCTGGTGCTATTCATTCTTCTCAAGAACAGACAGATACACATTTATTAGTTGTTGAATCACTAGAGCTATGGGAATCATCCTTTCTAATTTTCTGACTTTTGTGCATTTAAATTCCCAATTATGGTGATGATGCCTATTAGCATAACTTTCCTGCACAATGTTTCTTGGGAAATGTAAAAGAAAATGCTCATATATCATCATATTACATTCCCATTCTGTTCTTTTCTCCATCAGTTCCAGAAGGCAAGGTGTTTGCTAAAGATCATTAGGAAGCCAGAAAAACAGGGTAAGTGTAGGGTCTTCATTTTAAATGGAAATGCTTCACATACACAGCCCTGGGGAAAGTATACTACCAGAAGCTACTGAGTCAGCCTCTCCTGCCTCTCCTTCAGAATCTTTCAGCTGCATCAATTCACCTTTGGTCCCTTGACTTGACAGTTTTTGTGTTAGCCTGGGCACTCTAATTTAAGATGGGAAAAAATGTTTCTATATGCCTGGTCACCATTTGATGATTGCCTCTTTTCCAGTTACCTCCATGGTCAATATGCTGTAATACAAAAGTGCATAATGGATTAAGACTGGGGGCCAGTATACATAAATAGCATTTAGGGGTGTGCATGAACCTGTTCTGAGGCCCTTTGACGGGCCTGAGAACAGGTTTGAAAGACTGGTGATTTGGCTGGTTTAGAGGTGAGTGGATAACTTTAAGGGTGCGGAGGGTGCTCTTAGCACTCCTGCCATGTTTGCCCTGCCAGTGCTGCACTTTAAAAGAGTCCAGAGGGGCGGCAGCGTACCTCCCTGTTGCCCCATTGCCTCATTGACCAGAAATGACTGGAAGCACCTGGCGCGTGTGCGCACCAAGGTCAGGTATACCCAGGGTTGGATTAAGGGCAACTGATGCCCTAAGCACAGCCCAACAATGGTGCCCCCACCCCTCGGCCCCCTCCATTGCTTAACTGATGAGACATTAAGACTCAAGCAAATTATTTATTAATTTATAATTAATATTATACCTTAATATTTATTTAAATTTTTCAAAGTTTTCTTCTAGATTTTTAAAAGGTAAAACAAAACAGTTCCACTGCCTATAATTTCATATAAATAGCCGCAACAGAAGGAATGATGGAGAAAAATATTTCATCTTCAAGGTCAGACATCATAAGTTATGACCATCTTTTACGTGAAGTTTTATCAATATTTTGTACTGCTCTTTACAGTAATCTCGC
Organism: Hemicordylus capensis; assembly: GCF_027244095.1. Taxonomy (NCBI): domain Eukaryota; kingdom Metazoa; phylum Chordata; class Lepidosauria; order Squamata; family Cordylidae; genus Hemicordylus; species Hemicordylus capensis. Next base: position 71,085,083 of record NC_069659.1, read on the forward strand.
AAATCAATGACTTTTTACTTCAGATACATAGTTTAGTAGTTTCTCAAAACTTTAGTCGCTCACTGAGCCAAATAAAACTTTTTTTAACAATGCAGAGTAAAGTCGAACATAGCAGATAAAAACAATTACAAAAAATCAACTAAAGTTGAGTGTGGCAGTGAAATGCAAGGTGGCAAAAGAAATGCAAGATGACAATAAGGGAGGCGAAAAGAGATTTTGAGGTATGTTTAGCTAAAAGTATCAAAGGGAGTAATAAAAATTTATTTAAATACATCAGATGCAGGAAACCTTCCAGGGAGGCTGTTGGACCATTAGATAATGAGGGAGTGAAAGAGATATGGAGGTTGCAGAGAAACTTAATGAATTCTTTGTGTCCATCTTCACGGTAGAGGATACAGAGCATATACAGTACCTGTTCCTGAACCAGACATTTCAGGGATGGAGGCTAAAGAACTGAGTCAGATAGAAGTGACAAGAGATGATGTTCTAAACTGTCTGGAAAAACTGAAAATTAGCAAATCACCAGGGCCGGATGGCATCCATCCAAGAGTCCTCAAAGAAATCAAAAGTGAAATTGCCAACCTCCTTGCCAAAATATATAACTTATCTCTGCAATCAGGCTATGTACCAGAGGACTGGAAAGTAGCAAATGCAACACCGATTTTCAAAAAGAGATCCAGGGGCGATCCAGGAAATTACAGGCTGGTTAGCTTAACTTCCGTTCCAGGCAAATTGATGGAAAGCATCCTCAAGGAAAAAAATTTAAAGCATATAGAAGAACAAGCCCTGCTGGGGGAGAACCAGCATGGCTTCTGCAAAGATAAATCTTGCCTCACAAAACTTTTGGAGTTATTTGAGAGTGTCAACAAGTGTGTGGATCAAGGTGATCCAGTTGACATAGTATACCTGGACTTCCAAAAAGCTTTCGACAAAGTTCCTCATCAAATTCTCCTGAGGAAACTTAACAATCATGGGATAAGAGGACAAGTACATGTGTGGATTGCTAACTGCTTGAAAGTCAGGAAACAGAGGGTAGGGAAAAATGGAAAGTTTTCACAATGGAGGGAAGTAAGAAGTGGGGTCTTCCAGTTATCTGTACTGGAACAGGTGCTTTTTAATTTATTCATAAATGATCTGGAAGTGGGTGAGCAGAGAGATGGCCAAATTTGCAGATGATACCAAACTATTTAGGGTAGTGAAATCCAACACAGATTGCCTACTCTACTGCAACAGCTGATGTGGCATGAACAGCAAAAGCCCAGTAAATTAAAGCATTCAGAGTCCCTGCTTAAATCCCCTCACATACATAGGATGGTAGTAATCATCTTTTTGGTTTGACAGTACAAGTAATAAAAATACAGGCAGTACAGTACAACTACCCAGACAGCTCTTTGAGAGCTATCACACAAGTACACAAGCCTCTCTTAGACAAAGGTTCAAGGGTCCTATGGCCTTGAAACTCATTTGAGGGGTTAAAAAAAGACACCAACTAGGCTGAACAAAGGAGCGAGGACACACAACAAGAGAATCAATAGCTGCACTCTCACAGCCCCCAATCCTGTTAGCTCCTGGATTAGATATCTCTGATGCAAAAAAGATTCAAAGGGAAGGGATATGGGAGAATCAAAGCCAAACTTGCCTTTTGACTGCCTGGCCAGCAACAGTCATATCAGAAAGAAAAGTGCATTTTGTAGTGGGAAATAACTGGATTGTTATGTAATGGTGAATCCAAACCCATTAGGTAGCATCAGCTCCTGCTACACCTATTGCAGTTGGGTTTCAGACCATCAAGCACCTTGCAAAGTTACAGCATCCCATGGGAACAGGAAGGTTGATGCCACAGAGTTACAGCTAGAATGACACTGGCAAATGTTGTTGGTCATGTCATAGGCTTCTGTTGTGGTCTGAATAGCAATGGAAAAAGGAATGTTTCTGCATCTGTTGGGGGGGGGGGGCTGCCTACAGAAAGCCAAGACAGACACAGGGACATTGGTAAGTATCTGCAACACATGGGACCTGAAATGCTTATTAGGTCTTTATGAGCAAGTGAGTAAGGCAAAGCACATTCCAAGAGGCATCACATGATTGGTGTGAAGCACCAGACAGGGTTTGTGAGGTGAGAGTGGGCTTAGCCAGCTCTCCCCACACACGAGCAGTTGCTTGGTGCTGGGCAGCCGGATCAGCCATCCAGACGAGCGGATGCTTCAGTCGGGCACTCCTGTGCCTGGCTGCAGCTCCATAGGGAGCTCCAGGGGTAAAGGGAAGGGTCCCCCTCCCCTCTCCCTCCCACCCCAGTGTGTTAGCCGTGGCTGCAAGCATGCAAGAAATAAACAAGGTTAGCAGAGCACTCGCTCCGTTAACCTTGGTTAGGGTGAGAGGTAGTTAGGCAGGCTATCCGCCAGAGAACCACCAGGCTTGTCCACGAGCCTGGTGGTTCCCACGGTTGCTTGAAACTGGGCTAAGAGGGGCCAGCCCAGTTTTGAGCAATTGTGTGAATAGCTTCCAAGTTAAGCATTGCCTCAATTGTCCTTTCAGTTTTGATGAAACTACTTTAAGTAAGTTTCCTCATCTTGTCACCAATGAAGCCTGATTCAGACATGATGCTCTGTGTTCATTTTAAAAGTGAACCTGGGATGGCTCTTCAGATGCATGGTAAAGATATGAAGTATACTTCTGTATTGCATACAGCATAACTTTGAATGATTGTACCTGTGTACAGATCTCTATCTATATACACTGTACACTTGTGGTACGAGTGCTGAACATAGCATGAGAACATAGCATGAGAATGAACATAGCATGAGTTTATACCTATGTATGATATAAAGTACGGAGGTACTTATCGTGCATGGTCATAACTCTAGAGACGGGTTTGATCTGCCTGTTCTAGATGGGGTCACACTTCCCCAAAAGGAACAGGTTCGCAGTCTGGGAGTACTTCTGGATTCACACCTCTCCCTGGTTTCTCAGGTTGAAGCGATGGCCAGGCGTGCTTTCTATCAGCTCCGGCTGATACGCCAGCTGCACCCGTTTCTCAAGATCAATGACCTCAAAACTGTGGTACATCTGTTGGTAACCTCCAGACTTGACTTTGGTAATGCGCTCTACATGGGGCTACCTTTGTACATAGTCCAGAAACTGCAGTTGGTTCAGAACGCGGCAGGCAGGCTGGTCTCTGGGTCATCTCAGAGAGACCATGTTACTCCTTTACTGATGGAGTTACACTGGCTGCCAATAGGTTTCCGGACAAAATACAAAGTGTTAGTTACAAAGTGCTAGTTACAAAGCCCTAAACAGCTTAGGCCCTGGGTATCTAAGAGAGCGTCTTCTTCATTATGTGCCCCACTGCCCATTGAGGTCATCTGAGGAGGTCCGTCTCCAGTTACCACCAACCTGTTTGGTGGCTACACAGAGACGGGCCTTCTTGGTCACTGCCCCAAGATTGTGGAATGCGCTCCCTGCTGAGATATAATCCTCCCCATCTCTGGCAATTTTCAAAAAACACCTGAAAACCCATCTTTCACCCAAGCTTTCTCAGCTTTCTAAATTTTGGGGATTATGATATCTGGTCTATTTTGAAATTCAAAACCCGATTTCGGGGTTTTTAATCACTGTAATTGTTTAATTGTTGTTTTAAAATATTGTTAATTGCTATATTGTTTTTTAATTTGTTTTAGCTCTTTACTGTTTTAGTGGTTTGTTTTAATTGTAAACTGCCCTGAGCCATTTTGGAATGGCGGTATACAAATCAAATAAATAAATAAGAATAAAATAAATAAATAAAGCCCTTCTACATAAATTGGACTGGATATTCTCTAGGCTTGTTCAGCCTCCCATTTCTTTGACCAGTTTTTCTCATTTCAAGGAGTTAATTTTCTGCACAGAAGTAGCCTTCTTTTTAGGCCTTTTGTGAAGAGAGACATTTGTTTTCTTATACTTGGTCCTTGAAGTAAGAGCTTGTGTTTGTGTCTGAATCTCATAGATTTTGTATTCATTAGTTGCTGAGATACCACAATTCCTGCCCTGGTTTGGTTGCAAGGAGCATATCCCCCTAGGATTCCATCTGCTCCAGTTCTTGCCCCAGGAAAATTACCTTTCCACCATTACATGGCGTTAATGAGCCACACATTCAACAGTGAGGTATTAGGACTGCATCAGCTTTCCGAGAGTCCTGACACCTGCCGGATGGGTGTGTCAAAAGAAGAGCATTGCCACCTGGTTGCAGTTCTGCTTGGCAGACTTTGTAGCTCTGTTTACACTTCACTCAATTATAATTGGCAGTTCTGTCACCATTTCTTCATCAGTTTTGGAGCGTATTGTTATAACTGAATACATATAATAGCTGTCACTTTTCTCTTCTCAGCATTTAGTTCTATTTGTTATTTTTCTCTGCTTTTAGTCGCCTAAGTCATGCCACTTATATTGCATATGCACTGACAGATTTTTGATTGATGCGCAAATTAATTCAGAGGAAAAGAAAAGAGAAAAAGAACAGGGTTGGGTTTTTTTTTTTTGTCCTGACACTTTTATTTTTATCTTCACATGCTGTCTTTGACAGGTTTTAAAATGGTGTTCAATTTTTTTAAGTATCTTTAAATAAAGAGCAATTTGCTACATCAGAAGCATGTTACTCATGCTTTTTATTCTCCCGTTTGTTCACAGACACACAGAAAAGACAGCAGAGTCATGGTAAGGCAGTCCTAAGCCCTAAGTATATAGTGGTTATTGCTTATATATCAAGAGTCACCGAAGAAAAAGTCATAATTTCATATACCTATGTACACTTGTAGCTGTCTATTTGATTGCCTTTAGGTGGTAAAAACTACGTATATGTATCTGGCACATCAAAATGTGTACAAGGATGCCAAGACTACACTGAAATAGGCATGTTTCATTTTCTTGTAAAGAATCGATGTTGCCAGGGTGAATAAAAATGACATCTACATAACAAAGTTTTTCAGGATCAAGATGCCATTCTTCTTTTTCAAAAGTAATAAAGGAAGAGGACATACAGCCTACAATATATTCTCTGTATACAACAGAATAGAGTTATATAGCCAACAAAATGAAGATGCTTGAGGATACGAGCGGATTCAACTCCCATGATTTTGGGACTGTAATATGGAGGATTTCCAATAGTGACATATTTTACAATATTTAAATCTTGCCATTCAAACAATAAGGATCCAAAAGATAACACATAATTAAATATAAACAAAACAGAATCTGGAACAATAAAGAGCATACAGCAAAAAAAGTAATCAGTTGTCCCCAATGCCCACTGAAAAAGCAGTGGCTGGCGTCACTTCTAGGGCCTGCAGGGATGCCACAGGACACAACTATCCCTATTCTCCAGTGTGAATACAGTTGTGCAAGAGCCTTCAGTTTCCATAGCACTTCCTGTGCTCTGGAAGGCCTTACAAGAGCAGAAACATGTTGCTGACCCTCACAGAGTGAATACAGAGAGTTCGAAAAGAAGAGAAGGGATTTTCCCCATGCAAAAAGTATTGGGAAGAATTGCATTTCCCAAATGCCCTTGCACAGCTTTTCGGCATCCCTTTTGTGTTTCCCCAGCATCCACTTCTCTTCTTCGCAACCTCTCCACACATCTTCCCAGCCAGGTTGCATACCCTCCGGTTCTGATGAAAAGCCCCCCTCAGCAACAGATATGAGAGAGGGCCACAGTGGAGAGGGCCACAGTGCGAGTGCCTGCCCCCCCTCAGCATCAGAGCTTACTACAGATTAATTGGAATTGGATGTTCCAATGCACAGGCCTACCATTTACACCAAACAGTGGGGATTAAAGACCAAGGCCTTTGGCAAAGATCCGAGTGCATAAACAAGTTTATGTAAGAGGAGACAGGGCTGAAGATATTCTCGCCCTAGGCCATTTAGAACATCAAAGAGAGGAGAGCTGGTAGCAAGCATGACTTGTCCCCTTAGCTAAGCAGGGTCTGCCCTGGCTGCATATGAATGGGAGACTACAAATGTGAACACTGTAAGATATTCCCTTGAGGAGATGGAGCCACTCTGGGAAGAGCATCTAGATTCCAAGTTCCCTCCCTGGCAGCATCTCCAAGATAGGACTGAGAGAGACTCCTGCCTGCAACCTTGGAGAAGCCACTGCCAGTCTGTGTAGACAATACTGAGCTAGATGGACCAAGGGTCTGACTCAGTATACAGCAGCTTCCTATGTTCCTATGTCAAAACCAGCACTCTGAATTGAGCGTCATTTCCCAAAGGTTGAGCATCATTTCCCAATTTTAAATTATAATGTTGCTTGTATTCTGGGTTCCCTAACCATCTCCATGATAGACTCAGAAGGGCCTTTCTAAAATGCGCAGGAAACACAAAGACAGCCGCACTTTCAGCAGGGAATGGATCTTGCCTCTGGAATGACATTTTTTAGTTGTCATCTTCCAGGAGAAAGCTTCAGGAATATCTTATGAGCGCAAAAGAAAATATATCCTAAATATATCCTTATACTGATCTGGAGAAAGCATGGGCTAACTTCCTGATTAATGCTCAATGTACTTTCTAAACATATGCCTCTCAGTGTTGTTCAAAGGGAGTTCAGCAAAATTCACTTCTCCCCAGTAGTGCCGGTGTAGTGTAAGTCTGGATGTAAACCATGGGTTCCACAAACTCAGACTCCGGCGTACATGTTTTGGAACATATTGATCAGAAGTGCTACAAGGCTGGGGTAGCACACTGTTGCAAGGGTTCTGCCCAAAAGAATTGCCACTTTGTAGCTAGAATAATATTTAAGGGGCTCTAGATGAAAGCTTGGAAACATGCAGACGGAACGAATACAAAACAGGGCAACACATTACACTAGACCTCCCAGATGCTCAACCGTTAAAAGCAATACACAACAGAGTATAGGGATGTAACCTTAAGCTTCTTGTTCAGATGTTAAAATTAGCATTTTCCTTTTGAATTGAAACATTACTTTGATGCCTTGGAGACACCCTAATCAGCTACCACCTGTCTGAAAGAGTTATTTGACCCTTTCAGCTAATACTTCTGGTACGCTGGAAGCTCCCCAGCAGATGTGTCCATTGTATATGCTGGTTCTTGGAAGAGAAATTTATAGATTCTGCGTGATGAACCAGTTACCATTTTCACAAGTTAAAAAAAACCATCAGAGAAGTCGGAGTAAAACTATTAGTCAAAAAGGTACCCAGCACAATGTTAGGCTGGATGACTGGCAAATCATTTTTGTTTCCAAAAGAGCCATGGCTGGAAAGAAATAAATCTGCTCTGAGGTACTCATTCAGTGCCTTTGTTTGGTATTCACAGTCCCTTCAACATCCTTTCCAGACAATATTTCCAACACAAATCAAACTTGCTTGGACTTATGTTGCATGTCTGCACTATAAAAAATATCTATATTGCTTTTTTCGAATCCTGGCTCAGCATTATTTTGATCCTCCAATGCCTTAGCAAAGATATATGTGCTACAGAATTGCTACAAATAGTTGGTCTGCAGTGTGTGTGTATGTGTGTGTGTGTACTTTGCTCTCTGCTGAAAGAATAGTATCGGGCACAGCAATTCAGGTCATCCTATAACATCACCTCGTTAATATTGTCTGTGAACTTGATTGTTATTGGCAGTAGACACTGGTTGATGATACTTGATCCAGGAAGAAGGAGTTCTCTGGTGTCAAGTTTGCTGCTATGAATTATTTTCTTTTAAAATATAAATATAAAATAAAACTGCATCTGAAGCCTTAGTCTTTTCATTTTAGCACATATCCCCTGAGGGCTTTCTTCACAAATCACTCAGGGGTTAGTCCCTCTGCCAAATGGCTAGAAAATAAGTAAACCCTGGTGAAGTTTTTTTGTTCCATACTTCTTTGAACTTAATCTAAGGTGCCTGCTGTTCCTTTTGAAACTTCATCATCCTGCCATTGATATGGGTCTTGACCCAAAAGTACATTGCAGCTTGATTTCCCTCCTGTAACTCTTCTCGAATATAAAGCACAGCTGTCATAATCTTTTAGCCCCTGTTGCTGTAGATTGTTGATGTTTACAAATGATCATGATAAAGTGTATTATTTCCCAGCGTTTTGATCAGTGCTGCAGTGTCTGTCTTTCACTTGTGCTCCCCAACGTTATGGTTCTTTCTTCTTTGTCTTTCTCTTCTCCCCCCCCCCGAAAAAGGCTCAGAAAAGAAGCACAAACTTTTAATGTATAAAGATAGCACATACCAGATAACTTTGATTTACCGAAGGTATTAAAAATAGTGGCTTATATACTTCACAGCCACCCACTGATGGAAGCTTGTGGCATGAGTACTGCCTCCATCCATCCTGAAACCACGCTGGCACACCTTCGCCCAGCTCCCATCATTCCCAATGTTCTGTCACAGTGTGCCATTTGGACAAAACCTTCCAAACTATTGTCAGGTGCCCCTAAATTCAGAGGTGCTCTTACCCCTGGACTTTGGGGCCCTGGTCCATGGCCTCCAAGGTCTGGGGGCACCTCCTACCACCACCCTGTGCCACTCCACTGTGCCGAACTGCCACTTTTCTGTAATTTTAGCTACCATGTGCACAGCTGGGGCGGGGAGTGAACCAAGCCAAGCAGGTGGAATGGCTGCTGCCCCTTGAAAACTGTGAGGCATTCCAGAATGCCGGCACAGTTGGAATAGATAGCAAGCTTGAGGGTATCTATTCCAATTGTGCAGGCACGCTGGAGCACATCACAATTTTCAAGGACCACTGGTGACCACCCAGTGGCTGCTCTTCCCTCTGCCCCAACAGAAGAGGGGGAGGCCTGCCCAGCTTGGCTCAGCTCACTCCACCCCCAGCCACACACATGGCAGCTAAAATTACAGAAAAGTGGGTGGTTTGGTGCACTGGGGCCTTGTGGCAGGGAGGCCTTGCAGCGGGAGTGATCCAGGCGCCAAAATTACTTAGGTGCATCACTGCAACAATGTTCTAGTATGGACAGAGGCAACACACATGCCACCTGCTTCTATAGGGTGGCTGCACAGGGTGTAAACCAGTGTTTTACTAAGTAACTAATTTAGTCTAGTTCTCCTTTAGTCTAGCTCTCCTTTTCCATCGAGAAGATACTGGTTAGCCGATAATAGCAGTTGCTGTAGCAAAAATACAAGTGTTTGTGGTAAGTGGTAAGTTAGTTTGATATTTGTGAATAGAAAATGAATAATTCACATTAAGGTCTAACTCTCATAAACAGCAGATGCAGTACCAATTTTGAATGCAGATTTGGGCTCACATGACTGAATCCTAATCCATAAAAAATCATTTCCTGCAGAGATAGAACTAGTGCATGGAAGGCTAGGGTAGAACTCTTTACCTGACATCTCTCTTGTAATGTACAGATTATTTCCCCTTATTCTTCTTATTAGAAAGCATTCCATCATGTGATTCCCTATACACAGAATGAAACAGTACAACTCAGAAACAGATTTACTGTCACTGAGTGCATATTTTTCTGAACAGTAACCCAGGTTATTTAAGGTGGCACATTACATCTTGCCTTCTATCTCTCTCCAGTAATGTTGGTGGACAGGATCAGCCCATCCACTAGGTAAACTAGGCAGTTTTCTAGGGCATCAAGCGAGGAGGGGTGCCCATGGCCTGGGTCACGTGCTATCTGATGATCTACCACCCACTAAATGGACCTAGGCAGCTACCTGGGGGGCAACCTGTGAGATGTACTGTCCCCTTGTGCCCCTTTGGCTCACACAGGCACACCTGCTCCCATGAGCAGGCATGCACACTTCCCATCCCTGTTGTCCACCTGCATGCCCACTTGCTCTCCTCAGGGAATGGGACAACTTGCCGCAGCCAACTTGCTGCGGCCAACTCGCCACAGGTCAATTGGACACAGCCAACTCACTGCAGAGACAACTCACCGCAGGGAACAATGCAGCTCCCCACCCCACCCCACCCCGCAAGCCCGTCCTGTCACTTTGGCTTTCGATCTGGAGGGGACAAGCAGGAGGGAGGCAAGAGGAAGCCAGCCCTCCCCCCCTCACCCAAGAGAAAGCTTACAAAACCTTTTACACACAATGGAGTTTTATTACACAGAACGGAGTTTGTTGCAAATGAACGAGCAGTGGGCAGGAAGCCTGCACGGATCGAAAGCCAAAGTGACATGACGGGCATGCGGAGGGGGCATGTGGGGAGGGAGATGTGTCGTCCACCGAGCGGAAGCTGCAGGGAGGGCTCTCTGGGCGCCCCTTCTGCTTTGGACAGAGAGCCTCCCAGCCCTCCTCCTGCCCACCTGCCCCTTGGTTTTGTCAGGAGAAGCTCCGTTTTGCAGGAGAGTTGCAGCTTTCTCAGTGAGGCTGGCAGGTTGACTCCAGAGAAGGGCCATTTGACTCAAAATGGGTAGAGCCCACATCACTGTTTTCCTAGCCTGTTGAAGAAAATGAAGACGTAAAAATATTATGGTACTTCCAACTACAAACAGACACACATCTGCCACACAATACACCAGATATAACTGTAGTCGAGAAGAAAGAAAAACAAGTGAAAATAATCGACATAGCAATACCAGAGGATAGCAGAATAGAAGAAAAAGAAATAGAAAAAATCACTAAATACAAAGATCTACAAATTGAAATTTGAAAGGCTGTGGCAGAAGAAGACCCAAATAATCCCAGTGGTAATTGGTGTCCTGGGTGCAGTTCCAAAAGACCTTGAAGAGCACCTCAACACCATAGGGGCCACAGAAATCACCACCAGCCAATTACAAAAAGCAGCTTTACTGGGAACAGCCTATATTCTGCGATGATATCTATAACAACTGACAATAAAATTCAGCCATCCCAGGTCCTTGGGAAGGACTCGATGTCTGGATAAAACAAACCAGTCAATAACACCTGTCTGACTGTGTAAACAAGAAATAATAAAATAATAATGATTGAGTATAACATATAAACTATACAATATAATCATCTGCACGCTTGAATGCAGAAGGTTCCAGGTTCACTCCCTGGCATCTCCAGGTAGGGCTGGGAAAGTCTCCTGCCTGAAACCTTGGAGAGCTGCTGCACGGCAGTGTAGATAATACTGATCTAAGATGTTCTGACTCTGTATGAAACAGCTTCCTATGTTGGTATGCCATTGAAGAACCCTTTATGTAAGATATAATTACCACAATTAAAAAAAAATTTCTAACCGCCTATTTCATAAAGAAGGGGGCCATAGGTTCATAGCTTCTGGGACTCTGCCCAGAGCAATTTGGATGGGGTGGTATATAAATTAATAAATCAGGCCTGCTGAGCTTTGTTCCCCCAACTGTTTTTTGACTACAACTCCTATAATCCCCAAACACAGTGACCAATAGCCAGGGATTATGGGAGTTGTGGGCCAACATCTGCAGGAGGGCCAAAGTTGAGCAGCCCTGTAATAAATGAATAAGAAAGAAAGAAAGAAAGAAAGAAAGAAAGAAAGAAAGAAAGAAAGAAAGAAAGAAAGAAAGGTAAATACTATTATAAAGTCCAACATATGACTGGTACAGAAACCTGACCTGCTGATCGAAGGTATTCTAAATGCCCAGACCTATAAGTTTTGGGCTGTATAGAAATATGCTAAATATGCTAAACAAACAAACAAATAATATTTTAAGTGACTTTGGGGACATAAAACACGGTTATACTATCATCAAGTGGAATAAAAAAATACAAAAATGTATGTTGATTATCTACATTCAGCTGTATGCAAAACATATCTTTATTGTAGGTTTGCCCCTTGAAGAACTCCAAATGAAGGAACACAGTTTAAGATCTTAATAAAATTACATACATCACATACTGCACCATGCAAAGTTGAGAAGTCTCTATATACACTGCAATGAGCTTTCAAAGCATTGTAATGCACTCTGTGCAAGCAACAGAACTCCTTTCCTAATTCTTCATGATATTTCTGCATTATCCTACCCCACCCTCTCTCTCTCTTTATCTCTCTTTTTTTTGTTTTTGCTTTTTTGCTAAAGGCTTAATGGAGGAAGATGTCATGATGATGTAGCCAAAAAGCTGTTCTAAACCTGAGAGAGGGAGACTTTTTCAGAATGTGCCATGCCTCTATAGGCCTGGCTGTCCCGCTCCATAAGGCTTAGCCTCCCTCCTGTCTCTTGTAGGGGCAAGGGTGAAATTTTGCTCCAAAGCTTCATTGGAATTGTAGTTCCTACCTCAATGCAGTCTACTATCTGACCCACAGGGCTGCTTTCTATAGGCCTGCAATGCAAAGTCCATTAGGGTTAGAAGGGTTAGAAGCCCAGCAGAGAGAGAGAAAGGGAGACTCCATCTAACTCTCACCCAGTGCTGCCTGGAGTGAGAGACCAGGTAGGTGCTGGGGTTCCTTCTGCTGTTGCCTGCCTGCTTTTGCTTCCCCTGTGGGGCTGCAGCCTCAGGTTAACATCTGTGGGAAGTGTGAGCAGGACTGGGACCAGCCCCTGAGTGACTCAGCTGTTCCTCGGGTCGCCTGCTCAGTTTTGGGCTTTATAGGAAGGCTCCTTGTGGCGGCAGGCCCGCCACCAGCGGGGTTGTCACCGAAGGGGTGACACCAAAGGGAGTTGCACCTTTGGGGGAGCCACTTCAGGGGAGAATGAGGGTGAGGGCTAAAGGGCTTCTGTTTAATTAGTTTTAAGCTGTTTTAGACTTGGGTTGAAATTGCTGTAATGTGTTTGGGTTCATCTGAAGATGGGGGAGAGGGGGTGCCTTCGTTGACTATGGGGCAGCCATCCTGGTGGTGGTGGGGAACAGAAGAAGTAATGTTGGCAGGTCGTGGGCCGTTCCAGGGGAAGGATAGTCAGAAATTTAATAGCGGCCCCCCCTTCCAGCTGTCCTGCCAGCTCTTTGACCTCGGAGAGCACTGTCAACAACAACATAGCTTTCCCCTGCTCCTCTATAATGCCAGGTCAGTTGAAAATAAATCAGAACTCACCATGATTTGATCATGGATGAAGGGGCCGACCTGGTATGTATTTCTGAGATGTGGTTGGGGGAGGCTAGTGGTCCAGTTTGGTCCCAGCTTCTCCCTCCAGGATTATCTGTAGAGGAGCAGGTGAGGGGATGTGGGCGGTGAGGTGGGGTGGTTGTGGTCTATAAGGATAACATCTCCCTTACCAGGGTCCCTGTCAGGGTATCTTACTATATTGAATGTGTGTACTTGAGTTTGGGGACCAGGGATAGATTGGGACTTCTATTGGTGTACCAATTGTCCTGGCGCCCAGTGGAATCCCTTACTGAGTTCATGGACTTGGTTGCGGAACTCACGTTGGAGTCTCCCAGACTCTTGGTGCTGGGGGACTTCAATGTTCATTTTGGGACCAATCTGTCCAGGTTAGCTCAGGAGTTTATAGCGGCCATGACAACTATGGGCCTATCCCAAGTGGTCTCTGGACTGACACATATTGCAGGTCACACGCTTGATTTGGTATTTTACTCTGATCAGGGTGATTTTCAGTGGGTGGGGACGCCTGTGATTTCCCCATTGTCATGGACGGACCACCATCTGGTTAAGGTTGGACTTGCAACCATTTCCCACTTCCGCAGGGGCGAGGGGCCCATTAGAATGGTCCGCCCGAAGAGGTTATTGCATCCATTAAGATTCTAAGAAGCCTTGGAGGGATTTAATGTTGGCTCTGCCGGTGATCCTGATGATGCCCTGGTTGAGAATTGGAACAACTTGCTCACCAGGGTAGTAGACATGATTGTTCACAAGCGTTCCCTCCGACCCACTTCAAAATTGGCCCCTTGGTATACAGAAGATCTATGGGGGCTGAAACGGCAAGGTAGGCGACTGGCGCGCAAGTGGAGGAAGACTCAACTCGAATCTGACAGATTGCGACATAGAGCACATCTAAAGATCTAAGCTCCGGCGATACATGCAGCAAAGAGGCAGTTCTTTTCTGCCCGTATTGCCTCTGCGAATTCACGTCCAGCAGAGTTGTTCAGGGTTGTGAGGGGATTAGTATCTGCCCCACCTCCCTTGAACCAGAATTTGGAGTCATCAGTTACCCGCTGTGATGGGTTTAAAGAGTTTTTCGCAGATAAAATCTCTCGGATTTGGGCCAACCTAGATGGAGACTCCACAATTAATTTGATGTCTGAGCTGGAGGTGCCCAATGACTCCTCTTATGTGATTCGACTGGACTGGTTTCAGTTTGTGACTCCTGAGGATGTGGACAGGCTGCTTGGATTGGTGAGGCCTACCACTTGTTCTCTTGACCCTTGTCCAACATGGCTTGTTCTATCTAGCAGGGAGGTTGTTGTAAACAGCCTGGTGCATATCATAAATGCTTCTCTGAGGGAGGGCAGGATGCCTCCATGTCTTAAGGAGGCAATCATTAGACCTCCTCTAAAGAAGCCTGCATTAGATCCCTCAGAGTTGAGTAATTATAGGCCTGTTTCCAACCTCCCATGGCTGGGCAAGGTAATTGAGAGGGTGGTGGCCTCTCAACTCCAGGTGGTCTTGGAGGAAACTGGTTATCTAGAACCATTTCAAACTGGTTTTCGGGTGGGCTATGGGGTGGAGACTGCCTTGGTCAGCTTGATGGATGATCTCCAATTGGCAATTGACAGAGGAAGAGTGACTCTGTTGGTCCTTTTGGATCTCTCGGCGACTTTCTATACTATTAACCATAGTATCCTTCTGGAACGTCTGAGGGTGTTGGGGGTGGGAGGCACTGTTTTACAGTGGTTTTACATCTGGAATCTCTTGGATAGATTCCAGAGGGTGTCGATTGGAGATTGTTGCTCTTCAAAATCTGAGCTTAAAGTATGGTGTCCCTCAAGGCTCCGTACTTTTTCCAATGCTTTTTAACATCTACATAAAACCGCTGGGAGAGATCATCAGGGGATTTGGAGCTGGGTGTTACCAGTATGCTGATGACACCCAGATCTACTTCTCCATGTCAACTTCTTCAGGAGTTGGCATATCCTCCCTAAATGCCTGCCTGGAAGCACTAATGGGGTGGATGAGGGAGAATAAACTGAAGCTGAATCCAGATAATACAGAGGTACTTATTGTGCGGGTTCAGAACTCTAGAGATGATTTTGATCTGCCTGTTCTAGACGGGGTCACACTTCTCCAAAAGGAACAGGTTCGCAGTCTGGGAGTAATTCTGGATCAATGTCTCTCCTTGGTTTCTCAGGTTGAGGCGGCGGCCAGGGGTGCTTTCTATCAGCTCCAGCTGATACGCCAGCTGCACGCGTTTCTCGAGATCAATGACCTCAAAACTGTGGTACATCTGCTTATAACCTCCAGACTTGACTTTTGTAATGCGCTCTACATTGGGCTGCCTTTGTACATAGTCCGGAAACTTCCATTGGTTCAGAACGCGGCAGCCAGGTTGGTCTCTGGGTCATCTCAGAGAGACCATGTTATTCCTTTACTGATGGAGTTACACTGGCTGCCAATAGGTTTCCGGACAAAATACAAAGTGCTAGTTATGACTTATAAAGCCCTAAATGACTTAGGCCCTGGGTACCTAAGAGAGAGTCTTCTTCGTTATGAGCCCCATCGCCCATTGAGGTCATCTGAGAAGGTCCGTCTCCAGTTACCGCCCACTCGTTTGGTGGCTACACAGAGACGGGCCTTCTCGGCCACTGCCCCAAGATTGTGGAATGCGCTTCCTGCTGAGATACGATCCTCCTCATCTCTGGCAATTTTCAAAAAACACCTGAAAACCCTTCTTTTCACCCAAGCTTTCTCAGCTTCCTAAATTGTGGGGGTTTTAATTTCTGGTTTATTTTAAAATTCAAAACCCAATTTTGGGGTTTTTAATCACTATAATTGTTTAATTGTTGTTTTAAAATGTTTTTTAATTGTTAATTATTATATACTTTTAATTTTTTTTTTATCTCTTTACTGTTTTAGTGGTGTGGTTTAATTGTAAACTGCCCTGAGCCATTTTGGAAGGGCGGTATACAAATAAAATAAATAAAATAAATAATAAATAAATAAAGTCTCCCTCCTGTCACTTGTGTGTGCTGTCCACAGTTTGTGTCTCTGTCCCAGCTCCAAGGTAGAAACAAAAAAGAACAAATTTTGTTCATTAAAAGGAACACTACATTTTAATCCAAAATAAGGAATAGTTCCTAAAAACAGGGAACGTATGGCAACCCTACTTTATTGTCAACATATTTCATATCTCTAACTCTCTCATATAAGCAGATTCCTAGGTAGGTTCTGCTATACCACACCTTTTCACTTAACCAATAGAATTTATTGAGTGAATGCATTGCAAAAAGACATTTAAGGCTCCCATATCCATACACTTACCCCATTCATTTCACATCCAGAACATCACAGTCCATTCATTCATATTTCAAACATGCAGACTATACTAACATGGAACTTTAGCTGCAGTAAAGCCTTCTCAAGTTAACTTGCCAACTGTGTTGAATTTGCAAGTAAAATATGCCTTCTGCCTTAATCAGTTTGGATAAGAAGTCATTGTTTCCTATTCATTTAATAATATGTACCTCAAACCTTCCAAATGTTTTCATCTTTAAACTATCGCATCACCATTACACATTAGTGATACTACTATTTGCTACAGTGATTACTGACTAAAAGAGCCTAAATAATTTGATAGTAAAATACCTTTTCAAGATGTAAATCAAGAAATCAAAAAGCTTATTGGCACACAAACCAGAATACAGACAAAGAAGCATTTGGGGAATCTTGATCTACCAAAGAGGATTTTAAGCAATATCTATAATTTATGAATGCAAGTATAAGGAATGTGTTACCATAGAGATGGCAGTTAAATAGATCAGTTGCTGTAATACTAATTAAGAATGATGGTTTACAATCTAAATCTCTTTTTTAAAAACTGGAAAGCAGTAATATTCCTTTTTTCCATTTAAAATTCTTACAATTTGATAATATTGTTTCAAACATGTTTGAAAATGTTTGATACAATTATTAGGGAAACCCCTAAGTGTTCCTTATATTTGAAAATGTTACAGTGGCTGCTGCACTGTTTAAAATATTTGTTGTATATAGCAACAAACATTATTCCTCTGCGTTATTTCTCTAGTTTCCTAACTGAGATGTTAGAATATTTGAAGAAAGGAAAATAATTTGACATTCTTGAGTGACATTACTAGCTGACATAACATAGAACAAGGATGCACTGGTGAAGTGGAAGAGCAGCCTAATAGAACTTGCCAGCTAACTGAACTATTGCAGAGGGGAAGTGACAATTTTTCTTGCTTCCTCAGAACCACCCTTGTTATCAGGTTTGCTCTGAAGCATGGCAGTTACCACCCTCTGTTACTATACTTTGGCTTACAGTAATGTGGTGAATTTAACTCAATTTAGTGCAAACCTGCATACAGCCAGCTTAACAATTAAGGTACTGGGAAAGCTGACCATGGATAGGATATACTTGTGTGAGAGTACTCAGAAGGGCACAATTGAGTACAGATATGTTCCTTGAAAACAAGGTTATTGAAAGGTCTCAGAAAGGTTGCTGGTTATGATATTCCCTTAAGGGGTTAATGCTCTGATAATGGCACAGAATGGCCTCCAATGCACATTTAAATGTTAGTGCTGAGGGACAGGGATACAGTTGCAGGCAATGGGAAACAGGAGACAGAGAGAGAGAGCGTGCGAGAGAGAGAGAGAGCTACATGCCTAGGTCCTCTGCTTGGCCAGAATGCCTCTTTTCCTTTCTTTGAACCAGAGAAATGCACTCAGGCAGCGGCTCCTTCCTTTCTAGAAACAGTGATATAAGCAGCATTGCAGACTGCCAAGATTTAGTCTGGGGGTGCACCTTTGGGACAGGTGGGCATGGCCTCCCTTTTCCAGGAAGCCCTCTGTGCCATCCAAAAACATGTGTCTGAAGGCTGTGCAGCCATTGGGGACATATTTTGTGATAGCACATAGCACTTTCTGGGGAAGGAATCAATAGGTTTATGAGGTTTCTTGTAACAGCCTTGAGATTGGTTACAAGGATCCCCATGTGCAAGTGACGGACACTTTTCCATGCAGATTGAGGGTCACCGATGTTTTCCCCTTTACTTCATTTGACCAGCCTCCCAATTTTTTTTTTAAACTTTGGGGCAGTGTGAGATGCAATGCCAGGGGCCACAATCAATGCCAGGGGGCAGCAACTCGTATTCATGGACAGGTTTTCTGATCATTTTTAGAAAATCTTTGTATGAATAGGTTAATTGGTCCTTTTTAGGGATAATTTGATCCAAGTCATGGCTTAGCAGAATGGGACCAGTTGACATGACACTTTCAACTTGTGCTTAGATTCTTCTACCCAGGAACAAATGATCATCCAAATGGAAAACCATACACTATCTACCCTGGATTTAAATACCAGATGTAATGTAGGATTTAGAATGTGGAGTAGTCACTATCTTTTGATTAGATGAATATCTGAATTGCAATGTGGTCCCCCCATTTGTAAGCAGGAGAGAGCTCAGAAATGGATCATCCAATTATGTAGGACTTGTAGAACATTTCTCTCTCACACTGCCTGAGGAAGAGAGTTGTGAAGAGAGCTCTTTTAATCTCTGTCACACTAACTGGCACTGACTGACACAGGTGGGAACTGTGCCCCTTACAAATTTCTCCTTCTTTTGCATCAATAAATGTAAAAAATTGTGTGTGAGAATGTATGTTTCAAACATGAGGGTTTCTCTCACTCCCGTAAAATGAAAACGTCCTACCCAGCAAGGAAAAGCCTTAAGGCCTGGGATCACATCTGGTCCCTTGTCTTCTCTCCCCCACCTTCCAGTGCCCCACTTACAGCCTCTTCAGTCACTCCCTCCACTCATTGCTCCCTGCTAGGATATGACAGAGCATTATTGCCCAGGAAGATCCTAGTCAGGTTGGTGGTGAAGGACTGACAGAGAGGTTGTTAAAGGTGACAGCCCAAGGTATATTTGTTAGCGGGGGAGCCAGACCATCAGGCAGGCTCTTTAAGGCATAGGAGTCACTTGTGATCAATTGTCTTCTCTCCCCAACTTCCCAGAGTGCCACGTGCAGCCTCTTTAGTCACTTCTCCCACCCACACCAAGTAGGTTGGAGCTCACTATATTACATCTATCTATCTATCTATCTATCTATCTATCTATCTATCTATCTATCTATCTATCTATCTAAAGCTGCTTGGACCTCACTCACTCAGTGACATGAAAGTTCCAGACCAAAT
This sequence comes from Hemicordylus capensis, assembly GCF_027244095.1. NCBI lineage: Eukaryota > Metazoa > Chordata > Lepidosauria > Squamata > Cordylidae > Hemicordylus > Hemicordylus capensis. The sequence goes on from NC_069659.1 coordinate 71,104,244, forward strand.
CACAAAGGATAGAAACATACTGTTTTTGCAGGTAGATTCCACACCTTGTCTAGACTCCCCCCACCCCAAATACCAAACCCTGGGGAATGTTACCTGTCTAGTAAATGCAGGAAAATACTTAAACCTCACAGGGATATCAGAAGACTGGAGTGAGAGGAGGAAGAGGAAGAGGAAGAGGTAGAGGAAGAGGAGAAGGAGAAGGAGAAGGAGAAGGAGAGGGAGAGGGAGAAGGTGAAGGAGAAAATACCTGGAGGAATGCTTTCACAATTCAAGCCCTTATATGAATATGAGAGGGGGGTGCACGTGCATGTGTGTGTGTGTGTACATATAGAAGGTCACAATATTTTAGGAACATAGGAAGCTGCCTTATACTAAGTCAGACCAGTGGTCCATCTACAGTAGCTCAGTCTTGCCTACACTGACTGGCAGTGGCTCTCCATGATTTCTGGCAGGAGTCCCTCCCAGCCTTACCTGGTCTTGTGGTAGCAAGCAAGAATTGTCCCTTTTGTTTAGCAGGGTCCATCCTGGTTTACATTTGAATGGGAGACATGTGTGAGCACTGTTAGATATTCCCCTAAGGGGATGGGGGTGCTTTTGTAAGAGGACATGCATGCTTGCATGCAGAAAGTTCCAAGTTCCTTCTCTGGCATCTCCAAAATAGGGCTGAGAGAGAAACTCCTGCCTGCAACCTTGGAGAAGCCGCTGCCAGTCTGTGTAGGCAATACAGTACTGAACTAGATGGAGCATTAGCTGATTTGGTATAAGGTAGCTTCCTATGTTCCTATGTGTGCTTTGAGCCCCTGCAGGTGTGTAGTGCTAGCCTCCTTGATACTTCCTATTGGGGTTTGTGATTATTTAGCAAAGCACCAAGGAAGCTACCACTCCAGTTACAGAACAGAGAGTTCAGTTGTTGCAGCTATTTCAAGAACTTGCATGGAGAGCGCTATAGAGTCTAAGTTACTTAACTAGTTTATTGGTGAAAAACATTTGGGATAGGAAAGACCTATCCTATCTAACAACTACATAATTAATAGGTAGGGAGATAGAGAGATGTTTCCATCTTTTCTCCAGGAGGAAAGGAAGAGGACTGACTCACTACAGGAAGTACCTGAGGAATCAAAATAGGGGTCATGGAGTAGAGGAAAGCAGGGGCAGGGACAGGAGACCCTCACTAGCTACCTCTACTCCCAATGCTCCTAGAGGTCATTAGGATAGTTGGTGCAAAATGTTGATACACTGGAACTCCATCTCTAACACTTCCTGAGTCCTCTAGCATATGCTCTGTAGCAGGAGATGACTAGTTTCTCACTTCTTACAGTATGAGTTCCCCCTGCTCACTGTCTTTCCCCACTTTCTGCATTTTGGAACAAGACATCCAACATAAAAATGAATACAATACTAGTGTCCCATTGAACTATTGTAAGAATTATCTGAGGCTGACTTAGTTTTTCCATAATGAGAGTAAATGTTCACAATTTCTAATGCTAGGAGTGAAGTGAATGTCAGGGGAGGCAAAACACATTGGAGTTCACAGCACCACCTTGTTTGATTTTGCATCTTGTCAATATGGTGACTGTCAAGTTCAACAGATCCCTTTGAATAACCTAATACAAAGTTCAACCAGTGTTGGGTCACTTCAATCAAGTGAATTCCAAAAACTTTATGCAGTGAATGCTGGAGAAAAACTATTGACAATTGGTATCCTTCTGAAAATGAGAATACACACACACACACACACACACACACACACACACACACACACACACACTTACTTGAAGAAAAAACGGAAATTTCTCAGAAGGAAAATTTAAAATACACAGGGGCGTAACTGTGGCAAGGGCAATGGGAGGCAGCTGTCTAGGGGCCCTGGCCTCTGGGAGGCCTTCTGGAGACATGTCATGTGCCTCGCCCCCACCAGTGCCAGTCCTAGGTCCTTCTTGATTGAATCATTTTATTTTATTTTTTAAAAAAATCCTTGTTCGCGCAAGCGCTGTATTTCCTTGTCCTCCCTCCCTCTCCACCCTTTTGCTTTGTCGGCTCCTCCTCCTTCCCCATCCATTGGTTGGTGGCGCCCCACATGATCAAGAAAGGGAAGGCACATGACTGGGTAGGTTGGATCGGCTGCTGCCTGGAACACGCACCACCGCCGAGCAAGGAAGAGGAGGTCATTGTAGCCTGCAGCTGCCAGGCTACTTAGCCTAGAAGAAGAATCTTCTAAAAAAATCAGTTCTGTTCTTCTAAGTTACTTTAAAAGACATGGAGATGGAGGAGCAGCGGCATGACTTGCAGGACTCGGAGGAGCCCTCAGGTTAGCTTTGAGAGTGTTCGCAGTTGCTCGTTGGGCATTGATTGGGGCATTATGGCCCACATCTCCCCCCTCCCTGCCCACGCATGCGGCCGCCACGCCGCATGTCTGGGCATGGCCCGGGTTGCTCGCCTTATTTATTTTTAATCATGATGCTCCCCTTTCCTCCCTCCGTTAGGAAAACAGAAGCCTGATGGCCCACTTTCCCCCTCTTCCCACCTGCAAAGATGAAGGAGGGGAGAGGGGTGGAAGAGAAAGGCAAAAGTGCACACACCACCCTGAATCTCCCTGCAGAACTTTTGGCAAGCTCCCTTTTGGTTGCACCCTGCTAGGCTTGCAAACCCCAACCCCAGCTGCCCCTAGCTCCCCCCCAAAGCATGCATTCTCCCCCCCCACACACACACTTTTCCTTTTACAGCCTAAACTGATCTCCTTGCAATAAAATAAAATAAAATAAAATAAAATAAAATAAAATAAAATAAAATAAGGTTAGCAATTATTGCACAGTGAATTTGAAATCTTGGGAAAATATATAAAAGATCTGCTGCATTGCAATTGATCTCTCCCCACCATGTGCAGGTCTTAAAAGCAAGCAGAAGGTTGGGGGGGCACCATTTTGAAATCTTGTCTCTGGGCCCACTCCAACCTTGTTAACGCCCCTGAAACTCCACACATACACACACTCCTAAGTTCTTTTATGTTCATTCTGTGAATGGCTTACACACTTTACAAAAGCTGCTAAAATGTGTCATTAGAATCATAGCTGAAGAGGCAATTCAGGTTTTCTATGCAACTGTGTTTTTTTTTAAAGAAAGGAACAATAATGACTGTATACCGCTCAAAAGATTTTCTTCTAAGAATGTAATTCAAAAGTGTAAGCCAGCATTCTCTGTGTATGTTTGTGTCTCTCTGATACTCATATAAATTAGTTCTGTCTTGAGTTTAGCAAAGGTTGCATTCTCTTTTGTAAAAACTACATCACAGAGCAATGCTTATACATCAAGTAAGATATACACTTTTCCAGCTTTTGAATATTTCAAAGACTTACAGCCACCAACCCAGAAATCTTGGCATCAGCAAACATTGTACTGTCTTTAATAAATAGCCATCTGGTCATTTTTGCTTTGGAGGCTTTCAGCTCTCACAGCCTAGGCATGTGGACATGATGCTTGTAGACGTTCAGCCTAATACCTTTGGCCATCATGGCTTATAATTGCTAGCAATGATGGAATAAGGGGGCAGGGAGATGCACCCTAATTAACTCAAGATTTCCCCATCTCTGCACAGATGGAGGGAATGTTTGTCAATGGTATCACATTTACTTGCATGGCAGCTTGTCAGCAATTCTGATCTTCTCATTGAGGAACCCTGTCCACAATGCTCCCAGGATTCCCCAGAAAATAGTTTAGAAATGAATACATTAGAGGACCCATACAGTCTTTGGTGGTTATCCAACAGCTTCCTTATATGTTCCCAGCTTGCAACTCAATTTACCATTTCACTGATTCAGCAGCTTTGGTCTGGCATAGTAAATATGAATTGAACTTTGAGCTGGATGCATAGAAAAACAAATAGGATACTCATATGCCATATTTCATATACTTCTGAATAATGTCCATTTAGTCATATGAATTAGTCTTGCTGAAAAAAGTATATAACTCAAATATTTCAATATTTTTTTAGCTGGACTTTATTCATCACAAAAGGAGAGCAATGATGACAAGGTTTTTAGTGGTAACTGGACAGTTGAACCTGACTGTTCAACCTTCTTCACTATTGTGCTTTTTATAGTTTGTAAAAATATAATAAAAGTCAGGAATTTCAAGGAATAACATAGAAAACTGATTAAAAAACACTGAATGAGGAACACATAGCCTGCTAATTACTTCAACTATAAAATGTATTCAAAAATTGATTAGAAAATCTCTTTTGAGTACATAGGGTAATCCCTTTGTCCCAAAATTCATATTTTCCCCTGTGTCCTTTGGGTTATCTTCTTAACACACTTCCTGCTGAAATAAGAGCCTCCCCATCTCTTACAACTTTTAAAAAGGCATTCAAGACCCATTTGTTCACCCAGGCTTTTAATTAGATATTGTTTTAATTGTGTTTTTAATGGTTTTAACATTTTAAATTTTAATTGTTGTAATGCTGTAATCTTTTTATCTGTTGTTTTTATTGTTTTGTTGTTAACCGCCCAGCGACTTGCATTTTGGGTGGTATACAAATATGTTAAATGAATGAATGAATAAATAAATAATATCAGTTCCATCTATAGCCAACCATTAACTATGTGTGTAACATGCTTTAACACTCTTCCCACCCTATCATTGACTTTCCCCTTTGTTGTTTGCTGCCTTTTTGTTATTTCACCACTGTCTATTTAAAACTGTTAACTACTTGGGAGCAGGAACCTATCGATGTTGCTATGTAAAACTCTGCAAGGGCCATGTGAAGTAATGAGGATAAATAATAATGATAATAATTAATATATACAATCTAGTTCTCAACATTCCATCCCTCTGTTTCATATCCAAGAAATTGAACTCAGACCAGCATTCAGTAGCAGACTTGATTTTTAATGATCAAGGTCAATTGGAACAGATTTTAGATTTAACCCCTGCCCTAATGGCATGCTCAAGTATACCATTCTCTTCTTTACATATAACTGAATGGTTTCCATATACTTCAGAAAGTAAAAGTAAAATGCTGCACTTTGAGATATGGTGACAACAATATTCTGTAACACTAATGACCTAAATTTCACTGAAATGGATACCACAAAAGTGTGTGTACATACTGCATATCCCTAGGTAAAAGGTAAATCGAGCCGTCAAGTCGATTTCAACTCCTGGCACTCACGGAGCCCTGTGGTTTTCTTTGGTAGAATACAGGAGAGGTTTACCATTGCCTTCTCCCATGCAGTATGCCTTTCAGCAGCTTCCTGATGCCCAATATAGTACCAGTGGGGATTCAAACCGGCAGTCTTCTGCTTGTTAGTCAAGCATTTCCCCACTGCTCCACTTAAGGTGTATTCAAGGTTTTTTCTGTACACTTCTTCCCTGTCAGAAGTAATGCCCAACTGCATGTCCAATGGACCCATGGTTCCTCACCCCCCGCCCCCGTACTCTCCTGTTTGCATTAGGATGAAATGGAAATGACCTAGCTATTTCCCTATTCCCACAATCATTCTTCAGTGGGATCTTTCCTTTTCTTTAGCAGTACCAGCTGAGCATCTAGATATTCACATAGTGATGGGTGAGTCCTGAAATCCAAGTGATATGCTTTCATGTATTCTGATTTTATCTGACTGTTCTGTATTACATGAAGCATAATATAATAAAAACATGAAACAAATATCACAAAAGGGGGACAACTGTTTATAAGGATTAGTCACATTCAAGGCACTCTAGAATCAGCTGTCACATTCCATATATTCTTTAGCTAACCATGAATAAAGAAAAAAAGTTATAATATCACTGAAAGTTCACACTATACTCTAAGCTTTAAAGTACTCCTCATAGAGGATCCAACTTTCAAGAAATAGGTTTAATTGCACCCATCTTCAAACAAATTGAAGAATAACCAGAAGCTAAGTGAAAGATTCATTTAATAATCTCAATGAGAACAATCTCAAAGCAGCTGAAGGGCTTTAACAAGGGCTAATGAGGGCACCTGAGGAAAATGTCTGGTTCTGGTTAGCACTGCTATTAATTTTTGTGGGGAAGAGAGATAGTTCAAAGTCCATGCCAATTATGGCATTAAGGTAGAATTTAATCAATATGCTATGGCATAATTAACCTCCAATATAGACTTTGTCTCTTTATGACCAGTGAAGCAAACAACAACACCATTAAAAGGACCAAGTCTAGATTCTCAGAGGCCTCTTACACCTTTAAGGATTGCATAGAAGAGAAAACGCAATCATTTATGTTTCCAGACAGTTGTGTAATAGGAAAAACAACATAGTGGAATTCTTCAAGGTTCTTGAGATTTGAATCTGGCAACCTAAACAAAATCAGTAATGCTGTACTTGTTGTTTTCATTTCTCCCAAACAGGAGACATGACATGGCATGTAGGAGATTTGTTGCCTGAAGAGAAATCTTCCAACACTTCCCCCCCTTTGCTCTACTCCACCACCATTTTACTCTACATAGTATAAACAGAAACAGACATCCAGACTAGAGGTGCACTGGCTGTGCCCCCTCAGGAACATATTTTCAGGAAGCACAGTAAGTTTTAGAGGGAAAGGGAGATCAATCAAAAATTACCTCTCCCTTGTACAATTGCACTTAGTCTGGATGTCAGATACTGCTACTGCTAGATGTCAGACAGCCCAAAACTAGTCTGAGCTTACCATCATTTTGCTTTTGAATAAGTAAAAAACCCATCATTAAAGGAAGGCTAATTTTATTCTATCATAATATCAGACACATGGCAGTGGTCCAGATACCGGTGGGGCATTTAGACGTCTGCATGTTGTTCTTGCTGGCCATGGGACCTAGACAACCAAGAACTGCTGATCTTGTACTCTCTCAGGGAAATGAATATTAGAATGGTTTAGTGGTATCATGCTTGCTAACCACATACCACGCCGCCAATGCACCTGCTAGTTAAGCATTCATTGAGCATTCCTGGTTTCTCAGTTATGCGGAGACACTCCACATTGAAAACTAAACATGGAGACCCGGGAGAGGGTGGCTAACCACTATGTCGTTGGCAGGTTGCATGGCCGCTAATTCAAAGCAGGTTATGCTCTAGAAAAGTTCATTCCAACAATGTACAGCTTGTATTGGTGATAGAATGCCCATCTGTGTCGTTTCCCTGTTAACACCTATGCATTTCAAATTGGGCCCAGGCAATTTCTCCTTTGCAAGATTTGAAGTGACTATATTGTAGATATCTTATTGCTAACAACTATTTTCCTTGGATATATTTGTTACTCTACTTGGACTGATTATCTGATTAATGTGAATCTTTCTTTCTTTCTTTCTTTCTTTCTTTCTTTCTTTCTTTCTTTCTTTCTTTCTTTCTTTCTTTCTTTCTGTGTTTTCACCATGATGAATCTCAATTTTATATTTTTTGTCTCTTCTTGAAATTTCATTGAGTCCTATATATATATTGTTTCTTCCCCCTTTTTGGTGATGCCTTACCTTCTAATGTATCATCTGAAAATTTCATTGACATGCTTTTCATTCCCATTTGCCATTTGTTAAAAATGATGTTAAATAAAATAAAAATCCCCAGTATATTCCTAGGGATTTTCTACCACTTCAAAACCAGTAGTACACTTCAAAACCAGTAGTATATTTTAGACATTCTTTTCTTACACATATTCCTACACATATCCAAATGAATTCAAAATAATGTTGACTGGACAGTATATGAGGGTCAAAACAAAATTGCAAACATATGAAACAAAATCAAATAAAGCTAAAGTACTTCAAAGCATATTCATTTGGCTTGGTAAATTACAGCCTATCATCTTCATTTGTTTGTTTCAGATTCATTAAAACAGAAATAAGAGAAATCTTAAGCTATATGCTGTCATGTAAAGTAACTTCCATACAATTCTGCAATTTATATTCCCTATATATTAACTTTGCTTCTTGTGGTGTCTGTTAGGAACAGAGACAGCAGGAAAAGAGGTAATTCTAAAATCAGCCTAACCACTCAGCTGCATCCTACACATTAACCACTAGAGTGGATGCGATCAATTTTTCTGTAAACAAGATCCTGATCCAGAATGAGACCATAGAGTGGGGAACAGCTTTGATACTCTACATCTACCATAGCCCTGAAGCAGACTGGGCACTCATGACTGCTTTTACCTTCCTGGGAAATTATCGGCCATGGATTTATCTAAACTGGAAGTGAGGCAAGGCAAAGGGTTAAAGTCCCTAATCTACCACTCCCTGTGGCTTCTGTTTAGTACAGAAATGTTTGGCATGTCAGCCTTGATGCTGTTTCCCACAGACAATAAATAGACCTTTGTTCTGTTCAGAAAGCTGATACAATATTTTCCTCTGAGAGAAGAGGAATTCAGCTTTTCAAACCAACAGAATTCCATCCTTTACAGAGCACAGTTTTGGGTTGTACATTGGAGTCTCCTTGTGACACTGAATAGGGTTGCTGGCTTATGTAAAACACTTCCTTTCCTGACAATTTTCTTACACCTTCTTAGGGCACTTCAAATTATATTGTACTGCAATACTCTGTGATAAATACAGGACAATAAACATGGTCATCTGCAAATGATTGCTTCTTGATTACCACTTGACTGATCCTGTTCTGATGCTCTTAGACAAGGTGTAGCAAATGGCCAGGCCATTCATGTGGTTAACAAACAACCATGTGCACACAGAGCCTGACCTCTGGAATTATCTCAGTATGTGTATGATAGGACTCGATGGCCTCAATATACTTCAAGAGTAATCTTTTGTTTCTTCCCTGTGACAAGGTAATACAATCCCCCCCCCCCCGCAAGCTTTTGGTGCTGAGCATTTTATGTCCAGATAAGGCAACTATCTGGATTGAAGGAATAGACTGAAAATCTGTACAGCAGGGATGTCAACATTCAAGATACTCTAGAAGCTATTCCCTACTTGTAAGAACCTCTAGTATGGGAAGATGAAGTTAGATCAGCACTCCGGTCATTACCAATTCATAAGGCTACAGGAATTGCTGGAATAGCTACAGAAATATGGCAGGCCACAGGAGAAGAATCAGTCAAGGTTCTAAGCAAATTCGGAGAACAACACAGTGACCAAGAGACTGAAAGAGGACAGTCTACATACTCATACCAAAGATAGGAGATAACAGATTGCACAACCACCATTCACATGCAAGGAAAACAATGCTCACAATCATCAAATGCAGATTAGAGCCCTACATGGAAAGGGAAATGCTGGATGGTCAAGCCAGTTTAAGAAAAGGCCGAGGAACAAGAGACATCATTGCTGATGCACGCTGGATAATTGAGAAAGCCAAAGAATACCAAAAAGAAGTCAATATGTGTTGTATTGTCTACAGAAAAGCCTTTGATTGTGTCGATCATGTCAAGTTGTGGAATATCCTTAGGAAAATGGGCATCCCAGAACATCTCATTGTTCTCATGAAGGAGAAACCTATAGACTGTACAGGAAGGAACAGTCCAAATGAAACATGGTGAAATAGACTGGTTCCAGATCAGCAAAGGAGTAAGACAAGGCTGTCTATTTTCTCCTTATTTATTCAACTTATATGCTGAACGTATACTGAGAGAAGCTGGATTGGAAGAAGATGAGCATGGTTTTAAAGTTGGAGGAAGAAACATCAATAACCTGTGCTACACTGATGACACTGCTCTGATAGCTGAGGATGATCTGCAAGCTCTGGTAATGAAAGTCAAGGAGCACAGTGAAAAAATGGGACTATGACTAAATGTAAATAAGACTAAAGCAATGACAACAGGTACAGCAATCAGCCTTAGAATTGATAATGAAGACATTGAAGTGGTGGGTAGCTTCTGCCTTTTAGGATCAACAATCAACAGTAAAGGATCCAACAGTCAAGAAATAAGACTACCACTTGGTAGATTTGTAATGAAGGCCTTGGAAAGGATATTTAGATGCCGTGACGTGTCTACACCTACAAAGGTTAGAATCGTTGGGATTAATGTTTTTTTCCATGTCACTCTATGGATGCAAAAGCTGGACTTTGAAGAAGCAAGAGAGAACAAGTATTGATGTTTTTGAACTTGGTACTGGAGAAACTTTTGAGGGTACCATGGTCAGACAGGAAAACAAAGAAATGCGTCATAGAACAAATCAATTTAGAATTTTCACTCGAGGCACAAATGACCAGGCTCAAACTATCATACTCTGGACACATTATGCGGAAACCCAGCTCTCTGGAGAAGTCGATAATGCTGGGAAAAGTTGAGCAAGGTGGATGGACTCGATTATGACAGTAATGAATTCACCACTCAGAGACCTTAAAGGCCATGTTGAAGAGAGATTATCCTGGAAAGAATCTATCTATGTGACTTGACGGTACTCAGTCAATCAATCAATCAATCAAAGGCAACTCCGTATTTTCCTTTGCATATGAGATCATCAGTGACCTATTTGATACTATCCTGTTTATTAAAATGGCATTAGCACTTTAGGATTTCTCTTTGGACCAAAAGATCTCAGCTTAATTTTTTAGATTCTGTGAGTGGCTCTAATATTATGTATACAATGTAACATACATTTAAAATTGAACACTTTATATTGTATATTATTAAATTATTAAAGCCCCCAAGTCAGAATTGTTGGAAGGTATCCTGCTGTTGTGGTAGAACTCAGTTGGAGATCTGACATCTGTATTGGATCCTCCCTCTTGCTGCTGCCTCCGCCTCCTCCTCCTCCTCCTCCTCGAGGTGAGGCAGAGATGGAGGGGGAAATGACTAGCACACACACATACATACAGAATGGTGATGGTGAAGCTCCAACAGAGCTGTTGAATCTCCTGTAGTTGGCAGGGGCAATCATGCCCCTACCCCAGAGTGCAACTGCTGGGTCAGGCCAGAATTTGAATTTTTGGAGCATGCATAAGCCTAAGAAATACTTCAAACATTTAATGATTGGTGAAAAGTTAACTGGAATCTGGAAAAGTTAATAGTGTTACCTGGAAAAGTTAATAATATTAATAAAATTAATAATATTAATATTAACAAGTTAATAACCTGGTGAATCAAGTCCACTGAATAAGCATGAAAAACAGCAATCAAATTATATGCACAATCTGGTGGTTAGACTCTGAAATTGCTTAACACTGCTAAAGAATATCATTAGCCAAAACTATTTATTATATTTAAGCTGCTAGGTTCTCACACGGAGCATCACAATCTCCTTTGAGTCTGTGCAAGGCTTCCTCAGGAAGGAGGGGGTTTCAGTGCAAAGGATATAATAATATATCATTAATCGGAGAGAGTGGAGGCCCCAAGCAAGTGGGGGCCCTTGGTTGGGTTAGCACAATGAGCACACAGTCCGATGGAAGACCGACGGTGTTTTTCCCTATCGCCCTTCCCATTACACTGGCCCTCTCATAAGAGCATTAGTCCATGGGCAGCAAGCTGCCAGGGGAGTAGGAGTGCGGTTTGGTCTGCATGGACTACTTTGCCAGGGTAAGCCCTCACAGGAGCATCCTCGGTCACAGCAGGAACCCCCCCCGACCCTTTGCCCCCTCTCATATGCATACCCCCCCTATATAGTCATAATGTTCCCTTTCCTTTCCTGTGTGACAGGAAAACAGTGCCCTCCACCAAGATCCCTCCATAAACAGTGCTTGTGTTGCGGGGCTCTTTGGAGGACGGTGGTGCAATCACTCTCAGAAGAAGTGCTGTCATGGAATGGCATTTAAAAGGATATAAATGCCCCATTCCAAGGGCAGACCATTCTGAAAATGTACGATTGCTCTCGGCACACCCTCTCTAAGAGAATGACCAATGACAGCCGCTCTGGCAATGTGCTGATGCCTTGCCCACAGTCTGGAAATTCAAGCACTAAGGAGCTTGCTGGGATACAGCCTTGGTGGACCAGGAAGAGGGAGAGGCTTCCCTCTCCTGAAACCAGAGGTTGCTGGACCACGGTTGGACAAACATCTGCAATGTGATTTTTGGTTTCAAACTGAAACCCAGTTCAGCAACCAACAGTTTAGAGTTACGTGTGAATGTGGCCTTAGTACCTCTAATTGGGGTATTTGCCAAATATTTTGTGTGATTTTGGTGTTGCTGCCACTCTCTCAAACATTGCTTTTGTTTGTACCCCCTTTGCTCATTCCCACTGTCTATACAAAGATATACTAAAAATTGAACTTACACAAGATATAAGATCCTTGTTTTAGATACTTCATTTAATTAATTGCAGCAATGTTTTTTTTTTTAATCTCTCCAAGTATAGAATTAGAGTTCTTATCTTATCAGGCTACTTGAGCAATTTTATCTTAACATATACTGGGTAGTTGTCCTCACTGTGTGTGTGCGCGCGCGCGTGCTTCTGGGGTGGGGAGGGGTTGAGGGGGGAGAGAGAGATTCAATTCTGAAATTGAAATATGTTTTCATAGCGTAGAACTGTGTTTTGAAGAGAGGATAAGTTAAGCATACGCACATAAATCATTTTAGCTTTCTTTGGTACCTTATCTAAACAATTTTATTAAAAAATCTGGTTACAGGTTCTCAAACCTTTTGATACTGTGTCTGCCTAAAATAATATGTAATATGACTTTCCCATTATTAAAAGTATTAGTTTCATTAGGACTGGGTAATAAAGCACATTTCCTTTTTCAGTGTGGATGAGCTTGCTCACCCCTGCTAACTGAGCAAAGAGGCACTTTAAAAGTGATGATTCTCTTTCCTGATCAGAGGGAGAGCAACTGGCCCTATCCATCCCCAGCACAGCATCCCTCTAGTGGCTGTTGCTGGTGTCTCTCTTATCATTCTTATGTTTCTTTCTTAAATTGTGAGACCTTTGGGGACAGGGAGCCATTTCATTTTTTTATTTCATTGTATTTATTTGAGTTCTATACTGCCCTTCCAAAAATGTTCAGGATGGTTTACATTAAAATAAAACTAAAATCAATTAACTGTTAAACACTGTAAAAACAATATAAACATTTTAAACATTAAAAAAACCCTGAAAACCAGGCCAAACCTTTACAGTTTTAAAACCATTTAAAAACCCTGGAAGGCAAGGCCAAACAGATAGGTCTCAAGGGCTCTTCTGAAGGCCAATAATGAACTATGATTACAGATTTCTGCCAGACATGCATTCCACTAGGGATGTGCGAACTGGTTCAGGGGTTCGGTTTGGGAGTTTGATGCTTCTGGGTTGAACTGAAACACACACACACACCTCATTCCATCTGGACCGGGACCAAACCCCCACTCACCAGTTCATGAATATTTTTTAAAAAAATATTTTTTAAAAATTTACCTCTAGCCCTTTTGGGGGGCTTCCTAAAGGCCATGGGCGGATCTGCAAAGGTTCCCCCTTCCCCCGCCGGCCTTAGTAATCACCGCCACAGCCCATTTTACTGTAGTTTCTGGCCCTTTACTGTAGTAGGAATGGTGGCCCTTTTGCTTGCCGCCACACTTGAGCAAATTGTCTCTGTGAGGCCCTGGGCCATGCCAGGCCTCACAGAGGCCATTTGCGCATTCACGACGGCAGGCAAAATGGCCACTGCGCCTACCTACTGAGGCCCAAATGGGCCATAAACTACAGTAAAATGGCCCGGGCGTCGATAACCTAGGCTGGAGGGGGTAGGGGGAACCTTCACGGACATCCCCCTGTGGTCTTTAGGAAGCCCCCCCAAAGGGACTAGGGGTAAATATATGTATATACACACACACCCTGGACTGGACCAAATCGATGGGGTTGAAAGGGGGCCAGATTGAACTGGTCTGGTCAGGTTCGAGTGCAGTTCACACTTGAACCGAACCAGGCCATCCGGTTCCGTGCACACCCCTAAATTCCACAGCGCAGGAGTATTATTATTTATTTATTTTATTTATTTGATTTTTATACCACCCTTCCAAAATGGCTCAGGGCGGTTTACAATTAAAACAAACCATTAAAACAATGAAGAGCTAAAACAAATTAAAAACAATATAACAACAATTAACAATTTAAAAACATTTTAAAACAACAATTAAACAATTACAGTGATGAAAAGCCCCCAAATCGGGTTAGAATATTAAAACCAATTTTAAAACCCTGGAAAGCCAGGCCAAACAAATACATTTTATGGGCTCTCCTGAAGGCTAGTAGAGAATTCAAACTGCAGATTTCTGCAGGGAGCGCATTCCACAGCCCTGGAGCAGCTATAGAGAAGGCCCGCCTTCGGGTTGCCACCAGACAAGCTGATGGTAACTGGAGACGAACCTCCTCAGGTGACCTTAATGTGCAGTGGGGATCATGGAGAAGAGCAGCTACAGAGAAGATAGACATCCTCTGAGATAGACATCCTCAGACGACTTTAACGTGCAGTGGGGATCATGCAGAAGAAGGCACTCTAAGATAACTCGAACCTATGCTGTTCAGGGCTAAGCCATTCAGGGAAGAAATTTATTTTATTTATATTCATGTAAACCGCTTGGTATCTTTTGTTGAAAAGCAGTATATAAATATTCATTGTATTCGTATTCATATTCGTATGCTTACTCCTGCTTATTTTTTTCAAACTTGGAGTTTATGTTTGAGGCTCTCAAACATAATACTTTAATTTAAAACAATACTTTAATGCAACATAAATAATTTAATTTAAAACAAATGCTCCTATTTTAAAATTATTTTTTTCTGGATTTTGTACAGGAATTATCTTTCCACTGGTAATATTTGCAACATATTAGAGGATTAGCTGTGAATGGACTTGTAGCAGTTCTAAGGAAATGTTTAAAAAGGAAGAACAAAAACTAGTTGCTGAGGTCCAGAATATAAGAGGCTATTTCTTGACATTTTTATATTGTTTTCCTGTTCATTCACATAGTTTTGGACATATCAGTTGAAGTTAGACAACAGTGGAATTTCTTTGGCTGACGGGTTTGAAGAGAGTTACCTTCCAGGTTGGGAGATGAGTTCTCTGGAGAGGGAACTCTCTCCTGGGCCATCAGAAAAGAAGCACCACTGTTATGCCTGCCTTTAGCCAACATATTCAAAGACATGTGCATGAAAAGAATAACAGGTGAGCTCTGACAAGAGGAAACTCTCTTCAGACCCACCTTTCAATGCATCTTGCTTTCCAGCAGCATCTGGAAAGAGGGAGCCTCAGGCCTCAATTATTCGAAGACACACATAGAGTGCATTTTCTAGGAATGTGCAAATCAATTCAGGTAAACATTGATTTGTACCCAAATCTAGCTGATTTGGGTGATTTGGAGACAGAACAAATCACCCCTGTGGTCCATTGGCTAGATTCAGGTCAAAATCGAATCACACCTGACTCAATTCGAATCGATTCAGGAATTCGATCCTGCTTATTAATTCCCCCAGATTCACAGCTTTCTTTTCTTTTTTTAAAGAAGCTAAGCTTGAGCCCTTGTTGAAGTGGAGTTCTGGAGCAAAATGTGTGGTCACTATTTTTCAAGTGTTTGGATTCTTTGGTGTATAACTTTTCCTCAATGAATCACTGTGAGGATTCATTATACACCTTCATTTCTTCTATTCATTTTGACTCTCTTTTGACAGTGCCAACTGTTAACTGCCATGTGCCAACTATACCCCCTCCCACCCGCAAGGCAGTGGTGTACTACTCAGTTTATGTTCTAGGATCTTTTTCAAGTGTTCAGACTCTTTGGTGTCAAATAACCTTTCCTCATAATGAATCCTTATGAGGATTCATTACACACCAAAGGGTCTTGAAATTTGGGTGGTAGGTGGCACCAAAGGGGACCTACCTACAATCAAATTTGGTGTCCCAAATAAGTGGTCTGAATTGATCCAATTTGGGGGAACAGATTGGGACACAAAACAAATCAGGGGTGATTCAATTCAGGCACAAATCGAGTTTTTAAAAAATAGATTCATGCACATCCCTAGCATTTTCTTCACCATCAGCCTACAGACATCGCTTAATCTCATTTCCCAGTTTCCAGTTCAAAGGACATGGATTACAGGTGGGTTTAAATTATACACCTTTCGTCGTAGAAATTATAATACTACAAGACTGTTCAATATTGTCTGTTGGAAGCTAAGCTTACCTAATTACAGATTTCTGAATGTCAGTATTCAGAACATTTTATAATGTATTTGAACAATGTGAGCTTAAAGGTCATGAAACCCCAGCATGAACTCCTTTGGGGAGAGGTCCAAATATTATATTTTCTTTTCTGATTTAAAAAAAAGAGAGAGAAAGTGTATGACTTCTAGTGCAATCAAAGTACTCTGCCAGTTATCTTTTTATGCCAGTGATGAAAATCATGTGGCACATTAGATACTTTGTCCCTTTTAATGAGAATTTTCAGGCCTGAGAATTCCAAAAGATACCTCTTAGCAATTTCTTAAAAGTGTTGCTGACTTACAACATAGTTTATCCATAAGGATAAAGACTTGAAGATATTTGGTACAGGAGAATAATAAATAACAGAAGTGAATACTAAGGTACAATTTCATACAGTGTCCACATTTGCATGTAACGTGGAACCAACTTTTCCACACCCCCACATACTTCCGGGTTCTTCTGGAAAACATACTGAAGGGGCAGGCAGGGAGGTACACTGTGGTGCTGATGGATGTTTCAGAAACTGAGCACCGGTGGGTAGGGATGTGAACAGAACTGGCTGGCCCAGTTCAGTTTGAGTCTGGACCAGACTTGAACTGGAGCGGGCCAGTTCGGTCTGACATCCCCGGCTCGAACACACACACCCCGGTTCGGTTCGGGGAGGTTCACAAACATATATATATATATATAGTTATATTTATATAGTTATATATAGTTATATTTATATAGTTATATATAGTTATATATATAGTTACTTACACCCTTCAGCGGAGTTGTTGGAGGTGGCAGGGTGTGTGTGTCCACAGAGGTTTCCCCTCCCCCCGCCGGACTCCCTTACAGCCCAAACTGTCCTGTTTGGCTGGCTATTCGGCCCATTTGGGCCTTCCTCCACTGGTGCGGTGGCCATTTTGGAGGCCACTGCACCTGAAATTGGTCTCTGCATGACCCAGGCCATGCAGAGGCAAATTGCACAGGCGCAGCAGCCTAAAAAATGGCTGCCATGCCGGAGGGGAAAAGCCTGAATGGGCCGAATAGCTGGCCAAATGGTTGGGGGGAAGGGATCCTCTGCGGAACCCACCACCACCTCCAACAACTCCCCCAAAGGGGGTAAGGAGGCAAGTAACAAAAGCATTTCTTTAAAAAAAGTCCGTGAACCCCCGAACAGTTGGGGGGTGTTTGGTCTGGGGTCGGACTGAACAGGGGATGGTTTGGTTCAACTCCGAACACTTAAACCGAACAGGTTCGATGTTGAACACGCTCAACGTCAAACCTGTTTGCACATCCCTACCGGCAGGGAAAATGTGGCTCCAGGGGGGTAAGTGCATCCTCCCCTGCTCTTAAAGCTGCACTCCCCCTGGCTGTTGAACCAGCCCCTGCTGATTCCGTGCACATCCCTAGTAATGTCTATGCTCCCAGCCAGCAAGTACTTCATTCAGCCCAGGGACATGTGTCCCCATGTCCAATAGTTGCTTACTGAGACAATATGTCTATGTGGCTAACTGGAATCAGCAGATTTGTGTGGTGTGCATGCTAGCAATTTCTGCTGAGGCGTGCATGCTAGCAATCAGAAATAGAAATTTTCAGCAATTTCAGGTTGGCACCATGCCAAACCAGCATTTAACTGTGATCAGCAACCTTAGATTAGATTCTAGATTAGCAATCCTGGTTTGATGTTGGGTAGAGTGGTTTCAACTCAATATCACTGAAAATCTCTGGGTTCCAATGACCAGAAATTATGAGCGCACACAGCTTGTGAATTTCGCAGTTCCTGGTCAGCTGGCCTTGTGTGGGTCATTGTAAACTGCCCTTTGTAAACTCTCAGAGGCATCTGTCTGGCAGCCTTGAACAGAATGTAGGACTACATGGCCCTGTCGTGACATCCAGCAGGACAATTATTGTATTTGTATTACAACAAAACCCAGGATAAAGCCAAATGTTTAATTTCAGATATATTTGTGTATTGAATTATTCATACAATTTAAAAGTTATGCTGACAGTGGTTGGGTAGCTTAACTACTATGCAATACACCCATGGGGAGAGAGAGTACCAGAGGAAACTGATCTTTTATGACACTGAAGAGCAGAGCTATAGTAACATAGCAGTAGGGTGATCTCTTTATTGAATGAATTCACTTCCCTGTGGATCAGCAGGCCAGGTAGTGGAGGTCAGGTATCTCATATGGAAGCATTATAATGTAGAATGTATGTTAAGTTGTAAGCCATCTTCCAATTGAACTGCACTGACAACTAAGATTTACTCATAAAACTTTCAGGTTCAACAACCTACTCAGCCATGAAGATAACTCCCTATTTCTCAGTTTGTTGTGAGAAAATATGAAATAGCAACTTGATCCTTTTGGACAAGGAAGAAAGAAAAACATAAATTTGTTATAAAAGGATGTTTCTCTACTTTCCCTAGTAAATGCCAAATGTGATGTTATTTCAGATTTATGAATGATACAATATAGATGATAAAATATCCTTTGAAAGCAAGCTGTATGGCAAAATGCTTGCTTCACTATGTTGACTCTGAGAACCAGTTCATGCAAGTGTTCGGAGAACTGGATACAAAAGGAATACAATGAAATTTTCTACCCTCATGCATAATTAAACTTCTCCTGAAAGTTGTAATCAAGTTAAATATGCAATAGCACACCTGAATTCACAGCCTTATAATGCTGTGTATTATATTAATACAGAGTTATTTTGGCTGACTTTATTTTAATATATTTTAGCATATATTTTCACAGGAGGCCAAGAGAGTAATGTGTTTATGTCTTTGTTGTTAAATCACTAATTTTGTTACACTGTATGGTGACATTTTATTGGAAACGTCTTTTCCCCCCTCTGGTAAGGATAGATTGTTTGAGAATTCAGATAACTTGAATGCTTTCCCTTGTAGTAACACATGGATGCATCCCTAAAGGCACAGTTTATATTTCTTAAATTTGTTTTCAGTAAACCATACATCTACTACATTACTTTCTATGCCATTTAGAAAGAGCTGTAAATGCTCATGTTCAGTTCTATTTAATATGTCATTTGGGGTTTGATTAGTTGTAGACTACCAAGAAGAATTCTGCCTTAGTTTCATTACCTGTGAGTTTCATCTCATAAGACATTTTGACAATGCTATATTGAGTTATACTGTTGCTCCAAGGCCTTCATGACATATATCGGTGCATGGGACCAAAGATATATAACTTTTCTATGTGGAAGTCCCTAGTGGCTGCTGTATAATGCAAGTGAATACAAGTTGAGAATCGCTTATCTGGACTGCTTCGGACCGGATAGGTTCCAGATTTTGGAATATTCCAGAATTTGGAATAGTTCATAACAGTGAGACGGAACTGTTGCAAGAGCGTGCGAGAGTTCCACCAGCACAAAAAAATGGCAGCAGCGAAGAGGAAGTGGGATTGCGGAGGAGGTGGCAGGTGCCAGTGACGACGGTGGTGGCAGGGATGGGTGGACGGCGGCAGCAGTGGGACGACCCGGAACGTCCAGGCCGGGCCTGAGGGAGGCGGCGGGGTGGCCTTTGCCCTGAGGAAGGCATTTTTAAAGTGAGCTGAGGTGTGAGTTTTGGTTGTTTTTTTTAAAGGCATGGTGTCCGGATTTTAAAGCATTCCGGATTTCGGGTGTCCGGATAAGGGATACCTGACCTGTACTGGAACCATTTATGTGGGGTCACTTTTAAAGTCTTTCCTATCTGATCATCACCCAGATGGGGTTTAGGGCAATGACTAGATGGAGCAATCATTGACCCTACCCTTATAGATGTATTATACATACATATGCTTCAGGCTTATAGGGTCACAGCACAGGGTAACAGCTCCCACATTGCTTTTGGTGCTGGTTTATTTCTGTGGAAAAGCAGATCAGAAGGAGTCTTCATCCTATGCGCAAAGTTGCATTCATATATTAGAGCCATGCCATTCTAAGAAGCATAATGTCCAGACTGGCCTTGCCCCCTTTGAGTTACCATGAATAAGAGAAAACATTGAGCCGGGTCTCACAATCGGTGAGACCTAGTTTGGGAAGCAGAGCGGGGAGAGTGGGCTAAGCCCACATGATTGGCCGCCCACATGATTGCCAGCTCCATGATGGAGCAAGCGGGGGCTGGGGGGAGCGGGGGCCAATCGGCCCCTGCAAGCTCCAGCATGCCCTGTGCAAGTGCACAGGGCATGCTGGCGAAACCCCCGGAGCCGGGAGGCAGCTTTTTGCCTCCCCTCCGGGGGTGTCCTCGTGAGTAGGTGTGGAGCGAAGCTGCACCACGGCTACTCATGATCTAGAAAACCAGGTTTGCGGAGCGCTTGCTCCACAAACCTGGTTTTAGGGCAGGGGTTCTTGAGCGGGTTACCCACTCTAGAACCACCGTGCTCGCAGCCGAGCCCGGTGGTTCTTACGATCTGCAAAAATTGGGCTAGGCTCTCCTAGCCCGATTTTTGCGGATTGTGAGAATAGCCCCATAATGTGGTGGCAATAAAAAGAGTATGGCAATATATTATTAGGAAAGGAGTTCATATGGAGTTCAATCCCAACATACCATACATACTAGGGGTGTGCAATTCGGGTTTTCAGTGATTCAGTTCAGGACCTGAACCAAATCACCCCCGTTCTGTTCTGTGCCCGAATATGGGCTACCCGAATCACCCCTGATTCGGTTCGGATTCGGATTAAATCCGAATCCGAATTGATTTGGGTAAAATAAATGGATCCCAGGGTCAAAATAGTGGGGTGGGGTGGTAGTGCCTAATGGGTGGAGGTTACCACCCCAATTGCAGAGGGATTGGGCAAAGGGCTGATTTTTGGTGAATTTCTGAAGTTTATGCGTCTTTAAGGTTTTCCCCCAGGAAGGGTGTATTGCTTCACGTCGGGGGGAAAGGGGTGTCCTAGTGCTGGGTGGGGTTCGTGATAGTGCCAGGTAGGGGCAAGGAAGCTACCTGAATTTTTTCAAAGGATTTGGGCAAAGGGCTGATTTTTGGCGAATTGTTGAAGTTCACGCATCTTTAAGGTTTTTCCTCATAATAAGTTATAATGGAGCTTTCAGCAGCCCCATAAGTGCACTTGGGGGGTGCTGGGGTGGCCCAGAGAGAGTGGTGGTGTAGTGCACATAGGGTGCCAACCACCCCCATGGGTTTCTAACCCATGGGGGGTACAGGGTTCTGTTGTTTCAGAGGTTTTCTGAGTGTGGATTATATGATAGCAAATTAGAGTGGATTCATGGTGTCTCATTGAAAATCAGAAAACTTCTGCCTCACTGGATTTCTGTTGTGTGAATATGTCCCTTACAAGAGTGGAGGGTGTTCCAGTCCAGAAGTCTAACATGACCAACAGCCAATTCTTATTATACACTTCATGTTTATAATTTATGGCCATATACAAATTATACCCCTTGTTGGTGTGAAGGTTGTAAATTGAAAAATGTAGTGCACGTCCTTTGAAGGTACTCTGAAGAAAGAACACAATTCTCTTTTGTCTTAATAATCACTTCAGAATTACTGAAAGGGTTGCACGTGGCAAGTGTGTTTTGTATTTGGATATCCATCTCTGAGTACAACATGGAAAGAGTATGTTGAAAGAATTAAGAAAGTACATACATCTCCCACATTTTTATCAGTGGGGGTGAATGTGATTAACTTGGGCTGGATGATGTCCAAAGCAAATATTGGTTCAAGAAATATATCCTAAACATATAATATATCCTAAAGATATAAATATTTCTTTACGATTTCTTGGTATAAAGTGGAACGGTGGGCTTTATCATTTTTACATAATTCATCTTCTTACTCTGACATACTAGCATAATAGATTTTTTAAAAATAAAACACTTCCAGTTTTAATCTGGCATGGGTATGAGATTTTAAAAAGGCATGGCAGGGGATTTGCTTCCCATCCATTATATTTAACCAAACCTCAATACCACGCAATAAGCACTTGGAGAGCTGCATACAATTAAGTTGTACAAATTAGCAATGGTCAGTTTGCTTTTCTCATAGGATATATGTTTGCCTTTCTTGA
This sequence comes from Hemicordylus capensis, assembly GCF_027244095.1. Classification (NCBI taxonomy): domain Eukaryota; kingdom Metazoa; phylum Chordata; class Lepidosauria; order Squamata; family Cordylidae; genus Hemicordylus; species Hemicordylus capensis. The sequence continues at coordinate 71,126,308 of NC_069659.1, forward strand.
GCAATGTGAAATATGTCTAATATAGCAAGTGATTAAAAGGCACTTATTTATATAGCAGTGACAACATCAATAACATTCAGAAATAAGAAGGCTATAATTAGAGAAATCTTTTTGTATTGATATTCTTTGAATTTATTCAAATGCATGTGTGAGCAGATCTTGTGCGTGATTATTTACTGGAAAGCAAACCCATCAATTCTTTCTCTAATGCAGGCTTCCATGGAGTGAAATGAAATTAATGAGATTTTTGCTAATGAAATCCAGTGAGATTTAGGCAGTGAACCTATAGCCATATCTTTATGGATAATCCACAAGTAGTGTCATCTAAATATTTCTGTAGGATACAAATCAGCGTTATGAAACGAGTAAAAACAGATTTCAAGTGGAGATGAAATCTGTCTATGACTACAGTTTTGTCCTTTAATAAACACAATAGGCAGCATCCAGACTAGTTAGCCGTAACTAAGTGCCACTGAAGTCAAAAGGACTTAGGTTAGTAATGATTAACTAGTCCCATTGATTTCAATGGTGCTTAGTCTGAATGCTGGTCTTTTATGCTGCCCATCTTTTTTATGTTATACTGTACTTTGCTTTTGTAATGGATAAGAAAGAAAGACACAGAATGAGTTTGGTATGCTTTATTCCATCAATCACATATAGCACCACTTGACTGGAAAATTTTAGTTAAGGGAAAATATAATTATTAATCTGAGGCCCTAGCACTGGCAATGTAAATTTTCCGTAACCATTATTTTGTGATGGTAGGCCTAAGGTCAAACTGTTTGGCAAGAAATTTAGGACCGACAAAAGGAAGTACTTTTTCAACACATCACATAATTAACCTATGGAATTCTCTGCCACCAGGTGTGGTGATAGGAACCAGCCTGGATGGCTTTAAGTGCACATCCCTAAACCTCAGTTCTACATTCTGTCTGAATCCACAAACACAGTTTGTGTCTTTGGCTCCTCCATTCAAGGGCTGCTCCTCAGAGAAAGAATAATAATATTTTTTTAATTATTACTATTATTATTGCTACACAGTCAGACAGGTGTTATTGACTGGTTTGTTTTATACAAACATCGAGTCCTTCCAAAAGACTTGGGATGGCTGAATTTTTTTTATCAATGTTGTTGCTGTTGTTATAGCTATCGTCGCAGAATATAGGCTGTTCCCAGAATCCCAGGGGATTCTGCTATCCCCTGGTACTGCTATGTCGATTATTTTGACTTGTTTTTCTTTCTTCTCGACTACAGTTATAGCTGGTGTATTGTGTGGCAGATGTTTGTCTGTTTGTAGCCGGAAGTCCCATAATATTTTTGCATCTTCATTTTCTACCACTTTTTCAATTGTATGGCCCCACCAATTTTTTGGCTACAGGTAGCTTGTATTTTTTGCAGATGTTCCAGTGTATCATCCCTGCTACTTTGTCATGCCTTTGTTTGTAGTCAGTCTGTGCGATCTTTTTACAACAGCTGATCAGGTGGTCCACTGTTTCATCTGCTTCTTTACAAAGGTGGCACTTGCCATTTGTGGTTGATTTTTTGACTTTTGCTCTTATTGCATTTGTTCTTAGTGCCTGTTCTTGCCCAGCCAGTATTAAACCCTCTGTTTCTTTCTTCAAGTTGCCATTCTTAAGCCGTTGCCAGGTCTTGGTGATGTCTGATTTTCCACTTATATTGTGCAAATATTGACCATGCAGTGGCTTGTTTTTTCCATTTTTCTGCTCGGTTCTTGACTTTTTCTTTCTTGTAGGCCTGCTTTGTTTCATTGGTGTTGAATAGTTTTGCGTTATTGACCATTTGAAGTGCATCTTCTTCACTGTCCTTTATATATTCTTCAAGGCCTCTTTTCTCCTCCTCTACTGTTTGATGGACTTGCAGCATTCTTCTTCCACCTGAGCTGTGAGGGAGGTATAGCCTATCTATATCACTGCGGGGGTGCAGAGCATAATTGATGGTCATTATTTTCCTGGTCTTATGATCTAGCTTCTTCTTCTTATCATCATCATCATCATCATCATCAACAACAACGTTATTATTTGTTAGCTGCCCGATAACAAATTGTTCTTTGGGTGGCTCACAACAGAGGATTTACAACATACAATAAAAACAGAACACATTAAATCATAACAGACAAAAAAGGTAAAAAGAAAATACAAAAAACAATACGAAACAGCTTAAAAACACATTTTTAAATTAGTTAAAAATGAGATCAACTCTGTAAATCAGAGTTGGCCAGAGTGAACAAAAAGGTCTTTACCTAGTGTCTAAAAGAACAAAGTGAAGCCAGTTGAACAAACAAATGAAGCCAGGTGAACCTCATTGGGGAGCCTATTCCATTAATGGGGTGCAACCATCAAAAAGGCCCTCTCTCTGGTAGCCACCCATCTCACCTCGTTTGGCAGGTTCACCTGGAGGAGGGCCTCTGAAGAAGATGTTAAGGTTTGGGGTTGGGACATATGTGGCAAGGCTCTCTCTCAAGGTAACCTGGTCCCAAGCTATTCAGCCACCATGCTAGCTCAGATCTGCTGTGAAACACAGCCACTGTGGCCTGCAGTTATTTCTAACTGCTGACAGCCCCAAACCTTCCCTAGTTGCCTAGTAACTCTTTACATCATCTCTCTAATCTTTGCCTAAAAGCAAAGTCACTGACAAGACTCACCTTCCCTTTTAAATTCAGAGGCTTTTGGCAGAGACAATTAAAGATTCCTCTGCTTCTCATTAGACCCATCCTCACCAGAGCTGAAGTCCAGCAACAATCCGGTATCAGAGCAATGGGCTGGACATTTCAGACTGTACTAAAGTGTTCCTCAACATGTTCTTTCTGCAGAGGGACCTTTCTGTCATCTCTGAGGTGTGACTGCAGACAAAAACCAAGGAACAAGCAGAACCAGCATTTATGAATGAGGGTTCAGCAAGTTCATGGGCCACCACAAAGCCCCACTCTCCAAACTTTACCGTCTGGTTCCTTCCCATAGTTCAACACTTCAGGGTAGTTTTTCCTTAAAATCCTCACCTCTCTCCTTGGTTGTTCTCTCCAGGAAATATTCCTTGGCTTCCCCTTCCAGCCATGCAACTGCTCCTTGGGTGTGTCCTACTTGCTCAGGTATACAATTACTGTCAGGTTGACTTTCTTCTGCCTTCTAACAGTGCTATCCTTTGATGTAACCTAGGTTGCTTCTGCCATTTAAACACACATTGCTGATTTGTAGTTAATCCTGTTCTTCTATTATGTCACTTCCCATTCCTCAGCTTCTCCAGTAGGTATTATGATTACGATTGCGATGGATATTTATATACCACTTTCAACGAAAAGTTCCCAAGGCAGTTTACATAGATATAAATAAATAAATATGGCTCCCTGTCCCCAAAGGGCTCACAATCTAAAAGAGAAACATAAGATGGACACCAGCAACAACCACTGGAGGGAAGCTGTGCTGGGGATGGATAGGGCAAGTTGCTCTCCCCCTGCTAAATAAAGAGAATCACTCTTTTAAAAGGTGCCTCTTTTGTTCAGTTAGCAGGGTATTAGGGATGTGCTCGAAACTAGGGATGTTCACGGACTATGGAGGTGCAGTCCAACGCCAGGGGGGTGTCGCTTTAAGGGCGGGGGGGTTGTACTTACCCCTCCTGCTGCTTTCCCCCCTCCAGCACTCAATTTTTTAGTGAAATTTTTGGGGCGGCAGCGTTCCTTCCTGCTGCTCCTGCCCCCTTGTTGCTTGCGAAAAGCAGAAGTAACTCCCATGCATGCGCGTGCTGCTGACATGTCATACCTTGTGTGGTATTGACATGCCAATGCCATCTGTGTGCCAATGATGTGTGAGAAATGCTGGGGGAAGCATCTCGTCGCTGCAGCGGAGTGTTTTAAAGGAGTCTTCAGCATGAGCTGCCACTTTCATGGGGATGTTTCTCTCAGAACAGCACTGTGAGGAGTGGCGCAAAGCGGCAGAGGCAGGTAGGACCCCTCATCCCATGCTGAAACATTTAAGCTGCAGGGAGCCAAATCATTTTGGTGCCTCTTCAGAGAGGTGCTGAAATGATTTGGGCACATCCCTAATAGGTATTGCATTAGTGTTGCTTTCTGCTAGTCTAAGAGGGAGAAGAAATGGCTGTCTGTACTTGCTGCAGCCTGCCACTGGAAGATGGGAGGATTTGCGCTAGAACAGCTCCTTAGCCTTCTGTAAGGAACTGAGAGTATTCGTTGAACTCTGAAAATCCATGGGAAAAGCCAAGGGAGCTTTTTCTAGGCACATCTGGTTGTTTTTTAATAATTGGAACCAATGCTTGAGAAATGGGTGGTGGTGTGAGGAGCAGTGGCAGAACACCACAGCCTGGAATTGCACAGGGCCTTTTGTAGAAGGTGAAGAAACATGGGCCACTTACAAACCACACACAGAGAAGAAGCAATCTAAGATTGCCAATCATCTGCAGCACCTTTCTTGGTTTATTTTGGAAATTTCACTCAGGTTCTGCGTGATAATTAAGCCAGTCCTATCTGTGTTTTGTACAAATCATAGGCCTCTTTTAGACAGAATGACAAACCATGAGTCCAACAGACCCTCACTTTGCTTCCATTCCTCCCACCCGCTCCCAGATAATTTCAATCTTCGGTCTCAGAGCTGGAAAACGGGGTGGGACTGGCTAGTTGGGTTTCCTCTGACTCTGGAAGGACAGCCTGTACCAGCCAATGGGATGGAAGCCCATGGGAGGAGCTTCCTCCATTAACTCTGGTTTGGAGTTTGTCATTGCCAGTTTGTCATCATCAGAATCTCCTTCCCTGGCCACTCAATCCTCTGACTCACCGGGCCCTCACCAGTAGCTGCCTTCTTTGGAAGCTAGCCATCATCAACACCCCACTCCTTCTTATATAATCCCAGGAAGCCCAGGCAGGTCTCACAAGATCTTGGGCTGCGATGAGAACTTAATCCAAAATCTAGCAAGAGCCCCCGCTAGAACTTTGTGATTGCCTGGGAGTTCGGGCAATGGACCATGTTTGGGCCACGGTGGTTCCATACCAACTGCAGTGCATTGGCCGGGCTCCTCCCAGGTTTGGGGTGAGTACTCTCCCATCCCCCTGTCCATCGCCCACCATACCCTGACACTAGTGAAATTGCATTGCCTGAATATGACACAGGGTTGTGTAAATCTCATTATAGAACTATCTTCTTCTTTAAATACACCATGCATGTTTATGCAAAGTACATTTTAGCGATGGCATAGAAAAGCATGTGATTGTTTTATAATAATTCAGCTGAAGTCTGTTGTAATGGAACTGGTTATAATTCATTATTACTTAAATTTCCATCTGGTTTACATTACAAAATGCTTAACAAGAACTGGATATTTCTGAAAGAATTGTCAAAACAGAAAATTTAAAGAGCTTCAATAATGACATCAAACTGTAATGGAAATACAACCCCATCATGTGTTGAGTATGCAATGCAGGATTTGCTTATAGTTTCTACACAGTCACAGAGACTAAGATAAGTGATAACAAAATAAAGAGTAAGACTGACACTTGTCAAGCTGGAATTTTGATTTTAACATCTGATTTAGATTACTTTATTTGATATAGAACAAAGTGATCATTGAATGGAACTGAAATAATATTGTGTGGCAAGTTTTCAAGTAATACGATCATTTAAAACTCCTTTATGCATTTTAAGGATTTTCTTACATCGTGGAAAGGTAAGTCAACGCATCTCATAAGCTGCACAGCACAAAGCCAAACACTATGTGGATTGTGCATTTCTGCTAAAATATTATTATACTCTTTCTTTTTAACTGTTGGTTTTCTAGAACATCTCACTGCAAGATAACTCATCATTTCTTCAAAGTGTGGAAATTGTCTTCAGATGATCATTTTCATTCCAATTCAGCAAAGGAAATCCATACATGGAACTAACTTCACACAGATGTGTTAGCTGCTTAGGCAACTGTGCAAGTATCTGAAGAACATTTGGATAAGGATTCATATTGAAATGTTCATTGAAATGTGAGGCATTTCATGTAGCCCATGTTTGTAAAATAGGATGCAGATAGGAAAGCAATTCCACTCAAATTGCAATGTGGATGTGTATACATACCCAAAACAACTGCCTCTGGCACTTCATGCATTCTCTATATCACAGTCTGAGATGTCCACTGTAAAGATGGGATGTTTGTGCAGCTTGTCAAATTAAAAGCTATTCTATGGATGCAATTCATACACAGGAAGTCCTCAGACTTACAACACAATTGGTTCTTCAAAACCATGTTTTTTAAATTTAAAACACCTTACCTAGGAACCAATTTTCCCATAGGAAACAATGGCCTCATTTGCACATAATGCCAAACCGGAGCTGAATGGGGCAGAAGTTGAAGCTGGTGTACATGCAATGCAACTGAATATGTGCAACCATGGTTTCATGGCAAAAGTGATCTGCAGTTTCCCTTGACCGCTCTAGGAACAATGGCAGGGCAGCTTCACCCATAATGGCAATAAGTCCTGTTCCTCCGACTGCTGATTCCCAGCAAGCACACAAATCCAGTGCAAGCTGTAAGTTACATGCATTTTGTGATGTCTGAATCCACCAGTGTCAGGTTGCTGTCAGGCAGACCCCACTGAACACCAATATCTGTAAACCAAAATTGGAAGTTGGGTGGCAGATGTTGGGTGGAGGACAGAAGTGCTGCTCAACAACCTGACAGCGAGGGGTTTCAGACATCATGAAATATGCACAAATTGTGGCTCACACAAAAAGGCATGCTCATTGAGAACCAACAATTGGTAGAACCAGACTTGCCACCAGTAATATGCTACGCCATTAGAATGCTACTTATGGCCTTCATTGTTCTTTTATCTAGCCTGAGTAAGACACTTGTACTGAATAATACAGAGGAAATTTGCTGTTTCAGCAGTTCAGATGGGCTAAAGTTTTACCACACTATGCTGGGGTTTTCTGCACAGGCTCAAGGTCAAAATACTTTCTCACATTTCACTGGCACATCTAACAAACCTGTGGCCAGGATACTACTGGGTGATGGAAAATGAAAGAGATTTCTGATACTTCTACCATACAGCAGCCATTCAGAAGTAATGCAGGTTTGTGTAAATCATGGTGATGTTTTCAGTTATCATAGATGGGATGCTTCTGAGATCATTCTTTAAGTTATTTTTCTGGAATCATTTGGACCTCCAAAATGCTAAGCACTTTGTTAATAATGTGCAATAGGATCAGAGCTTTCATATTCAGTTGTTCTTTGACCAAGTAGTTGTTTTTCCCCCACCCAAAGTCCATTACATTACTATTCTGCTGGCTCTTGAGGCAATGTACAGTGAGACATTAACTGTAGAAATGTGTTATGATTTTATTATGGTGTATTTGATTTTGTTAAAAAGATACATGCCTTGCCTGAAGAAATGAAAGAATTTCTATTTTAAAAACTAATTATGAATATTTTTCAAACGTGCCTATGCAATTCTTACAGCTGCCCAGAGGCAGAGCTAATCTCTGCTTTGTCCATTGAGGTAGAATTCTAAACAACTCTTTTCTCTGAAGTTTCATAACACAGGACACTGCTACAAGTGTAATGGATGCATATGCTGGACATACATCTTAAAGATGCTAGGTAAGTGAATATGGCTATGTCCATTGTTGATGTTGCTATGGTGTACTTTTTAGGAAATATGATTTACTAACACAGCTTCTGTACCATTTGAAAGCAGTCTGGATCCTGCCAAGAATAAGAAATGGGATAAGCTTTAGCTTTCCAACACGAGCACTGCTGGTTGAAAACATTTCTGAGAAATATTTTTTAAAATTCTGTTTGCCTAGACCACAAAATCTGATTTCTCTTGGAAGATTTGACCCCATGACAACATTCACCCAAGAGCTATATCATCTATTTTTAGTTCAGTTTCTTTCAGTGTCTTTCATTCTCTGTCATTTTTTGTAATGCACTTAAGGGTGAACATGATGGAAACATACCATGACCGGTGATGACTTGTGGTGGCAGCAGTGGATGGGAGAGGTAATTGATGAAAGCCTGGGGGTGGGGGTGCAAATAGGAGTTTTTTCTCCACCTACACCCCATCCCATTATTCTGCTGCTATGTTGCTTTCCATTTCCATCCTGATGTTTTGTGTCCAGAGCCTCTTGCACAAGCAGAGGAGGCTTGTCCCTTAGGGCAGAACCCTACACCAAAAAATCAGCCCCACCAATTTAATTTACTTTGTGGTTGTGCTGCCCTCCAGTTCTTCCCTGCAGCTTGCCTAGCCAAGCTACAAGGTTACATAGAGTGGGACATGGTCTTAGGCGCCATCAAACAAGCTGAGCACTTGTAAATCATGATTTACATATTAATGAGGCAGCAGCTAATGGGAAGGCTTGCCTTTGTTTTCAAAAAGATGTTGGGGCTTAAAATATGATAGCCAATCAGAGTGGCCAGGGGGAAGTCTTTGTCCTCATTTCCAAAAGAAGAAGAAGAAGAAGAAGAAGAAGGCAGCCATTTTGCACAAAGGACAGCAGTAATGGCTGGTCACTAAGGGCAGAAGGGCTGTGCCCCTGCAACAAAAACAAACAAGCTAGTAAAAGAGCTGACTTACCAGCAGCCAGGGAAACCTTCAAAGCAGGGAGCTTCCTCCAGCCCTTCCTCCCCTGCCTGCAACTTCTTGTTTTGATCTTGCTAGAAGAACTGCTACTCAATCTGCTCCAGCCCACCTGATTCCTGGGAGGCTCCTCCTGGCATTGCTCCCAGGAAGAACTAAAATAATGGGTAGACATGCACTTCCTGGTAGCTTCAGTTAATATATTTGTAATGTGTCTTTTGCCTTCTTCCTGGGGGCAGTGCCAGGAGGAGCCTGATGGCAGCAGCAGCTGTTCCAGGCCAACTAGTAAGACTAAAAGAGGAAGTTGTAGGCAGCAGAGGAGGGGCTGGAGGAAGCTCCCCATCCTGGAGGATTCCCTGGCTGCTGGTCAGTCTGATCTTTTACTTGCTTGTTTGTTGGGAGGGAGGTGGGGTATTCAATTTCTGATTTCTCCATTCTGTCTCCCTTCCTGCCTTTCCTGTCTGCCTTTATTTAATTTATTTACTTATTATTTATTTAATACATTTCTATACCACCCAAAATGCAAGTTCTCACCTTTGTCCTTCCTTTTCTGCTTTCTACCTTTCTCCCTGCATTTTGTCCTGGCTTTTTTTTTCTTTTTTCTTTTTTACTTTCAGCCTTCTCACCCCACCCAACACAAAACCTTTAAAAAACATTTTCCTCTGCTTTTCTAATCCTCCCCTTTCTGTTTTCCTCCATGCTGGCAGGCTTGCGTTAATATCCAGCCCACTGGCATGGAGAAAAGGTGGGGTAGGATCCTTCCTTGGTGACCAGGTTCTCCCCTTCCCATTCCAGTGCCCACCAGTTGCTACTGCCTGAGAGCATCAGTGCAGTCTCACTTCACCAGAGCTTCAATAGTCTGGATGTTGTTCAGCATTGTTCTTGTTGTGAGCTGCTTTTGAGGCAGAAACTCAGGCTTGCGCTGGTCAAGAAATGGTTAATAGGGTTTGTAAGTTGCCTTGTTGCTAATTGCAAGTTGTAAAATCATAAATTTTGCTGGCATGGCTGGAATGTGAAAGGAGGCCCCTTTCCTTGTATCTCCTGATAGCCAAGCCTGCAAACTAACAGTTTCAAGGGCACAGCTGGACAAGAGTAAGATAGTTTTGCTTATCAATATGTAGAGTAGAAATGCTCCATTGTACTAGAGAAATGTTGTCTAATTAGCAATGATTATAATATTTGTAATATGACGGACAATGATGCTAACCAATGAAGATTGTATCCACTGAATGTAATTAAGATGAGTATAAAAACCTGAAACTGAAATGTAATCTCATCTCGGGCTTTGAAATCTATTTTCACCGAGATCTAATTGCCTGGCAATGAATCTGATTTTTCTCAACTGCTGGTGTCAATTCTCGCACTCTTGAGCTCAGGCTGGGAAATTCTGCTACACTTTGGTTGTCTTTTGTGAAGGAATGAGACCTGAACCTCCTCTTTTTGTATATAAGACTTCTGTATTGTAATTGACTCCTGCTAACTGGACAAAGAGGCACCTTTTTAATGTGGTGATTCTCTTTATTTAGCAGGGGGAGAGTAACTGGCCCTATCCACCCCCAGCACAGTACTTCCAGTTACTGTTGCTGGTGTCTATGTTTCTTTTTAGATTGTGAGCCCTTTGGGGACAGGGAGCCATCTTATTTATTTATCATTTCTCTATGTAAACCACTTTGGATACTTTTATTTGTTGTTGTTGTTGTAATTGCTTTGCTTACTCCCTATGTTAAAAAGCTGAGCAGGGGTCCAAAGTTCACAGCTCCTGTTCTACAGTTTGGTTTTGGAGGGAGAAAAAATATACTGGTTTGAATTTAGATGGAAGAGAGGGTTTGATTTGAGTGGGTACATTTTAAAATAATGGTGGATGGAACTAGAGTTGGGTTGATTGATTTGAAAAAAATTGGAGGGGAAAAGAGAATATAAGGAGGCTCCCTTCAGCAGAGTTTAGTGCAGTGCCAGTTGGAGAGCTGAAGGGAGTTCAAGAGAAGGAGTTGCAGTAACAGTCCGAGATAATCAGAACTGTTGCTGGAAGAGAGCTGAGAAATCACAGGGAAAGTTGTAAATCTCAGGAGGACTGAAGCATTCCTAAAGCAGCTGAAGAAACTGTCTGGGACTGCACCCCCAGAACTGGGAAGGAAGAGCAGGCCCTAGGCTGAGCAAGGGACAAACCAGGCTTGCTGCAGAAGCTGACTAAGGGTGATTGCAAGGGGACTCTTGGTAAGGACTCTTTAGAGCCCAGTATTAGTGCAGGATAGAATGGATGAGTTTTGCTCATATCTTATTTCTTCCTTATGCTGTTTGTTGGCTGTTGTGTACAAGATCTATCGTTTTGAATAAAACTATATTAAAGTAAAGTTCTATTGTTTTGAAGTTAAAATTTGTAGCTGTGTCTGTTTCCCCACCCCACGCTTAGAAGCCTTTCCACCTTACCTAACTTACCTTAGACAGAGGTCTGGAAGGCTGTTTTAGTAGATCAAGCCAGAGGAGAAAACCAACAACCCAAAAATCTACTTGGTGGCAGCGGTAAAACTTAGGATCATGGGGTAACAGCACGGTGGGAACTGTGACACATTTATACTAGGAGAGAAAGATGGGTACATTTTTTAATAAATAAGTAATAAATATTAGATTAACAAGATTATCTAAACATATGCCATAGGTAAAGGATCAAAGATCACATTGAATCGCACTGTATTTTATTTTGAATTGGTTTGAGCCAGAACTTATGAGATGAGATCCAAAGAGCCATTAAGCTATTTATAATACTATCTAACAAGATTCTGGACTGGTTTCTCTGGAACAACAGATCCTTCTGCCTTCTGGAAGATCACTTTTAATAATAATAATAATAATAATAATAACAATAACAACAATTTCAAAATCAAAACCAGGCAACTGCCCCTTTGCCTTCACCTCAAAAACCAAATGCCATTTAACAAAAAAGCAACAAGAACTAAAGCAAAAAATAACTGAGCACGTGAACCAAACAACCACCAGAGTTTGACTTCCAGCTCTAAAAACAGTTGCCAAAAAAGAACTTGCTCAGGCATTAAAAGATGTCATTGCTGCACTTGCAGAAAAAACAACCAACAATTTGAAAGAAACAAACCAAATAATGTACAGTGCAGCAACAATAACAACACAAGAGCTCGGATATAAGATCAGTGGACCTGTAAAAAAAGAAAGCAGTGCATCACCTAAATGGAAGATTAGATTAGAAAATAAAATCTCCAGGCTTAGATCAGATGCTAGTAAATTGAAAGATATGAAAGACAAGAAGCTGAAGAATGAAAACACCAAACAGTATCTGATCCAAAAATACCACCTAGATTCAAGGAAAATTAGAGAAGTCCTGGAAATAATAAAGCAGCAAATAACAGCAGTGTCAAAGAAGATTAGCAGGTATGAAGCCAGAATTACACAACACAGGCAGAATCTCCAATTCCAATCGAATCAGAGACGTTTCGACCAAAGTATAGAAGGAGAAACTGCAAGAAACATAGAAAGACCAAATAAAGAAGAAACAGGGCAATTCTGGGGGGAATTATGGGACAATCCAATAGATTATAATAAAAAAGCAGGCTGGATGAAAGAGGTCAAAAAATGTGACCAACAAATGCAAGATCTAATAATAACACCAGAATAAATAAGTGAAAGAGCAAAGAAAATTAAAAATTGGACTGCGCCAGGCAATGATGAACTGCATGGCTTTTGGCTTAAACACCTAACAAGCCTTCATAAACAACTATCAAAACAGTTCAATCACGTTTTGCAAGGCGGTGATGTTGAACAATGGCTAACAACTGGGAAAACGCATCTCATAATGAAAGACCCAGCAAAAGGTGCAGTTCCAAGTAATTATAGACCGATAACCTGCCTGCCAACCATGTTCAAATTATTAACTGGAATAATAGCAGATGAAGTCATGCAACACTTATTAACTAACAAAGAGCTTCCAGTTGAACAGAAAGGAAATTGCCCGAACACCAGAGGCACAAAAGACCAGCTGCTGATTGACAAAATGATTTTAGGAAACTGCAAGAGAAGAAAAACCAATCTAAGTGTTGCATGGATTGACTACAAGAAAGCCTTTGATTCATTGCCTCACACATGGATACTAAAATGTTTAGAAACAACTGGTGTCAGCAAAAACATTCAGATATTTATATAAAAAGCAATGAGAATGTGGAGTACACAGTTAACAATCAATGGCGTGGCACTTGGACAGGTTAGCATTAGAAGAGGCATTTTTCAAGGGGACTCACTATCCCCTCTATTGTTTGTAATTGCCATGACCCCACTTTCACAAATACTAAACAAAACAGGCCTCGGATACCAAACATCTAAAACATCTGGTAAAATCAACCATCTGCTGTACATGGACAATCTGAAGTTGTATGGAAAGTCCCAGTCAGAAATCGAATCACTGCTAAACACTGTCCGTATATTCAGTAGCGATATAGCAATGGAGTTTGGACTAGACAAGTGTGCTGCATTAATAATGAACAGAGGAAAAATAAGAAAAACAGAAGGAATAGAACTGCCCAATGGAAGCAAGATCAAGAACCTGGAAGAGAAAGAACGTTACAAATACTTGGGCATTCTCCAGGCTGATAGCATTGCACACACTGAAGTTAAAAGAAAAATAGGAAGTGAATACATCAGGAGAGTTAGAAAAATCCTCAAGTCCAAACTCAATGGCGGGAACACCATACAAGCCATAAACACCTGGGCTATACCTGTTATCAGATACACTGCAGGAATAATAGTCTGGACCCAGGCAGAGCTAGAGACGCTGGATCGTAAGACCAGGAAAATAATGACCATCAATCATGCTCTGCACCCCCGCAGTGATATAGATAGGCTATACCTCCCTCGCAGCTCAGGTGGAAGAGGAATGCTTCAAGTCCATCAAACAGTAGAGGAGGAGAAAAGAGGCCTTGAAGAATATATCAAGGACAGTGTAGAAGATGCACTTCAAATGGTCAAGAACGAGAAACTATTCAACACCAATGAAACAAAGCAGGCCTACAAGAAAGAACAAGTCAAGAACCAAGCAGAAAAATGGAGAAATAAGCCCCTGCATGGTCACCATTTGCACAATATAAGTGGAAAATCAGACATCACCAAGTCCTGGCAATGGCTTAAGAATGGTTGCTTGAAGAAAGAAACAGAGGGTTTAATACTGGCTGCGCGAGAACAGGCACTAAGAACAAATGCAATATGAGCCAAAGTCAAAAAATCCACAACAAACAGCAAGTGCCGCCTTTGTAAAGAAGCAGATGAAACAGTGGACCACCTAATCAGCTGTTGTAAAAAGATCACACAGACTGACTACAAACAAAGGTAACATGACAAGGTAACAAGGATGATACACTGGAACATCTGCAAAAAATACAAGCTACCTGTAGCCAAAAATTGGTGGGACCATCAAATTGAAAAAGTGGTAGAAAATGAAGATGTAAAAATATTATGGGACTTCCGCCTACAAACAGACAAACATCTGCCACACAATACACCAGATATAACTGTAGTCGAGAAGAAAGAAAAACAAAGTGAAAATAATTGACATAGCAATACCAGGGGATAGCAGAATAGAAGAAAAAGAAATAGAAAAAGTCACCAAATACAAAGATCTGCAAATTGAAATTGATAGGCTGTGGCAGAAAAAGACCAAAATAATCCCAGTGGTAATTGGCGCCCTGGGTGCTGTTCCAAAAGACCTTGAAGAGCACCTCAACACCATAGGGGCCACAGAAATCACCATCAGCCAATTACAAAAAGCAGCCTATATTCTGTGGCGATATCTATAACATCTGACAATAAAATTCAGCCATCCCAGGTCCTTGGAAAGGACTCGATGTTTGGATAAAACAAATCAGTCAATAACACCTGTCTGACTGTGTAAACAAGCAGTAATAACAACAACATAATAATAATAATTCAATTTCTATACCGCCCTTCCAAAAATGGCTCAGGGCGGTTCACAAAGAGAAACAACAAATACGATGTGTCCTGTCCCCAAAGGGCTCACATTCTAAAAAGAAACCTAAGACACACACCAGCAACAGTCACTGGAAGTACTGTGCTGGGGGTGGATAGGGCCAGTTACTTTCCCCCTGCTAAATAAAGAGAATCACCACGGTAAAAGGTGCCTCTTTGCCCAGTTAGCAGAGGTATGAGTTTTGAAATTGAGAGAAGTATACCAAAAAATAGTAAAGGAATGATGAGAGGAATCAGTAGACAAAGAAATCAAAAGAAAAGTCAAAATCTTATAAGGCTAAAGATCTAAGGTCACAATATGATTCATCTTTACAAAAGTTTAGATCAGCCCTGGTTATATTAGCAAGAAGGGAAATAGGATTAATATCTGTATGTGAAAACATAGGAAAATGCCTAATAATGGAAGGCTATATATTATTTATCATATATATCTCTTTGTTCCTATTGCTATGTACATTTCTTTGAAACTTTGACAAAATTGTTTGAATATCCAGCTAGTGCAGATGAAAATGAATCTTTGTGCCTTAGGTAAACTTTGCACAGGGGAGCCCATTTAGTTCCGTATTGTTTCCAGTCACTTTTCCACATTCAGATTGCTATATAAAGTGCTAAGTCATATCACTCTCAGAATACCCTAAAGAAATATCAGGTGTAATAACCAATATATATTTTTGATAGTGTATTCTGGAAGCTTTAATGTGTGTTCAGGTGAGAGGAAACCAGCCACCATGTTAAATACACCAAGACATACAAAAATGGCTGCCTAGAGATGTGTTTCTCTTCAGAGATTGTTGTCTAACATACCTTATTATTCTGTCACAGATTTTTCATGTCAATAGTTGGAAAACTGTTTGTTGACATTGATCCTAATTGGTTTCCATCACATGACACATACCTTACATGACAGAAGAATGAGTTATATATACTGACAATCATCAGCATCCAAAACATTGACAAAAGCTCTGACTTAAAATAAGGAAAATATGTAAGAAGAGATGTAGCAGCAGCAAGCTACATATTATGCCAAATATCTGCACAACTAGCTAGAAGAATGAAGCATGATGTTGAATGACATTTTATTCAAAACCTGAGCAAAAAAAAAAAAATGAAATTAAGAAATCATGGTCATGTCATGAGGGGGGAAAAAACTCTCTCTGACTCTGAATAACAGATATTATTCTATTTTGATAGCAGTTAAATTAAGAGGTGAAGTGAAGAGCACAAGTCAATGTTATAATGAAATAATGAATTCCCCTGACAAGTGCATCTCCTTCAGCTCTTTGAATTATTGCTTTTGTTCATTATTTATTGTGATAAGCTTGCATTTTCCCATGCCACTCTTGGTATCAAATTGTGACAGTCACTTCCTGTCAGTACGAGGAAATGTACACAATTCATACATTACACACATGGACCTTGGTGAGGCCTTTGTACTGCAGAATCTTATTTTCTAACTGGGAAGATTTAGAATTAAGAACACAAAAATAATGAGGCCATTCACATGATTGCTTGGGTTGGGGGAAGGCAGGGTGTCACCTATCTTTACCCCAGATGATCTTCTGCCAAGTCTTCGGTGCTCTACCAATCTGCACTGCTCCATGCAGCATAGATCATTCAAGGAAGAGACTCATTTTCCTGGCCTCCAGATTTCTCTCAATGCACTGTGCAACATGCACAGTGTATTGGATGAGACGGGCATTCTAGCTCGCATCCTTAACCTCAGCTAAAGGTTAGGCTCCACAGTGCAGTTAGGTGGGAGGGCAGTGGCAGGATCCATGTAGATCCCAGCACTGCACATGAGCAGCTTAACCCAAGTTGGGCTGCCCTAACCTGGGTTAAGCTGCTGGTGGGAAGAGCCTTCCTGACTCTTAATTTGAGTGAGTGTGTAGCTCCATGTAAAGTACCACCATAATTCAGGGCAGGAAGTGGTGGTATAGAACTAGGTAAACATTCACTTACAAAAGGACAGTGGCTGACATCTGACCAGCATTGCACACATCAGTATGAGTTCCAAGCTGCTGCTGTGCTGCAGCTTGAGTTGGAGAAGGAACTTTTTTTTTACTTTCTCCCCTTCTCTCTGAAGCCCACTGTGTATCAAAGAATCCCTGAGGATTGCACAACCTTCAGGAACTGGTTAAGCATATTTGGGCCTCAGAAAGGAGAGATGGTTGAAAATGGTTGTTTCTGCCACTCAACAACAGTGCAGCAGTAGTCTGGAACCATTGTTCTGTACATGTACACGTGCCATGCTAGTCTGGATGTCAGCTGATTTTTTTTTCTATCAGTCAATGTTTAAATAACTCAATAAATGATTAATTCAGTAACAACCACTTGAAATATTACATACTTTTCAATTAGCAGAGGTTTCTTTATAATTTCTTCCCTTGTAAACATGAAACAATATTATGCTGCTTTAACTAAAAATTTATTCAGAAGCA
This sequence comes from Hemicordylus capensis, assembly GCF_027244095.1. Classification (NCBI taxonomy): domain Eukaryota; kingdom Metazoa; phylum Chordata; class Lepidosauria; order Squamata; family Cordylidae; genus Hemicordylus; species Hemicordylus capensis. The sequence continues at coordinate 71,143,336 of NC_069659.1, forward strand.
ACTCCATTGTCTTCTCCTTTTCCTCCCTTGTTTTTCTGACCCCACACTCTCTACAGGATCCCCACTGGGACAAACCTCCAAACAACAAAAAACAAAACTTTAGAAGATACAACACATCCCTCCCCTTTAACAACCAGAACTGAATTCATTCAAAATTAGTTGACAAAGTCTTAGTCTTTTAGGTGGTTTCCTGTCACGCACAATTTTCCTAAATCTTGGGTTCTCTGGCACAGGAGCTGTTAATGATTTTTCTGCAGGTACCGAGGATTGTCCATCACCTTCATCAACCTCATCTGTGAGGTCAAAACTCGAGGCAAGACCAAATTCCTCTCTTGAGATTAGACTCCCTTCCTTCTTCTCTCAAAGTATATAGGCTGGAAAGTCTTGAACTCATCATCCCATACAAAAGAATCTGCTTGGATTCTGAGTATTTGTTTTGGTCCAGAATATTGGGAACATCTGTTTCTCACTTTGTAAGGCAGCCATACTCAAACAGTCCCCCACCTTAAAGATTTGTGTTTCACACCCCATTTCCAGTCCACGTACAATTTATATTTTTGTTGCTTCTCCCTTACCCAGTCATGAATTTCTTCATCCTCCGGGTGAGATGGCACCAAAAGCTCTATCAGTTGTTGCCATTGGGAAAGTTAAGTGGTAGCTTTGTATCCTCGCAGCAGTTCAGATGGTGATTTTCCTGTAGTAGGAGGATTAGCTTGATAAACAAATTGAATTTCACGAATTGCATATTTCCAGGGTTGTTGTTAGTAGCCAGATGTAAACTTTCCTTCACTAACCTTCATTCTTTCCACAAAGCCATTCCCTCAAGGATGGTACCCAGAAATAGTCCTGTGTGGTTTCCCATGGTTATGCAAGTATTGCTCCATTTCAAATGGTGTAAGCTGTTTCCCCTTGTAAGTCACTAGTTCTTTGGGAAGACCGTCCCTTGCAAAAAATTGCAGGCATGAATTGGATCACATTATTTGTAGAAATGTTGTCAGCAAAGGAAACTTCTGGCTACCTGGAATAGTAATCCACAATCACTATAACAAATCTTTGTTTTGTGGGTTGGTTATCAATAGGCCCCTTTTTATCAAGAGTGGTTTTTTCCCCAGGGACCATTGGGATAGTCTTCTGGAGTCAAGGTGGTGGTAAAAGTCTTCTCTGACTTTTCAGGTACAGCACAAGCTATACAGTGCCTGATTACATTTTCAATGTGTTTGTCCATATCTGGCCACCAAAAACGTTCTCTGATTCTCCTTTTAGTCAAGCTTATGCCCAGGTGACCTTCATGGGCAATTTTATCACTTTTGCTTGTAAGGAGCTTGGTATCACCAAATGATCAGTCCTCATCATCAGCTTATTGAGAAGGGATAGCTCACTTGCTATGTGCATGTATGGTTGAATATGTTCAGTACCTTGCTTTTGTGTGGCCATCCATTAGTTATGTAGGATTTAAACTCAATAAGAACTTGATGGGCACAGAGGACCACTTTCCATTCACAAGATTTGATCACTCCATGAGTGGATGAAGCTTTTTGCACTGTTACTACTCCTGCTTCCTCTTCTGGGATTTCCTCTTGGCCTGGAAGTGGAAGTCAAGATAAACAATTTGAAGTTGTATTCCAAAGAGCTGGAAGATATTCCACCTGAAAATTAAAAAAAACACACACACAAAACCATAAGTCTGGTGATCCATTTGGCTATTCTTGGGGTTGCTCAACTTGATCCCCAAGTAGTAAATAAAGCAGATATGGGTTTATGGGCTGATCATAATGTGAAATTTCGGCCCATAGGTATGACCTGAAGTGCGTCACTGCCAAGAAATATGCTAGAGCTTCTTTTTCAGTGCCAGAATGCATATTCTCTGATGCAGTAAGCACCCTGGAAGTAAAAACAAATGTATCTTCACTGTCCCCTTTTTGTTGTGTCAAGACAGCACCCAAACCATATTCAGAAGCATCACTGGTTATAATATTTTCCCCTTTGTTGTCTCCCCTGCTGGACTGTGGGTGAGGGGTTTTTTTATAACATCTTTCCTCCCCACTTCTTGCTGGCCAGGAGAAACACCTTTATATTGGTTTGTCTCAGTAATGCAGCATGGCTGTAGTCCCCCCCCCCCTCCCTTTGAGTGCTGATCCCTAACATCTGCCTGCACTCACTGTACCAGCTTGCCGCAGGTGTCTCTTTTGAGAGGAGTGGCACAGGGGCTATTTAAGGAAGGGCTGTGCTAGCGGCATCTAAGAGAAGACCAGGGGGGGTGAACCAGTGGCCTTGACTCTGCTGGCTTATCTCCCCTGCTGGACCATGGGTAAGTTATTTGATAACAACTTTCCTTCCCACTTCTTGCTGGCCAGGAGAGGAGCCTTTGCATCAGCTTGTGTGCAGCCTGGCTGGAGTTTTTGTTTGTTTCCTTTTGAGTGCTGATCCCTGGCATCTGCCTGGACTCTCTGTGCTGGCTTGCCCTGGGTGTTTCTTGTGGGGAGAGTGGCACAGGGGCTATTTGGGGAAGGGCTGTTCTGGTAGGCGCAACCGGCAGCATGACTGGCCTCTAGGCGATTGCTGAAGCCAGCCGTCATGGACAAACCACTACCTGGTTAAGGTTGTTTCACAGCCCAAATCCACCCCTGGTGGTGGACCTATTAGGATGGTCAACCCAAAAAACTGCTGGACCCAGTAGGATTCCAAAGAGCCTTGGAGGGTGTTGATGTTGGTGTGGCTGGTGATTTTGTCGATTCCCTGGTAGGAAGGCGGAATAGGGAACTCACCACGGCAGTAGACATGATTGCTCCTAAGCGTCCTGTCAGATTTGAGCTGAGTTCTCCTCCACTTGCATTCCAGTCACCTATCCCAGCCGCTTCAACCCTCACAACTCCTCAGTATACCAAGGGGCCATTTTAGAAGCAGTTCGGAGCTTTGATTTCTGTTCCTTCTGCTTTAAACCAATCCCCGTAAAGATTGTGCTGTGACACTTTTCATGGGTTCTTTGTGGACTAAATTTCCTGTATTTGGGCCAACTTATTATTACTATTATTAATTTGATTTCTATCCAAAAAATTCAATTTCTATCCTTCCAAAAATGGCTCAGGGTGGTTTACACAGAGAAATAATAAATAAATAAGATGGCTTCCTGTCCCCAAAGGTCTCACATTCTAAAAAAACACAAGATAGACACCAGCAACAGTCACTGGAGGCACTGTGCTGGGGGTGGATAGGGCCAGTTACTCTCCCCCTGCTAACTAAAGAGAATCTCCATGGTAAAAGGTGCCTCTTTGCCCAGTTAGCAGGGGTTAGACTTAGACTCCAGGGTCTATGAAGGAGATTTCCAGTGATCCTTCTTGCAGTATTAGATTGGATCAATTTCAATCTGTGACTCCTGAGGATGTGGACAAGCTGCTTGGGGTGGTGCGGCCTACCACTTGTTCTCTGGATCCTTGCCCGACTTGGCTGCTTCTGTCTAGCAGGGAGATTGTTGGAGGTGGCCTGGTTAATATCATAAATGCATCGTTGAGGGAGGATATGGTGCCTCCTTGTTTGAAGGAGGCAATGGTTAGGCTGCTTCTTAAGAAGCTTTCCCTGTACTCCTTAGCGATGGATAGTTATAGGCCAATCTCCCTTGGTTAGACAAGGTGATTAAGAGAGTGGTGGCCAACCAGATCCAGCCAGTCTTGAAGGAAACTGATTATCTAGACCCATTTCAAACTGGCTTTAGAGCTGGCTGTAGGATTGAGACAGCTTTGGTCAGCCTGATAGATAACCCTTTACTGGGGAATTGATGGATAATTCCCTTTACTGATGGATAATTCTCTTTACTGGGGAATTGACAGAGGGAGTGTGACTGCTGGTTTTTTTGGATCTCTCGGTGGTGTTCGATACCACAGACTACGGTATCCTTCTGGCCTGGGGGAGTTGTGGATAGGGGGCACTGCTTTGCAGTGGTTCCGCTCCTATCTCTTGGGTAGATTCCAGATGGTGAAGCTTGGTGACAGTTGCTCCTCAAAACAAGAAGTCAGGGCTCCATTCTGTCACAAATGCTTTTTAATATCTACATGAAACTGCTGGGTGAGGTCATCAGGAGACTTGGTGCTGGGTGTTATCAGTATGTTGATGACACCCAACTCTACTTCTTCTTTTCATCTTCATCCTGAGGATATAGCATTCATTCCCTAAATACCTGCCTACAAGCAGTAATGGGCTGGATGGGGGATAACAAATGGGCTGGATGAGGGATAACAAAGCAAGATGGCGGTGCTAATTGTAGGGGCTCAGAATAAGACGTATGAGTTCGACCTTCCTGTGCTTGAGGGGATTACACTCTCCCAGAATGAAAAGGTGCACAGCTTTGGAGTAATCCTGGACCCAGGCCTCACCCTCGTATCTCAGGTGGACTCCATGGCCAGGAGTGCTTTCTATAAGCTTTGGCTGATTCAACAGCTGCATCCATTCCTTGAAGAGGACAACCTCAAAACAATGGTGCATCAGCTGGTAACCTCCAGGCTTGATTATTGAAATGTGCTCTATGTGGGGCTGCCTTTGTATGTAGTTCAGAAATTTCAGTTCATTCAAAATGTGGCAGCCAGATAATATGGTCTCTCTGGGGCAACCCAGAGAGACCATATTATTTTATTTATTATTTTATTTATTTTTGTTTTATTTTACATATTTTATACTGCCCAAAACTTACATCTCTGGGTGGTTTACAACAAGATAATACATTAAAAAATTAGTTAAAAACAAAAACAAGAAATTTTAAACACACCAATTTAAAATATTTATTTTATTATGCCTGTATTTAAACAGTTGCAGTTGAAATATTATGCCTCTTTTGAAACAGTTGCACTGGCTGCTGATATGTTTCCAGGCAAAATACAAAGTTGCTGGTTAGCCCTGAACAGATTAGGTCCAAGTTATCTTAGAGAGCGCCTTCTTCTGCATGATCCCCACCTCACGTTAAGGTCATCTGAGGACGTCCGTCTCCAGTTACCACCAACACATCTGGTGGCAACTCAGAGGCGAGCCTTCTCTGTAGCTTCTCCTGGGCTGTGGAATGCACTCCTGGCAGAAATGGTTCATCTGCCTTATTCTTATCATATAGTGAATCAGTAATGGAGTGGACAGCAGACTTGCAAATCTTAGCAAAGTGTCCCCTTTTCTTGCACCTGTTGCAAATGACCTTCCATGCAGGATGACAAGAAAAATCAGCTTCTTGAGCAGGGTCTCCTCATTGAGAGCTCTTCGTTTCTTGTGCTACCACTTTCTGGGGCAGGGCCATATGAGAAGACTGGGCTTGGGTGGACTTTATTGAATAGTCTGGATTTCAAGAGGTTGGTTTTGGGATACGAATGAAAAGCATTTTGCACCTCCTAGCCATCTCTATAATTTAATCCACGGTAGGTTTCTGCTCCAATAGCAGTTTTTCATACAGTTTGGAGCAGGGTTTTTCCCATAACAATCTGATTTCTGATCATTTCATAAGTAAATTTAGCAAACTCACCCAAGGCACACAATGTTGTGACATATTGCTCAATAGATTCACCAGGCAGTTGGGATCTAGAATATAACTTGTAACATTCTCCAATTACATTCAATGTAGGGTTGAAGTTCTAAGGCTGGAAGAGCAGCTTCATAAGGGTTTGTTTACATCCTCTTCCAAGTTGGTAGGACAGGAAACTGAAAATGATTTTAAGTTCTCTGGCCTTCAGTGCCCAGGCAGTGAAGTAATATAGCTTTCTGCTTTGCTGGAGTAAAATCAGGGGTCTGTATAGTGAGGAGGTAATTGCAGAAGTAGGAGCTCCATTGTTTCCAGGGAAGAGCAGGTTATCCTGGGGTAGACAAGAAAAAAAGGGGTGGTGGGATCTGAGCCATGCTGCAGTGGTCACTCAGTGAACAGAGTTCAGGACTGATAAGGGGGATAGTACCTTCAGGGGCTGTGCAGGTCAGGATAAACAATCAGAAGCAGCAATAGTAGAACACAGCCGTTCAGGAATGTAGGCCCAGGAATGTGATCAAAGTATTGGTTGTAAGAACTTTTACAGGCTTTGCAGGCTCACATGCATAGCTGGTTCAAAATCTCATCACCAAATGTTTTGTAACTGCTTTCCTTGTAAACATGAGGCAATCTTATGCTTGTGTAAGTAAAACATTATTCAGAAGCAACTCCATTTTCTTCTACTCTTTCCCCTCCCTTTTCTTTCTGGCTCCATGCCCCCCCCCCTCTATAGGATCCCCACTGCAACAAACCTCCAAACAATAAAAAACAACAGATTATAATATAGAATACAACGATTTCTTTTAAAATGTGCATATGCTAAGTGCACTGCCACATCAAATCTACCTACCATGTGTGATGTATAGCCTGAACCACAGTAACGCCATTTGCTTTTAGGATCATATACATAGCACATAAAGAGTGGGGTGGGGCTGTGGAGGATTATTTTATTGTTATCTTTCTTTGCTGTAATGGCCATGCACTTAAGATGGTTAGTGGAGGAGTACGGACTGTGAAGATGGGGGCCGGGGAGGATAAGAAAGCTATTTCTTCTGTCCTGTTGCAAAAGTGAAACCTATTTCTTCTGTCTTATCTACACTGGTGGGAGATTGAGCTCATATTTTCTTGAGAAACGAAACTTATTTCTTATCTTTGCTGTATAAATACGCTGCCGCGTCACAGAGAAGGGGTTCTGAAGAGTTTAAGCACGAGCTGGCCAGAACCCTTTGCTTACCATGGAGCAAATAAATAAAGCCTTTGGAAACCTTTCTCATCTGGTGAAGTCTTTGGCTCGCTGACCCAGAAAAGAACCACATTTGGGATGGTACGTCAATTGGTGCCATGAGTTCTCGGATTGGGGCCACTGGCCAGACCGGGAATATCGGCCACTGGCTGCCTCTGAGTGGACGGTAGTCCCGGCGGTGGTCGGGTGACGGGAGAGAAAAGCCAGCTGGTCTGTTTTTGCAGACTTCTCCCTTCCAACGACCGATGTCCAGAAGCCTCCCCAAGCAGGAGCCAGAGAAGCTAAGAGAAAGGAAGGCATGGTAGGGAAACAGCGCTGGAATGAAAAGGTACAGAGCTCTGGTGAGTGCATTTAGGTAGGTCACATACCAGGAGGGTCTCAGGTAGGTGGATGGGAGAAGGGACCTCCATTGGGCAAAAATGTGATCTCTTAGATCACGTACCGGGAGAGTCTCAGGTAGAAGGGATCTCCGTTGGGCGAAAACATGATCAGGGCATGGTTAAAGGGGGCACTCAGGATATTCCGGAACATGGGGAAAAGATAGAGTAAGGAAGCGGGAGAATCATGTACCCCTTAGGAATGTTGTTGTTTTTTAAAAAGAGAACTGGCAGGTTCCAACGGGGGGCGACCCGTTAAGGAAAAAGAAGATGATTAATTTATCTCAGAATTCATGGCCCGATTATGAATTGGAGTCTGGAATAAAATGGCCTTTGGAAGTTATTCTTCTGCTGTTATTGTTTTGCACCCAGGTGGGGAAGTTTGAGGAACATAAATATGCGCGCAGGGCTTTGTGGAGTTATGGTCTTGAAATGAGCTGATGAAGGGTTGTGGGCTCCAGAAGACCATGTTGGTCGCCATTGGCAAGGTACCTGCCAGCCACTAAAAAGACCCCCACCATACATATTATCATCAGAAGATGATTCAATTCTACCTGGGAAGTTTGTTTAACATCATATGCTCAAAGGTTTATGGAATGGGATTGAAAGAGGAAGAGATTATTGCATTTTGCTAAAATCATGCTGTCTGTGTTCTGTTTCCAAGCTCAAACAGCTGCTTGCTGTGTCAGCTGAGAGAAAGTGGGGAGCAAGGGTGAAAGCGCACAACGATCCTCCTTTTGTTGCTTGATTAGCTACTTTCGAGCACTATGAAAAGCTACCTCAGCTCTTTCATCACCTGTCCCACTATAACTGTCACCAAGCTCTGCTCAGGGAGAGAAAATGTAGGGAGGAGGGAAGGAGAGAACTTAGGATTCAAAACTTAAAGGTCTGTTGTAGGGGGAAAAGGGGAATTTTGAACAGAAGGAAAAATGTAGTGTGGGCTGAGTTGTGAGGAAGAAGGAAAGCTGATTTAAAGGTTGAAACTGGCATGTTGGAGATTTATAGAAGGAATTTTACACGGTAGTCAAGAGGAAAGGTTCTGTCTTGGATGGAATATGGAAAAGGAACGAAATGCAACAATGTCTTAAAGAATGTGGTTTGAGATAGGTTGGGAAAGAAATGTTGATTTATAGGCCATTTGCTAATGACTGTGTTTTCTTGCAGGTTTTTGTGTGTGTTCCACTTAACTGGTTAACTTGCTCATGGGTAAAGCCCTAAACATGCTTAAATGTTATACTACAATTTTATTTTGTTTAAATGCAGTTTAAAAGATGTAGCTGTTTATTTTGCTGTGTTTTCTAAGTGGTATTTGATTGTATCACTAAAATGTAAATTTTCTGGCTTCCTATCAAAAATGTTTGTTTAAATGCTAATTGTGCCTGATGCTAATTCCAGGTGAGGTGTGTGTGTGTGTGTGTGTGTGTGTGTGTGTGTTTGTGAACGGGAGCCCAGATATGCTCCAGTGAAGATTCTGTTTCTGAAAACTTTATTTCTGTTAAGTTCTGTGCGGGATTCCACATTTTGTTAAAATGCAGAGAGTATTCTGCCACTCATCTCAGTGCAGATGGGATTTTTGTTGTATTTGTGAATGTGTTAGTGACTTGCTATCATTTCTTTAAACGGTCACAGAAAGAACTTGCCCTGAGATTGAATTCCAAATTTCACAGTTACCATATTAATTGGAAAATTTAGCTGTGGTCTTAGCAACAGAAGGAACTCTCGCAGCGCCCCAGTCCTGGCCAGAGACAGGTTCTGAACGACAGTTTTCCTTCTTTGTGGGTCTTCCTCCTTCTGTAAAGGGCGGGGGGGGGACGCTGCTAAATGGCTGGCTTACAAATGTATACACAGAAGAAAGGGCAAGTTCTGTCCACTCCATTCTCCTGATGTCAGATTGTGTGTGTCCTTCCTGTCACTCAGATGCATTGTTTTTGCCAAATGTGATTTTACACTGTAGTACTGACTTTTGGTGACTTCTTTATTACAAGCTTGTAATACTTTCTTGAGCTAAAGGGAGGCTGGGGGAAAGCTTTATATAAGTGTATACTTTTAATTTTTCTTTACGTTTTCTGTATGGCCTATGGCTGTAATAAAATTGATTGAGTGTAAGTGTTTTTATGCTTGTATTTTATAGATTTTAAATTTGGTTTGTTTTTATATTTTTTTAGCTTAATATTTTTTTTCTTGTATGTTATAACTTTTGTAAACCGCCTTGGGGTTGTCTTTTAACGAAAGGCGGTATATAAATGCAACAATAAATAAACAAATAAATAAGTGTATAGGTACACCAAGCAGGTATATCTCCTTGGCAAGGGAAATCGGGGTGGGGCTCTTAGGTTCCTTTAACTTTGTTTACGTTTCTTTGTATAGACTGTACATGGGACAATGTCTCCAACATGGAGTTGGTCAAATTCAGAGAGCCAATGGTGGACTATCACCGGAGTGTAGTTTCCCCACTCCAAATACTGAGTGGATAGGAATATCTCTGAACAGCAACTTGTTATTGTGGATGAGAAGGAAAAGGGATTTTAAGTCAAATGGAGTTATTATTTTATATTTCTGCAATATCTATGCAATATTTCTGCTAATTGATCTTGATGTAAACTAAGAGTATTATCAATTGGTCTGAGATTTCAAAATTTATCTATTTGTCCTACCGTCAGCCCTGCTTTGCTTTCACAGGGAACTTTAGGATTCCAGATTATTTATACCAAGTAGCAGAGAGTTTCGAAGGACCGGTTTGCATTTTACCTGGAAGACCACCCAGCTTAAAAGGGATCAAGCTTTTGTGTGTTACTGTGAAACCCATACCCTGTTTTCACAGCTCTTAATTAGAGACTTGATATAAATTGTGTTTATCACAGGCTTCACCCCTCTGCAAGATTATGGACAATTTTTTTGATAACATCTTTTACTAAAGAAGCCTGCTTGTTTCATGAGACTCTAGGCCTCGCGAAAGAGATTTCAATCCTATTTCAATAAGTTATAGTATTTTTGCCTGGGGGCAGGGACTGTTTCTTTTTATATAGGTTTTCATGAGGATATTGTTGCCCTACCAAGTTTCCTAGTGATGAGGCTGAAGACTGAGAGCTGGAACACTATCTACACATGGCTTAGATGGGGATGATGAAGATCCCAAAGGCCAGATGACACTGATGAATCACCCTTTTATGGAGAATGAAGTTAGGTACACTGGACGGAGATTGATTGCCCTGACAGAAGTCTGTAAGTATGTTGGTAGCCAGCGTGGTGGTTAGAGTGCTGGATTAGGGCCGGGGAGACCCGAGTCCAGATCCTCATTCGACCATGGCACTTGCTGGGTGACACTGAGCCAGCCACTTAAATGGCCTGGCCTGTTTCGAAGGGTTGTTGTGAGATAAAAACATGTATGTATGTAGTACATCACTCTGTACTTCTTGGGAAAAGAGCTGGATATAGAAGATATTGTATGAGGCTACAGGGGAACAGGATTTTATCAGCAGTTCCACCCAAAAGGCCTTTGTGAAATTCAAGTGCTGGAGTTTATGTTGTGGCCTCTCGAGTGATAGGACTGTGTTTGACCAGCCAGGTTTTTGGTGTCTCTTCAAAGTCACAGGCCCACAGGAGAGGTGAACGTGAACATTATTATTATTTTCCTTTTAATTTTTATTGCTTTTGCCTCCTGCCAAGGATTGCTTATCGGGTGAAGCCTTTTCATCCTGTGGCACAGCCACAGCAGTTGTCACAAGCCCCAAATGAGGACATTATCCCCTGTTTTGGACTTTGGGGGAGGAAAGAGGGCAAGCAGGAAAACAAAAACATGAATTGGAAGGAAAATGCCAAAAGATCAAGTTGAGAACAGCCTCAGGTTTTATCCATTGTATTGGGCTACCCAGGGACTCAGTCTTAGCATGCTGTCCCTACCCAGGGGAGAGAAATTGGTAATTCATGTGCCTATCCTTTTTTCTAAAATAAGCAGGATTGCCTTGAACTATCTTTCCCAAGAAGGCAAGTAAAAGGGAAGGGGCACCTAGCTCCATGCTTTCCTTTGCCGGGAGGTGATCTCAAGGGAACCTTGAGAGGGCAGAGGTCCTGGCCCAGAAGGACTAGCAGTGTGACAGGCTGGGCTAACCACTATCAGCGACACCTGCTGCCTAAGGGAGGTCCCTATCTGCATTTCCAGTCCAGGCCAATGGTGACGGAAAGTCCATCGGCTGCCCTGTCCTGTGTTCGAGGAAAAGGCCATGGTGCAGGTTTCCTGTTCCTGCTCCTCCTGTGTCCCAGAATGCTGTGGGTGAAGATTTGATGCCAGATACCTGAGGAATGCCTGAAGGCTAACAGGCCAGCCAGATATCGAACTGCTGAAGTATTATGTTCTGTTGTTTGTTTTTCTAGGGAGTTGTAAGACATTATTTCAAATTGCCCATGGGGGGGGGGGGGAGCCAAGGCTCCCAAGCACATGGACATCCGAGTTTGTCTATGAACACTAGCCAAACAGGCCAAAGCAACACAAGTTAATCAGAGGACATCCAGGATAGCCAAAATCCTGCAACACTGGACATGACCAAGGATTCTTGGTTTTTACATTCTAGGGTTCTCCATGGTTTCCGTTGGCCATGACAGACTCAAGAGGACACTAAAGGGGGGTGAGAGTTGATTTGATCCACTTTCTTATAGCAACTATGTACTGTTTAGTCCTTAAATCCTGAGTGGTATAGTAGTCAGAATCAGTCTCAGCATGTGTTAAAGACTGTTGCTGGTGGGTTCAAGCTTAGTGAACTCCATCATGCAGAATGCTTTTTGGATTAAAAAAACCCAAAACACTGGAGTCTTGGCAGCTACAGGTGCTGCTCTGCATTGCACAAACATAGACCTCATATGTTTGGTCCCTAATCATTTTATTCCTCGAATTAGAATGTTAAATCTAAGGAGGCCCGTGGCCAATATTGCTGGTGAAAAGGGATTAGGCTCGAAACACGACTGCACATGCTATTCATGTTTTAGGATGACTGGATGCTATATTGTTGTTGTTGTTGGTTCGATTTCTGTGCCGTCCTTCCGGGGATGGCTCGGGGTGTTTTGCACAGGGAGGTGATACATGGATGAGGTGGCTTACAGTCTGGGGCTTACAGTCTGGGGGAGGGGCATGGGATGGACACCGGCGGTGGTCACCGGCGATGGGGCCAGTTGCTTTCCCCCTGCTAAGTAGAGAGAATCACCACGTTAAAAGATGCCTCTTTGCCAAGTTAACAGGGGTTAACTTGGGGGTAGCTTATTATACCGTTCTGACAATCTTGGGACTGTTATGATTAAGAAAATGTGTGATGGTTTTTGTATTTATGATAGTTTGGGTATTTGCCTTATGCAGTGTATTGGGAAATGTTACTGTAACCCCTTATTTGATACTGTAGTCAACATGTTTCTTTTAATTGGCTGCCTAAGTGGACCTGGTCAACCTCTTGGCTATTTGATTACAGTTTGTGGGGTTCAAAGAATTTTTATAATTTTTCAATTATATGTATTCTAGTTATAGTTTGCTGCTGTAGCCAATGTAAACCTGTTTTACAATGTTTGCCTCGATTTGGCTCTGAGCATGATGCAACTGTTTTACAATTGTTGTTAACCCAAATGTACAGTGAACAAGGCAAAGTTAAGGACATTAATGCTAACCTAAAGATTTAGGTTGGTTCAAACAAAAGGAGGGATTGAGGTATAGCCTGAACGACAGTAACACCATTTACTTTTAGGATCATATATATAGCACATAAAGAGCGGGGCAGGGCTGTGGAGTATTATTTTATTAGGAGCTGTTATCTTTCTTTGCTGTAATGGCCATGGAAGCAGGGAACAAGCATAATAAGGCTTGGGCTGGGGATGTGCGAACCAGTTTGAATTTGAACCGGGGTGGTGCGAAGGTTTGAATTCGAACCAAACCAGCCATCAGATTTGAGCTGCTGGTTTGAATTTGAACAAAACAGGGGGTGGTTTTATTAGAACTGTTTTGAACTGGTTCAAACCTCAAAACTTGGGTGGGGTGGTAGCTGGCACCCATGGGTACCTACCACCCAAACCCCAAAGCAATCGGACATTCGTACGATATTTAATGAATTTTTGAAATTTATTTTTATTTCATAGGGTATAATGGGATTCGAACCAGCCCATTATTCCGTATTGTGGAGCACCCATGGGTGCCAATAACCACCCAAACCCCAAAGCAATCGGAGACTCCTACGATATTTAATGAATTTTTGAATTTTATTTTTATTTTTCTCTCATAGGGTATAATGGGATTTGAACCAGCCCATTATCCCCTATTGTGGAGCACCTAGGGGCACAAAAGTGGGGTGGGTGGTAGGCACTAGGGAGTGCCTACCACCCAAAAACCCCCAAGGCAATTGGACACTTCTCTGATTATTGGTGAATTTTTAAAGTATTTTTGAATTACTCATAGGGAATAATGAGGATTTCAGCAAATGTATAGCTTCACGTCGGGGGCAAAGGGTTGGCCTAGTGCAGAGTGTGGTGGGTGGTAGTTCCCAAGGGAGGCAAGGAAGCTATCAGAATTATTTGAAAGGAATTGGGCAAAAGGCTGGTTTTTAAGTGATGTTTGAAGTTATGCGTCTTTAAGGTTATTCTCCATAAAGAAGCATGGAGATGTCAGCAAATGTATAACTTCACGTTGGGGGCAAAGGGGTGGCCTAGAGCAGAGTGTGGCGGGTGGTAGTGCCCAAGGGGGGGGGGGCAAAGGGCTGATTCTTAAGTGATTTTTGAAGTTTGTGTCTCTAAGGTTAGCAGATGAGAGTGGATTCATGGTTTGTCATTGAAAATCTAATATGCTACCAAAGAATCCACACTCAGAACACCTCAGAAACAACAAAACCCAGTACCCCATGGGTTAGCTACCCATGGGGGTGGTTGGCACCCTCTGTGCACTAGACCACCACTCACTCTGGGCCACCCCAGCACCCCACAAGTGGCTTAAAGTTTTTTCTCCATAGGGAAGAATGGAGGTTTCAGCAGCCCCATAATTGCACTTGGGGGGTGCTGGGGTGGCCCAGAGCCATACCCTATGAGAAAAATAATTATAAATATTTCAAATATTCATAAAAAATCATAGGGGTGTCTGAATGCTTTGGGGTTTGGGTGGTTATCGGCACCCATGGGTGCTCCACAATAGGGAATAATGGGCTGGTTCAAGTCCAATTATAACCTATGAGAGAAAAATAAAAAAATTTCAAAAATTAATTAAAAAATTATACCAGTGTCCGATTGCTTTGGGGTTTGGGTGGTATGTACCCATGGATGCCAGCTACCACTCCACCCAGTTTTTGAGGTTTGAAACAGTTCAAACCAGTTTGTATTTGAACCGAACCAGAGGGTGGTTCGAGCAAAACCGAACTACCCCCTCCTGGTTCGAACCCGGTTCGAATTCGAACCAAACTGGGCAAACTGGTTTTATACACATCCCTAGCTTGGGCATGCACTTAAGATGGTTAGTGGAGGAGTACGAACTGTGAAGATGGGGGCCGGGGGGGATATGAAAGCTATTTCTTCTGTCCTGTTGCAAAAGTGAAACCTATTTCTTCTGTCTTATCTACACTGGTGGGAGATTGAGCTCATCTTTTCTTGAGAAACAAAACTTATTTCTTATCTTTGCTGTATAAATACGCTGCCGCGTCACAGAGAAGGGGTTCTGAAGAGTTTAAGCACGAGCTGGCCAGAACCCTTTGCTTACCATGGAGCAAATAAATAAAGCCTTTAGAAACCTTTCTCATCTGGTGAAGTCTTTGGCTCGCTGACCCAGAAAAGAACCACATTTGAGGTGGTACATCATGTGGATAGGTCTGATCACATGTGCAGAGTATTCACACCTGTGCAATATATTCTTGAGAACTACTGGTATTGTCCACAAAAACAAAGCCTATTCACTCCTGAATATAAGGACATATAAGCAGATGCCGATTTTAGTTATCTCTTTTCATAAGCTTACACACAATAGATACACATGTAAGCATACTAAACAGTTCACTTACACATGAGTAAAAAGCAAGTCAGACAAACACCTATATGTCTGTTGCTGGAAGCAGCCCTCAGCACTCTGCTTCATGGTAGGGTAAGTGCTGAATACCACATGCTGTTGCTTTTCTGTGCTCTGTATAGATATTTGCTGCAATTGGTATTATTTGTCAGAATTCCAATTGTTAAAATTGGAATATTGCATTTTCTGCATTAAACATGCCTGTGGTGAACAGTAAGTACCATAATTGGAATGTTGCAAATTGTACATGGAATCTAAGAGAATTCCATTCAATACAGTCAGCATAGCTTTTATTTCCATCTCAAATCTCACATTCAAGCAAATTGAATGTAGTTTATTTGAAAGTGCAATGGTGCAGACATTGAAATAAACACATTCACACTTAAAAGAAATGCATTTTCTTCCTTATATTGAATCCAAAGCCATTTTACTTTGGATGCGTGATCACTCATATGGGATTTCTTTAAAGCTGTTTATTGTTTGTTTAAACAACCCGTGGCAATTTTACACAAAATCATATTTAATGTAGCATTGTGTATGAACATTTGAACAATGACTTTTATATAATTCAGAAGTATTTCCAAAGTCTTCCTAATGCAACTATAGTGCCAACATTCAAGAGCATAAATGGAACAGCTATCATGATAGTACAATAATATTGCATGACATGGGTGGTTCCAAGTAGAGCAGACAGAAGCACATGACAGCTGGTCAAAAAGGTCAAATGACAGTAAGGGAGATAGCACATGCCAATGCCAGGTAAGAGACTTGGTGTATAGATGTTTATATACCAGTGCCAAAAGCCTCTGAGCCAAGATGGGTGAGCTGGAGTGCTTGGTTGCAAATGAAAACGTACAGTGGGCAAAATGGAAACCTGGTGGAATGGTGAGAACCAGTGGGACACTGTTATTCCTGGATACAAACTCTTCAGAAAGGACAGGGAGGGGAGGATTGGGGGTGGATCAGCACTGTACATTAAAGAAGGGATAGAATCCAACAATCTAGAAAACATAGGAGGACCAGAGTTTTCCACAGGATCAACTAATATTGTACAATAATATTGTAAACCGCCCAGAGATGTAAATTTTGGGAGGTATAAAAATATGTAAAATTAAAAAAAAATGTAAATGTAAAATAAAATAAAATACAAATAATGAATAAATTTTGGATGACAATAAAGCTCAACATGGCTTGGGACCGGGGTACCTGTCGGACTGTATTCACCCATATGAATCTGCCAGGGCCCTCCATTCATCATCTCAGGCCGTGCTCATGGCCCTGCCACTAACAGAGATCCAGTTGGCGGGGACTAAAGCCAAGGCCTTTTCAGTTGTTTCCTCTCAGCTCAACGTCCTCCTGAAGAGCTTCACCATGCTCCCTCCCCCAGTGTTCTTAAAAAAACAACTTAAAACACACCTCTAAAAGGAAGCTTTTTAATGCTCCATTTTTGGTTATATCTGGAAGGTTCTTTAGTTTTAATAACTCCCAGTTTGTAGCTTTTAAAATATTTTTTAAAATTTGAACTTTATACTAACTTGTTTATTCT